>NC_141685.1:941670107-942870107 GCF_964263255.1 Lissotriton vulgaris | reverse complement strand
GAGTCAAGCCCTGGATGTACATAAAGGCCTTTTTTCTTTATTTACCAAAATATGATTTGATAGTTTTAGTGTTGTTTGATTCCTTTTTGTTTTTGTGTGTTTTTAGTCAGTGTTACTCTGCAGACGTGATGTAGTAATTGTGTATGCCATTCCTGTTTAGGGTACATTTTTGGGCCTAGGCGAAAATGAGTTAATAGTGGGCCCAATGAATGAACGTGTATGCAGAAAATAATGGTTGCAAATGGCGCATTGACTTTTTGTGATCTGCCAGTCTTATTGAATTGTGACATATTTACTAATAGGTTGCATTGCAAAAATGTCCATTCAGATCATGTTTCAAGTATAGATGCTACTTTAAAAACTAAAACGTTGCCTATTTGGGAAGACATCGGACAGAACGGGCAGTGATCCGTCTGACCACTGCCTGCCCCCCCAGAGGCAACAGACATAATTTGCAAAGGAAATCCTATCCCTCTGGGACTGTGCCCCCTTTGTGAATCAGTTGCTATCCTCTTTAAGATGTTTGTACATTTTAAATGGTTGACAATCACAATTGCAGTCACAAACCACTGATACGCACCATTGCAAAAGGTATTTGGAAGGAGATGTTCCTTTCACCCCCTTCTAGTTGCAAATTATGAATGATTCACAAAACCCCTTTTGCTAAACTTACAAAAGTGATTTAATATGTGCCCGACACACAATTTTGAGGTTGCTAACCCTATGGGTTTGCAAACTCAGCGCTTAATTTGAGCCGATAGTTTGTGGTGTACGGCACCCGCACCTAATTGCCAGCACCGGGGCTTATGACAGTCTGCCATAAGATGGTGCTGTCTGGCTACTCTAGCTATGAGCACCCCGATTGCCGTTTATTAGTTCAATTTACATTTACAATGACTAATACGTGCCTCCCAAGCCATTCTTATCGCTTTGTGGGCCTGGAATAGTCTGAATTGTCACACTTGTAAGAGTCTGATGGTTGTTAGCTGTGTTTATACTGTCATTGGCAGATGGCAGGGGCAGTGTGGGGTGCAAGCTGCAGGGGCCTCCCGATGGGAGCCCCAGCACTTATTCCTTTACAAGTTAAGCACTGTGCAAAGTGCACGATTTGCAATGACAAAATTGCTTCATACATGGGTCCCAGGGTTCCCTACAGCATGTAGCATAGCGTACACGTGTTGGATGTACTGGAATAATACTGTATACGGTCTTGACCAATATAATGGCCCATATATTCTTAAGATGCTTTATGTATGAAATGTGCCCACCTGATACTAAAAAAAACGTTGTTTTTCAAATCCTGAAATATGCGCTCTTTTTTTGGGTGAACATTCGTATTTTCGGTCCTACGAACCGAACCCCAGCTCAGGAAAAAATTCGAACAGTATTTAAATTAACAACTACCTGAATAAAGGAAGCACCACTGGATTTATATGATTCTGTGAAGTTTTCTATGTAATTATGTATTTTAAGCATTTGCCACATAATCTGTTGACTGCTGCAGTTCAAGGCTGGACCGTTACCTGTAATCCATATCAGGGTCTTCCGCTGTCCGAGGTAAGGGCGACTGTTTCTGGAAGACACAGTGTCACCACACACAGAAATCTGTGTTATGCAAGTTCCCTCAAGAAGCTGCCACCTTCTAAGGAGGAAAAAGACAAAGGTGTAAAGAAATGTTCTTTACTGATTAAGTCTAAACAGGGTTGGAGAAAACCAGGAGTCAGGAGTCCAAGTGAGAAATTTGTAATGATGAGAAGTCCACACGTTGAGTAGTATTTTGCGATGCTTTATTCCAAGTTGTATAGAGAGACCCCACCAGGAGCATCCAACATGGTGCTCAGCCCAGCCAACTGTAATCTGTCAGGCAGATCACCAACATTCTGATAGATGCATCACATGAACATTCCAATAGAGGTGGAGAGGGATAGCATAGAGAATACCAAGATACTACATTATCCTCTCTCCTTAAACAGAAAACAAAAAGCTAAAAACAGCAACGGAGAAATGGAGAAAATGAAAACAAGTAAATTGAGCAAAAGCGGAAACAAGAACAGCAAAGTGAAAACATCCATGAAAAGAGAACAAAGAAAGAAGAATGGGAAAAAAACGTATAACCATACTCCCTTCTTACACCATATAAACCATCCTCTCTTCTTACAGAACTTTAAAAGGAAGAAAACAAAGGAAGGCAATAGAAAAGAGAAAGAACAAAATAAACCTTCATTACAAGAACAAGGAAGATGAGGAAGAGTAGAGGTGAAACCTCATCTAAACACTATTACCTCTAACCAAAATACAATTAAGTAACGCAAGAGATAACAGTGCAGGAAGTTGCAATAAAAATACGTCAAATCTAAACATACTTAGCAATGAAAGCATAAATGCACATACATAGTGAAAACATAAGCTAAATATGTGGATGTAAAACTTTAAAAACCTAGGGGCATATTATCAAGGGGGTTTATCTCTGCTTTTTTGGCTTTAAAAGCCAAGAAAGCGGAGATAAAATTATCTCCCTATTACCAAGCTGTCGCTAACACCAGTTAGCGACAGCTAGTAGGAGATAGCGACCATCTTGGGCCCCACTTTGCATGTCAGTGATATCTATCACTAATGAGATGCAAAGTGGGCGTGCCAAGATGTTAGAGACTGAAAACAGTCGCTAACATCGCTATCTCCTATTACCAACTTTTGGAGATATTCGCGCTAAGCGGGATTATCTCCAAAAGCTAACACCTGCCCTGAGCAGTTCTTAGCCATGTTATCCAATGGGAGGTGGATAACATGGCTAAGAGCATTTGCTCGATAATGCATGAATATCGCTGACTTTTCAGCGATATTCATGCATTTCTGCCGTTTTTTATCGCATTTGCGATAAACCTTGTTAATAGCAAGGTTTATCTGCGATAAAAATCGCCGATGTGCGGCGATAATTTTGTCTCTCAACAAGTTAGAGACAAAAATTATCGCTAGTTGTTGGTAATATGCCCCCTAGACTCCAAAAAGTGACTGGTAAACTAGCATAAGTGAATAAAAACACAATAATGCTATAGTACTATAACCCAAGCATAGCTCCTCTGAAGGAGACAAAGTTCACACACCCGACAGGGCATAAACAAAAATAAACGAGGTCCGTGTGGACAACTGACATAGTGCCAGGTGGGACTAAAACCCACAACAGCAAAATGGGACATGAACCCCATAGCAAAAATATTAAATTAGGGGGAGGAGCTACGCGGGCATCCAAGATGGTCGCGTGAGCAGAGAGCTCCCGAGACCCGCACCGTCCTTCTTTATCTATCCTTCACCTATCCTGGTCATTTTGACGGGCTTTTGCAGCGCCATCATCGCTGATGCTACTGATCCTTCTCTGGTCAAAATCGGACCCTGGGGACCATTTTTCTGAACTTTGCAACTTTCTGGCCTGCCCGCGGGCGCGACCGGGGACTCGGCTGCCCACTTTGGCCGACCTGTAATTGAACAACAACGGCTGCCTGGCATCTGGCCCGCCGGAGGTGTATTGCTTTCACTTTCGGTTTCCTTTTCTTTGTTCCTGTCTCCGCCTACTCTGCCTTGCCTGCGGCCCTCTCAGCCTGCACTATCCTCCGTTGGACTGGCAAGGAGGCTGCGACGCCTCTGTCTCAGTGGCGCATCGGAGTTTCGAGACTTTTCTACCTTCTCGTCACCTCCCCTGGCTACCTGGCCGACACTGAATGCGAGATGGCGACGAAAGTGGAGGCCGAAAAACGCCGGAAGGCGGCAACCCGGGGGGGATCGATCCAGTCAAACATGATCGAACGCTACACCCAGCCGAGGGGCTCCCCCGGGACCGTATGTATGGGTGCTGAAGGACTTCAAACAGACACATCGTCTACTTCGGAAGTGTCGCTCCAAGACCTAATGGCTGCCATTACTGGACTTAAGACCGACATGAGTCAACAATTTGAAGCCGTGGTGACCAAAATAGACACGGTGGCGGTGGATGTGACTCTGATTCGGGCCGACTTGGCCAAAACGAATGAGCGGGTGAAGGCACTAGATCTCAAGACGTCGAGCCTGGTGACCGACATGGCTGAGGCGCAGTCCGAAATTGGCAATCTGCGTGCATCGCACGACTTACTGCTTAAGCGGATGGAGGACTATGACAACAGGGCCAGGCGGAACAACATACGCCTTGTCGGAGTGCCGGAAGGTGATGGTGCTGTAGCGACCGATCTCTTGGTCGAGGAACTCATAGTCGCCCAACTGGCTCCGGCGGGACTTAGTAAGTTCTTTGCCGTGGAGCGCGCCTATCGTTTTCCTGGAGGTCGAGTGAAGCCGGGGAACCCACCGAGGCCTATCATCGCCAGGCTTTTTCACTACCGGGACAGGGATGCTATCCTCCAGGCCGCCCGTAAACATGGTCCCCTGAAGTATGACAATAACTCTGTCTCCATCTATCCCGATTTCACTCCTCAAGTGCAGCGACAAAGATCAGGTTTCCTTGGAGTGAAGCGTCGTCTAAGGGACCGGGGACTGAAATATGCCATGCTGTTTCCGGCCTGGCTCCGGATCGAATATCGGGAGCGTGCCTATTTCTTTGATCAACCTGAACGTGTAGCCGACTGGCTGGACTCGTTGCCGGCAGAGGACTTTGGGAGCGGAGGCCCTGGTGGTGCGGAAGGTGGTGCAGCGGCCCAGGAGTAACAGATGCCCTAGAGGTTCCGATTGAGACTATGAAACGTTCTGTGTACATTGACTTATTCCCTAATGACTCTGCCCGTGGCGGTGCGGTAACGGGTGATTTCTCCCTTCCTCCTCGGGGGGTTCTTTGTGTAGAAGTATGGGGCGACAGGCACACTGCAGTTGGGGGTGGCTTTTTAGTCAGCAGGGGTGCACGGAGGGGGGTGTTGTAACAGGTTTGGGTCTTGGGGTTGGTGTTTGGGGACTGGGTTCTGTTTTGTTTAATCTGTTTTGTTCTTTGTTCCATGGTATTTCACATCTTGCAATGACTTTTCATAGTGGGTTCTGCTGGGGGGTGGGTGTGGAATGTTTTCGTCGCAATGGGGGGGGGGGGTGAAATGCGGATTCTTTCTTGGAACGTAAATGGTTTGGGTGACAGGATTAAGCGGGGCATTGTACTGCAATTCTTGAGGCGCCACGCCCCTGATGTTGTGTTTCTTCAGGAGACCCACTTGATTGGCAATGCTTGCAAGGCCTTAGACCGCCGGGGTTATCGACTGGTTGCACATGCGGGTTTCACCTCGGGTTCCCGGGGTGTGGGTATTATGGTAAGGTCTTCCCTTGCTCTTGCTATCGACGATGTTATCCTTGATGAACGTGGGCGGTATGCTGCTGTTTCGGGGAGGTGGGAGGGTAAGCAGGTCGTGTTTGTTGTTGTCTATATCCCCCCGGGACTGCAGGCTACCACTTATGCTGATTTAGGCAGGACTCTCCTTGGGCTGCCAGACGGCTTGCTGGTCCTGGGCGGGGACTTCAATTCTGTCATGTCCGGCGACTGCGACAGGCTACCCCCTAGAGTATTGCCACAGTCCCAGATGTGGCTCAGTGAAATGGCTGACACTTTTGGTTTAGTTGATGTCTGGCGCTCACTACATCCCACACTCCACCAATACACTTTTCACTCTGGTGCGCACGGCAGCCTCTCCCGCATTGACTATTTTCTTATGTTAGCCTCCACTTTGTCCACTGTTCGTGAGATTCGACATCTCCCCCGGGGTATCTCGGACCACTCCCCCCTGCTAATTACGATTTCTGTGGGCGGTCTTCCTGGTAACAGAGTTCCCCCGATTCCTCCTTGGCACCTTCGAAACCCCCGGCTCCGCTCAGACTTGATTAAGGCAATAGATTGCTATTTTTCTGAGAATATGGGCTCAGTCACTTCCCCCACTGTTCTCTGGGAGGCCTTTAAGACGGTTATTCGGGGTTCCGCCCTGTCACTCATTGCCACTGAGCGTAGGGTCAAGAGGGAGGCTGTTGTGGCTCTTGAAACTGAAATCACTGCGCTTGAAAGCGAGTTGGGTGGGAATGACACGCCTGCACTGTTGCATGAATTGGAATTGAAGCAAGCAGACTATAAAGCCTGTGTCACGGATGCTGCTAAATTGATGCGGTCTAATCAACTTGGTCGACTGTATGATGTGGGTGACAAAGCTAGCAAGCTTCTTGCGTGGTTGGATAAGACTGAGCGTGCGAGTCGTGTTGTTCCCTCCATTGTTCGTGATTCTGGTGTGACTGTCTCTGATCCGGGTGAGATTGTTGAGTGCTTTGTTGACCACTTCCGTACGGTTTATACGCCTGTTAGTGACCGAGATGAGGCCGACTCCAGGCTACTCCTACGTGACATTGCTCTGCCTACTGTGTCTGATGCGGACTGCCTCGCTCTGGAGGCCCCCTTTACTGTCGATGAGATTGCCCTTGCAATTCGTTCCCTTCGCTCGGGTAAGGCAATGGGCCCTAATGGACTCCCCATTGAACTTTACAAGCTTTGCCCCGACAAGATGGCCGCCCACCTGCGTCGCATGTTCCTCGAGGCGGTTGAGGCTGGATGCCTCCCCATTGAGCAGCGCCTCGCTACTATAGTGGTCATTTATAAGGATGGCAAACCTCGTGACCGGTGTGCCTCGTACCGCCCCATCTCCCTCCTTAATGCGGAACCCAAAATCCTCGCTAAGGTGCTGGCCAATCGGATGCTTGCTGTGATTTGTGACCTGATCCACCCGGATCAATCCGGCTTCATCCCCCACAGAAACACTGCTCTTAATTTGCGTAGGCTCCACAGTGTCCTCGCGAGAGCTTCTATTCTCGCCGAGCCAGCAGTAGTCGCTTCCCTTGATGCCACGATGGCATTTGACACTATTGAATGGCCCTACCTATGGGCAGCCCTCGCTAAATTTGGCTTTGGCCCCAATTTTATCGCTTGGGTCAAGCTTCTCTATGAGCAGCCGCTAGCCCAGGTCGCGGTGAATGGTCGGTGCTCGGACCCCTTCCCCTTGGGCCGTGGCACACGTCAAGGCTGTCCTCTTTCTCCGCTTTTGTTCGCTTTGGCACTCGAACCTCTGGCCGCGTGGCTCCGGTGGGAACCCTCGATCAAAGGGATCCGATGGTCCCCTGACCTTGAGGATCGTGTCTCCTTGTACGCGGACGACATCCTCCTCTATCTCACTTCCCCTCAGAAGTCGCTCAATGTTCTCTTCGACGTCCTCACGTCCTTCGGTAAAAACTCGGGACTTGTCATTAACTGGACCAAGTCCTGTGTCTACGCCATAGCTGGTACTCTGCCGCCTCTCCCCCGCAGATTTCCCATCCTGGTAGCGACGGACGGTTTTAAGTATCTTGGGGTCCATGTATCCATGATTTCTTCGGTCCGCTATGAGCGGAACTTGTATGCCCCACTCCGCAGACTGAAGCAGGATGTTCGGCGTTGGCGCGATCTGCCTTTATCTCCATTGGGCCGGGCGGCGCTCTTTAAAATGATGTCGCTCCCTCGATTCCTCTACGCCCTGCAAAATTTCTTCGACCCTGTTCCAGCTCGTTACTTCCATGAAGTCGAGAGTTTACAGCGGCAACTTATCTGGGACGGCCGTGCCCGCATTGCCTTGTCCAAGCTAACTCTCTCCTGGTACGACGGAGGTATTGCGCTGCCTGACATTAGACGATACTACTGGGCCTCACACCTGAGTGCCATCAACCATGCGACATACGCCCCGGAGCCCGCTCCTGCCTTTGCTTTGGATAAATTGCTGTTGCCCGGTGGCAACTTTAATAGGGCGCTGTACTCTAAGGCCCCCTTCCGACTCCTTACGGGCCCAACGAAATGTGCGGTGCGGGCATGGCGAGACGCTACGGTGGCCACGGGCTGGGGTGGTAGACTGACACGTATGACGCCACTGTATGATTCGGAACGTCTGGGCAACCTGTGGAAGACGAAAGGATTTGAGAAATGGGACATGATTGGGATTAGCACGGTGGGGGACCTGTGGACACGTGGCGCGGTTAAGTCCTTTGAATCGCTGAAGCTGGAATACCGGCTCGATGATAGGGAGCACTTCCGGTACATGCAGGTGAGGCATGCCTTGTCCTCTGTCTTCCCCCCCGGTACGGACGTTCCGCAGTCCTCCCCTTTGGAGGATCGAGTTCTAGATGGCCACGTCCCAGACAGTACCATCTCCTTAATCTACAAGAAGCTCATTAATAACAGAACTGACCAGCTCGAGAAGCTCCGGGCTGCCTGGACGGCCGACGGACTTGAATTGGATGACGAGGACTGGCAGTCCGCCATGTCCTCCCCTAAGGAGGTGGCTATTCCTGCACGACTTCGCTTTGTCCAATTGAAAATCCTTCATCGCGTGTATCTTACTGGAATGCGTCTGGTGCGAATGGGTTTGGTTTCGGATGGTCGATGCAAGCGTGGGTGTGGGATGGATGGTACCTTTCTTCACGTTCTCTGGGAATGTCCGGTAATTGTAGCGTACTGGTCTAGGGTGCATGATGTGATGAGTCGTGTCACGGGGGTCCCATTGCTTCCTGAGGCGCGTCGTTGTCTCTTGAATATATGGGAACCGTCTGACTGCACTGCTGCCCAGACACTTTGGGTCACCCTTGGCAATATGATCGCGAAGAGGGATATTGCGCAGCTTTGGGGCTCCCCTAGACCGCCAGTGTTAAGTGCCTGGAAGGAGAACATGGACTGGTCCATGTTCCGGGAGAAGACGGTATATGAGGCCCGGGGGCGTCCGGGGAAGTGGTCCAGAGTTTGGGCTCCCTGGAATGCTTATCGTGGAGATATCTGTTCTCCCCCACTTGACTACGAGGTCCCTCTCCCCTCCTCTCCGTGATTTACGTTCCTTTCCTATTCTCACCACATGCTTCTCTTGCGCGCGCCACCCCCCCCTCGCCATCTTCGTTTCTCCTACATTCATTCCCCCCCCCCACCTCCAGCAACCCTTGCCACTATGATACCATGTGTTTGTTTGTTAGTGTTCACTTCGACAAAAACATAAAATTAAACCTTTCTTATCCTATTTGTATGATGTTACGCTCTTGCCGACAATGTTGATGTGAGAGATTGCTCCAGCAACGTGCTGCCTCGTATTGCACTTTTCGCTCAGCCTGTTTTTTGTCATAGCGGCCGGCCCTGCGGGGTTGTAGGCAGACGCTGTGTACTGTGCATTTGTAAATAAAGGTTTTAAAAAAAAAAAAAAAAAAAAAATATTAAATTAAGTAAATGGGACTAAAACCCACTACAAACAAATGGGACTGTAACCCATCGCAAATACAAAGAAAATGAGCAAGTAGCACACAAATGGGACTAGAACCCATAACAAATTAAACTAGTAGGACTGAAACCCACAATAAGCAAATGGGACTAAGACCCAATGCAAATTAAACAGGTGGGATTGGAACCCACAGTAAGCAAATGGGACTGGAACCCAATGCAAACATTTAAGAAACACAGATGGGATTAAACCCACTGTGAGTAATTGGGACTAAGACCCATCACAAACATTAAAGTTATACAGATGGGACTAAAACCCACTGCAAAGAAATGGGACTGGGACCCATCGCAAAACACTTAAATTAGGCAGATGGGACTGCAACCCACTGCAAACAAATTGGACAGGAACCCATCGCAAAACGTTTAAAATAAGCAGGTGGGACTTAAACCCCCTGTGGGCAAATAATACAAAAGAGTCAATGCAAAAACCAAGACATAGAGCAGGTGGGACTATAACCCACTGCTCGCGAATGGGACTGGAAACCCATCGCAAAAAAAAAAAAAAACGTGACCTCTCAAATAGCTATGTAAAAGAATGTGAACAATGAATGAACAAAGTGTATGTTCATGAGAGAGGCAAAATAATGCATGACATGCATGTGTGTTGCGTGAAAAGCATATAACAGAGCAAACTGTGAATGACATTTACCACTAAATAGTGCTCAAAAATTAAGCGTTAAATATGGCAAAACAATACAAAACAAAGTGGCATTAGCCCTTTCGCTGCGGCGGCTATTCCGCTGCAGCGCTAACAGGGCACGGCGGCCGGGCGGCGGCCGCATGCTGGTGACAGAACCGCTCCGTCACCAGCCGCGGTTGAGCTGTGCTCGTGACGGAGCCGTTCCGTCATGGCCCGCCCCGCTCAATAGAATGCGCCGCGCAGGCGCGGCGGCCGGGCCATGACGGAACCGCTCCGTCATCAGCACAGCCCATCCGCAGCTGATGACGGAGCGGTTCCGTCATCAGCATGAAACGGGTTAAACACGAATCTCACAGGTATTTGCCAAGAATAAAGTCGATGTATAAATAACATAAACAGCAGTAGGAATAAAAGCTATTCAATTAAACAACAGGTCACTAGATGGCAGTACAGTGCTAAAAATAGTGAATTATCAGCAAAAACAGCATGAAAGGACTGTTATCGTGCAAACACCAATTAGAGAGAAAAAAACGAGTCACTAAGGGTTTGATTCTCATTTTCCAGAACGGAAAAGAAAAACGTAAATACTCCGGCATATTCATGAAGGAAGAGCAAAGTACCTTTGATCAGCAACAATCGTGACAGAAATAAGGATAAACCAGACTAGACTCGCTGTCCGCTGCATCACGACGTTGAGGCAGACAACACCAACAGCTTTGGGAAAAACTGAAGTCACGAAATGGCGGCATGCACAGTGACGCGAAGCAGGGTAGCTCACGGCGCTTCCCCACACCAAACGACATCAGAAGAGAAGACAAGACGTCACAGGAGCTCTGTGGAACAGCAGGTGAGTGTGCGCTCAGAAGACAACACGCGCTGCATTTTTAAATCAGAAAAAGGCAGTTGAAATGACGATGGCTTCAATGGGTCAATTTTCGCCGAATTTCGCTCAATTGAAGGCAAAATAATGTACATTAAGGAAGATCTCCACAACTAAAATTAAGCTTTGGCATGCCATGTTCAAGAACCGGTGAAATTGTCAAAACGTCATCAAGCCACCTCCTTAAATCACTTGCAAAACATGGGGCCAGTTCAGCAGAGAAGAGATTCATTCGGGCAAAGACAAACTTTAAATATCCATTTCCATTCGAGAAAAGACACTGCAGGACATAAATCAATAGTGGATCAAACACAATCCTTCCCAAAACAGCGTAAGTCAATGCCTAGTCTCATGTGAAGGCAAAAGAAAGGATGAGCAGGGAGCAAAAACGATTCTGGTTTAACCCATTAAAGGGGACAGCTCCAACTCTCCTTGTAAATAGGACAAAATAAAAAATTGCCCAATAAAATGTTTACCCTCATGTGAGGATACAGCGTGAGTCCCAAAGTCAGTACAAACAGGATTACCCAACGTCAGGGCACAGCTCCAATTAAAAAATTTTAGACTCACTGTTACACAGGACGACTGCCAGACTGCTGTGGGCGACCGGTTGTAGGTCACTGGTGGGGTCATGCTGGCAGTTGGGGTAGCTTATCTTGATGCAGGAGGTCCTTTCCTGGTTTGCAGCTTCCTTTCTTAATTTCAAACAGTTTGAAGTACTTCCAGACTTGGCAGGTGTAGGTTCTTTCTTGAGATCGTCGCCATGAATGTAATGATGAGAAGTCCACACGTTGAGTAGTATTTTGTGATGCTTTATTCCAAGTTGTATAGAGAGACCCCACCACGAGCATCCAACATGGTGCTCAGCCCAGCCAACTGTAATCTGTCAGGCAGATCACCAACATTCTGATAGATGCATCACATGAACATTCCAATAGAAGTAGAGAGGGATAGCGTAGAGAATACCAAGATACTACAAAATTCCCATGAGCGAAGTGTAAGGATCAGCAAGTGGAGGGATAAAGGAAACAAATGTTGTCAATTTCTTAAGATGCTCAAATATTTAGTCTTATAGTACTTAAAATGTTTGTTTAAAAAGGCATCCTTTGATTTCCCACAACTATCTACCTAGTACGAGGTTTGACTTGTGCTTTGCTGTGATGCACCTTCCAACCAGACAGACGCCTTTAAATTGTAAATTGTAATTATATTTCTATAGTGTTTACTACCCCTGATGAGGCATTGAAGTGCTTTTCGGCGAGTACCACGCTACTCTCGAACCCAGAAGGATTAGTTGTGGATTAGCATAGGGGAATATGAGTTAATCTGAGTGGTGGCCATGTGAGCCTGTTAGTTGGTTTGAATAGGATAATGGAGGGATAGAAGAGGGAGGAGTCTAGAAGGTGCTATTTGGGATATCATAGAGGTAAAAGGAGAGATTGAGGAGGGAAGAGTCTCTAGAAAGGGATTAGGACGATCATAGTAGTAACATTGGTTTGGGATGAATTAAAAGGAGATATACATGAGGTAAGAATTTAGATTTAGGAGATCATAGTAGTGAAATGAAGTTTGGGATGAGCCAGGAGGATTAATGGAAACATAATGGATTGGCAAAGTCAGGAAGAAACCAAGGGAGGAACAGCCATGATGCAAAAGAAAAAGAAAAGAGTACAAAACCCTGAAGTGGTCTCCCCGTAGAGGCGTCTTAAAAAGCAGCTAAAAACCTGTAGGCAGGTGATTGCCATTTTGAAGTTGAAGAGAGGAGAAGAAACCAGGAGCCCTGCAACATGAGAGGAAATAGACCCAGATGAAAGTCTATCCCGACTTGTACCTGCGAGCTTCATATGGTGTCTTCTGAGCCTGTGAACCACTGGACCCCACAAAGTAGAATGGTTTTCTGGCAGCCAAAAAAACACAGACACAGCCACTGCATTACTTGCTGATTTTAGCAAAATAATAAGTACTAAAAATTCAGTGACATGGTGCGGCACTGTGGAAAGTCTGTCATAAAGATGAACTGATCACAACTCAGTTGTTTACTTCTGAATTTGGTTGTCAAACTGGTATGAATGAGGTGAAATCTTAGCCCAGACTGTGCTTATGTTTAAAAATGACAAAACAGTGAAGTAATATTATCACACAATGTGCTGCATTACGCCACATTATTTGACTTTTATTACTGCATAATTTAGTAAGTGCTCCCAAACAATTCGGTCTTCCTATGCCACATAATCCTATTGGCCCTTATTCCTCAGCCACATAATCCTACTGGCTCTCAATAAAGTTGACCTTTGCTCACTTTGGAAATTGTGGTTATTTTGAAATGAAAATCGCCACTGGGTGGTGGTCTTCATCCATGGCAGTGTTTCGCCTGGCAAAAAACAAGATTGAGACTTTTTTTAAAGTTGCATGTTACACTCACACATGCCCTTGTGGCATGTGTGTGCAACATGTGTGCACATTTCAATTTCAGGGGTGCAACAGGGTGTCCTTTTGGCACCCTTGCACCCTTGAAATTGCATGCGCAATTTGCTAGTACCTATTGTGTACGCGCAAATTGCGCATGCAATATCCATTTATTCCTATGGGCCTGTAGGCCCAAGGAATGAATAGGAAGGCATTCCTTAATTGCGGCTCGCAATTAGCGAGTCACAATTAAGGAATGTTTGGGAATCGCTAATTTTTAAGCGATTCATAAATGCATAGACTTTTGGCTTTCCTTAATTGCGATTTCTTGATATAATTTCCAAACGCTAAAATAGGATTCTGAGTGGATACTAATTTTGGTCTCTGGATCACCTAAAGAAGTGTCAAATTGTTTTGCAACCAAATTCTGGTGACAAAACATTTAAATTTACCAACTCCCATTCATAAAAGTGGAGGAGGCCCTTTTGTGATCAGCATTTTGCAAACAGTAACTTGTATATCTTTGCTTGTATATTTTTTATATGCTGGAGCATGCATCGGTGTAGTCACATCAGGGGGTACTTTTATTCGCAGGAGAACACATATAAGCAAAACCTACCTAACCACCCCACCCACTAACTTCCATCTCGGTGTCTCCTTATTAGGACCAGGTGCTCTGTCTAGTATGAGATTTGAAACTCCTTCAAGAGGCAGATCCTTTTCTCAAAACAAAATTATAGGAGAAAAGTTTGGGACACTTATCTGTCTGGGCGACATAGCTCAACATCTCTGTTGTTTGTGTACTGACTTATGAATACATTTTTCCCCACCTTTCAAGGGAAAGGGAAACTGCTCCCCTCCATGGAAGTAAAATTCCACAATCTCTGGTACAAGCTACGAGCAGTCAATGTAGCATCCTCCCCAGACCAGGATCAGGTAAAAGACCACTCCACACATGGAGCGCTGGTTTGCATGTCTTTATTCATGTATGCAACCATTAACTGAACAACTGCATCACCAAATGTTTTCAGCACATCCAGCCATACCCAACCGATTACTTTTTACTTGTAAGGAGTACCACTAGAGGCCTCATATGCACAAACACAAGACACAACATCTCCTGCTTTGCAAAATAAAAAGTGTGAACACATATATATATAAAAATACGTAGCATTACTCCTCGAGGTGTCGAGGTACTCTCACCAGTCTTCCTGATCTAGTTGTATGATGTAGAGGAGGGGAGCCATTATCTGGCCTCCTTGGAGAAGAGTCAGATGCTTGACTTGGGTCTTCAGGTGGACTTGCCTCACTCATGAAGTCTGGAGCAGATGAACTTCGAGGCAAACTATTGAAGTGGGATGAGTCTCTGAATACGGCTTTCCCCGGTTGTTGGGCAGTTATATCCTTTGCTCTCCACAATTCTTAGCTGTTCAGCATCAAATGAAGTGTCAATCTTGCACATCTGCTTCTGCTTTTGACAAGAACTCAGTCTCCTTCCTCAAACACTGTATTTCGAGCGCCTCTGCACTTGTCAGAGAAAGCCTTCATTTTGCATTTCTGAGAGGTGTCAGTGACACAAATTCTGTCACTGGTGGTTCATTGAGGTATCTGTGGTCCAAGAGCATTCCCGAACAGCAAAGTAGCCAGACTTTCTTCTGTCATCAAATGAGGAGTGGAACGGTAGGCACAGAGGGCTGGGCGTTAAGCTCACTTGGTCAATTCCTTCCAACGCAGCACACTGAACTTCCCTTTTCAATGTACTCTTAAATCATTCAACAGCACCCTTTGCCTGTGGCTAGAGAGGTGCACTTGTCTGATGTTTGATGTTCAAATGTTTAGGAAAGACAGACCGTTGTAAGATTTCAGAATGGAAGTAACACCCCATGCTGCAAAAATGTGGTCCAGCCGCTCAGTGACTTTGTCAAGTGAGGTTGATGATAATTCTTCCACGAGAGAAAAAGGTGAGTACTCACTGGCAACTTCCATGAGATGATGTCCATTATTGAGGGGTCGGAAGAAGTAAGCCAGGATTTTCCCCCAGGCCAATTTAGGAAGATCAGACATATTCAGCAGGTGCTGAGTTGTTTTGGGAGACAGTTGCACAGATAACAAGCTTTTCAGTTCCCTTTCAAAGTATTCATCAAGGTGCAGGAACCACACTGGATCCCTAAGGGCTATTTTAGTAGCTGCAAGGCCACAGTGTCCTACGTGTGCCAGTTCAATAACTTGTTGCCTTAGACTTTCAGGTATAACTATTCTTGTCCCTCTCAGGATGACCCATCATGGGTAACAGAAAGTTCTTCTTGAACATTCTCGAATTTCGGGTACTTAATGCATCAGGAACAGGTTGAACCTGTATCCTCTATGACTGCATCCCGATGATATATTTAAGTTTGAGCATGTCTCTATCAGTCATAGTAGCTGCCAGAATCTGCTCAATAGAACGAGTTGCAAGAGCACTGAAATTGATGTAGGCCTCAGCCGCTTTGAGTGTTATACTATGACGTTGCAGCAGTGCTCGTGAAAAGTAGGGTTTTGATCCTTTCCTGGCTGGTGCACACTAGTGTATTCATATTCCTGCAGATGCAACCACCACCTCTTGATGCAAGGTGGCATCTTGGCTTTCGGATTTCTGAAAATGATAAGCAACCCCTGATGATCTATGACAAGCCTGAAATGCTTTCCATACAGAAACACATGCAAGTGTTCACACGCCCATATTACAGCTAAGCTTTCTTTCTCAGGTTGAGAATAAGCACCCTCAGCCTGAAATACATTCAGGCTAGCATAGGCCACAATGTGTCTCTGAGCATCGGACTGTCCATTGTGTTGGGCAAGGATCGCACCAAACACCACCAGGCTTGCATCTACCACAATGTATGTGTGCAATTTCAGATCAAAGTAAGCCATTTCAGTTTTGTTTTCAATTGTTTTCTTTATTTGCTTGAAACTTTGTTCCCATTCAGACAACCATTCCAAAGGAACATCATGCTTTTTTAGTTCTGTTGAAGCGAAATCACAAATGTACCTGGAGCAGTAGCTAAGGTATGCCTAAGGTAGATCGCAGCATGTTTACATCCTCTGGAAGGCACGTAGATGACAATGCTTGTACCTTTTCAGGGTCAGGAGTCATCCCTTTTCAGAGAAAATATACCAAAAGAATTTGTCTGTTTTTGTGAAACTCACATTTTTTCTGCATTTAATGTGTGACCTGCATCAGCAAGCAGATGGCATACTTGTTAAAGTACTTATCATGTTCTTTTTGTGTAGCCCCAAACACCGATGGTACACAGTCAAAATATCGAGTTTTAAATTTCGACCTACCAAAATATCGTGTTTGAAATATTGAAGGAGCAAAATATCGATGTCAAGAATATCGTTAACAGAATTTCGACCCTAAGGTAAGTAATATCGAAATTTTTTATATCCATGTAAGTAATATCGAAGTTAGTAATATCGATAGCATATATATCGATGTAACTAATTTCGATGACACTAATATTTTTTTATGTTTTTTATTATGTATGTGTTATAAGTTAAGTATTTAAAATAAATAATATTATATGTGTATTAATTTTATATATTAATATATATTTTTCATAAGTAAATTATATGTTTTAGTACCGGAGCGGGTAGTGGCTTTATAGGGGAATAGGGTGGGAAGTAATTTAAATGTAAATAATAAAATATTTTTTTATGTATAATGTATTTTGTAATTAATTATTAATTGGAAATTAATTATTTTAATTGATAAATTAATTATATAATTGGTAATTAATGTTAATTTTAATTAAATGTTATGTTTTAGTATTGGAGCGGGTTGTGGGTTTATAGGGGAATAGGGTGGGAAGTAATTTTATTGTAATTAATAAAATATTTATTGATGTATAATTTATTTTGTAATTAATCATTAATTGCCAATTAATTATTTTAATTAATAAATTAATTATATAATTGGTAATTAATGTTAATTTTATTTAAATGTTATGTTTTAGTACTGGAGCGAGTTGTGGGTTTATAGGGGAATAGGGTGGGAAGTAATTTAATTGTAATTAATAAAATATTTATTGATGTATAATTTATTTTGTAATTAATTATTAATTGGCAATAAATTATTTTAATTGATAAATTAATTATATCATTGGTAATTAATTTAAATTGTAATTTGTAATTAATTGTTATGTTTTAGTACTGGAGTGGGTTGTGGGTTTATAGGGGAATAGGGTGGGAAGTAATTTAATTGTAATAATAAAAAAAATGTATGTATAATTTATTTTGTAATTAATTATTAATTGGCAATTCATTATTTTAATTGATAAATTAATTATATAATTGGTAATTAATGTTAATTTTAATTAAATGTTATGTTTTAGTATCTGAGCGTGTTGTGGGTTTATAGGGGTATTGGGTGGAAAGTAATTTTATTGTAAATATTTAATTATTTATACATTTTTAGTAAAAAATTATTATTTGGTGAATATTTATTTTAATAGATAATTATTTTTTAAATTGTCAATTAATATTTGTAATTTTTAAATATTTTTTAATAACTAGAAAAAATAATTAAATAATTGTTAAACTTTATTTATTCTAAAAATATTAATTTGTATAATGTTTTTTAATTTTTAATATTGATTTAAATTTAAATAATATTTTATTGTTATGATAAAATATTCTTTAATATGTATTATTTGGTGAATAATATTTAATAATTATTATTTATTTGTGTTTGTTGTTAATTTATAGTCAATAAATTATTGAAATGTAATTGGTTTTATTAAACATTAATTGTTTTATATTGATGTTGATGTATTTTAAAAATTAATTATACATTATTTCAAATATAAACATTATTTAGAATTATGTGACAATAAAAATCTATGTTATTAAACGCTTTCCCTACTGTTGCACCCTTTGGAGTTGGAGTAGTAATTTTTCCCCCTACGTTATCCAAAGCTTTCCCTACTGTTGCACTCTCTGGAGTGGGAATAGTAATTTTACCCCCTACACTATCCAACGCATTCCCTACTGTTGCACTCATTGGAGTGGGAATAGTCATTTGTACCTATCCGCTATCCAATGCTTTCCCTACAGTTGCACCCACTGAAGTGGGAATAGTAATTTTTACCTGTTCGCTATCCAACGCTTTCTGTACTGTTGCACTCACTGGAGTGGGAATAGTACTTTTTACCCGTACTCTATCCAATGCTTTTCTTACTGATGCACCCTTTGGAGTTGGAATAGTAATTTTAAACCCTACACTATCCAACACTTTTCCTACTGTTGCACCCACTGGAGTCGGAATAGTAATTTTTACCTGTACGCTATCCAATGCTTTCCCTACTGTTGCACTCACTGGAGTGGGAATAGTAATTTTTACCCACCCGCTTTCCAACGCTTTCCCTACTGTTGCACTCTCTGGAGTGGAAATAGTAATTTTACTCCGTACACTATCCAACGCTTTCCCTACTGTTGCACCCTTTGGAGTTGGAATAGTAATTTTTACCCTTACGCTATCCAACGCTTTCCCTGCTGTTGCACTCACTGGAGTTGGAATAGTAATTTTTACCCGTACGCTATCCAACGCTTTCCCTACAGTTGCACTCACTGGAGTGTGAATAGTAATTTTTACCCACCCGCTATCCAACTCTTTCCCTACTGTTGCACTCACTGGAGTGGGAATAGTAATTTTTACCCACACGCTATCCAACGCTTTCCCTACTGTTGCACTCTCTGGAGTGGGAATAGTAATTTTACCCCCTACACTATACAACGCTTTCCCTACTGTTGCACCCTTTGGAGTTGGAATAGTAATTTTTACTCTTACGCTATCCAACGCTTTCCCTATTGTTGCACTCACTGGAGTTGGAATAGTAATTTTACCCCCTACACTATCCAACGCTTTCCCTACTGTTGCACCCTTTGGAGTTGGAATAGTAATTTTTACCCTTAAGCTATCCAACGCTTTCCCTAATGTTGCACTCATTGGAGTGTGAATAGTCATTTTTACCTACCCGCTATCCAACACTTTCCCTACTGTTGCACCCACTGGAGTGGGAACAGTAATTTTTACCTGTACGCTATCCAATGCTTTCCCTACTGTTGCACTCACTGGAGTGGGAATAGTAATTTTTACCCACCTGCTATCCAACGCTTTCCCTACTGTTGCACTCTCTGGAGTGGGAATAGTAATTTTACCACCTACACTATCCAACGCTTTCCCTATGTTGCACCCTTTGGAGTTGGAATAGTAATTTTTACTCTTACGCTATCCAATGCTTTCCCTAATGTTGCACTCATTGGAGCGGGAATAGTAATTTTTACCTATTTGCTATCTAACACTTTCCCTACTGTTGCACCCTATGGAGTTTGAATAGTATTTTTCGCCTTATGCTATCCAATATAATTTATAATTATTTATGTATTTTATAATATTTTTATTATGTTACATAATGTTGTGTTTAAATTTTTAAATAATGAAAGTATGTTTCATTGTTTTTATGTATTAAATATAAATATTTATTATTATTTATGTTATTATTTTATGAGTGTTAATGTATTTGTAATTTATAGTATTTGTTATTTTTTAAATTAATTTTAAAGATTATAAATATTATAATTAATTAAATATATATTACATATTGTACGTTTAATTTTAATTAAATGTTTAACAATAAATATGTATTATTTAATCATTTTAAACATTCTAAAATATTTTTACATAAGTTTAAATTATATAAAAGTATTATTTACTTTATATTTCTTTTTTTAATAATAATGAAAAAAACGATATGGTTAACTACAATATTTTTAACATCGATATTTTATTTTCGATATTTTTGTACTTACCATGTTGTAGATAGGGTGTCGATATACTTGCCTTCGATATTCCAACGTCGATATTTTGAGTGTTGATATCCTGTCTCTCGATATTCTGTCAGAGATTCAACACCGATATATCATCACTGTAGTTAAAAGCATGTGTGACAGGCTGAATTATTCAATGAATGACATCTTGAAAGATTTCTGCAGCTGACGACACACCAAAATGGAATCTTTTATATATGAACAAACCAACATGAGTTGAAAAGGCAGTAATACACCTACAGTTTTCTTCCAGTTCAAGTTGATGGTAGCCTTTGTTCAAATCAAGGTGAGAGAAAACTTTGGCACCATTCAGCTGTGTAATCATGTCTCCCATGTGTGGACCTGGATGTATTTCTCTTTTGATTGCTTTGCTGGCCTGTCGCACATCAACACTAATGCACACTGAGCCCTCACTGTCCTTTTTTTGGCACCACCACAAGGGGTGAAACCCACAGCATGAGAATAGCAGTGCACTTGATGATGTCATGCTTTAACAGTGTCTCTAGGTCTTTCCTAACTGCATCCTGACAGTGAAAAGCAATTCGACAGTAAAGTTGGGAAACAGGGCGAATGTCTTCATTAATGTGAAGCTGTACCTTCATTGTCTTAAGTGTCCCATGTCCATGAAACAATGTCAGGAATTGACTCACAATTTCAGAATGAGCATTCAAGTTGTAGTTAATAGAGATCAGTCCCATGTCAGCAGCAGTATCGAAACCTAATAAGCATGCTCTAGACAATGTAACCTGGAGGACATGAATTGGCGATTGCACAGTAATTTTTTTCTGTGCCGCATGGTCGTTAAAAAGGATTGTTAACTCTGCAAAGGTGTAGAGGCTACCCAGGTGTACATTTTGGTTCTCAAGGGTGTGAGATGAGGTACCGGAGACAGTTTGTTGTACTTTTCTGACGGCATGATGTTTATCAACACACCACTGTCTATAATAAAAGTTGCAGGGCAACCATTCACTGTGAGTGTAATTTTAAAACAATGTCCAAATGATCTCTGTTGCTTCATGTGGCGTATCTTTTTATATTTGTGTTCTTCTTTGCAAGCGGCCAATCCTACATGCGCACGTCGGACTGTGACTTCCACCATCATCGCATATCCATCTTCCTCACTGTCACTCGATGATGATGGTAAAGTGCATTTGGAAGATGAATTTGAGGATAATCAACTCTGTTGCATTTCCACTTGCCTCAGTTGATGTTGCTGTTTGGCCTTGTGGGAGTGGCTAGAGTGCTTCTGGAACTTTCTGGCATCTACCTTCTCATCTCATGGAGAAGTGTGGCTCACTGGTTAGAGGAGACAGACCTGGAAGCAGAGGTCAGTCCGGGACCAGGGTTCAATTCCCGGCTCGGCGGGGTGTTGAGTCCTAAAATGTCCATGGACTTGACAATTGCTCCGGTGCCTACTCGATTCACGGGTTCACACTCTGCGACTCTGGGCAATAGCTTGCTTAATCTCCACAACGGCCCCTCGCGGCGGGATGCCTGGCTTTCACCTTGCGGTTACCCTGCCGGGGTTATCTCACAGGGGAATACCAGGACGGGTTCCCTAAGCAAGCGCTTAGAGACCGGTTGGTGATTTGCGCTATATAAATTCCTGTACATTTACATCTCTCCGTGATGCACTTAGTTTCTTTTTCTCTTTACAAACCGTTATGAAATGGGGGTTTTTACCGCAACCTTTGCATATCTGTCAGATGGCAGGATATTTACATTCATGTGGAAAGGAAAATCCACAATTGAAACACACGTTCTTTTTCTTCGAAGACACCGCTCTGTGGGCCTCCGCTTTGTGTTTCTGCTTACTTTACATACTCGCAACTGATTTGGGGTTGTTCCAGTTTCCATATCAGTAGCCTGTTGATCAGCACGCTCCTCTGCTCTTGAAGTCATGAGCACTTTCTCCAATCTGAGCATTTACCACAGCATGCAGCATTGGAACAAGTCTGAGAGGCAACCATTGATAACTCTAAGATGCATGGCTTCACCATCATTGAATTCACTGAACTTGCAGTGCTTTATGAGCATATCCAGTCTCTCACAAAATTCATCCATTATTTCACCAGGTTGCTGTCTTGCTCAGTTAAAGGTGTGCATCTCATAGTCGAAACCTGGCATTGGATTGAACTTGGCTTCCAACGTCTTCTTGATTTGATGGTACGATACTTCATCAGCTTGTGATATGTTCGTTTTCTTTGTTGCCTGCCAGGTTCTTTCAGTATTTGATGATCTTTTTGTCATCTCTTTCTTCTAATGTGTCAAGGAAATCATCAAATGTTTCTATACACGCACTTCATCTGGCACCTATATTCTGCTTTTAGGTGTTATCTAATGGGAGCAGAGGTTTCAGGAATGTGGCAGCATCATAGCCAGTTGTGCACCACACTAACATTAAGAGTAAGGCCCTGTCCAGCGCTGTCTTTTGCCCACTTGGATCTGTACCATCTACACCATCTGTAAGCACTTGCCTCGTGGTTGTATCACTGTCTTCGTGGCAGATCTGATGTCTTATGGCCTCTTTTTCATCTTTGGCAGTAAGTAACTGTTTTGTCTCTTGTATGTGGTTGTCACCATTGTCAGTCTTTTGAATTATATCTGGTATTCACTGCCTTTAGCATTTCTTGGCACCTGGATGCTTCTGCTTTTCTTGCACTTTTGCACCTGGCTATTGCTATCTTGGTGTTTGTAATTGGTCTCCCTGCTATGTAAATTTCAGTTGAATCTATCTATATCTCCCAGTATCCCTCTGGACAAACCTTCAGGCATGGAGACCCTCAGCCACCTCTCCTATTTCCTCATCCAGGAGCCGAACCTGCAACTTTGTGTATCTATCAGTATTTATGGCAAATATCTAACCTGTTGATTATGTGCAGCTCATAATGTTTCTGGAATGGGTAAAGCTCCTCTGCGACAGCTGTCATAATATTGATCCAATAACGGAACTGGGTGTAATGCAGCCAATCCGATGCTTCCTCCATACACAACATTATGAAGCTGATTATTATGGCATTAAAAGGGATTGGTTTGCTTCTAACAAGAAACCCACATTAGATTATTACATACGCTGCTGTGAAAGCCAGATCGGCTAGATTACCCACTCAAGTATACCTTGCTTGGACACAACATTTCCTTTAGCCGACCCCCAGGAACACCGAGGTGGTGTTTAATAGCAGTCAAGATCCCTTTATGGCCAACCCTGCATTAGTCGTGTATCGTAGGAGCCAAAGAAGATCAATTTAAATGTAAAGACAAATTGTTGGAAATGTCCCTTTTTGCGGGGTTATCCCCAAACTATTTGCTTCTTCCTCCCTCGTTTTTCCTGACCTGTGGTTGTTGGCAATAGGACTCTGAGCACTTTACCACTGCTGATCAGTGCTAAAGTGCATATGCTCTCCCTGTAAATTATTACTGTGATTGGTTATCCATGATTGGTGCATTTGTTTTACCTGTAAAGTCCCTAGTATAGGGCACTGAGTGTGCCAGGGCTGGTAATTCAAATGCTACTAGTGGGCCTGCAGCACTGATTGTGCCACCCACATGAGTAGCCCTAAAATGGTGTCTCTGGCCTGCCACCGCAGTGCCTGTGGGCAGTCTGTGAACTGCCATGTTGTTCTGGCCAGTGTACACACTGACCAGGCCTGACCCTTCCCTTTTCTTGCACATTGGACACCCCTATTGTAGGCCCAAGGTACCCCCTGGGCAGGGTGCAGTGTATGTGAAAGGTAGGACACGTACTAGTGTGGGTGACGTGTCCTGATAGTGAAATACTGCCAATTTTGTTTTTCACTATTGCACGGCCATCTTGCCCATAGGATAGAATGGGGAATGCTGTGTCCCATGTGTACCTGCACTTCTCCATATAAGAGCAAGATGGGAAGCTGAAGTCTGGTATCCCTGAACTCAGAATTTGATAACGCATCTTTTAAGAAAGATGGTCTTTTAATTCTGTGTTTGAAAATAGCACTTATAGAAAGTGGCTATTTTTCTGTTTAACCTTTCTGTGTGCCTCTGCCTGTTTGTGTATTGACCGTCTGGTTTGTGAGTGAAAAGGGCTGGGTGTGGCTGCAGGAGGCTGGGGAGTTAGCCATAGGCTGAATAGACCTATGTATACTTAGAGTGGTGGGAGGAGTTGCACCTGGCCCTGAATACGACTGTGCCTGCCTGCCACAATGCTGGCTCCACCTCCTGCCGTGCGTCTAAAAGCCCTGGCCCACACTCACAAAGGAAGAAGACCTGTCCTGGCAGAGGGCACCCAGAACTGGTTGGGACTGGATCCTGGACCCCCTCACACATGGGCACACAAGGTGGGTTTCCGCTGACAGAACTGTGTAGATGATAACAGAACTGCGTAGGGGCTAAAGAGACCAGCGCTGTTGCTACTTTACGTAATTTAGCTTTTGACAACAGTAACCTACCAGTTTGTTTTACTAAGGAAACCAAAGTGAACATTTTTCAAGAGACATTCAAAAGAAGGAGTGCTTTATGTATGTGCATTTTTGAACGTTTTGATCAGACCCAAACTATATAAAGATTTTTATATTTTTATAATAACGGGTGTAGTGTCCATTTGTGGTGTTTTACAGTGTTACTGTGAGTGTTGGTGCAAATACTTTACACATTGCCTTGGGGATAAGCCTGTCTGCTCGTGCCAAGCTACCAAGGGGGTGAGCAGGGGCGATCATCAGTGTGTGTTTCCCACTTACCCTGACTAGAGTGGTGGTTTCTGCCTGGCTTTGGCGCAAGTCTCAGCCAACCAGAAATCCCATTTCTAATACAAATTAACTGAAAATCTAAATATTCTGCCTAAAAATCATAAAGTGGTAAGACAAACATTTCCAGTGAAAGAGTTAACCGGAGACCGAACTGGCATTGCCTGGATTTCTCTGTAACTTTCTAATAGCGAGCTCCGAGCTCCATGACAGAAACCTACTATCAGACTAGAATGGAAGCCACCAATGAGCTTGACATCCAGTTACAGAGAAAGGTTCTCTGTAATCCTTCAAGAAAATCTGCAATTTTTTTATAATTACAGTAACTGGCAAGCACAGAATTATACTGAACTATAATTCAGCGATGGGCTCCAGATTTGTTCCATCCAACATGTGTGCCTTGGGAAGAAGGGATCAAAGGTGGGTTGTGGGGCATGATAGCACTGCAAGCTACAGTCTGTATGGGGCGACCCTAAAGCTTCATGGAACAAGACATGCCCCAAGAGAGTGGATCTGGGAGGTTACCAAGGGTATTCAGCAGGTCCCAGACAGCCACTGAGGCAGAGTCTAAGATGGACACAACAGCTCTCCCTAATCATGGAAAGGATCCTTAGCCATTACAGCTTGCGGGTGCGCATTATCGGATCAATGTTGGAAGGGTTTAGAACCCTTTAAATCGAATGATCCTGGATTTAATAACAGTAAAGGTTGACTGGCACTGGCTCATACTTTCTGAGGATTGGTATCAGCTGTTTATTCTAATTCTCAGCTGACACCAGGTTCACCTGCAAGTTAACCAACCTACGTACTGAATGATCATGCAATAAAATGCTATCCACAAAAAATAGGTTTGCATTGTTTTTTAATGTCACACCACAACATAACCAAGTTATTGGTCTTATCTTCTTGTAGCAACTCTAAGACCACTACAAGGTTTGTACTTCACATAAAGAGAAGACAATCAGTGGTCATTAGGAGGGAAGGGCAGCATGCATCAGTCACTGAGCTATTGCAAGGACAAATCCTTACAGAAAAAATTGTTTCAATGCCGTACTTTAACATTTTAAGGATCTAGCAGAAGTCAGGGTTGCAAAGCAGGAGCCTTGACAACTTTTTTGTTTAGTATCAGCTCGAAACGAGGGAAGGCAGAGTCGCCTCACTAAAAGAGGCCAGTGTTGCAAATAAACAACCCTGAAGTGCCACAGAAAAATCAAAGTGACCCCAATGACTGCTGGGTCTTGAAAAACCACGAGCGAGAGAAAGCGACGGCGAAACCAAGAGCTACAGTTTCAGCGTGCCATCAGCATTAATGGAAACTCAAATGAATTATGAACTGAAATAGGAAGTCCCAAGTGCTTAATCGAAGTGTACATGGGGATAGATGGCTGTATGGACCTGCTTATGTAGGTCCAGCAGAGGTGGATGGGAAGCTGACCAACAGTGAGGAAAGTTGACTGCTAAAGAAGAAAGTTGGGGGCCGTCTGAATCCTGCAATGCCGCAGAAGAGTCTGGCCTCAGGCATCCGTAAACCCTCACTTCCATAATCACACACTGTAACTGCAATTCAGCTCAGTACACCCGTAACACGCACTCTCGTGCGCCTTGAGACCCTCACGGGTGAGTAGTGCGCTTTACAAATTATATGATTGATTGATTGATTGATTGATTGCGCTAGAAGACAGTCGTACCACTAAACAGTAATAAGGACAATACTGTAAATACACAAGGATAGCCAAAAAGGTTTACAGAGCCCAAACTTAAGGAAATAAAAAAAAAATTATTTGTTTATTGTAAGCATGGGCGAATTTTGCGAATTCGCAATCCGCGAACTTGCGGGATTGCTAATTCGCAATCCTCAAAATTGGCGAGAATTTGCGGATTTTTTATGTTTGCGAGTTTGTGGGTGTTCGCGGGGCACTTTGCGTGTTCGCGGGTGTTCGCGATGCGCTTTGTGTTTTCGCGGGGGTTTTTTTTTTGCTGGTTAATCACTGCCACCCTCTCATTTTTTATGCCCATCTGCCCTCTGTACCACTCGTTTCTGTACCCTTCTGCCCTCTTCCCCACTCATTTTTTGTCCCCTTCTGCCCTCTGTCCCACTTTTGTGCCCTTCTGCCCTCAGCCCCACTTAGAATGGCGCCAGCAAGCTGCCAGCGTCATTCTAAAATAGCTGCAAATAGCTTCAACAGGAAGCACTAATAGATAAAGTAAAGCAGGTGCTGGAGTTGAAGGTCAAATTAAGTTACACAATCATTAATCACCTCAAGTTTGGGGTGATTAATGATTGTGTAACTGAATTTGAGCAGCACCTGCTTTACTTTATCTATTAGAGCTTCCTGTTGAAGCTGACTTTTGTAACTATTTTAGAATGGCTTTGGCAGCTTGCCGGCGCATTCTAAAAGAGTTATAAAAGTCAGCTTGAACTTTTGACCCAATCCGTTCCGCTCGTGGATTTTGCGGGAAATTCGCGAATCTCGCGGATTGCGAATTTACCGAAAATCCGCAAAATTCGCGAGCGGAACAGATTTTCCGCCCATGCTTAGTTTATTGAAATTTTCACAACAGTGCATAAACACTTGAACAGCAATCAAAGAAACAAACTACTGGAGGGAAAAAGAAGAGAGAGCAGGAAAGAAAAACAAACAAAATAAATAATCCAGGGCTTTTTACAACAGACACAGCAATGATCTCGTTTTTACATACCATGCGCCACCAACATACAGTTTCAGCTTATCTATACAGCACATTAACATTTATGTGTTCAGTGGCAAATAATAAAAAATAAAAAAAAGGAAAAGGAGCCCGGTCCCAAAAGCGACCTTCTCGTGTGAAACACCTCTACAAGCTGCTTGCATAAAGTCAGTAAAGTGGGGCAAATATCCCCATGCCCATTATGTGGACACATAGACCCGCCTGATAGATGTATCAACCGATCCTCATCAATTGTGTCATGGGGTGAATGTACGACGTTAAAACGCAAACATTTACAATGCATCCTTTACAATGCAGTTTTTACATCGCAGTATCCATTACAACGCATGATTTTACATCGCATGCCATCCAAACGCATTTTTAGAAACTACATTTACAACGCATTCCATTACAACGCATACCATTACAACGCATACCATTACAACGCATATTATTTTTAAGGGGAACATTATGGTAAGTGTTGGATAGTGTAGGGGTAACAATTACTATTCCCAATCCAGTGAGTGCAACAGTAGGGTAAGTGTTGGATAGTGTAGGGGTAAAAATTACTATTCCCACTCACTCCAGTGAGTGCAACAGTAGGGTAAGTGTTGGAAAGTGTAGGGGTAAACATTACTATTCCCATTACTTACCTTATATTGCATTGCAATTACATGCATTGTAGTGACATGCGTTGCAATGACATGCGTTGTAGTGACATGCAATGTAATGGCTGCGTTGTAATGGCATGCGATGTAAAGGATGTTGCGTTGTAATGATTGCGGTGTAAAGGTAACGCGATGTAATGACTGCGTTGTAAAGGTTGTTTTGCGTCAGGGGGTATACAGAAAGAGCTACAGGAGTATAATTTTATATACATTTCACTCTATCCCCTTTGGCTACGTCAATAAGTAATCCTTCAATGGTTGCCGTATTTTTTTGGGACATGAGGCAAACGGCTGCAGTGAGGTGAATGTGTCACTTGTGGTGTTAAAGTAAATCAAGTCAAGGATCCATGCCTTAACCGTTGTGACCTGAGTGCCCACCCAGTGTAGCAAGACCTGTCTTTTAGCCATATGTAGAGCTGGGGCAGCCTTAACGGGCTTAGCATACCTCAGCAAGACCATCAGTGGAGTGGGTTGTAGTGCATCGTCAATCATCTGGGACAACTGGTAAAAGACCTCCCCCCCAGTATGCCAATATTGGCCCGCAGTTCCATGCCAAGTGTGAGAAGTCTGCCTGCCCCGCTGGCCATCAGGGATTTGGCAGGGGCAATTTTAGCTAGTAAGTATGGTGTGACATATGCTCTATGTAAATACTTAAAATGCAGCAGCTTATGCCGATGATTGTATGAGACATATCGAGTCTGTTAACAGCAATAGAGCCATGTCTGATCCGGCAGGGGGCATCCCAGACCTCTTTCCCAGCCGGCCCGGACTCTTGCCCCAACCGTTGGTCGGAGTGTCAAAGATAAGTGGTAAAGTCGGGAGAAAAGATGGGCCCCGTTAGTTGCTGTGATTATTGATGTGAGTGCGGAAAGTCTGCGTCTCTCTTGAGGGGGTTGGCAGTGCCACACGCATTGCGTTTTGTAGTATGTGCAAAATAAATGTGTCCATATACACTGCATCACGCCCAGCTATTAAATCATCAACAGTGTGCAACTGAGCATCGTGAAATAGATCGCCAGAAGTCTGCAGTCCATACCAAACTAGCGTTCGCTTGGTCAGCGTTTCAGTCATTGGGGGAAGCCAGGTGTTATCCATCAGTGGTATATGCAGGGAGTATAGAAAGTCTGCATTTAGACATCTTTGCAATTTGGCCCAAGCCCAAGCCCAAGATATGGTTTGCAATGTTTGTATTTCTACCGGGTTTCTAGTCAGTCCACGGGGTAGAATAGAAGAGAGAGGGCAAGGAAGAGCTTTTGAGCATTCCGGCGTGAAGTATTGCAATCAAATATCTCGGTTGTACCAGTAGTGAGCAAAATGTATTTGCGCAATCAAATCGTATAGGTAAAAGTCAGGGACAGCGAAATCCCCGCGTTGATACAGCATAGTTAAGGTCTGACATCCAATCTGCGGTTGCCTACCAGCCCATATCAATTTAATAAGCAAACCATGGAGGGTATCAAAACATTTATTTGTGAGGGTAAAGGGAATATTGAGGAATAAATATAAAAAGCGGGGCAAGACCACCATTTTAACAATGGCAACCCTACCAGCAATCGAGAGGGGAAGTTTACTTTATCGCTCGATTTGCATTGTAAGTTTATCGATCGCAGGTCCATAATTGAGACTACTAACCTCTGGAGCACTTTGATGCAAAAAGATGCCCAGATATTTCGGAGGATCTGTGCACCAGTGCAGCGGAAAGTCTATGACAAATTATATGGTGGACTGCGTCAATGAAAACATTTCCGACTTATTCCAGTTGATAGTCAGCCCGGAGAGCACTCCGAAGCATATGACCTCTCGAAGCAGAGGCGGAAGGTTATGCTCCAGATCTCTGACAAATAGCATCATATCAGCACAAAAGGAGGCTAGTAGCATGCCCAGGTGAAATTTTAAGCCACGCTGTAAGTCCAGCTTCTGCAACTGCTGTGCAAGGGGTCCATGGCTATGATAAATAGCAGGAGCGATAATGGGCATCCCTGCCGGGTGCCGCGTGTAAGCTGTAACTGCTCGGTGAATTCCCTGTTCAATCAAAGTTGAACTTTTGGGTTGGTATAGAGCACGGGTACTCATAGTACGGCCCGCGGGCCAGCTGCGGCCCGGCAAGCCTTCCCTGGCGGCCCGCCGACCTTCCAGACATCGTACCCGTGTATTAAAAAAAAAATGTCATCGTGTCTTCAAACACTGCTGGTTGCAGCCGCGCAAGTCTAAGAGACTCTGCTGCTCTGTGGGGGCCGGCCGCCGGGTGATTCCAATGACAGTCACAGTGGAGCTGCAGGGGTCTAAGAAGAGGTTAAATACAGCAAGGCCTCATTACCATACAAATGGTCTTGTGAAGTGCTCGGGTGGGGCTGTGTGTGCCAGGAGGCTGTCTCAGCCCTGGCTGACACACAGCAGGGTGAGGTGAAGAGGGTGACGGAGGTAGTGGGACGGAGACAAAGGGAGAGGGAGGGAGGGAAAGGAGACTGTAACACATGGGCTTGTTCCATTAAATATGAGAGCAGCAGCAAGTGCAGAATCCAGGAACACCGTCTGGTGTTCAAATCCAAAAGGTTTCTGAGTAATGTAGACGCATTCCAAACTTGTCTGTAGTCAGCACATGTTGAAGCGCTGGTGTGCTTCGGTTCGAGTAATTAAGTTATTGCTGGCAATTCCTGCAGTGCAGGAGTATTGGGACCACTCATTCCAATGCAGGTGGGCAATTGAAGGTGCCAAAGTATTGCGGTACTTCAGACAAGCAGCGCTAGTGCTTAGGGCAGTGTCTTTAGAAACCACATTGTTTTAAAAACAGGCAACGTTTCTCAGTCCTGGCGTCACAATGAACAAGATGCAGGCACTCCCGTTTAAGGGAATTATGGTAATGGCAGCCCCTCACAGATAAATGTGCTGGGGCACTGGGAGGTAGGAAAAGGGGAGGGAGACAGAGGGGGAGGGAAAAGGGGAGGGAGACAGAGGGGGAGGGAAAGGGGGGGAGAGGGAGACAGAGAGAGAGACAGACAGAGGGAGGGAGACAGACAGTGGGAGGGAGAGGGAGGGAGGGAGAGGGAGACAGAGAGTGAGACAGAGGGAGGGTGACAGACAGGAGGGAGACAGCCAGAAAGAGGGAGACAGCCAGAAAGAGGGAGACAGTCAGAAAGAGGGAGACAGTCAGAAAGAAGGAGACAGCCTGAAAGAGGGAGACCGCCAGAAAGAGGGAGACAGCCAGAAAGAGGAAGACAGCCAGAGGGAGGGAGACAGCCAGAGGGAGGGAGGGAGACAGAGGCAGGAGGGAGACAGACAGAGGAAGACAGGGAGAAGGAGGGAGACGGGGAGAGGGAGGGAGAGGGAGACAGAGAGTGAGACAGAGGGAGGGTGACAGACAGGAGGGAGACAGCCAGAAAGAGGGAGACAGCCAGAGGGAGGGAGACAGCCAGAGGGAGGGAGACAGCCAGAAAGAGGGAGACAGCCAGAGGGAGGGAGACAGCCAGAGGGAGGGGGACAGCCAGAAAGAGGGAGACAGCCAGAAAGAGGGAGACAGCCAGAAAGAGGGAGACAGCCAGAGGGAGGGAGACAGCCAGAAAAAGGGAGACAGCCAGAAAGAGGGAGACAGCCAGAAAGAGGGAGACAGCCAGAAAGAGGGAGACAGCCAGAAAGAGGGAGACAGCCTGAAAGAGGGAGACAGCCAGAGGGAGGGAGACAGCCAGAGGGAGGGAGACAGCCAGAGGGAGGGAGACAGCCAGAGGGAGGGAGACAGCCAGAAAGAGGGAGGGAGACAGCCAGAAAGAGGGAGGGAGACAGCCAGAAAGAGGGAGGGAGACCGCCAGAAAGAGGGGGGGAGACAGAGGCAGGAGGGAGACAGACAGAGTTAGACAGGGAGAAGGAGGGAGATGGGGAGAGGGAGACAGAGAGGGAGACAGAGAGGGAGACAGAGGGAGGGCGACAGACAGTGGGGGGGGAGACAGAAAAAGGGAGGGAGACAGCCAGAAAGAGGGAGACAGCCAGAAAGAGGGAGACAGCCAGAGGGAGGGAGACAGCCAGAGGGAGGGAGACAGCCAGAGGGAGGGAGACAGCCAGAGGGAGGGAGACAGCCAGAAAAAGGGAGACAGCCAGAAAGAGGGAGACAGCCAGAAAGAGGGAGACAGCCAGAAAGAGGGAGACAGCCAGAGGGAGGGAGACAGCCAGAGGGAGGGAGACAGCCAGAAAGAGGGAGGGAGACAGCCAGAAAGAGGGAGGGAGACAGCCAGAAAGAGGGAGGGAGACAGAGGCAGGAGGGAGACAGACAGAGGAAGACAGGGAGAAGGAGGGAGATGGGGAGAGGGAGGGAGAGGGAGACAGAGAGGGAGCCAGAGAGGGAGACAGAGGGAGGGCGACAGACAGTGGGGGGGGGACAGAAAGAGAGAGACAGAAAGAGGGAGACAGACGTGGGAGACAGACAGTGGAAGACAGATGGAAGGAGACAGACGGAGGGAGAAGGGAGACAGAGGGAGAAGGGATACAGAGGGAGGGAGAAGGGAGACAGAGGGAGGGAGAAGGGAGACAGAGGGAAGGAGATAGAGGGAGGGAGACAAGCATATGGAAACAGAGGGAGGGAGACAGGCATATGAACACAGAGGGAGGGAGACCGAGAGAGAGGGAGAGGCAGACAGAGGGAGGGAGACAGTGGGAGGGAGACAGAGGGAAGGAGGCAAAGGGAGGGAGGCAGAGGGAGACAGGCAGAGGGAGACAGAGGGAGACAGAGAGGGAGGGAGACAGGGAGGGAGACGGTGGGAGGGAGACGGAGGGAGGGAGATGGAGGGAGGGACACGGAGGGAGGGAGACGGAGGGAGGGAGACGGAGGGAGGGAGAGGGAGAGAGGGAGACAGAGGGAGTCAGAGGAAGGGAGGGGGAGACAGAGGAAGGGAGGGGGAGACAGAGGAAGGGAGGGGGAGACAGAGGAAGGGAGGGGGAGACAGAGGAAGGGAGGGGAAGACAGAGGAAGTCAGGGAGAGACAGATGGAGTCAGTGGGGGACAGAGGAAGGCAGGGGGAAACAGAGGAAGGGAGAGGGAGACAGAGATGGAGAGGGATGGAGACAGGGAGTGAGACAGAGGGAGGGAGAGAGAGAGAGAGACAGACAGAGGGAGACAGAGAGGGAGTGAGTGAGACAGAGGGAGAGAGAGGGAGAGAGCTAGAGAGAAGGAGGGAGACAGAGAGAGAGAGAGTGAGAGAGAGAGGGACAGAGACAGAGAGAGAGAGACAGAGAGAGAGAGACAGAGAGAGAGAGACCGAGAGAGAGATGTGTGTGTATGCCGGGTCTGGTGGCTCAGTGGACGAAGGCGTCCGCTGCAGGGACCTGTGATCAACCTCATGGTCAGAATTTTTTTTGTTGCTCTAGCCCCGCCCCCTTCCCCACTGACCCCGCCCCCACCGGTGCGGCCCTCGGACACAAACCACACTATAATTTTGGCCCCCGAGAGAAAGTTTGTGAGTACCCATGGTATAGAGCATGCAAACTAGATTGTAGAAGCCAGCTGGGAATCCCAGTTTGCCTAAGGTGGATTGTAGAAAGGTCCATTCCAGTGTGTCAAGCACTTCTTCAGCCTGTAATAAAATGGTTGCTTCTGTAAGTGTAAGGATCTAGTTGGTTAATGACTGCAGATACTGCATGCAAATTGAACGGTGTACAACTCCAGCCTGGAATGGGCACACCATCTTATCCAACAGTATGGACAATCAAGTGGCCAGGATCTTAGCTAACATTTTGTAATCTTGGTTTAGTAATGATAAGGGCCTATCAGATGCGCAACAGTGAGGGGGATCATCAGGTTTAGGTAAAAGTGTAATTTTTGTTTCTCTCATGGTGGAGGGACGAGTCCCCTCCTCCAAAGCTTCTGCATAAACCTCCAGTATTCAATCAATCAATCAATCACTCAATCAGGGGTTATTAAGCGCACTACTCACCCATGAGGGTCTCAAGGGGTTGAGGGTGGTGGGGGGGTTCAACATATCCATTAGCCAAAGAGCCGGGTCTTGAGGGCCTTCCTGAAGGTGTTCAGGGAGGGGGCAAGTCTGATGTCTGCCGGGAGCTCTTACCTGGTTTTGGCCGCAATGTGCGAGAAGGATCTTCCACCTGCTCTGGCTCTGTGGATGCATGGGGTTTCGTCCAGTGCGTGGTTGGAAGATCGGAGGTTTCTTTTGGGTACGTAGAAGTTGATTCTGTCATTGAGGTGTTTGGGTCTGGTGTTGTGTAGGCATTTGTAGTCGTGGGTGAGGATTTTGAAGGTGACTCTTTTCTCCATGGGGAGCCAGTGGAGCCTTTGAAAGTGTTGAGTGATGTGTTTGTGTTTGGGGGATGCTGAGGACGAGTCGGGCAGCGTTGTTCTGTATCGTCTGAAGTTTTCGGAGTAGGAACTTGTTAATGCTTTTGTATAGTGCGTTTCCATAGCCCAGTTTGCTGGTAATGAGTGTGTGGGTGACTGTCTTCCTTGACTCTGGGGGTGATCCATTTGAAGGTCCTGTGGAGGATGTGGAGGGTGTTGAAGCAGCTGAAGTTGAAGGCGTTGATGTGTCGGATCATGGTGAGGGATGAGTAAAGTACGATACTGAGGTTTTTGGCATGGTTCGAGGGGGTCGGTGGGCTTCCGAGGGCTGTCGGCCACCAAGTGTCATCCCACACTGAAGGGGTATTTCTGAGGACGAGGACTTCTGTCTTCTCGGCGTTGAATTTAAGGCAGCTGTTGGTCATCCAGACTGCAACCTCCTGCATTCCTTTCTGGAATTTGAGTCTGGCGGTGGCAGGGTCTTTGGTGAGGGAGAGGATGAGCTGGGTGTCGTCAGCGTAGGAGACAATGTTGAGGCCGTGTTGTCAGACGATGGCGGCGAAGGGGGCCAGGTAGATGTTGAAGAGGGTCGGGCTCAACAATTATCCCTGTGGGACCACGCAGGTGATTTCCGTGGGATCGGAGAGGAAGGGCGGCAGTCTGATTCTTTGGCTTCTTCCGGTGAGGAATGATCGGATCCAGTCTAGGGCTGTTACTTGTATGCCAGCGTCGTGTAGTCTACCGACGTATGTGCAGTGGGAGATGGTGTCGAAAGCTGCTGATAGGTCGAGTAGGATGAGGGCTGTGGTGTGGCCTTGATCCAGGAGGGTGCGGATGTCATATGTGGCGGTGAGTAGGCTGGTCTCTGTGCTGTGGTGGCTTCGAAATCCAGTTTGGGATGGGTTGAGGATGGCATTGTCTTCGATGAACCGTGTCAGTCCCCTGTTGACTGTTTTCTCTGCAACTTTGGCCGGCAGGGGGAGAGGCGAGATGGGCCGGTAGTTCTTGAGGTCGGTGGGGTCCGCTGGCGGTTTCTTGAGCAGGAGCATGACTTCTGCGCATTTCCAGTCATCTGGGAAAGTGCCTGTCTCAAGAGTGGTGTTGATGGTGCGTTGTAGTTCGGGTACGATGGTGGCTCTGTGGTAGATGTGTGGGGGGCAGGGGTCGGTGGAGGCCCCTGAGCGGATGCCTTTCATGGTTGAGGTGGTGTCTTCAGCTGTGATCGGGGTCCAGGTGGAGATGGTGGGCTTTCTGGTGCATAAGGCGGGCAGCCTGGCTGTGGCGTCAGGTGCAAATTCGGCAAAGTTGTCATAGAGCTTTTTGATCTTGAGGTGGAAGTAGGTTCCGTGCTTGTCGCAAAGGTCTTGGGACGGGGTGATATCTGTGGCTTCACTGCGAGGGTTGGTGAATTCCTCGATGACTGTAAAGAGTTCCTTGGAGTTGGTGGAGTTGGTGAGGATTCTGGTGCGGATGAAGCTCCTCTTGGGGGTTCTGATTAAGTTGTGATAGTCCGTCGTGGCATCCATGTAGGTGGCATGGTTTTCGGGTGTCTGGTGTTTCTGCAGTTCTTCTCCAGGCGTCTGCTGGTGCATCTGGCTTCTTCGAGATCGGTGGTGAACCAGGCAGCTTTCCTACGGCGCTGTTGTCGGGGTTGCGTAGCTGGGCGAGCTTGAGGAGTGGAGTTCTCTGGCTGTGATGTTGGCGTTGGATGCCTAGGTGTGGTTGTTTCGGGTGAGGGCAGAATTGAGTTGGTCGTTGGTGACCTTGCTCCAGTCCCTTCATGGTGGGCGTGGGGCTGGTTTGGGCACCCTGCGTTTGTCGACAGTGAAATGTAAGCAGTAGTGGTCGCTCCATGGAAGTTGCATTGTGTGGCTGAAGTGAATGCTATTACCTGCTGCGAAGATGGGGTCGAGGGTGTGTCCTGCCCTGTGGGTCGGTGTGGAGACAAGTTGTTTGAGTTCTATGTTGGCGAGGTTGTCATAAAGGGTGGTGGAGTTGGGGGTCACTGGCGCTGTCGAGGTGGAAGTTCAGGTCTCCGATGAGTATGTCGTTCATTGTAGTGCTGGCGTGGGGTGCTATGAGGGTGGTGATAGTGGAGGCGAAGGAGGCCCGGGGGCTGGGGGGCTGTGGATGAGGGTTCCCCGGTGCTTGAAGTTGGGACTGGTCTGGATCTGGAAGTGCAGGTGTTTGGCGGAGGGGAAGGTTTTACTGGAGGTGGTGAGCTGGAGGGTGTTCTTGTGGGCGATGGCGAGGCCCCTTCCCTGCCGGTTGGGGCAGTCCTTCCTCTGTATCTTGTATCCGTCTGGGATGGCGGTGCTGATGTTGGGGGCAGAGGAGGCGTTGGTCCAGGTCTCCATGAAGAAGGTAATGTTGGGTCGAGCAGATTCCAGATCTCAACGGCTTGTTTGTGTACAGGGCGCACATTGATGAGGATACATCTTAGGGTGTTGCCGGTGTTAGTTTCTGCGGTGTTGGAGGTCGGAGAGGTGGTGAACATCTGGTGGCAGCGGAGGCAGGAGAATGGTCCGTGGGTCACTTTAGGCCTGGACTGTTGCCAGTCGCTGAGTCTTTCTGGGTTGAGTGCGTGGAGGGCGGCTGTGTTGTAGTGGTGGGGGACGAACGAAATGCAGGGTCCATGGAGCTTGTCACAAATGGGCGCAGACAGGCTTGCCTTTGGCACGCCAACGGCACGACCACGCAGCAGCCGCTATTAAGTAGGAGAGGGGGGTGGGACAAGAGGCTGGGAGGCGGTAGCGGGGCTGTGCGGGGGGAGGGGCAGCAGGGCAGCATTGGCGGGAAAAAGAGCGGGTAGTAAATGAATAGAAATAAATAATAAATAAAATAAGGCTACAGGAAAAGGATAATCAAAATAAAATAATTAATTAAATAAATAAGGCACTAAAAATTCAATTAGGGCGAGAAGGGCTTCCAGGCGGGCGGAGGCGAGGCAAGACCGGCAGGAATGAGGCTGCAGGCAAAAACCCTCACCGGAGGGGGACTTCACACTGCGGCGTGGCATTGGTGCTGTGGAGCTGCCAGGGAGACAGCTGACCAGGACCAGAGGTCACGGTCTTATTCTGGGTGCCAGTATAGTCTTGTATACTTTATAGAAGTCGCCCGTCAGTCCATCCACGCCAGGGGCACAGGCACCAACCAGCTCGTCTATAGCCTGCACGATTTGGTCCGTATCTATGGGTGCCGCCAGTAACTGTTGCTGCCCCTCGTCAATCCACACCAATGACACATCAGGGAGGTACTCCCCAACTGTGTCCCCTGCAGGGAGATCACGTGAGGTATATAAGTGGGTATAGTAGGAGAGAAAGGTGATATCTCCCATGTGTAAGTGATGTCTATCTTCATGCTCAAATTGCGTAATACAGGAGGATTTATATTGAGGGTGGAGTAGTCTGGCCAGGGTCCAACCCAGCCGCTCACCCTCCCATATACCCGAGCCCTCACATATTTACCAACATAGTTCACTTCCTGCTCAGCCAATTCCTTAAATTCAGTCAGAAGTGTCATGTGCTCATGTACGATTTGGGGAGATACACCAGCCTGCATATGCTCATCAATTTCACAAAGTTTCCTTTCCACCGCCTCAAGTTCCCTGCGAATGGAGTGCAGCACCCCACTCCCCTAATATATATTTTAAAAGCTTCCCAAAGGGTAGTCTGCCATTTCACTGTTCTGGTGTTTAAATGGAAATATTTAGTAGTAGCCTTTCTGACCTCACTCTGAAACACCTCATCAAGCAACTCCTTAGATGAGAAGCACCAAGAAATATGGGGACATGTAACACTGGAAATGTTCAATGCTAGTAGCACAGCTGAGTGATCAGGTAATGTGCACAAGTGATGGTCAACTGTAACAACATTTAGCAGGAGGCGGGATGAGAGATACAAGTGGTATATACGGGACCAAGTGCCATGCGCGATGCTGAGTAAAATGAATAGTCACGGTTCGTAGGATTCCAAGCCCTCCAGGGGTCCTTAAGAAAGAAGGTCTGTAATAATGAGGTGAGAGTCTGTACCGCATGAGGTTTAGTGATTCGTCCTGTGCCTGTCATATCCAGAGAGGGGTCCAATGTTAGATTGAATTCACACGCCCATTAGTATGTTATCGATACCTAATTGAGTAATGTGTGCAGCTATGTTGGGGGAAAAACTCCAAAGAGTCTACATTTGGGGCATACACGTTTTATAAGTATTAGTGGACTATTTACAATCATGCCTCAACCAGAAGGTACCTACTGTTGTCGTCTGTAACCACCTCCTTGGTTCAGAAAGGGATTGACTTGAGAACCAAAATGCACACTCCCCAAGAGTAGGTGCTATAGCTAACAACAAAACGATTGTCTCCTCATTGTGCTGCAAAGCGGTTTGTGTAGCCTGGGGCATAGTCAGTTTCCTGCAAGAATAGGACAATTCTTGTCGTCCCTTCAGTGGGTCAGAGAGGCCTCTAATGTTCCATGTAAGGCATTTCATTACTAACATCCCATGCTTCGTACCAGGTGTAGGCATTCATGTAAGATTGTAATATGTGCATGTACAGATGAGTATACATGTATTTAGTAGCAGTGTCTGTGCCCTGTAGACCACAACTTGTAACCATCTAAGTTTTAAAGAGAAAAAAGTCAAAACCCCCACCCACATCTGATAAAGAAAAGCCACTATCCGGTGAATCCCCCCATTGCCCCAGTAAGAACCCTCGAAATAAAACTATAGGATGTCTCCTAGGGGGTAGGCAACACTCTTAAGAGTCCACCAATAAAAGTCCATATCTTTACAATTGGTTGTTGCAGCCTCATATACTCAATATTAAATGGGTGGACCCATCCCTTCCATCTGCCACAATCAGAGCGCCAGGTCCCAGGCCATCAATGGTCCTTAACAGGCCGGAGTTCGTAAGGCATACCATGTATGAGTTAGTAGTCCAAGGAGAGCTCATGAGCCCGCCGGCTCCGACTGGGACACTGTCATCTCGACCCCAATCACAGTTGGATCCAACTTGGCTTGATTTTGCTTCCAGAAATTGGTAGCTTCCTCTGGGGAGTCAAAGATTTGTGTCTTTCCATTGATCTGAATACGCAGCTGCGCCAGATACAGCATGTCATTTCTTACGTACGACTTTTTTTGTAGTCTACGTTTAATGTCCACGATTTACGCCGCACTTCCTACACCATTGGTGTAAAATCTGGGGAGAATGCCAATGACATGCTGCTCGGAGTGCCACATCATGGTCATGATAGCTGAGGAGTTTAGCAACAATTAATCTTGGAGGTGTGCCCCCACATGCAGAGGAAAAGGCCTCTCTGCTGAATAACTCCTCTAATATTTTCTTGAAATAGCTCACCATGGGGCCAGAATTTGACGATTCTGGCACCCCAACAATGTGTATATTATTCTGGTGCAATCGAGCCTCTAAATCTTCTGCCTTGGAGGAAACAATCTTGAGGAGTCTCTCTGCTCCCTGCATCCTCTTATTAGAAGCAGGCTGAGCATACTCCAAGTCCGATATTCATTTTTCTGCTGTATCTATGCAAGTTCATTGCTGCTCGATACGGCCGTGCATATCATCTTCATGCCAGGACGTAAGTGAATGAATGAAAGATTTTTATTGTTTCAGTTAATTAAAACCACAACAATACATTTTAAAGGAATCGACTAATGTGTTTAAAATTTCTTAATATATATGTACAATCTCTGTTAGTATATTCTATAACACTCTCCGTCTAAACCCGAGTTTGTTATTTAAAATCGAATGAAGTGTAATAAAAATGCAGTCTGTCTAGCTTAGTTCTGAAGTTCTTGATTTTTTCCTCTTTTATGTTCCGGAGAGCTCTCTGCCCGAGCTACCACAGTTGTGTTATCCTTTTGTTGACAGGGTGCCATGGTGTGTTTTAGCGCTTGGGAGTGGGCTGCAAGGAACTTTAGTAATAGGCAGTTCAATCGCGTGTCTGCTGGGTTCAAGGTTGCCATAATTGCAGATCTGCACGTTCTTATACCCCGCTCGTTCATAGACTTTTTTAACAGAGAGCTTCGAGCTTGAGCTAGATTCGGGCAGATGCAGACAAGATGAATAAAGTCCTTGTTGCTCCTCCCGCATAGTCTGCAGGTTTTTGGTCCATTATGCACCCAGATTGGTTGGTCCATAATCGATGGAAATTTCCCCAAACGGAGTCCTATTAATTTCTGTTTTCTGTGAGCTGGAAATGTAATTGTTAAGTATGGGGCTGCCACAAGTGTTTTGTAATTTGATATTTCCATCCATGCGTGTTTTCTGTTGGTAAACGTGGCTTTATCAAGTAAGAGAGAGTGGAATTTTGTCGACTTGTTTATAGCCTGTTTGAATGCCGGGTAAGGCAGGTTAAGTTCCCAGAGTTTTCTTGTTCCAGTCTCAGTTATGGAGTTTTCAAGATACTGGTTGTATGGGGATTTAGTGTCAGATCTAATTTCTTCCCATAGTGCTTGGTGCAATTCCAAGGCTGACGTGTTCTGTTTCAGTGTATACCAGTACTTAATACTTGCATACTTTCTTCCCACTGTTTCATTTACTGTTCCAAATTCTTACCTTGTCTGAGCTGGTGAGGCTCCCTGTTGCATTTGGAAGGTAGATTTGAAGATGGCTGTCTGCATTTTGTTAAGCAAATCCGCATCTTTCCCATGCAATCCTACACTGCCGTATGAGAGGGTTGGTAGAACTTTTGTTTTTATTGTTGCCAGTAGAGGTTTATATGATGGCCCCGTGAGCTTTTTGGCCAAAGATCTAAAAGCAAATGAGAGTGAATTTGATCTCTGAGTGATGTACGACATTTGCTGCTGATGGCTTTGTCGATTATCGAAGTAGAAGCCCAAGTACTTGAAGTTGGACACGGCCTCTAGCTTTGTTCCCTCCAGGTAGATGTATGTACTGGCTGTCCGCCGCCTGGTGATAAGCATTGTTTTTGTTTTTGTTGTGTTTATCTCCAGGTTGTTATTTGTTATAAATTCTGCCAGCCCTACTAGTAACTTTTGAATGCCAATCTTCGTTAGATTCAACAATACCACGTCGTCTGCATAGGATAGATGAGTTAGAGGAAGGGAGCCAAGTTTAGGTGGATGAGATGGGATCTTATTTAGACTTGATGTTAGGTCTGCCATAAAAAGGTTAAAAAGGTGGGGGGCTAGGACACAGCCCTGCTTGAGGCCTTTGCTGGTATTGATTTTTCTTGAGAGCCATGTTCCACTCCCCAATTTAACTTCCATCCAAGTATTGGAGTAAAGGAGTAAGATCCCTCTCAGGATTTTATCCGGAATCTTCCAGCTGCACAATTTCCTCCATAAGATGTTCCGATCCACACTATCGAATGCTGCCTTTAAGTCAATGAAACATAGATGAAGAGGCTGTTTTCTCCGAAGATATTTGTCGGCTAGCACTGAGAGAGACATAATGTTAGTTAGTGTCCCAGTTCCTTTCCTGAAGCCTGTTTGGTTCAGTGGTATTCTCTTTGTGACGTCGGACCAATTTATTAGATCTTCCAGGACGAGGGATGCAAAGTACTTCGCCTCCACATCTAGGAGGGCAATCAGTCTGTAATTAGCTGGGGATGTTCTGTCTCCTTCTTTAAAGATGGGTGAAATTATGGAGCCCTTCCAACTGAATGGTATTTGGTTTTCGCCTATTATTTCTTCAAATAATATTTTTAATTTTCTGCACCAAAAGTCCGGATCAGTTTTGTAAACTATTGGAGGGATCCCATTCGGCCCTGGTGCTCCGTTGCCACGTGAATTCCTTATGATTCTTCTTATGTCCTCTTCACTATACCATGTTTGTTTGACCTTATTTGTTGCGTCCTTCTTCTCCCATAGGCTAACCACATCGCGGGGAAGCCTTTGAGTGACGCTTCCTTCTTTTCTTTTTTGGGACACTTCGTTGGTAGTTTGTTGGATTGCTCCTGGGTTATGCTGGGTGTTAGACCTGACATCATTGGCTTGAGTCTCTCCTCCATTTTTTCTGTTTTGCCTCTACTGTTTTTCGACGTTTTGCTGGTATATGCTTTGGGCGCCGTGTCACTGCTGATCAGTGCCATAGCGCAAGTGCTCCCTATGTTAAATTGATGTATCTATTGTATCCATGTTTGGCTTATTTGGTTTACTGTCAGTCCCTAGTCTAGTGCACCAGGAGTGCCGGGGCTTGTAAATACAAATGCCGCTCGTGGGCTTGCAGCACGTGTTGTGCCACCCACAGGAGCGGCCTCGTAAAAGAATGTCTACGGGTCGGTCATTGCGAGACCCACGTGCAGTCTTGTACTGTCACGCAGGCTGCGCAAGTATACCTACTTGCCAGCCCCTCCAACCTTCCCTTGGCTTCATGTTAGTCACCCCTATGGTAGGCCCGCGGGCAGGGTGCATTGTAAGTATAAGGTAGGACACGCCTGACCAAGTTGGCATGTCCTAATAGTGAATTACCGCCATCTTCGTTCTTCACTATTGCGAGGTAGCCTGCTCTCCATTGATTAGGATGGGCCGCCGGGATTATTAATGCTATGATCCTAGCTGGCTCGGGGAGCACGGTGCAATGTCGAGTTTGGTATCCCTGAACTCGGGGTTTAATTACGCATCCGTTGGTGTGGATGGTTTTTGGACTCTGGGTTTGAAAATAGCACTTTTAGAAAGTGTCTATTTTCTTGTCTAACCATATCTGGTTTCTGCTGGTCTTGCGTGTGTGTGACAGGAGCTGGGTGGCTCCACAGGTCTGGATGAGTCAGTGTGGGATGAGTGAGACATTTACGTCGAGAGTAGGGGGAGAGTAGTTGTCGATAGCCTGCCTTGCCTGATACAATGCTGGCTCCACCTCCTGCCAAGCGGCTGATGGCTCTGTGCCTGCCATGGACGATCCTAGCCCCACCTCCTGCCAGGAGGCCGATAGCTCTGCTCCTGCCAGTGTCAATGCTGGCTCCACCTCCTGCTGGGCGTCTGAGGACCCAGCCCTGCTCAGTGAATAGGCCAGGTGCTTCTGCCTGGCTCCACCCACAACAGACCCAGGATGTTGGGAAATCCCCGGCATGGACAAAGGGATCAAAGACGAAAAGGGGTATAAGAGGAGGACCCCTGAACTAAGAAATTAGATCACTTCTGACAAGGAACCCTGTAACCAAGGACAAGAGGCCTACTGATCTGAGGACTTGCCTACCCCTTCTGCCAGTGTGCTGTTGTTGGGGGAATCCTGCAGTGCTTCTTTATTTTTGCCAAGGAACCAGGAGAGAGGAACTGTGTGTGTACTCTCACGCTTGCTAAGAAAATCTCCAAGGACTGGAAGAGTGCCAGTCTCCTGCTGAAGTCACAGGGCTAAAGGACTTCACCTGCTAAAGTGCTATTTGCTGGAAGCGAGAATCCAGCACCTCTGAAAGAACCAGCAATCACGACGACCGGACGCTGGGCCCGACCGACGCCAGCAGCAACGCCAGTGAGTGGGAGTACGGCTCTAGCTCCAGTGGACCTCGTGTCTGCACCGCTGCTGATCGCATCACCTGTGTGCCCTTCGACGCCGTGAGCGCTGCTCACTCTGTGCAACCGCATCATCACCGACGACGCCTGCTGAGGCCTGATCGACACCGAAGACGCGACGCCGGATTGCTTGACGCCGCTGATCATCGTGTGCTCCATTTTTCCTAAGGTACTGTGTTGTTGGGGGTCCGTGTGACTCCAGGCTCGACGTAGCGCTCCTCGCGGTCGACGCCGAACCTTTGGATTATCTTTGCCTCGACGTCGTGTAGCTCCCGTGTGGGTTGACCTGTTGCTAAGAACTGTGTTTCCAAGAAGAGGATTTGCTTGATACTAAAGACTTTTGTGCTAAAGAAGAAACTACCTTTGAACTATCCTTTTTCCCTTCCCAACGTATTTATTCCGATTGTGTACAGTTTTCCGTTATTTGGTCTTGTGCTAAGCCTTATATAAAAATACTTATTTTTATAATACTACGGTGTCGTGTCCATTTGTAGTGTATTCACTGTGTTACTGTATGTGGTCATAATTGCTTAACACACAGCCTCTGAGATAAGCCTGTTCTGCTCTGCCAAGCTACCAAGGGGGTGAGCAGGGGTTATCGAAGGGTGTGATCCCCTTGCCCTGACTAGAAAAGGAGTGTCCCTATTTGTCAGAAGTGCATACCTCTGCCAACTAGAGACAGCCGGTTCTAACATTGGTGGCAGCGGTGGGATTTGGACCTTGCATTTATGACCCATGTACAGTGATTAGTGTGCGCTACATAGTGAAAGCAGACCATAACGCAGTCACAATCTAATTGGGAAGGATCCTATTTTTGTTCTCCGCTTTCCTGAAACTTGATTTTTTGAACACTGCCAGTTTTGACCATGAGTGACAACGGAGTCACTGCCCCTGCTGTTGTTGTTGTGGAGGAGTTTGAGAGGAATAAGCTTAAGAAATACAAGAAAGATGAGCTGAAACTAAGCATGGGCGAATTTTGCGAATCTCGCGTTCGCGAATTTTGCGGATTTGCGAACTCGCAATCCGCAAAATCCGCGAATTCTCGCGAATTTGCAGATTTTTTTTTTTTTGTGTTTGCCCGGGTTTCTGCCAGGTCGCGAGGGTTTTGTACACTTTCGCAAATTGCGAACTTACCTGTCGGGTCGCAAGTTTTGCGAACTTGTTGTTTCTACGTGTCCAGCCTGTTTGGGACACTCTTCTTCATCACTGCCACTCTCTGTCACCACTGCCACTCTCTGACTACTCATGCCACCCTCTGGCCCACCCATGCCACCCTCTGTTTCATCACAGCACCCTCTGGTTGTCCAGTCAGTGTACATTATTGTGGCAACGCAAGCACACCTTCCCTGCCTCAAGTGACCTGAATTAATTTGGGGCTGATTAATGTGTCACAGAATATTTTTTTAGCTGGCACCTGCTTCCTTAGTGCTTCCTGATTAGTGATCTTTTGCACTTGCTAAGTGCTTTCATTGTTGCAAAATTAGTTACAACACCTGCCCTGCCCCAACTGACAATAATGAATTAGGGGCTGATTAATGGATTTGAACTTCCAGCCTGGCTCCTGCTTGTCTCCCTTAGCTGTAATTCAGGACCTTTGTGGCATATGTGTAACTATTCTGAGCTTCAGAGCAGGGTACTGAAAGACGCACTAGCACTGGATGGCACTAGTGTCACAAAGGGCACTGATTATTCGTGTGCTGGATCAACCAGCTATTTTCAATCAAAAAAGTATTCCAAGCTTAAGGTTCCTTGCTCATTGCAGTATTTTATTCATACTTCGTTGAAGGTATTCAATGATTAATATTCAATGTTCATATGTTATTTTTCCTTTTTTCAACAATTCATATATTCCCAACTATCCATTAGTTCCAATGCATTTCGGCCCACTGGCCTTCGTCTGGGAACTACCTGAAACAAGGAGTGGTATCTGTCACTATTTATACTTCAATAACAGTATTTAAATCATTTACATTCTATGACTGGCATTATTAACTTAACATGCATTTCAGGTGCAGCCATTTAAAATAACCCGTCTATAAATGCACATTCACTATTATAATCCATAGTTAAAGCATCGAGTACACAGTATGTCATTCAGTGAACCTAAGGGGTCAGTTTCATGCTTTGTAAACCACATTAACTATCGAGCCTGCGTGAAGATAAACATGCGGGATAATTGCATTCAGAAGGTTCGCGTGTCAAATGAGTTCAAATTGTTAAACATGATGCGGATGGTTGTTTAGTTAGCCGTTCCGCGGTGTTAACGTGCGTGTCAGTGCACTCGCGATAAATGCTCTCTGTTCTGGTATTAAAATATTATGTGCTATTGCAAAAAGACTGCTCCTTCTTACCGGGTACGCGGGAACGTTGGTTCTCTTAGCGCTGCACTCAAAGCTGTCAGCGCGGTACTGAGTTGGCGTGTGACGCGTGTGGGCTGTACTAAGAAGTTTTAAAGGCGCGCTTGAGTTTGTTAAAGGGCCAGTGTAAGATGATATATAAAACAATGTTTACATTACACATTACAACGTTATATACGATTAATCCACCATGAAGACAGAAACACAAAATGTACTTTAGAGATCGTTATTAGCTTATAGATAGCAGTTAAATTCAGTTCTTTCATTAATCCCCGTAGGGCGCAGTGTTTGTAAATGAAATATCCAGTAGTTTTCACGTTTTAACAAGTTCTTCCTGTTATCACTCTCCTCATCTTTTTCCACAATTTCCAATATGCAGGCTCTCATCTGATTAATCTGGTGGTTTTGTTCTCAAGCGCGCCTTTAAAACTTCTTAGTACAGCCCACACGCGTCACACGCCAACTCAGTACCGCGCTGACAGCTTTGAGTGCAGCGCTAAGAGAACCAACGTTCCCGCGTACCCGGTAAGAAGGAGCAGTCTTTTTGCAATAGCACATAATATTTTAATACCAGAACAGAGAGCATTTATCGCGAGTGCACTGACACGCACGTTAACACCGCGGAACGGCTAACTAAACAACCATCCGCATCATGTTTAACAATTTGAACTCATTTGACACGCGAACCTTCTGAATGCAATTATCCCGCATGTTTATCTTCACGCAGGCTCGATAGTTAATGTGGTTTACAAAGCATGAAACTGACCCCTTAGGTTCACTGAATGACATACTGTGTACTCGATGCTTTAACTATGGATTATAATAGTGAATGTGCATTTATAGACGGGTTATTTTAAATGGCTGCACCTGAAATGCATGTTAAGTTAATAATGCCAGTCATAGAATGTAAATGATTTAAATACTGTTATTGAAGTATAAATAGTGACAGATACCACTCCTTGTTTCAGGTAGTTCCCAGACGAAGGCCAGTGGGCCGAAATGCATTGGAACTAATGGATAGTTGGGAATATATGAATTGTTGAAAAAAGGAAAAATAACATATGAACATTGAATATTAATCATTGAATACCTTCAACGAAGTATGAATAAAATACTGCAATGAGCAAGGAACCTTAAGCTTGGAATACTTTTTTGATTGAAAATAGCTGGTTGATCCAGCACACGAATAATCAGTGCCCTTTGTGACACTAGTGCCGTCCAGTGCTAGTGCGTCTTTCAGTATATAGCACATACTCCAAAGCAGGGAGTATACGAAGGAGCACGGTTCACGCCTTAATCCAGAATTTAAAATTTAGCTGTGCACGACTATTATCCAAACTATCATATCACAGTCCTGCCTCATAGTTGTAGCACGCAGTTGAGCAAAATGCAATACGACGAAATTACAAAACTAACGGAAACAAAAGCTGATACTTTCGCATACACCAATGAGGAGTCTGCAAAAATATATTCACTTATCCATGAAGAAACATTCTCGTACACCACAACTAAATCTAAGGACCAGCAAATGAAACAACTGTTGTACCTGTCACGCAAAATCATTAATCAACGATTACATGCGAGCACCATGGTCAGATACCATAAAGCGTCTAGAATCCCAAGGGGACTGAGAATATTATTAAAACCATCATTATGTAAAAATTCGAAAAAATTCACAGACAAATGGTATGCTATCCTGAATAAATGTTCCTTGGATCTCATCCTATTGATAATTGAAGAACTGTCCCAAATATTAGAGGAACTTGAAAAGGAATTAACAACAGTTAAAGAAGAGTTAGGAAAAATGATGACAACAGAAGAACTAGATCAAATACTAGAGGAAACCAAGACCCAATTGGCAAAACACACGGAGGAGGTTAATGAAAGAAAATTACGTAAATATCGTCGTGATACCATCGACTATAAATTAAATGAAGTATATAGCTGGGCAGAAGTATATGCTAAAAGGAGACAAAATCGCCCATACACCCAACAGACCGATACTTCATCCTCAGATACAGATGGCACTTCTGATGCAGCTGGTAAAAGACCCACAAGAGTACCAACTACAGCGACTACAAGCATTTCAGGTCAGCCTTTTTTAGGAGAAGGCCCCAACGAAGGGGACGACCGAGGAGGTCAAGACGAAAGCACAGAACAGACCAAGGAGAAGGAACCCCCACAAACCAGACACATGATGTCCAAGAAAGACAAGAAGAAGACCAAGACAACCTAGTCATTAACATCTCCGATACCCATCTAAACAAAATACAGATGAATATTCTACAAAAAGGCACGTCATTTGTACCTACTGCCAATACTAACCACCTAGAAGTTAACATAAGCTTCTTTAAGCTGATGAGAAAACTCAGACTGCGTCATTTTTTCACCAACATTGTAGCGGAACAACAGGATCAACAACCAAGCAAGGAAGATTCACTGAAAGGTCTCACCACCACTAGTACCTACATGGCCCCAATCAGCCATAAAACGTTGGATTTATTTGAACAACTAGTCAAACAAGACCTCAGCAAAATCAACTATCGCAAAAGAACAAAAAGCAAGAACCTCACTCAGAAAGAACTGGCTACCCTAAAAAACATAGCATCCAACCCCAACATCATCTGTCAGAGAGCGGACAAGGGTGGCGCTCTGGTCATCATGAACAAAGATTACTATATGTTACAAGCCCAGGTACACTTAAATGATGAGAACACCTATATGGAATTACACACAAACCCCACCAAGGACATTCAAGCAGTACTGCAAAGCATAATCACAGAAGGCATCAACAAAGGAAGTGTGGACGACAAAATGAAAAAATATCTCACCATTGATCACCCTAAAACACCAAAATTTTACCTCACACCCAAGATCCACAAGGATTCTTTGAACCCTCCTTGTCGCCCTATAGTATCCACATGTGGCAGCATACAGGAACCGATTGGGAAATTGTTAGATAAATATCTCCAACCTTATGTCATCTCAATGAGCTCCTTTATTAAGGACACCACAGACTTCTTAAACAAGTTGGACAACGTGAAATTGGAACCGAATGAAAAGATAATTATGTGTACTATAGATGTACAAGCATTGTACACCTCCATTCCCCACACTTTGGGGATTGAGGCCGTGGAAGCTGCTCTACTCGAGATGGAATATGAGGAAAATATGAAAATATTCTTACTTGAGTTACTCAATTTCACATTAATGCACAGTTTCTTCAAATGGGAGGACAAATGGTTCCTACAAAAGTCTGGCACTGCCATGGGAAATCCAGCAGCCCCAGCATACGCGAATATTTTCATGCACCAATATGAAAATAAACATATTTTACAGAACACCCAATGGCAGCAAGGGTTACGTCTATACCTACGATTTATAGACGATATCTTTATCCTGTGGAAAGATACTCAAGATCAGCTTGTTAGCAATATCCAACAACTAAATTTGGTGGATCCTAGAATCCAATTCACTCATATCGTACATGACACGCAAATCAACTACCTGGATGTAACCATCTCTAAAATAGGTGACAAGTTTGAAACTACCCTATACACAAAGGTGACTGATCGCAACAACCTCCTGGCCTACCAAAGCTTCCACCCAACACCCCTCAAGCAACACTTACCATACTCCCAACTACTCCGTGTACAAAGAATTGTCTCAGACCCGAAGGAATCCAAGACACAAGCAATCAGCATGATTAATAAATTCAAAAAAAGAGGATATCCAGATGAAGTACTACAGGAGGCTCACAAAAGAGCCACCACAAAGAATAGACAGACTCTACTTACATCGAAAACCAGTAAGAAAACCACCAAAATTACATGTGTGAGCAAATACTCTACAATCACTCCACAATTTAAGAAAATCATCAAAAAACATTGGCGCTTGCTTAAAACTGAATTAGATTTCAATAACATTTTCCAGGACGAACCCACATTTGCATTCACCAGAGCGAAGAATCTTGGCGAAATTATAAAAAAACCGACCCCCACAAAACAGCCTACTAGTTACAAAGGTACCATTCCTTGTAGAAATTGCAGTAACTGCAATAACATTATGGAGGGCAACACCATCACACACCCCATGCGGGGTAATAAAATCAAACTTCTGGTCAATGGAACCTGCGACACGAAAAACGTAATCTACATGCTAAAATGCCCATGTGGTAAAGCGTATGTGGGACAAACTGAGCGCAAGCTCAAGACAAGATTGACTGAGCATAAAAGTAACATAAGGACAAAAGCAGCCAAGTCAGCGGTCGCCAATCATTTCATAGAACAAAACCACCAGATTAATCAGATGAGAGCCTGCATATTGGAAATTGTGGAAAAAGATGAGGAGAGTGATAACAGGAAGAACTTGTTAAAACGTGAAAACTACTGGATATTTCATTTACAAACACTGCGCCCTACGGGGATTAATGAAAGAACTGAATTTAACTGCTATCTATAAGCTAATAACGATCTCTAAAGTACATTTTGTGTTTCTGTCTTCATGGTGGATTAATCGTATATAACGTTGTAATGTGTAATGTAAACATTGTTTTATATATCATCTTACACTGGCCCTTTAACAAACTCAAGCGCGCCTTTAAAACTTCTTAGTACAGCCCACACGCGTCACACGCCAACTCAGTACCGCGCTGACAGCTTTGAGTGCAGCGCTAAGAGAACCAACGTTCCCGCGTACCCGGTAAGAAGGAGCAGTCTTTTTGCAATAGCACATAATATTTTAATACCAGAACAGAGAGCATTTATCGCGAGTGCACTGACACGCACGTTAACACCGCGGAACGGCTAACTAAACAACCATCCGCATCATGTTTAACAATTTGAACTCATTTGACACGCGAACCTTCTGAATGCAATTATCCCGCATGTTTATCTTCACGCAGGCTCGATAGTTAATGTGGTTTACAAAGCATGAAACTGACCCCTTAGGTTCACTGAATGACATACTGTGTACTCGATGCTTTAACTATGGATTATAATAGTGAATGTGCATTTATAGACGGGTTATTTTAAATGGCTGCACCTGAAATGCATGTTAAGTTAATAATGCCAGGCATAGAATGTAAATGATTTAAATACTGTTATTGAAGTATAAATAGTGACAGATACCACTCCTTGTTTCAGGTAGTTCCCAGACGAAGGCCAGTGGGCCGAAATGCATTGGAACTAATGGATAGTTGGGAATATATGAATTGTTGAAAAAAGGAAAAATAACATATGAACATTGAATATTAATCATTGAATACCTTCAACGAAGTATGAATAAAATACTGCAATGAGCAAGGAACCTTAAGCTTGGAATACTTTTTTGATTGAAAATAGCTGGTTGATCCAGCACACGAATAATCAGTGCCCTTTGTGACACTAGTGCCGTCCAGTGCTAGTGCATCTTTCAGTATATAGCACATACTCCAAAGCAGGGAGTATACGAAGGAGCACGGTTCACGCCTTAATCCAGAATTTAAAATTTAGCTGTGCACGACTATTATCCAAACTATCAGTTCAGAGCAGGGTCACATAATAGTTGCAACTGGCAACTGAACTCTGGAGGGGCCCCTCAGGAAGCACTACAGGAAATGGCTACTAATGATGAGCCTGAACTTTTGAACCTGGTAAGTAGTTTCAGTTTTGCTAAGATCGTATTTCTGCAATTTTGCACTTATTCGCGGGGCGCGAAGTTGTACTGGGAAGCCGCGAACTCACGCGAACAGTGCGAGCAGTGCGAGCAAAATCCGCTGCTCGCAGATTTGCGGATTTTGCGGGAGATTCGCGAATCTCGCGGATTGCGAATTTACCGAAAATCCGCAAAATCCGCGAGCGAAACGGATTTTCCGCCCATGCTTAGCTGAAACACTTTTGCGACAAGTTTAAAGTTCCTACCACAGGCCTCTCGAGAAAAGATGATCTTCGCAAAGCATTACAGGCCTGGTGGGAGTCCAGAAATCCCTCTGATGTGGTGGTGGTACCCACAGAGGAAGGGGATGAGGAGGTGCCAGTGAATGGGCCTGAGTCCTCTCCCGGTAGTAGTGTTTTCTCCAAAGGTCTTTCCCCTGAAGAAAGAGAAGAAAGGGCGAAAGAGCGAGCTTACAACATGGAAATGGCAAGGCTAACGATAAATGGGCAGTTGGAGTTAGAAAATGCAAGAGGTAGAAGGGAAGCTGAGTTGGAGATCAAAAAGTTAGAGTTTGAACGAGAAAAGTTAGCTTTGGAGCGTGAAGCCAGGTTGAGGGAGCTGGATATCCAAGCTAAAAAGTTAGAGTTGAATCCCTCTGGTGGCAGCAACCCATCCGAGCCTGCAGAAAGTAAGTTTTACTTTCAGAAAGATGTGATAAAAGATTACAATAGGAATGAAGATATTGGTCAATGGTTTAAAGCATATGAGTTAGCATTGTTGGCCCACCAGGTCGCTGAGAAGAATTGGGGAGCGGGGTTGTGGGGTCGCTTTGTGAATGAGGGGAGAGATACCCTGTTAGACATGCCTGTTGCGGATAGGATGTCGTATGCTCATATGAAGGATGCTTTAATGTTGCGGTATGGCCTAACCCCCGAGAAGTACAGACAAGCTTTTAGAGAATGTAAGAAGTTGCCTGGTACGACGTGGGTTGAATATGTGTCTTATTTTTGCAGAGCCATGGATGGTTGGGTAAAGGGCAGCAAAGTGGAAAGTTATGAAGCTCTTTATGATTTGTTTGCTTGGGAGCATTTGTCTAATAACTGTTTTCCAGAGCTGCACCAGCACCTGATTGATAGCAAGATATCTAGCCCTAGAAAACTTGCTGAGGAGGCGGACCGCTGGGTCAGTACCAGGGTCCACAAGGGTCCAGTGGGAGACTCAGCCAAAGGTGGGCAGGGTCCCCAGCAGAAGAGTGGGGGGGACAAGGGTAAACAGAAGGAGTCTCAGAAAGGGCCCCAAAGTAATCCCCAAGGGAACCAAGGGAAAGGTTCCCAGCCTCCCCCTGAGAAGAAGCCAGGGGCCCCGACGGGTAAACCTGTTCATAGGGGCCCCCTAACCTGCTACGGTTGTGGGCAGGTGGGACACCGGTTCTATGACCCCCAGTGTCCCAAAAAGGATTCGAATGCACCGCCGCGTGCACCCCCCCTTCAGTTGGCGAGTGTAGCCTTGGGAGGGGAGGAGATGGTTGTCCATGGTGGGAGGGGTCCCGCAGAAATGTCCCTGGTCTCGCTAGGAGACATGCAAATGGTCCCTCCACCCCCTCTGCCTATTAACACTAGTAAATATAGGCAGTGGGTGACCATTAATGGCCATAGAGTGGAAGCTCTCAGAGACACCGGAGCGAGTGTGACAGCTGTCAAGTGTCACTTGGTGTCCAGAGAGCAGGTGGTTCCCCACGCATTCTACCCCGTAATAGCTGCCGACAACTCCCAGAAAGAGTGTGAGGTGGCTCAGGTTTCCTTTGAATGGGGGGGAGTTTCAGGTACTCTTCAGGTTGCTGTGAGGCCCGCCATGCCTGTCGATTGTCTCCTGGGCAATGATTTGGAAGACTCCCCTTGGGCTAAGGTGGAGAGAGAGGCGCACTTGAAAATGTTGGGTGTGCCAGAGTGGGTGTGTGCAACCACTCGTTCGATGACAGCGAGTAAGGGTGTTGATGTGGTCCCGGAGCCTGAAAGTACGGCCCAGGACCCAGCTGTGAAGAGAAGAGGCAGGAGGCGCGGGAAACCGGCCCCCGTAGTTCCCGTGGTCCAGGAGGAGGTAGACCCTGAGGGGGATGCCCTGGAGCCCACAGGGGAACAAATTGCCGAACTGGGAGACCTGCCCGAGCTGACCCATTGGCAGCAGGATGGTGGTCCCTCCAGGGAGGAATTCTGTGCGGAACAGAAGGTGTGCCCTTCTCTTGTGGGCATGAGGCAGCAGGCCTCAGCCCAATCCTCAGGTGATCAGTCAGGGTCATATTTTGTGTACTGGGAGAACGACCTCCTGTATAGCGAGCCTAAGGCTGCTGAGCCTGGGTCAGCCCGTGTGCTGGTGGTACCCCAGCGCTTCAGAGCCTTCCTACTGGGTTTGGCTCATAACGTTCCGTTAGCTGGACATCTGGGGCAGGACAAGACCTATGACAGGCTTGTCACCCATTTTTATTGGCCTCAGATGCGTAGGGATGTAGACATCCATTGCAAGACTTGTCGCACTTGCCAGGCAAGTGGGAAAAGCGGAAGGAAGCAGAAGGCTCCCCTCCAACCTTTTCCAGTGGTCAGCACCCCCTTTGACCGGGTGGGTATTGACATTGTTGGGCCCCTGGACCCCAAGACAGCCCTGGGCAACAGGTTCATCCTGGTCTTGGTGGACCATGCCACAAGGTACCCGGAAGCCATCCCTCTCAGAACAGTGACGGCCCCCGTGGTGGGACGGGCACTGATGGGTGTTTTCTCCCGGATGGGGTTCCCCAGAGAGGTGGTGTCAGACCGAGGCACCAACTTAATTTCGAACTATATGAAGTCTCTGTGGAAGGAGTGTGGGGTAACCTACAAGTTCACCACTCCTTACCACCCTCAAGGAAATGGGCTGGTTGAGAGATTCAACCGGACCCTGAAAGGCATGATTATGGGTCTTGAAGAACCAATGAGGCGGAAATGGGACGTCCTCTTGCCATGCCTGTTGTTTGCTTACCGAGAGGTGCCGCAGAAGGCTCTAGGGTTCAGCCCCTTTGAGCTCTTATACGGTCACCCGGTAAGAGGACCTTTGAGTCTGGTCAAGGAAGGCTGGGAGCAATCTCCCAGGAAACCTCCCCAGGATGTATACAGCTACATGCTGGCCTTTCGGAACCAGACTCGGCGCTTCAGAGAACTTGCTCAGGCAAATCTGGAGGCCAGCCAGGAGGAGATGAAGCATTGGTACGACCGGAATGCCACTCTGGTAGAGCTTCAGCCTGGTCAGGAAGTGTGGGTCATGTCCCCTGTGGAACCTTGTGCGCTCAAGGACAGGTCGACTGGACCGTTTAAGGTTGTGGAGAAGAAGAGCGATGTCACCTACCTGGTGGACTTGAAATCTCCCAGGAACCCCTTGCGGGTCCTGCATGTCAACCGTTTGAAGCCCCACTTAGAAAGGTCCGAAGTGGGCATGCTCCTAGCTACAGATGATGGAACGGAGGAGGAGAGTGAGCCTCTTCCTGACCTCCTGTGTGCTAAAGAGCAAGACGGGTCAGTGGATGGTGTGGTCCTCTCTGACACACTGACCCTTGAGCAGAAACAGGATTGTCGCCAACTGTTGGGACAATTCCCGGATCTGTTTTCCTTGGTTCCGGGTGTCACGCATTGGTGTGTCCATGACGTTGACACCGGAGACAGCCCTCCTGTAAAGCACAAGGCTCACAGGGTGACTGACAAGGTCAGAGCGTACATTAAGGAGGAGGTCTCCAAAATGTTCGCGTTAGGGGTGATTGAGTTCGCTAACAGTCCTTGGGCCAGCCCAGTGGTCTTGGTCCCGAAGGCTGCAGAGCCCGGTGCTTCACCAGAACTCCGGTTCTGCGTGGACTACCGAGGGCTCAATTCAGTCACGAAGACTGACGCGCACCCCATCCCCAGAGCTGATGAGCTCATCGATCGGTTGGGGGCTGCCCGGTACCTTAGTACGTTTGATTTAACGTCTGGGTACTGGCAGATCGCCTTGACTGATGGGGCAAAGTAGAGGTCAGCATTCTCCACACCAGATGGGCTATACCAGTTCCGGGTGATGCCCTTTGGGATGAAGAATGCCCCTGCCACCTTCCAGAGGTTGGTCAACCAGGTCTTGGCTGGACTGGAGGATTTCAGTGCCGCCTACCTGGACGACATCGCAGTGTTCAGCGCCAGCTGGGAGGAACACTTGCGCCACCTCCAGGAAGTGTTGTTGGCCCTGCGCGGAGCAGGCCTCACAATCAAAGCCAGTAAGTGCCAGATTGGGCAGGGTTCTGTGGTGTACTTGGGGCACCAAGTAGGGAGCGGCAAGGTTGCCCCCCTGCAACCCAAGATTGATACCATCCTGGCTTGGGCGCCGCCCAAAACCCAAACGCAGGTGAGAGCCTTCTTAGGACTCTCAGGTTATTACAGGAGGTTTGTCAAGGATTACGGCAACATTGTGCACCCCTTGACGTCGCTGACTTCCAAGAAGCAGCCACGAAATGTGATCTGGACTGATGCCTGCACTGCACCTATACTCCAGGCACCCGACTTTTCAAAAGAGTTTATTGTCCAGACGGACGCTTCAGAGCATGGCGTGGGAGCTGTTCTAGCTCAGGTGAATGCAGCCTTCATCAGTAGGAGGTTACTTCCCAGGGAAACGAGGTGGAGTGCGATAGAGAGAGAAGCATTTGCTGTGGTCTGGGCGCTGAAGAAGCTAAGACCCTACCTGTTTGGGACTCACTTCCGGGTTCAGACAGACCACAGGCCCCTCAGATGGTTGATGCAGAGGAGGGGTGAGAATCCGAAACTGTTGAGGTGGTCCATTTCTCTACAGGGGATGGACTTTACGGTGGAACACCGCCCTGGTACAGATCACGCCAATGCTGATGGTCTGTCCAGATTTTTCCGCCTTAGTGATGAGGACTCCCTAGGTCAAGGGTAGTTCTCCCCACATTTCAGCTGGAGGGGACACGTGTTAGACCTGACATCATTGGCTTGAGTCTCTCCTCCATTTTTTCTGTTTTGCCTCTACTGTTTTTCGATGTTTTGCTGGTATATGCTTTGGGCGCCGTGTCACTGCTGATCAGTGCCATAGCGCAAGTGCTCCCTATGTTAAATTGATGTATCTATTGTATCCATGTTTGGCTTATTTGGTTTACTGTCAGTCCCTAGTCTAGTGCACCAGGAGTGCCGGGGCTTGTAAATACAAATGCCGCTCGTGGGCTTGCAGCACGTGTTGTGCCACCCACAGGAGTGGCCTCGTAAAAGAATGTCTATGGGTCGGTCATTGCGAGACCCACGTGCAGTCTTGTACTGTCACGCAGGCTGCGCAAGTATACCTACTTGCCAGCCCCTCCAACCTTCCCTTGGCTTCATGTTAGTCACCCCTATGGTAGGCCCGCGGGCAGGGTGCATTGTAAGTATAAGGTAGGACACGCCTGACCAAGTTGGCATGTCCTAATAGTGAATTACCGCCATCTTCGTTCTTCACTATTGCGAGGTAGCCTGCTCTCCATTGATTAGGATGGGCTGCCGGGATTATTAATGCTATGATCCTAGCTGGCTCGGGGAGCATGGTGCAATGTCGAGTTTGATATCCCTGAACTCGGGGTTTAATTACGCATCCGTTGGTGTGGATGGTTTTTGGACTCTCGGTTTGAAAATAGCACTTTTAGAAAGTGTCTATTTTCTTGTCTAACCATATCTGGTGTCTGCTGGTCTTGCGTGTGTGTGACAGGAGCTGGGTGGCTCCACAGGTCTGGATGAGTCAGTGTGGGATGAGTGGGACATTTACGTCGAGAGTAGGGGGAGAGTAGTTGTCGATAGCCTGCCTTGCCTGATACAATGCTGGCTCCACCTCCTGCCAAGCGGCTGATGGCTCTGTGCCTGCCATGGACGATCCTAGCCCCACCTCCTGCCAGGAGGCCGATAGCTCTGCTCCTGCCAGTGTCAATGCTGGCTCCACCTCCTGCTGGGCGTCTGAGGACCCAGCCCTGCTCAGTGAATAGGCCAGGTGCTTCTGCCTGGCTCCACCCACAACAGACCCAGGATGTTGGGAAATCCCCGGCATGGACAAAGGGATCAAAGACGAAAAGGGGTATAAGAGGAGGACCCCTGAACTAAGAAATTAGATCACTTCTGACAAGGAACCCTGTAACCAAGGACAAGAGGCCTACTGATCTGAGGACTTGCCTACCCCTTCTGCCAGTGTGCTGTTGTTGGGGGAATCCTGCAGTGCTTCTTCATTTTTGCCAAGGAACCAGGAGAGAGGAACTGTGTGTGTACTCTCACGCTTGCTAAGAAAATCTCCAAGGACTGGAAGAGTGCCAGTCTCCTGCTGAAGTCACAGGGCTAAAGGACTTCACCTGCTAAAGTGCTATTTGCTGGAAGCGAGAATCCAGCACCTCTGAAAGAACCAGCAATCACGACGACCGGAAGCTGGGCCCGACCGACGCCAGCAGCAACGCCAGTGAGTGGGAGTACGGCTCTAGCTCCAGTGGACCTCGTGTCTGCACCGCTGCAGATCACATCACCTGTGTGCCCTTCGACGCCGTGAGCACTGCTCACTCTGTGCAACCGCATCATCACCGACGACGCCTGCTGAGGCCTGATCGACACCGAAGACGCGCCGCCGGATTGCTCGACGCCGCTGATCATCGTGTGCTCCATTTTTCCTAAGGTACTGTGTTGTTGGGGGTCCGTGTGACTCCAGGCTCGACGTAGCGCTCCTCGCGGTCGACGCCGAACCTTTGGATTATCTTTGCCTCGACGTCGTGTAGCTCCCGTGTGGGTTACCCTGTTGCTAAGAACTGTGTTTCCAAGAAGAAGATTTGCTTGATACTAAAGACTTTTGTGCTAAAGAAGAAACTACCTTTGAACTATCCTTTTTCCCTTCCCAACGTATTTATTCCGATTGTGTACAGTTTTCCGTTATTTGGTCTTGTGCTAAGCCTTATATAAAAATACTTATTTTTATAATACTACGGTGTCGTGTCCATTTGTAGTGTATTCACTGTGTTACTGTATGTGGTCATAATTGCTTAACAAACAGCCTCTGAGATAAGCCTGCTCTGCTCTGCCAAGCTACCAAGGGGGTGAGCAGGGGTTATCGAAGGGTGTGATCCCCTTGCCCTGACTAGAAAAGGAGTGTCCCTATTTGTCAGAAGTGCATACCTCTGCCAACTAGAGACAGCCGGTTCTAACACTGGTCAAGTGTTATCTCTGCGAACCTCTCTGTTAATAACGCAACCCAGTCCGCTTCTTGGACATTGGATGATGTTGGATTTGAAGGGTGATTTAAGCTGTTAATAATCCTCCAAAAAGCGTTTGAGTTGGTGTTCTTGGCGGAGCAGAGTAGTTTTGCCCAGAGGTCATCATTCAGAGATCTTTTGTATTCCCACATTTTCTTTTTGTATTCTTTCTTGAGGTTTTGTCTTTGGATCCAGTCTTTGGATGACGTAGTTGTCTTTTTTAGTGCTCTTGCATTTCTCCTTATCTCTATTTTAAGTTTTACCAGGTTCTTTGGCAGAGAATTTTTGTTAGTGGGAGGATGTGGTTTATTTGGGACGGACGTTGTTGCTATTAACTTTCCCGTGAAGCTCTCCCATTTTTGTATTTGGGTACCTGTTGTTACCTCACTTTCTATTTTTAGTCTCTGCACATTTGCCTGCAGTACGTCGATGTTGGCCGTTGTCCAGTTAAGTCGTTTCAAGTTAGTGGTCACGATGTTATCTCCCACTATGTTGTAACTGTGGTATTTAGTTAGTTTTAAATTGAAATAAGTGTGCTGATATGAGTGATCGCTTTTTGAAGTGTATTCTATTGAAAATTGCTGGACAAATGGCAATAAAGGAAGAGAGACTGCTGTGTAATCTAGCCTTGAGGCAGTCAAGGTTCCTAGGTGGGTGTGCTGCGGCGGATTGTCACCTTTGATTCTCCCGTTAAGGAACCGCAGCCCGAGGAATTCCAGGCTTGTTACCAGTTTTCGCCCAATTGGATCGGATCGCTCTGTGTGCAGCTGAGTTTGGGTTTTGACATTCTAAAATTCGTTGTCAGCTGCTATTATCTCATCATCCTCAGGCATATAGATTAAGTTTGAATTAAAATCACCTGTTACGATGATTTCCCAGGATGGGTTATAGTTTCGAGTATCCATGATTATGGATACTAGCTGATCCAATGCGACTTGCTTCTCTTTCACCTTTGGGGGTGCGTAGAAGTTAACAAGTAGTACCGGGGTTGGTCTGCCTGGCATTGATAGTTTTATTAATTGCATGTTTGGCCCATAAGGGGCTATTTGTTCTGAGTTAATCTTGATGTCTGACGCGATATAAACTGATAGACCCCCTTTTGGTCGACCAAAGTTGAATTTTGTCCGTGCTGGTATATTGTAGTGAGTGTACCCCACAAGAGGTAGCTCCTCCAATGCCCATGTTTCTTGGAGGGCAATAATGTTGCATGCTGTCCAGTTGTGGAGTGGCAAGCCATCTTCCATCCATTTCCTCGCTCCGGCTATGTTCCAGGACAATAGGTGGAGAATTTCATGGGTACTATCCTTTTGAGGTTTTTTGGGAGGTCAATTATTTTTCTGTTTATTTAATGTGTCTGTTAGTCAGCGCCAGTAGGCTGCGTCATCCTTGGGCTTTGTTTGATTGCCTGTTGTGGTTAGGGAATAGATTGTCGGTGAAGGGCTGTTCCCTCTGGCGTTCCATAGTACTGAAATTGCCTGATCCTTATTATCTGTTCGCTTTTCTTTTTTCCCTTTTGTCACCAGACGAGCTTCAAGAGGACCTGGATAGCATGGTTTTACCGGCCTGGAAAGTCTTATGCCCCATAATTCGAACTTCTCTCTAAAGGATATTATTAACTGGGCGATTTATGCTGTTCTCCATGTTGTTAATGTTTGTTCCAATGAACTAGTTATGTCTTGTTTGCAAAATTTGACTGACAGTAGATCAGTGTTAGTTAGGTGTTGAAGCCCTTCAATGTTTGCGCAAAGTTTAAACAAATTTCCCCTGTTGAGGATGTCATGTTGCCCCTGAGATTCGTATTACGGGGTAAAAAAGAGTTGTTTAAGATGTAAGTTGTCATTACTAGACCAGTTCTCAGGGCCTTTCCCTAGTTCTGGTGCGTTGTCTGGACTGATTTTACAGTGAGGCCCGGTACCGGCGGGTGTTTGTGTTCCGTGCGTATCGGTTTCTTGTATGCGCTGGGATATCGTGGTCGTTATGGTCTGGTTACTCTCTTTTGTTAAGTCTCTGTTCGTGGCTGTGTTAGTCTGGGGATCTCTGATGTACTCAGACTCTGTTCCCCTCCCAAGAATAGCATCCTCATTGCAGTTCAAGTTTATGTGACGGACTCCATGCATTAGTAGTATTTTTATACCCACAGTGGGGGGTAGACTTTTTCCACCCCAAATCCTACTTTTCCAGTTTACGGTTCTTTCATTTATTTTTTATGGTACCTCCTGGTTGTTAGTGGGTATGTCCTCTATTGTAGAATCTCGTAACATACCTTGAGACCGGCTTTGTCTTTGAATTGTTTCTTCTCTGCCATGTGGGCAGTGTTTGATTCCTTCTTCTTGTTTTTCTTGGGTGACGTCACGTCTTTGTCCGGCTGGTGTTAGTTTGTTATTCTCGGCCGCCTCTTGGTATTTTCCGGGGATCTCCGCGGTTATACATAGGCCTGGAGGGCCGGTTGGTTGTGGTGTACTGCCGGTTTTCTATGCAGCTTCCTTTTTCCACTGCATCAATTTTCTGTGTTCCGTTGCCCAAGACCAACCTCGGCTGTGCGTCTCTGCTGTGTGTCTCGCCTATGGCCGTTAATAATGTGCATATGCCAGTGTTGCTTATCGTCTCTGCGCGAAGGGCCTCCCTTTCTTTTTTTGTTTGGAGCTGTTGTCCTGATGAGTTGTGTGTTTGATCAAATGATTCGTCAGATTGTAATGTCGTATTTGAAGTTTCCTCCTTGTTTATAGCTGAGGTGAATATGGGAAATATTCTAGTGCCTTCTTCCGCGTGTCCTGTCAGTTGTTTATTCCTTGCTTTTCTTTCACGTTTTTTTTGTCGCCTTGTTAAGGAGGTTTTTTTGTTTGGCGTTGTTATGTTTACTGCTGGACTTATTTCTGCCCTGTTCTTTCCTTTAGATGTATCCGTTTCTGGGATCTTAACAGTGTTATGGTCAGTAATTTATTTGGTTACATTTACTGTTTCTGGACTGTTAGCTTGGTTGTGTTCAATAATTTTCCTGGTTGAGTTTCCTTTCGGGAAATGTTGGTCTGATTTTCTTACAGCCAGTATTTGTTCTATTAGGTTGGGAAGGAGGTTTAATTTATCTATAATAGGACCGCTGGTGCAGGGACTCTGTTCCAGTGTATACTTTGATTGAGCAGTTATTATCAGATTGTTGAGTTTATCCAGTTTGTTATCGATCCCCGCAATGTGGTGGGCTATGGTGTTCATTATGTCGACTTGGATATCCAGTTTATCGGATTGCCAGTTTAAAGCCTTTACTGTTGATTGAAGTGTTTCTATTGTGGAAAGTAACAACCCTGAGTTGCTTACACTAGCACTCTGTTCATAGTTCTGATTGAGTGACAAATCAAAACGTTCTTTGGGAAGTTGGGAATTGTCTGATTTTGGAGTAACAATTCTTCTATCTCTGGGGTATTCCACTGATTTTCCTTTGCTTTGCAGTTGAGTAGACTGCCCTTTCTCGTTTGTATTACCTAGTTTTTTATCTAAGATATCTTCCCTTGTGTGATTAGTTATACTTGTGTTTTGCCGCTTTCCCTTGTTTATTGTTGGGCTTGATGCAAGACTTGCTGTGGGGCTTGATGATTTTTTTTCCCCCATGTTTTTTCCCTCTTTATTTTTACTTAGGTCTTGCATTATTTTGTTGTTCGATGTTGGGCTTGATGTAAAGTTTAATAGCTTCAGCCATGATGTTTCTGAAGTGTTCTGACTAGTCAAATCCATTTGGGTTGTGTTTTGCTCCCTGTGTATCTGGGCTTTGAGAATCTGGGGCTCTTTGTTAAGTAATTTCTGTATTTGCGGAGCTGTTGGGGGGTTTTGTGTATTGGTTTCTGAGAATTTTCCAAAAAAGGTTAGTGCTACTGTTGGTGCTTTAAGTTCTGCATTGGATGCTGATTTTTCTGTGCACGTCAATACTTCCTTCGTCCTCTTGTTATCCATGGGGACCTCTGTTGTAATTCCAGTTGCCTGTGTTATACTCAGATCCAGGACAAATATGTCTCCTGTACTGCGTTTTTGCGGCAGGGAGGTTTCCTGGTCAAGACCCTCTCCCAGTTCATCCTGCTTGTGGGCCATTGCTATAAATTCATCCTGGTACCTATTTTGGCGAGGAGGGCTAATTGAATTCGCCCCAGGTAACCGGGGAGTTAGTTTCGTGAATATTGATGATAGGCCTTTGTCGCAGGAAACCTTCTCGGGAGTTAAAGGCGTAGGTAGGCCCGGAAGAGATTGTTGGGTCGTAAGGAGAGTGGCTCCTGGATTTTTCAGAAAGAAGAAAGCTTTGTTCGCCTCTGATTTCTCTCTCTCGCCCTGATTTTTTCTGAACATTGATGCAATTGGAGAGATAAGTTGAGTGGGTAACACTCTTGTTAGCCCTTTTTTTATGTCCGTTTTGTGATGTTTTTTCCTGGTTTGCTTTGCACTGGTCAATTGGTAGGGAGTTCTTTGCCTTTGATGTCCGTTTATTTTGCTTTGGTGTCCTCCTTACCCTACCTGATCTCATCCTTTAAGGGCTGTGTGGACACTTTCCTAGTATTGTTGCAGCCTGTTGTCTGTACCCCCTGTACCCCCTGTGCCTCCTGCACCGCACCAACCTTTGTCTCCCACTCCGCTCCACTCCACTCCACTCCCTCCCAAGCCCGTCTGCCCCCACTGAGCAGGAGCAGCTGCCGTCCGGGAAGATGGTGAGGTGTGACTGCAGTATGAGGCGTACTAGGTGGAGCAGCTATGTAAGAAACACAGTGCCTCTACAATGGTGATCGCATGGGGATTTTGATGGGGCAGGGGTAGTGCAGAAGAAACCGTGCAAGATACAGCAAAATACAGCAGCTGTTTGTTGGTAGTCAGTGGGAGGTTGCAACGTCGCTTTTAAATGGTTTATTACTGTTAGTGCGAGCGATATGGCGCACCTTAAACAGTGGTTAATTACCCCCTTTGGTTCTGCTGAGAAGCGCTATGCCTCCCTCCTGGCAAGTGGTATCCACATACAAAGGGCAGCAATGGAGGCTGTCCTAGCGGATTGAGAAGTATGATGGTCAATAATCCATAGGACTCTGATAGCAGCACTCTGATGGCAGCGTTAAAAAAACTAGAGCACTACACTGCACTGCACTGCTAATACTCCGTGGCACTCCGCAGCACTCCCGTAGCTCTGCGGCTCAGAGGAGGAAGGAAAATATGCTGCAAAGGGAGAAGGAAGCCGTAGAGACAGGGGCCGGCCGGTAAGCCAGCAGCCAGAAGCGTAATCCACCACCCTCTCAGCTCTCTCTCATTTTACTGCATCGCAGCCGGCTCTCCGGGACTCACCAGGACTGTGCTCGCCTGTCCTCTCACTCGGCACAATGGGGTCCTGGGGGGGGCGGCCGACCGAAGGGAGGCCTGTCCCGCCCGGGGGAATTTGGGGCCGGGGAAAAGGGGGGGGGGGGTAGAGACGGCGCCACCCGGGGACGGTTTGGGTGTTGGTAGCTTTTGGGCTGGGGGTCGGGGCTGGGTTGGGCTTCTTTTTGGGCTGGGCGGCTGCTTTTGGGCTGGGCGGTGGTTTCCCGCCCGGCTACGCGGCAGAGACACCAATGTTAGTGAGGTGTCTCGGCCGCCGGGCGGGGGTTTTGGTGTCTGAAAAAGTTTTTCCCTCCCTCCCTCCCTCCCTGGGTCACGATTCGGGGGGGGGGGCCCAAGGGCGGGCATCGCTCCTTACGGGGGAGTTCCCTTTGGTGGGGGAGTTGGGGGCAACGGGGGTTTGGGGCGACGTTTTGTTGGAGGCTGGTGCAAAAAGGGGTTTTTTTTGGTTTGGGTGGGGGGGTTTTCACATGTCGCTGGAGCAGGTGTGGGGTGCATTCTGTATGTAGGGGCGGTTCTTCCTAATATATGGGGGAAGAGTAGGAGAACTGTTTGGATTATCGGGGGTAGGCAAGCACAATAAAGTAGTTAGCCAGGTGGAGAGGCAAATTGACGTTATGCTAATTGTTACTGTTTGTGGATTGGGGGAATCAGTTAGGGGAGGGGGTGGGGGTGAGGCAGGAATTTACATATTTGAGGTTTAGATTGTGCGGCACAGGCCAAGGTTGTTATTGTATAGGATGCACCTGCTTCCAATAAAGCGGCCTTTATCACACTTACATTGAGTCTCGGGTCGGTGCTTTCTTCCCCCCCCCCCCCCCCCCCCCCCTTCTCACCAATGGGCCCCAAGCTAGCTCCGTAATGCAGCTGGGTCTGCTCTTGCCCGCCGCCTCCGCCCCGTGCTTTGCATGACCGCACTCTGCTCACCAACAGCACGCAGCACGCTGTGGCTCGTCAGTAGCTCTCGCTCACAGTCCTACAGGCTCGCCACAAGTTCGCTGCCGTTACCGCCACAGAGCCACTGAGCCCCCACAGGGCCCCCGGAGTTGCAGAGCACCCTGAAGCCGCCGCCTCTCTCCTCTCCGCAGCTCAGCTCAGCTCGTGACTCGCTGACTTGCTGGCTCAGAGTAACGGCCTCAACCTCGTCGGTCTCGTCTACGGCTCTCTGCTGCACTCTAGTGGAAGTAAGTGTGTCTAGCCGTGCATCGATAAACTTAAATCCAGCCTGCAACCCTACCAATATGGCCATCATTCTGTCCAGTGGGGATGCTTCTGCTCTCGGAGAACCCTCAGTTTCTTCACGTCTTGGCTGCTTCAAAAGAAAGCTGACGCTGTTTTGAAACCGTGCGTCCCATCATGGATCAGGGCAATATCCGGTACTGCAGAAAATCAATAAGAAGGAGGAGATAGAGTGTGCTCCGGCAGGGTCGCCAGAAGCTTTTAGGGCTTCCTCTCAGCAGGGATCAATGAATTCAACCCCTCTGTGTCATAGTTTCTATCTGAGTGCTGATGTCCAATAATAATGCACCTAGATGTGCTAACTGCATAAGAAGCAGGACATTCCTTATTCATCTGCGCAGGACCTCACTCATGTGTACACCGTTAGGGTTCCAACTTGTGTTTACCCCTGGTGTACACCTCCGTGGCCCATGTTCTCTCCATCCAAAAAACAAAAGAGGGGAGGGGGGCAAAGGACGTCCCCCCGATGCCCACCAGTGCACCCAGTGTCAGTGATTTCACTATTTACCTCTAGCGCTACTGCATCCCATCCACTTTATTCCATGCACAGCTGAGGGACAGCACCCTTCGTGGTTGCAGCCATTCACCACAGCAGCCCGCTGCTACATCCTCTGTTCAGGCCCCTCGGCCTCCTAGCGCCATGGGATTCAAGTGGCAACGCGCTGCAGCTCCACACGTCTGGCACACTGCCCTCAGGCTCACTCAAGACCCCTGTTGTCTCGGAGGCTCCAAGGGCAGTGCCAGGTAGGTCGCTGCGGCCGACCAACAAGGTTGAGTCTGCTCCCAAGGGTCCCCTTTCAGGCCGCCGCATCTAGGACATCTATGCCTGCAAAAGGCTGGTGGAGCGCAGTGGCGTAACGAAACTTGAGGGGGCCCCCCTGCAAACTACATGGAGGGGGCCCCCCTCCCATCCTCTGTGCCAGTCTAGAGCGCTCAGGCCAGCGACGCGCCATACTGCAGGGGATGCGGGCGATTGTTACGCCACTGTCACCAATCCAGCCGTTGCAAGTAACACTGAATGGTGGAGTTAAAGGTTGAGCTTAGTCTGCCCGCAGGCTATCATAGGTGGCGGTCCATTCATTACAAGGTCCCTGCCATCAGTACGCCGGGGAAGTTTGCCCAATGTTATGTGGGTTTCCTGATGCAGACTCCTGTCATGATATACAACATCGGGCCCACTCATCGTTTAGTTTTGACAAAAGTGCATCCACTGCTCCTTCTCATTTCCGTTTTAAGACATTGGACAAAGCTTCAATGCAGTATTTCAAAAGCAGATGTAACCACAAAGAGCACATTTTGATAATACATTTTTATTTTTATTAGACAATAGCAATCTTAAGAGGCATTGCATAGCTTCATACACACTTTGACCCCAATTCCATCACAGTCTCTCTCTCTCTCTCTCTGTCAGTCAGTATCTCTCTTTCAGTCAGTCAGTCTATCTCTCTCTGTCATTCAGTCTCTCTTAGTCAGTTACTCTCTCTGTCAGTCAGTCAGTCTCTCTCTCTCTCTCTCTCTGTGTCAGTCTGTCAGCCAGTCAGTCTCTCTCTGTCAGTCAGTCTCTCTCTCTGTCAGTCTATCACTCTCTGTCATTCAGTCTCTCTCAGTCAGTCAGTCAGTCTCTCGCTCTCTCTCTGTCAGTCAGTATCTCTCTGTCAGTCTTTCTGTCAGTCTCTCTTAGTCAGTCTCTCTCTCTTAGTCAGTCTCTCTCTCTGTCAGAGTCTCAGTCTCTCTCTCTGTCAGTCAGTCTCTCTCTGTGAGTCTCTCTATCAGTCAGTCTCTGTCAGTCAGTCTCTCTCTCTCTCTGTTGGTCAGTCTCTCTTTCTCTGTCAGTCTCTCAGTCTCTTTCTCTCTCTGTCAGTCTCTGTCAGTCAGTCTCTCTCTCTCAGTCAGTCTCTCACTCAGTCAGTCAGTCTCTCTCTGTCAGTCAGTCAGTCTCTCTCTCTCCCAGTCAGTCTCTCTCTCTCCCAGTCAGTCAGTCTCTCTCAGTCAGTCATTCTCTCTCTACCCCAGTCAGTCAGTCTCTCTCTCTCTGTCAGTCAATCTCTGTCAGTCAGACTCTCTCACTCAGTCAGTCTCTCTCTCTGTCAGTCTTTCACAGTCAATCAGTCTATCTCTCTGTCAGTCAGTCTCTGCCTCTCTCTCTCAGTCTCTCTCTCAGTCAGTTTCTCTCTACCTAAGCCAGTCTCTGTCAGTCAGTCTCACTCTCAATCAGTCTCTCTCTCTCTCTGTCAGGCAGTCACTCTCTCTCTCAGTCAGTTTCTCAGTCAGTCAGTCTCTCGGTCAGTCAGTATTCAGTCTCTGAGTCAGTCAGTCAGTCTCTACTCTCTCTCCCCTCTCTCCATTCTCTCTCTCAACTCTGTCCACTCTATCTCTACTGTCTCTCTCTCCACAATCTCTCTTCTGTCTCTCTCTCTCCACTGTCTCCCTCCACTGTCTCCCTCCACTGTCTCCCTCCACTGTCTCCCTCCACTCTCTCTCTCTCCACCCTCTCTCCCTTCTCTCTCTCTACTCTCGCTCCACTCTCTCTCTCTCCACTCTCTCGCTCCACTCTCTCCACTCACTCTCTCTCCACTCACTCTCTCTCCACTCACTCTCTCTCCACTGTCTCCCTCCACTGTCTCTCTCTCCACTGTCTCTCTCTACTCTCCACTCTCTCTCCACTCTTTCTCTCTCTTTCCACTCTCTCTCTCTCCACTCTCTCTCTCCACTCTCTCTCTCCACTCTCTCTCTACTCGCTCTCTCCACTCGCTCTCTCCACTCTCTCTCTCTCTCCACTCTCTCTCTCCACTCTCTCTCTCTCCACTCTCTCCACTCTATCTCTCTCTCCACTCTCCCTCTCTCTCCACTCTCTCTCTCCACTCTCTCTCTCCACTCTCTCTCTCCACTCTCTCCAGTGTCTCTCCATGCTCTCTCCACTCTCTCTCCACTCTCGGTCTATCCACTGTCTATCTCCACTCTCTCTCTCCACTCTCTCTCTCTCCACTCTCTCTCTCCCCACTCTCTCTCTCCACTCTCTCTCTCTCTCCACTCTCTCCAGTGTCTCTCCATGCTCTCTCCACTCTCTCTCCACTCTCGGTCTCTCCACTGTCTATCTCCACTCTCTCTCCACTGTCTACTCTGTCTCCACTGTCTCTCTCCACTCTCTCTCTCTAGTCACTCTCTCTCTCCACTGTTTCTCTTCACTGTTTCTCTCCACTGTTTCTCTCCACTGTTTCTCTCCACTCTCTCTCTCTCCACACTCTCCCTCACAAAGTAGTGTGCGTTCCATGGGTATCCGCAGAAATGTTTCCAGGGGGGCACATTTTTAACTTAATCACCATCCCCCTTGTACCCTTCTCCCCTCTGCCTTGCACCCTTCTTGCCCTCCCTCTTGCACCGTTCTCCCCCTCCCCCTTGCACCCTTCTCCCCTTCCCCTTATACCCTAGTCCACCTCCGCCATGCACCCTTTTCTACCTTGCACCATTCTCCCTCTGCCTTGCACCCTTCTCCCCTCTGCCTTACACCCTTCTCTACCTTGCACCCTTCTCCTCTCTTCCTTGTACCATTCTCACCTCTGCCTTGCACCCTTCTCCCCTCTGCCTTGCACCCTTCTCCCCTCTGCCTTGCACCCTTCTCCCCCTCCGCCTTGCACTCTTCTCTACCTTGCATCCTTCTCCTCTTTGCCTTACATCCTTCTCCTCTCTGCCTTGCACCCTTCTCCCCCTCCGCCTTGCACCCTTCTCCCCTCTGCCTTGCACCCTTCTCCCCTCTGCCTTGCACCCTTCTCCTCTTTGTCTTGTACCCTTCTCCCCTTTGCCTTGCACCCTTCTCCCCTTTGCCTTGCACCCTTCTCCTCTCTGCTTTGCACCCTTCTCACCTCTGCCTTGCACCCTTCTCCCCCTCCGCCTTGCACCCTTCTCTACCTTGCACCCTTCTCCTCTCTTCCTTGCACCTTTCTCCCCTCTGCCTTTCATCCTTCTCCCATCTGCCATGCACCCTTCTCCCCCTCCGCCTTGCACCCTTCTCTACTTTGTAAATGTAAATGTAAAGGTATTTGAGCTTATATAGCGCACAGCTACCCGCAGTGGGTTTCCCGGCGCTTGCTTAGGGAACCCGTCCTGGTATTCCCCTGTGAGATAACCCCGGCAGGGTATCCACAAGGTGAAAGCCAGGCATCCCGTCGCGAGGGGCCGTTGTGGAGATTAAGCAAGCTATTGCCCAGAGTCGCAGAGTGTGAACCCGTGAGTCGAGAAGGCACCGGAGCGAGAATTATCGAGTCCGTGGAATTTTTAGCCCAAGACCCGCCGAGGCGGGGAATTGAACCCTGGTCCAGGGCCGATCTCAGCTTCCGGGTCTGCCGCCTCTAACCCCTGAGCCACACTTCACACCCTTCTCCTCTCTGCCTTGCACCCTTCTCCTCTCTGCCTTGCACCCTTCTCCTCTCTGCCTTGCACCCTTCTCCCCTCTGCCTTGCACCCTTCTCCCCTCCACTTTGCACCCTTCTCCCCTCCACCTTGCACCCTTCTTTCCTCCGCCTTGCACCCTTCTCCCCTCCGCCTTGCACCCTTCTCCCCTCCGCCTTGCACCCGTCTTCTGTCTGCCTTGCACCCTTTTCCCCTATACCTTGCACCCTTCTCCCCCTCCGCCTTGCACCCTTCTCTACCTTCCACCCTTCTCCCCTCTGCCTTGCACCCTTCTCCCCTCTGCCTTGCACCCTTCTCCCCTCCACCTTGCACCCTTCTCCCCTCAGCCTTGCACCCTTCTCCTCTCTGCCTTGCACCCTTTTCCCCTCTACCTTGCACCCTTCTCCCCCTCCGCCTTGCACCCTTCACTACCTTCCACCCTTCTCCTCTCTTCCTTGCACCCTTCTCCTCATTGCCTTGCACCCTTCTCCTCTTTGCCTTGCACTCTTCTCTTCTCTGCCTTGCACACTTCTCTTCTCTGCCTTGCACCCTTCTCCCCTCTGCCTTGCACCCTTCTCCCCTCTGCCTTGCCCCCTCGGCCTTGCACCCTTCTCTACCTTGCACCCTTCTCTACCTTCCTTGCACCCTTCTCCTCTCTGCCTTGCATCCTTCTCCCCTCTGCCTTGCACCCTTCTCCCCTCTGCCTTGTACCCTTCTCCCCTCCACCTTGCACCCTTCTGCCCTCCACCTTGCACCCTTCTCCCCTCCGCCTTGCACCCTTCTCCCCTCTGCCTTGCACCCTTCTCCTCTCTGCCTTGCATCCTTCTCCCCTCTACCTTGCACCCTTTTCCCCCTCCACCTTGCACCCTTCTCTACCTTGCACACTTCTCCTCTCTTCTTTGCATCCTTCTCCTCTTTGCCTTGCACCCTTCTCCTCTTTGCCTTGCATCCTTCTCTTCTCTGCCTTGCACCCTTCTCCCCTCTGCCTTGCACCCTTCTCCCCTCTGCCTTGCACCCTTCTCCCCTCTACCATGCAACCTTCTCCCCTTCCGCCTTGCCCCCTTCTCTACCTTGCACCCTTCTCCCCTCTGCCTTGCACCCTTCTCCCCTCTGCCTTGAACCCTTCTCCCCTCTACCTTGCCCCCTTCTCCCCTTCAGCCTTGCACCCTTCTCTACCTTGCACCCTTCTCCTCTCTTCCTTGCACCCTTCTTCTCTTTGCCTTGCACCCTTCTCTTCTCTGCCTTGCACACTTCTCCACTCTGCCTTGCACCCTTCTTCCCCTCCACCTTGCACCCTTCTTCCCTCTGCCTTGCACCCTTCTCCCCTGTGCCTTGCACCCTTCTTCCTCTCCCCTCTGCCTTGCACCCTTCTCCCCTGTGCCTTGCACCCTTCTCTTCTCTGCCTTGCACACTTCTCCCCTCTGCCTTGCACCCTTCTTCCCCTCCACCTTGCACCCTTCTTCCCTCTGCCTTGCACCCTTCTCCCCTCTGCCTTGCACCCTTCTCCCCTCCGCCTTGCACCCTTCTCTACCTTGCATCCTTTCCCCCCTCTGCCTTACACCCTTCTCCACCTCTGCCTTGCACCCTTCTCGGCCCCCCTTTCCCTCTCCCTGCGGACGCCCATGGTGTGTTCTAACAAGAGTGCTTACCTGAGGGCACCATTTTGCTGCCTGTCCCTTCTCATGTGAGCTTTGCCCTGGAGAATACTCTGTCTGGGGGCCCCCACTCCCACCCTTCTCCTCTCTTCCTTGCACCCTTCTCCTCTTTGCCTTGCACCCTTCTCTTCTCTGCCTTGCACACTTCTCCACTCTGCCTTGCACCCTTCTTCCCCTCCACCTTGCACCCTTCTTCCCTCTGCCTTGCACCCTTCTCCTCTTTGCCTTGCACCCTTCTCCTCTTTGCCTTGCATCCTTCTCTTCTCTGCCTTGCACCCTTCTCCCCTCTGCCTTGCACCCTTCTCCCCTCTACCTTGCAACCTTCTCCCCTTCCGCCTTGCCCCCTTCTCTACCTTGCACCCTTCTCCCCTCTGCCTTGCACCCTTCTCCCCTCTGCCTTGCACCCTTCTCCCCTCTACCTTGCACCCTTCTCCCCTTCAGCCTTGCACCCTTCTCTACCTTGCACCCTTCTCCTCTCTTCCTTGCACCCTTCTCCTCTTTGCCTTGCACCCTTCTCTTCTCTGCCTTGCACACTTCTCCACTCTGCCTTGCACCCTTCTTCCCCTCCACCTTGCACCCTTCTTCCCTCTGCCTTGCACCCTTCTCCCCTGTGCCTTGCACCCTTCTCCCCTTCAGCCTTGCACCCTTCTCTACCTTGCACCCTTCTCCTCTCTTCCTTGCACCCTTCTTCTCTTTGCCTTGCACCCTTCTCTTCTCTGCCTTGCACACTTCTCCACTCTGCCTTGCACCCTTCTTCCCCTCCACCTTGCACCCTTCTTCCCTCTGCCTTGCACCCTTCTCCCCTGTGCCTTGCACCCTTCTTCCTCTCCCCTCTGCCTTGCACCCTTCTCCCCTGTGCCTTGCACCCTTCTCTTCTCTGCCTTGCACACTTCTCCCCTCTGCCTTGCACCCTTCTTCCCCTCCACCTTGCACCCTTCTTCCCTCTGCCTTGCACCCTTCTCCCCTCTGCCTTGCACCCTTCTCCCCTCCGCCTTGCACCCTTCTCTACCTTGCATCCTTTTCCCCCTCTGCCTTACACCCTTCTCCACCTCTGCCTTGCACCCTTCTCGGCCCCCCTTTCCCTCTCCCTGCGGACGCCCATGGTGTGTTCTAACAAGAGTGCTTACCTGAGGGCACCATTTTGCTGCCTGTCCCTTCTCATGTGAGCTTTGCCCTGGAGAATACTCTGTCTGGGGGCCCCCACTCCCACCCTTCTCCTCTCTTCCTTGCACCCTTCTCCTCTTTGCCTTGCACCCTTCTCTTCTCTGCCTTGCACACTTCTCCACTCTGCCTTGCACCCTTCTTCCCCTCCACCTTGCACCCTTCTTCCCTCTGCCTTGCACCCTTCTCCTCTTTGCCTTGCACCCTTCTCCTCTTTGCCTTGCATCCTTCTCTTCTCTGCCTTGCACCCTTCTCCCCTCTGCCTTGCACCCTTCTCCCCTCTACCTTGCAACCTTCTCCCCTTCCGCCTTGCCCCCTTCTCTACCTTGCACCCTTCTCCCCTCTGCCTTGCACCCTTCTCCCCTCTGCCTTGCACCCTTCTCCCCTCTACCTTGCACCCTTCTCCCCTTCAGCCTTGCACCCTTCTCTACCTTGCACCCTTCTCCTCTCTTCCTTGCACCCTTCTCCTCTTTGCCTTGCACCCTTCTCTTCTCTGCCTTGCACACTTCTCCACTCTGCCTTGCACCCTTCTTCCCCTCCACCTTGCACCCTTCTTCCCTCTGCCTTGCACCCTTCTCCCCTGTGCCTTGCACCCTTCTTCCTCTCCCCTCTGCCTTGCACCCTTCTCCCCTGTGCCTTGCACCCTTCTCTTCTCTGCCTTGCACACTTCTCCCCTCTGCCTTGCACCCTTCTTCCCCTCCACCTTGCACCCTTCTTCCCTCTGCCTTGCACCCTTCTCCCCTCTGCCTTGCACCCTTCTCCCCTCCGCCTTGCACCCTTCTCTACCTTGCATCCTTTTCCCCCTCTGCCTTACACCCTTCTCCACCTCTGCCTTGCACCCTTCTCGGCCCCCCTTTCCCTCTCCCTGCGGACGCCCATGGTGTGCTCTAACAAGAGTGCTTACCTGAGGGCACCATTTTGCTGCCTGTCCCTTCTCATGTGAGCTTTGCCCTGGAGAATACTCTGTCTGGGGGCCCCCACTCCCAGCCTTGTCAGGGTCCCGAGCACTGCTCTGTGCTGTCTCTTGCTCTTGCTCTCTGAGGCCCCCCCCCCTTCCCTTGTCTCTGTCTCTTCTCTTCTCATGTGGGGTGGGCCCCCCACCCCATCCTTGTCCCTGTCTCTTCTCGGATGGGGGCCTGTCCCTGTCTCTTCTCTTCTCTTCTCTTCTCTTGTGCGGTGGGCCCCCCACCCCATCCTTGTCCCTGTCTCTTCTCTTCTCTTGTGGGGGGGGGGGGGCACCCCATCCTTATCCCTGTCTCTTCTGTTCTCTTGTGGGGTGGGCCCCCCACCCCATCCTTGTCCCTGTCTCTTCTCGGATGGGGGCCTGTCCCTGTCTCTTCTCTTCTCTTGTGGGGTGGGCCCCCCACCCCATCCTTGTCCCTTCTCGGATGGGGGCCTGTCCCTGTCTCTTCTCTTCTCTTCTCTTGTGCGGTGGGCCCCCCACCCCATCCTTATCCCTGTCTCTTCTCTTCTCTTGTGGGGTGGGCCCCCCACCCCATCCTTGTCCCTGTCTCTTCTCGGATGGGGGCCTGTCCCTGTCTCTTCTCTTCTCTTGTGGGGTGGGCCCCCCACCCCATCCTTGTCCCTGTCTCTTCTCTTCTCTTGTGGGGTGGGGCCCCCACCACATCCTTGTCCCTGTCTCTTCTCTTCTCTTGTGGGGTGGAGCCCCCACCCCATCCATGTCCCTGTCTCTTCTCTTCTCTTGTGGGGTGGGGCCCCCACCCCACCCCATCCTTGTCCCTGTCACTTCTCTTCTCTTGTGGGGTGGGCCCCCCACCCCATCCTTGTCCCTGTCTCTTCTCGGATGGGGGCCTGTCCCTGTCTCTTCTCTTCTCTTGTGGGGTGGGCCCCCCACCCCATCCTTGTCCCTTCTCGGATGGGGGCCTGTCCCTGTCTCTTCTCTTCTCTTCTCTTGTGCGGTGGGCCCCCCACCCCATCCTTATCCCTGTCTCTTCTCTTCTCTTGTGGGGTGGGCCCCCCACCCCATCCTTGTCCCTGTCTCTTCTCGGATGGGGGCCTGTCCCTGTCTCTTCTCTTCTCTTGTGGGGTGGGCCCCCCACCCCATCCTTGTCCCTGTCTCTTCTCTTCTCTTGTGGGGTGGGGCCCCCACCACATCCTTGTCCCTGTCTCTTCTCTTCTCTTGTGGGGTGGAGCCCCCACCCCATCCATGTCCCTGTCTCTTCTCTTCTCTTGTGGGGTGGGGCCCCCACCCCACCCCATCCTTGTCCCTGTCACTTCTCTTCTCTTGTGGGGTGGGCCCCCCACCCCATCCTTGTCCCTGTCTCTTCTCTTTTCTTGTGGGGTGGGCTTTGTTTATCAGGCCGGGCTCTGTGCTGCCTCAGAGGAGCAGTGGAGACTGCTGTCTCTGGGGCCCCCATCCTGGACTGCCTCTGGCTCTGACTGAAGAGAAACAATGTATATTGATACTTTGTTTCTCTTCAGTCAGAGGGAGGGGGCGAGGGGCTCCGAGCAGGCTGCATCTGCTTCAGACACAGAGGGAGAGAGGCTTGCTTCAGCGCAGACTCCTCTCACAGCTCTCAGAAGAGCTGAGGGGGCCGGGCCCCCTGGGGCCCCCTTCATTAACTGTAGAGAGTGAGGCCCCCCGCACTGCAGGGGCTGCGGGGGCGTTTGTTACGCCCCTGGTGGAGCGCTGGAAGGCTGCATATTGTGGGTGGTGGCTCCAGAGATTAGCGGTCAGGTGGCCATCTTGGTAGCCGGCCTTTCCATGCCACCAAGGAAATACCATTTAAGTATGTGGGAAGCAGGAGGACTTGAATATTGTAACAAGAAGAGCTTCAGTTAGGAAGCTCCAATCAGAAGCCAAGTGTCTGCTCTCCAATAAGAACATTATAATGAGAGGAGTCTTAAATTGGCAAGTTGACAGTAGCAAATACAAGGTGAAGTGGATGCAATACAAGAAATAAAATGGCAACCGTTTGAAGGAGGCATGCAAAACCGACTAAGGGAGATTCATCGCCATCTGGGCAGCCATAGGACAAAACGCCCAGAAAAAAAAGAAACGGCAGAACAGTCTAATTTTGATTTTATTAATGCCTTTATTTTGGCCTACAAACAATCCATATACACTTCATTGAAATATCAAGGGTCAGAATAAAAATTCTCTTTATTCTGCTACGAACAGCCATAAAAGCATGCAAGACGTGCAAAATAGCAAAAGAATACATGCAAATTATTTAAAACACGCCAATAAAACAAATAAAATCATCAGGTTTGGGATATTAATGACCAACAATCTGAATAAAAAAAGGCTGGGATGAGCAAAATTAAGACTACGACAGAGGCGAGTACTAATTAATCAATCTATTGAAATTAATCTGGAAACATCGACCTCCTGGAGTGGACTGCGGCTTTAAGAAACAGTCACATGTCCACGTTTCGTTATCTGGTAATGGCAGCAAACAATTATATTATTGCTTACAAAGCCGTAGATTCCTCAAAAATGGTATGAGGAATGGTTTGGTATACATTTTAAACTCTTCACAAAGAAGAGAAAATGTACCCTATTTTGTTTGTGCAAATAAGTACATGGGCATTCTCCAGAGTCGAGCTGGGATTGGTGGCTAAATGCCAGCATTTGTAAAGCGCACAGCTAGCTCCGGAGAGGTGTCCCGGTGCTATCGGAAAGATTAAGCAAGCTATTGCCCAGAGTCACGTGGTGCTAGGCTAACATGCCGTTAGAGCCGGCGAATTGAACCGTGAATCCTGTGGTCCGGAGTCAGGCACTGTGGCTGCTGCACCACACCTCTTCCGGAGAACAATGAAAATATTTCACTCTACCGGCCTGGAAGCTGAACAATAAAAGCCTTTCCAAGCTCTTATTAGTATTCTGCAGATAGTTGAAATATTATTTAATATAGTAAAAGCAAATTAAAGGTCTACAGGTTCTATGCATGCTCAATTTTCTCAATTCATGAAGAAATCTAGTTAACTCATGGTTAGTCATTTGATCATACTCTAAAAACAGCACAGCTTATAACACTGTGCATGTAATATTGCTATTTCTTCGCATTGAAACAAGACATCAAAGTGTTTCTAATCTGTTTTGCACAGATTATATAGTTCTTTTGAGTAAAGAAATCCTCAGCCATCTCTCCTTCACTTTAATTAAGTCTTGCTAACATCAGGTTCTTAAGTTTCCGTAAGGTCGTCATGCATCTTCATCGAACAATCATTATGCAACAATGAATTGAATGCGTTATATGATCTTCGTATAATTAAGTAGTCCATACCACTTTGCTGGATAGGGGCTGTAAATGTATTTTGAGTGAAACCTCAATTGTTTAATTGATGCACTTTTGTCTGCTAATGATGTTCACAGATGTAGTTCGTCAATCCATTGGCTGCACTCTGTTTTGCGATGGCTATAGGGCAACCATCTGCTGCTGGTTGGTTACTCAAGAATCTTCCTTCTGCCACATTCAGATGTATCTCTCAGATTTGTATCTGGGCAATACTATTCCAGATTGAGCAATACTAATGCCATGGATGCTTCACTCTAAACAGTCGCTTAGCGGGGAGTCTTGCTTTCTGTCCTTCTCCTGCAAAGGTAACTATCCATATTTGTAGCTTGATGAAATGCGGATAGGTAGGGCCTGGAATACCTGGAACAGTGAATTACGTTGATTTTAATGATCTGAGTGCAACGTAGCCACAGACAGTAGCGGCCGTTGGCAATGACACTTGGTTTCGCAGAGTGGAGGCGGGATCATACAAAAAATAAAACTACTTACCTGCCGCCTCCTTGGTTCTCCTCTGCTTCCTTCCCTACCCAATCCAGGCGCTGCTCTCATGCTATTACACAGCATGAGAGAAGAGCCGGGATTGATCTGACCGGCCTGAAATGCCACTCGGTTAGGGCCTGGGAGTCTTTGCTTGTTCTCCACCCGGCTGTGCATGTCAGTTTGCCCATCCTAAGATGGCTGACCAAACCGACAAGCAGCACTTAAGTTACAGTGCACAACTCTCCTCCTCCCGGCTGCTAAGCCCTAGACTCGGCGGACTTGGTGTAACAACTATAAATCCCGGGAAATACAAGAAAAATAAAATGTTTTTATAATCCTTTTATTTTTCATCTGCTGGTTTTCACCAGTTTGGCGACGCTCCTCCGCCATAATACAGGAGCTGCTGTTTGCCAAAGACAGAAATAAAGAGGTCTCACCACTTATCGAAGTATGCTTTAATTGCCATGAGTATTCAGGTGAAAAAGGCGTGGATCATCTATGTAATCAAACTGGCAATGTGGAACCCCAACTGGTCGCCAATCAATAAGGTCTTTAATTCACCGAGCTGTCAGGGCAAGGTTTAAAACCTCATATTTCCCCCTTCTTATCCTATGTCCTTGTATACAATGGCCCACTTCTCCCATAAAATGTTATGCTACAGTCAAGGGTGCATCCATACTCATTAAAATATTGTGACAAAACATATATATGTTGTGTTTATATGGTGCAAACCTATTCAAAGGTCGGCGCAGCCTAGTACAGAGTCAATGGCAAAGATGCAGCCACAAATGTACTGAAGAAGTAGCTGGTTTATTGAAGTAGAGATTGGGTGTTACTTTTTCACCTGTAATGTTTTTTTAAGGGGTGTGCCTTCATCTCTTTCCTAAATTGGAGCTGGGTTGGAGCAGTCTTGATGCAGACAGGGATGTTGTTCCAGATCCCGGGTGCATAGAGGAAGATCACTGTTGCTTTGGTTTTTCTGGTTTACTGTTCTTTGCCTCCAGTCTGATGTTGTCCAGGCTGCGTGTCAGCCAAGAGCGAACAGAGATGGTGAGCTTGTCAGCCAAATATCCCGGGGTATTGAATTTTGATCACTTTGTAAATTGTGGAACTGGTTTTAAAGATAGTGAAGGCCAACAAGGGAAGCTAATGGAGTTTCCTCAGCATCGAGTACTAAGCTTATATTTCTTCAGGCCATGGACGACTTTTCTGCCATTTTGTAGGATGCCCTTAATGGGGGTGAGACGGCAATGATCTGCGAGGCACTGGGGCAGATCTTTTGCCACCATCCCATCATGCAGATGCGAGAGTACAAGGGTTTGATTAAACAGTGTTGAAGTCACTTTCTGGGGTAAACAGGTTTGCTTACTTTCATAGGGAGAACTGTGACTGGACCACCCTTGTTATCATTTCAGTGTGTTTCTTGAAGGTGAGGATTGTGTCCATGGCGAATTCAAGTGACTTGGCCTTGGGTGAAAGTTAGGGTTTGTGTCTGTCCATGTTCATGTCATTGAGCCAGGTTTGTGTTAGTTGTTGCTAGTTGGTCTTAGCAAATAAAAGGAATTCTGTCATGGTGGTGGTGAGCTTCAATAGATGTTGGAAATCCAGGATTCCAGATCTGGATGAGGTGCACGCCCTTATTTACCAAGCTCCTGGGTGTCTCTCAATATCTGGGTAAGAGGCTCCACTGAGAGCGTCTGGAGATAGAAGGCTGCACAGTCTCATTCCTCTGCCCTAATGTCCCTCAACACCATCCTATTCATACTGAGCCAAGCTTTAAGTGTCACATAATTGACCCAAAGGGACTTTGCACAATTTAGGGCCAACCATACCTTCTCTATTGGTTTACAAACGAAGCTCCAGGTGACTCAGTTAAAGACTTTCTCTGCCTCTAGGAACACCAATACAGTTGGGTTGCCTCCCCCTCAACTGTGTCCTGTAGATGAACAATCCTTTGGTTATTACCATGAGAAAGCCTACCCTGTACAAAACCCTACTGAATTGGGATCCCTAAAAACAATAGTATACAATCACTGTTTGGCCCAGATTTTTTATACAATATTCAAGTCTGCATATATCAGTGCAATTGTTTCATGTAAGAGACTTTGCTTGTGGGCCCTCCTGGTTTGGGTATCAATTTGAAGTCTGCATCCACAGCTGTATCAGTAACACATCCTGTAAGCCAAACTGTATTGTAGTCGTTTATGGCTGACTGTGCACCATATGTGGGATAAACAACTTATAAAAGCTTCCATTGAGACAGGCTGGACCTGGCAACTTATTTTGTTTAAGCCGTGACTTTCCCTGCAGATATTAGCCTTGCTCTTGTACCACTGTGGTTTAAGCATGATTCATAAAATGGTCTGAATTTCTTGAGCTTAGCCCCTCATCAGTCAGCATCAGCTTTTGCCAGAGACCAGCTTGTGTACCCTTCAGTGGAAGCGATACCAAAGGGGATGATAGACGGAGCGCTTGAGCAAATCAAACACTCACCCCCAGTCAACTGATCTGGGTTTAATCCATCATCATTCTTTAGCTCACTCCACCACCCCAGTTCAGACATGGCCATATGCAAATCAGTCTGACCCTGTGCCTCATGGGAACAGTCTAGCCCGAACTGCCAATCCATGTCTTCCCTGGACCTGAAACAAGCATCCTGGGACCGGTTTCGGGTTCATAATCCTCATCAGCCAGGATATCTTGAATCCAGTGGCAAAGTGAGCAAGGGACCCACGTCTGGGCATACTCTGCCAACTTAGGGTGAACAAAGCGATACCAAAGGGGATGATGGACGGAGCGCTTGATCAAATCGAACACTCACCCCCAGTCAACTGATCTGGGTTCAATCCATCATCATTCTGTAGCTCACTCCACCACCCCAGTTCAGACATGGCCATATGCAAATCAGTCTGACCCTGTGCCTCATGGGAACAGTCCAGCCCGAACTGCTAAGCCATGTCTTCCCTGGACTGGAAATAAGCATCCTGGGACCGGTTTCAGGTTCATAACCCTCATCAGCCAGGCTATCTTGAATCCAGTGGCAAAGTTAGCAAGGGACCCCCGTCTGGGCATACCCTGCCAACTTAGGGCGAACAAAGCGATACCAAAGGGGATGATGGACGTAGCGCTTAAGCAAATCAAACCCTTCAATGGTTAAGTATTTGCAGCATTATTGGTTTTATAAATAGATGTTTCTTTTCAAGAGTTTGTTCTGCTTTCTTTGTAGCAATGGCATTGAGTTGTCTCTTGACTATTGTTGTGTTTCTCAGTTCCCATGGGGAACTGGTATCCTTAAGCTTTTTCTTGGGTCTCCTCATTTTTAGGTCTCGCCTACGCAGCACGCATGCACTGCTTAGGCAAAAAAAAATTTGCCATCGCTTTGACTTTTCAGACAAAAACGTGCATGCGTTCCATTGCCTTCAAAGGCAACGGGTGCACGTGTGGTGATTCAATTGCGGGAGCACGTGGCGCCATATGGCAGCAATTATCGCTCCAGGCGCTGCTCGCTCCCGCAAGTGAAATGCTTTCACTCGCCCCCTCCTCCCGCCCCTCCCCCTGCTGCCTACTTTTAGCGCGAGGAATGTGGTTGTTTTTTAACACGAGTGTGTGGCCATGTAACTTTTTCACAGATGTTCAGAGACTGTTTATTTATAAATATCCCTATACCGCTTGTTTCAGTGCTTGTGGCAGGATGGAGGGACGTTTTAGATCCTCATTAACTGTACAGACTTACACCCACAAGGGTAGAGAAGGGGAACAACTTTTATCTGACGAGGCGGGGTTAATGGGGCATACAGATGATCTTATACTGGATTGTGTGAAGTGGGGACTAGGTCCGGCAAGGGTTAATTATTGATTAAAAAAAAGGTGTATGCCAAGCCATCCAAAGCCGTGTGCGGCTAGTTTGGCACAAAAAAGGTGATTGATGCCCGCTTCCATCACAAGTAGTGCTGTCGCTGTCTTCTACGTGCAAAATTGTCTGCCTGGATATAACAACAGTGGGTGAACAAAGCTAGGACATCGCCCACGGGCCTGCTGCTGTGAGAGCCGTTTGTGGTGGAGTGGGGCGGTACAGCTTGTTCTGTTGCCCAGGATGCTGGCACTAACTTAGTAAAGAGAGGGTGGGGCAGGCAGAGTGATACAAGAGAGCAGATTGCCTCCTGGAAATTGCGTTCTACCAGAACGACGTGTAGGTGGGGCACGAGCGAGGATGTGGTGATTACTTCTCTTCTTCTCTATATAGATAAGTTCCGAACAACGGTTTACTTTAAAAATCAGCAAACGTCCTTGATATCCTCAGGGTTAGTGGTGTCCAATCCTGTCGAGCTGGTATCTTGTCTGCTGAATCCATAATCGGATACATCTCTTACCTTGCCTATGAAACACAGCATGCGGCAGTAATGCAACAGGTGTAACGCTACAGCCTGTGGCCTGCAAGATATGAAATGTGCGTCATGTAACGTATGTGCTCCACTCAGCCGTGTATCCTTCCATTCAAGCTTGCAAGCCAGTGTACCTGCAAATACCGGAGCAGATTGTGGCATACCCTTCTGCTTAGTCCATTTAACTATGGTATTGAAACTCGACCATCTATTAAGATCCGTCCGTTTACTACCTACCTATAGGCATCAGAAACAACTAGTATACGCAGTCCGCGAACCTCTTTGCTTAAGCGACTGACAGGAACACTCGACTAGAGAGAGAGTATTTGTTAAAAAAAATATTGACTTCGCTTTGTAATCTTAACCGAGCCTAACCTATTTTAATTAAGATGTCACGTTTTATGCCTTGCATTACGGTACGGGAATGGAGGCTGAAAGCAACGCCGCTAAAAGGAGGATGAACACATGCAGCCTTGTCGCGTTTGGATGAAAAATCGATTGTCATGCCCATACCAAGTTAATTATAAAGATTTTATACTTGTACATCAAAAAAACTATATTTTACTTGGGGCTATCCCGTGATTTTTTAAGGTCCATTTGCTGGGTATCGATATAAGCGTTCCATATTCGTGGACACGAATGTGTGTTTTGTTAAATAAATTGAATGCTTCAAAATCTGCTGGTACTTGGACAAATGTGCAAAAAGGCTTCTTACAGCACGCATTATGTAAATTAAGAATATAGCCTGTCATTTACAATGTTGAAATGTATGCTGCCAAACCTCACAACAGCTTTCAAGTCATTTTAGTTTCAGTGACTTTTTTTCTGTTGCGTTTAATCCTTTAGCCCTTTCTGAAGCTTAAAGATCAGCAAAATGACATTTTGTTTAGAGCAAATTATTGACGTTGTGAGAGTTTGAATGCTTTTCATTTATACTTTAAATTAGTATGTCAGTGCAAAACATGCTGAGGCTTGTTCAACTTTTAATTGGATCGAAAGATATTTCTGACATTACCTCAATTTTTCTATGTTACCAGATCTCAACAAGCATTGGCATAGCCAATAAGTCGTGCATTTGGGACCTTATAAGTGTTTAGCCATGCAACAGTTGGTGTTGTTGCACCAAGGATATTCTGCTGCATAAATAAATACTTATAGGGTCCAAAAAGCGAGACCTATTGGTTATGCCAATGCTTGTTTCTTCTCTCAGCGTCATATTAAGGTGTTTTTCCGGTCTGTCAGCACAGCTATCTGTTTACCTCCAACAAGCTGCCTTAAACTAGCCTGAGACTATTGCCTTAGAAGTCTCTTCAGAGTCTTAAGATTTCCTCACTAGGGCCTGGGTCACTCGCCAAAGCTGGAGCAACCTGTATCCCCCTTTTTTTTAAAGGATTACTTATGCATAGATGGATGCAAACTGCGGCATGGACAGTCCCTGACAGGTGATAAAGAAGTGTATCACAAGTTATGTAATTGATCAGTGTATCATTTTAGTTCTGTTCTCTTTGCATTAGGTTAAATTGTGTCATACGTCATTCACCGTATCTGAGAACACAAACTAGAGAGTTTTGGAGGCCACTTTGATACAGTTTGTGCAGAGTTCCAATCTGTATAATTCCCCTTCTTAAATTCTTGCCCTTTTATTGGGGACATGGGGTTTCAGACCTCTACATTCAACAACGCAAACCTGACCAGCAGAAACCCACTGCCCCAATCACTCATGAGCGCTTCACATCAGAGGCGTTAGTATTGCGCCTTCATCACTCCCATGACTCCAAACCAAGCCCTTCACCTGGGTTGCCAATATTTGGTGCCAGGCCCCCTCAGAGGGTGACTGTGCCACAGGCAGGAAGCTGCTTCTATTCCACATCCAATCTGGGCTAAACCGGCTAGCGGCATAACGTGGGTGCCAGAGCACAGGGCTGGCATGTATCCTTCCACTTTCCTTTTAAAATTGTGCGCCCCTAAGAATCTTGCAACTGGGAAGCCACCCCTCTGCCCCCAACACACCCCATGCTGTGTCTCTGAAACCTGCTAAGTGCTGGACCAAGTCTTCCCCCAGCAACTCACATTCTCGTGTTTGGTGCATCAGTGCACCTGGCTGCCTTTGAGCAGTGCATGCATTCTGAGGACCAACGAACCACCCACTATTGTGCTGGAGGCTGCTTTCGGTCTGTGTTGTTCTGAGATGTCATAGCAGCAATTTTGGGTGGCAGAGCCTCCTTGTTTCCCCAGAAGGGTTAGGCTGGCATCAGTGTGAACAGAGTCACTGCCTCCAGTTTATGTCCATGATTCAGTGGAAGGCAGAGGGTCATATAGGAGTTGTTGGCCACAGTGTTCACTAGCCACGGGAAACAATGAATGTCCTCTCCGCTCCCATTGTACTCTCTGAACAGTGGCGGCTCCTTCGCTATGGCGGAGGTGCGTCGCCCCACTGCTTTCACTTTAAGTTATTATCATTTTGTGTTTCTCATTGTTTGTGGCGGGTGGGGCTGCTCTACTCTTCGAGCAGGGCAGGGGAAGAGAGATTTGCCCACTCCTAAGAGCACATGACTCTCGGGCCGCCTAAACCAGTCATGCGCACTTTCTCTGTTCTCCATGCTGGCTGGATTACAGCCTGTGTGAAGAATATGCCCAGACCCCCCATTCCCTGGCTGAGCGTTCAAACAGGACACTCAGACCAATCAAAACGCTGCACTGCAGCGTTGTGATTGGTCAAGGAAACCTGGGTGCTTACCAATCACTCTGCATTGCAGCATTGTGATTGGACCATGGGGCCTGCTTCCTGTTCCCCGAGTTCCACGAGGAGAGCAGAAGCAGAGCAGCGGGAACCAGCAGCAAGGTAACTTTAATTTTTTTTATGTGTTTTTTTAATATTCGCACCATGCACGACCCCTGCCCCCCCCCCCCCCCCCAAGTGATCCCCCACCCCCTGCAACAGGCTTTGCCACTTTAACAGCATTAGTCCTAGGGGGAGAGTTAGTAAGAAAGTGACACAAATTTACGCAAATTCTTTTTTTCTCAATTTACTAGCTGGAAATAACGGAAAAGTACTGCGAAGCAGCGCATAGCACTTTTTTGCATTACTTTGCGCCATGAGGGCGTACCAAGGGTGGGGCATAGGCGTTACTATGCAACCGTCCAAGGTTTCTAATGCTAAACACAATTTACTAAATAAAGTAGATTGGGTTTAGCGTGAGAAAACTGCGCCCTTTTCAAGTAGGCGCATGAAAGGAGAAATGCTTTCATTTCCCCTTCTTTTTCTGACTTTGCATGTGTGCTGCACTTTACAGCACACATAGAAAGTCGGAAAATGGTAAAAGTGAGTCTGTGCACCGTATTTTGTACTGGAAGGGTTCCTTCCAGCACAAAACGTATGCTAGACTCACAGAGACACCCTTGAACGTTGGCGCAAAGGTGTCTCTGTCGTGCACTGCAGTTGATTTCAGTGCCGGCACTAGTGAGATGGGAGGAGGCTGCCTTATTTAAGTAAATAGTCTATCATAAAAAGTTAACTCCAAGACCATCAATCTAATAATATCTAGATTGAAGAAACCAATAAATTGTTTCTCCAAACGTCAATGAGTTGACTTGTTCTGTTTTATGAAATACTTCAATAATGTACACAAAATTAGATCGCACCAATATAATTAATCATAACAATGATCTTCAAATAAATAAGTGGGAATATACATGGTGTCATGGGGCATATTATCTATATGTGTGCGTTATATAACGCAAATTTCCATATCGCCGATAGTCGGCGATATGGAACATTAGAGCATGAAAACAAACGTTGTTTTCACAGGCTAATGTGTGCCTTGATAATATGGGGGGGGTGGATTCAGCGTTATGATACACACCCCCATGTTATCAATGCCTTAACACCTGGTCAGAGCAGGCGTTGGGAGACCTGCGATAATTTTATCACAGGTCTTCCTCTCCCAACGCCTGCCTTGGTAATAGGGTGTTCCCACCTCCAACAACATTTTACATGTGGTTGGACGTGGGAACGCCCACTTTTCATGTCATTAGCGATGTTTCTCGCTGACATGCAAAGTGGGCTTGAGGCAGGCGTTAGCATGCCCTTGTTAATAGGGCGCTGGAAGTATCGCCGCTTTCTCTGCACAATTCGCTGAAAAAGCGGCGATACTTCAGCTTGCTAATATGCCCATGTTTATTTCTTTATTTATTTATTTATGATATTTGTAGAGCGCGAACAAATGCCCTAGAGCGTCTCGGCGCTATGGACGAAGCAGAATGAGGAGATGAGGGAAAGGGGAACTATTGGTTAAACAACTTTGGGGCATATTACCAAGCAATAGCGATAATTATCGCTATTGCTTGGTTAGAGACAAAAATTTACCGCTGAGCTGCGGCGATTTTTACCGCAAATAAACCTTGGTATTACCAAGGTTTATCGCAAATGCGATAAAAATCACATTTGCTCTTAGCCATGTTATCCACCTCCCATTGGATAACATGGCTAAGAACTGCTCAGGGCAGGTGTTAGCTTTTGGAGATATTCGCGCTTAGCGCGAATATCTCCAAAAGTTGGTAATAGGAGATAGCAATGTTAGCGACTGTTTCCAGTCTCTAACATCTTGGCACGCCCAATTTGCATGTCATTAGTGATAAATATCACTGACATGCAAAGTGGGGCCCAAGATGGTCGCTATCTCCTACTAGCTGTCGCTAACTGGTGTTAGCGACAGCTAGGTAATAGGGAGATAATTTTATCTCCGCCTTCTTGGCTTTTAAAGCCAAAAAAGCGGAGATAAACCCCCTTGATAATATGCCCCCAGGTCTTTATTTTTTTTCTGAAAGTGGTCAAGGTAGGAGGTGACCTGATGTCGGGATCAAGTGAGTTCCAGGGTTTTCCTGCTGATACAGTGAATCTGCGATCGCCCCATCTTACCGTTCTGGTTCGCGGCACCGTCATGAGAGATGCATTCATAGATCGTAACGATCGTTTGGGGACATGAAACGCCAGAGGATTCAAAAGAAATCGAGGGCCCTGTTTATGTGAGGCTTTATAGGCAATGCAGAGGGCTTTGAATTTTATCCTATTTTTCACTGCTAGCCAGTGGTAACCTTTGATAGTTTGGGCGATGGGTTAAAATTGTGGGGTACCTGAGAGCATTCTGGCCGCCGCATTTTGTATGGACTGTAGCTTTTTGATGACATTGTGCTGGGCGTTGACAAGAAGTCCATTACAATAGTCTACAGAAGACAGTACAAAAGCGGTGACCAGGGTTTTGCCAGAGTTGGGGGGAAGAAAAGGGAGTATCTTTTTTATGGTTTTGAGTTTAAAAAAAGATGAGGAAACAATAGAATTAACATGGGGGGAGAAAGTAAGTTTGTCGTCAATGAGTACTCCCAGGTTTTTTACTTTAGTGACTGGGGGGAGGGGGGCCTAAGTCGGAGGGCCACCAGGAGTCAGGCCAGGTGGGGGTTAGCTTGCCAAATGTCATGATCTCCGTTTTGTCGGAGTTTAATTTTAGACAGTTTGTGGTCATCCAATTGCTAATGGCTAGCATGCCATTTTGGAAATTAGCAGCAATTTTATCTCCATTATCCTTGATGGCGAGGACCAGTTGGGTGTCGTCTGCGTAGGATGTTAGGGTCATCCCCCAGTCTCGAATGACCTTGGCCAAGTCTGTTACATAGATATTAAATAGGGTAGGGCTGAGGTATGAGCCATGAGGGACCTGCAGGGTAGCGTCATTTGTGCGGATTGAAAGATTCCCAGCTGGACCGTCTGGGTGCGGTGGGCCAAAAAGGATGCCAGGAGATCTTTTGCTTTAGCTTGAATGCCTATAGCGTTGACACGGTCGATCAAGATGTTGTGATCGACCGTGTCAAAGGCCACAGTAAGGTCCAGCAGGATGAGCACCGCCGCCCCTCTTTGGTCAAGGGCAGTTCTTATCTTATGTTTCTTAATGCATTCATTTTGTTTTTTTGCATAAACAAGACAAACGCTGTACATGTATTGTTTTACATACCTTCAGAAAGGGATACACTTATGACCACATTAATTTGAAACAAGAAATGTACAAACGGAAATATAATACATCACATTGATCATTAAACATACAAAAGGAATTGATCAAAAACATAACCAGACAGATTTAAGTATCTAGTGTCCTACACTATTATATTACTCTGGCAAATCTCAATTTACACCCTCTTGTCTGCAGTCCAAACCGGTACTGCCTGGCCCATTTTGAAAAGTGGTCAGAGAATAGCTTATTATACATATGGGATCGTGAATTCCATCACAGGTAATACACACATATATGCGCAAGCCTATACATTTAATATTAGCACTTGACCGCGCTCTTAAATACGCCAACACGTTTTGACCTTCACAGTGGACCAGTGGTGTATTTAAAGGAAGGTCTTCCTCAGGGCTGTGAACTTTGTAGACACGTAAATGCACCTGGTTTCTGCAAATTTTTTAGAAGAGCTGGGAACTTCCTTTGTTGGTGGATCACCCCATCTTTTACTTCAGCATTTGGCCCTTAGGCCAGGGTAGTTTTTGGCACATCCAAAGGAGGTTTTTTTTTAGTTTGTAGCAGGTATCCTTGAATTCAGACAATCATAGGGCACTCTCCTCTCTCCTTTTCACGTAGTGCAGCATTTGCAGCAGCTGCGGTGTGCTACGTGAAAAAATTGCAAATCTGCCCCAAAGTGTTAAAACTGGTGCTCTACACTTTGTAGAATTAGAAGAGACTGTTAGTACAGATGCTTTTGCATGCCACTGCCTTCATGATGCAATATTGTTAATACGATCTGAGGACTAGAGAAGGATTCAGGGATCATTTAATAGAATAAGAAATGTCGCTCAATATTATCCCTTGTCTTATTATAAATATGTTCATTATCCTTTTTGTCATCTTTGACTAGCCATATGTTTACCTTTCATAAGGGATCTACGACTTGGGTGTTCATAAATAGTGTCTTCAGACATTTGTCCTACTTTATTATAAATATTGTAAGACATTGGGTTATAAGTTTCAAACTAGTCTTGCACAATATTACTTGGACTGAAGTACCATGTTGTAGCACGTGACTCTCTCAGGGTAGCGAAGAGGAGCTGTCCAACACCTACCCAGGGGAAGTAGTGTGTGCTAGCTATCCCAATTCACTGGCACACATTAACAGCAGTCAACAAATTAAGCATGGGCGAATTTTGCGAATCTCGCGTTCGCGAATTTTGCGGATTTGCGAACTCGCAATCCGCAAAATCCGCGAATTCCCGCGAATTTGCGGATTTTTTTTTTTGTGTTCGCGCGTGTTTCTGCCAGTTCGCGAGGGTTTTTACAATTTCGCAATTTGCGAACTTACCTGTCGGGTCGCAAGTTTTGCGAACTTGTTGTTTCTACGTGTCCAGCCTGTTTGGGACACTCTTCTTCATCACTGCCACTCTCTGTCACCACTGCCACTCTCTGACTACTCATGCCACCCTCTGGCCCACCCATGCCACCCTCTGTTTCATCACCACACCCTCTGGTTGTCCAGTGTACATTATTTTCGGCAAAGCAAAGCACACCTTCCCTGCCTCAAGTGACCTGAATTAATTTGGGGCTGATTAATGTGTCACAGAATATTTTTTTAGCTGGCACCTGCTTCCTTAGTGCTTCCTGATTAGTGATCTTTTGCACTTGCTAAGTGCTTTCATTGTTGCAAAATTAGTTACAACACCTGCCCTGCCCCAACTGACAATAATGAATTAGGGGCTGATTAATGGATTTTAACTTCCAGCCTGGCTCCTGCTTGTCTCCCTTAGCTGTAATTCAGGACCTTTGTGGCATATGTGTAGGTATTCTGAGGTTCAGAGCAGGGTCACATAATAGTTGCAACTGGCAACTGAACTCTGGAGGGGCCCCTCAGGAAGCACTACAGGAAATGGCTACTAATGATGAGCCTGAACTTTTGAACCTGGTAAGTAGTTTCAGTTTTGCTAAGATCGTATTTCTGCAATTTAGCACTTACTCGCGGGGTGCGAAGTTGTACTGGCAAGCCGCGAACTCACGCGAACAGTGCGAGCAAGCCATAAAATCCGCTGCTCGCGGATTTGCGGATTTTGCGGGAGATTCGCGGATCTCGCGGATTGCGAATTTACCGAAAATCCGCAAAATCCGCGAGCGAAACGGATTTTCCGCCCATGCTTACAACAAATGAGTCTAGTCAGTGCTTTTTTTTTAAAAGGAAAAGTACTTTTATTACACACACTATTAAGTACTACACATTCAATTACTATTATATACTCCAGATAGAGGAATATATTTTTGCTGACACCCTCAAATCATATTACACCAATAATGCATTCTGAACTCCATAATTAAAATACCCCCACCTATACCAGATGCAGTATCCCAATATAAGGGAAATGTAGGGAGCAGGCAGGGGCTTGGGGCAGCATAGGGAGCACACCTCTGGTGCCCCAGCCCATGTGCAATGTGACAAGCTAATTGCTAGATGCATATTTCTCCCACACCCTTTTCCTCTCATAGGAACTGGGTCAATCACTGATAATTTCTAATTTTTTGTTCAGGGTGACCTTTTTTTACTCTGTTGGGGACGGAGTAATTAACTTAGTCCAGCATGGAGGACAAAGGCCTGGAATCTGATTATGAGCTAAACTAGAGAAATATGCCTAATCCTGAAGTCCTTAAAGATGTGGTTGTGTGCTATTGAGAACTGCAAACTTAAACTCGGCATGCATGTTTTACCCCAGTTTGATACCTCGCTTAAATGTTTAGGCCTTGTTAAAGTGAAACTGTACTTTAAGGCAGATTTTGCCTTTATGTATAATACAGTGAAAGCAACACAGGTTATCCTGAAAGCAATAGAGACCTACACTGTGGATGCCCACTCATACTATAAGGTAAAGTCCAGGTCACTACCAGCCCTTGCAGAGTCCCTTAGGCTACCGAAGAGTGTACGACTGTAGTCTTACAGTGCAGCACATACACATTCCCACACATTTGTGCACATGTGGTTACGTGTAATCAACCTGACGCCTCTTACTAGCTGCACTGCAGCATCCTTATTTTACAGACACTTGGCTGTTAGCATGCTCTGTCCAATTACCATGAATTTACCATGCGTGAGACTCAAGTAGTGAGACTTGCATATATGTACAAATAAATACATCAGGTAGCTGGAAATACTTTTGGGTGGCACCCTCAGTACATATTACACCCTTAGTACATGCTCACCTATACCATACGCATCATCACAATATAAGGGACGTGTCATTTTAGAAAAGGTAGCCCTGGGCCACCTAAGGCAAAACAATATATGCAAATAAGCCCTCCTGGGCATTACGATGCTCTCCTTCGCCAGGAGCCGAGAATACTAATGAATGGGCTCACCCACTGTTTTTGTTTGGCTGTGGCTTCACAACGCCGGTCTTGCTTGGTTGACTGACTTACCACTCGCGCACCTCTGGTGCAGCATGCAGGAGTGACAATCTTCTACTGCTCCTGCTTGGGGAGCATCTTGACCCTTCACTCCCGCCTATGACAGGAGCAGCAATTTGATGATGACTATGCTGCCCAAATCCCCCACCCCTAGACATGGGCACAGTGGATGACAACACACCCAGGGAAAGTGTCCCTTTCTCAGAGGATGTATTCTCTGAGGTAGAAAGAAAACATCTGTCCTGGTCCCAAGAAGAGGGGGGTCCAAGGCCACATAGTATGTGCAGGTAGGGAGCCTCACGCACAATAAGGTTGCACCAACCCCTGGGTCCTGGCTCACCCAGGAGGTTTAAAAAGTAGGCCAGGTGGAGCACCACTCAATCAGCTGTTTGTTTGTCTTTGTTTGGCCAGACAAATCTTCAAAAATGTCTATTTCAGGCTGCATTGGGCCAATTCTCTTTATCTTGCTGTTTGTTCCAAGTGGCCAGGTACGGTCACCAGAAGCATTTCCATCAGGTTCCCTGGTCTCTAAACTTGTGCATTTGCGGTGAGATGTAATTTATGGCTTTCTTTGTCAGCCTTCTTTTCTGCCTGGCTCCTAGTGCTTCTCTCCTGATGGTGGGGGCAACGTGCACAGCCTCTCTGTAGCCAACCATCAGAACGTCCTCTTGACCACACTCCTCAGCTCCCATGGCCATATTGCAGGACACCTGTGGGGGTCAGTGGAGCCCTGGTCTTTCCCCAGTTGGACCCTAGGGGTCCTAGGTGGCCAGCCCCACTTGCCCAGAGAGACCCATCCTAATACCCAGGGTCAGCTGAACTCAAAGTCCTTGATCCATCCATGCAGGGCATCAGCTAGCTTCTCCTTCCAGCTGGGCATCCTTTCTGCCTTCATCACCACCCTGGTCCAGGGTTTTCTGGCCAGGCACCACTGGGAAATCCTATGATGCCATTTCAGCTTTAAGCAATCCAAAATGACAAAATCAAGTTTTATCTGGTAAGAACTCCTCTGAGGGCACCAGCTTCATTTCAGCTAGCATCACTGCCTGATACCTCCCCAACTAGATTTCAAAGGTGAGCCCCACCTATGTTGGTTCCAGCTGCCTGAGCCTCCTCCTTTGCTCTAGAGGACCTGGGCTGTCCCAGCCCTGGTGCAGTGTGGCAGGCTAATTATCAGATGCAGATTTACCCCACACCTTTTTCGTCTCCCAGGAACTGGGTCAATCACTATCAATTGTTCCTTTATTGTGGGGAGCCTAAGTTCCCTCTACTGGGAAGCAAAGTAACTCACTTGACCAAGTAGTGGGGGCAAATGACTGTAATCTAATTAAGAGCTGAGCCAGAGAACCGTGACAAATCCTGAACATGAGTCTTCATGTAACCAGCCCAGTGTCTCTTACCCAGGTGGCACAGTGGTGGCCTTATTTTAAAAGGCAGACACTAGAGCTTAACACGCTCAGTCCAATTACTGTGAATTTACTATGGGTGAGACTCAAATAGTGAGACTCACTCACATCTATACTACTATTATAAAGAGAGAACACAAACCTTTGAGCCAGGTAAACTCGAAAAGTACACCACCAATCAAAACACCCAAGACATCTTTGAAAACCTCAGGGCAAGCAGAAGGACATAGGCTATTAAAAATAAAAAATATACGTTGTTTAAAAAATTTCGAAATAAAAATAAAGTAGTCCCTTGCAAGTAGCGCCGGCCGCGACGTCTGCGTGATGACATCATTTGCGTTTGCTCTCCCTGGCAACACTTCCGGAAATGGCGCTGAAGATCGCGACCTGCTGGGAGGACTGCCGCGGCCCTGCTTGCTGCTGGCCGAAGTGGCGGCCTGTGCGGGCGGGGCGCATGGAGAGTTGCAGCCTGTGTGGGCGGGGGGCCTGGAGAGTGGCGGCCTGTGCGGGCGGGGCGCCTGGAGAGTGGCGGCCTGTGCGGGCGGGGCTCCTGGAGAGTGGCGGCCTGTGAGGGCGGGCGCCTGGAGCGGGACCGGCGGCTGAGGTAAGGATCAGGCGGGAGGGGGGGGCCGGGACAGGCCGGGAAGGGCCGGGCCAGGACGGGAGGGGGCCGGGGGCAGAAGTGCTCACAAGCCTCAAATGCTGCCCCCAGCCCCTTTCTGCCCCAGGCAACGCTGGGGCGGGCTGCTAGTTAAACGTATAAAACCTGTGTAATCAATTGTTAACATTTCCTGGTGGACTAAATGGGTGGAACCATTTAAACATATGCAATCACTGAGGCTTGACCCTGTGCTTCTCACGAACTGCCTTTCATTCAGGGTCCGTGACACTAATTGACAATATGATAAGGGTGCCAGGGCTATCTGTGTTCACCATTTCAAATAGCAGTGTCTAAAAACAGAAAGACTGCGCCTGACCAAAAATATAAATAAAAAACTTTGACCATTCTGACGAATCAAGATGATGCTAAAATTCCAGCTGAAAACTGGTCATATATGAATGTGTAAAAACAGCACAACTGTTCAAAAACGAACCTGTTCACTTTCATTGTGGACAAAAAGGGTAAACTGTAACATGTATTGCCTATGTAGAGCTAGTCACTGAAATGCAGGAATAATCATTCAATAAGTAGGCAGAGGAACCTAATAAATAGGCATGAACATGAAATAAGTAGGGCTTAGATTTCAGTAGGTAGATGAGTTATTTAACAAGTAAGGATGATCATTCAATATGTAGGGCTGGACATTCAGTGTGTAGTGATGGGCATTCAGTAAACAGTACTGAACCTTGAATGAAAATAATGAGCCTTCAGTAAGTAGGATTGGACATTCAGTGCTTAGGGATTGGCAAAAGGGGTTCAGCCAGTGGAATCTTTGTTGAAGGAGAATCCTCTAGTGGAGGATTTGGCACTTCTTTCTCAAATCGGCAGATTTTCTTTTGACACTTAATTCTAAATTGGAGCCTAGGTACTTTGGCAAACATTTGGTTGGAAGTGGTGATTAGTGCTGTCACGTCTTCCACAGCCCAGGTACTGGCCAATGACTATGCAACACACAGGGCTTAGTATAACACATCTTTATTCTTCTGTCTGTAACCTCGAACTCAATATTCTAAACCTTATTCAATTCACAATGCTCTCATTTTTACGTCACAATTCTACGGAGTCCATCACGAGCCATAAGTGTTCTGTCATTATTGCTCACACAACACTTGAATACTAGAAGTGAAATCTGGATTCTATTGCATGTGCTGTTATATTGTTTTTTTAATGATAAAATTAGAAATCGCTGTGCTTTTGATCTAGACACTCTACCTGGCATTCCATAGTTTAAGCTAGGTCAATCAATCAGTGTTTATAAAGCACACTACTCACCCGTTAGGGTCTCAATGTGCTGTGTGGGGGGGAGGAAGATGTCCAGCTCCGTTGAGGTAATTCAAAGAGCCAGGTCTGGAGGTCTTTTCCGAATTGGTCCAGGGTTGGGCTTTGCCAGAGGTGGAGGGGAAGCTTGGTGGGAGAAGGACCTTCCACCTGTTCTGTTCCTGTAGAAGCATGGGACGGTGGCTCGGGAGAGGTCAGCTGATCATAGGTTTATCTTAGATGTGTATAAGGAGAGGCAGGTATTGAGGTATGGAGGTCCGATTTTGTGGATGGCCTTGTATGCATGTGTGAGCAGCTTGAAAGTAATCATTCTTTCAATGGGGAGCCAGTGGAGGTTGAGGAGGTGTTGGGTGATGTGGTTGCACCTTGAGATATCGAGGATTAGTCTGGCTGCGGCTTTCTGGGCAGTCTGGAGGTTGCACAGAAGTTTCTTATTGTTTCCAGCATAAAGGGCATTGCCATAGTCCAATATGCTAGTGATGAGTGACAGTTTTCCTGAAGTTAACGGGTATCCATTTGAATGTTTTACGTAGTATACGGAGGGTGTTGAAGCATGCGAAGGAGACGGCATTGATCTGGCGATTCATTGTGAGCGATGAGGCCAGTTTGATGCCTAGTTTGCGTGCATGACCTGTAGGGGTGAGGTGGGTTGGTTTCCGAGGGCAGGGGGCCACCAGGTGTTGTCCCATGATGAGGGGGTGAAGCCATGGATGAGGACTTCTGTTTTCTCTGAGTTGAGTGTCAGACAGCTGTTCTTCATCTAGTTTGCGACGGCTGTCATCACTTCTTGGAAGTTGTGCCTGGTGATGTTGGGTTGCTTGGTGAGGAAGAAGATGAGTTGCGTATCATCTCTGTAGGAGACGATGTTGATCCCATGGTTTCTGGTGAGGGTACTCCGCATCTGATCTCTGTTGATTCCGAGAGGAAGGGCGGGAGTCTTATTCTCTGTGTTCTGCAAGTAAGAAATGAGAGTATCCAGTCTAGGGCCTTTCCTTGGATGCCGGTGTCGTGGAGTCTTGTGGCTAGTGTGTGGTGGGAGACAGTGTTTAAGGCTGCTTAACCACATGCGTGTGGCGGCTTTTTTCGTGCTGTGGGGCTTTTTTCAAAAAGCTGCGTTACATGACGAGCTGAGATCGTCATGAGCATGCGAGCGGCACAACTCATGACGAGCTCAGCTCGTCATGAGCACGGAAGGGGTTAAAGGTCCAGTAGGAAGAGGGCTGCCGTTTGGCCTTGGTCGAGGAGAGTGCAGATGTCGTCTGTGGCGGCGAGTAGAGCGGTCTCAGTGCAATGGCTGTTGCGGAATCTGGATTGGGAGGTGCCCAGGATGTTGTTAGCTTCTATGAAGTGTGCTAGCTGGGTGTTAACGGCCTTCTCAAAGACCACTGAGGAAATTAGAACGGTGATGGATGGAGGAGGGTCAGCAGCCCTGATCCTCCTCGATCTATCAGCCACTTTTGATACAATGGATCACAATTTACTGCAACAACGGCTGGAAGCGACGGGGGTCCGGCGAGTGGCTCTGACCTTACTGGTCTCCTTTATGAAAGAAAGGAGATTAACAGTCGCCATTGACAGTTTCCAATTGAAACATTATGTTCTGTCCTGTGGAGTTCCCCAGGGGTCTTCCTTAAGTCCAACTGTTTTTAATATATATGTTGCAGAACTTGCCCCACTGATTCGGAAGTATAGGTTCAATTTGCCGTCCTACGCGGACGACACCCAGATAGATGTGGCACCATATAATAAACAAACCACCCCCTTTCTACAGTTCCAGAACTCTATGAGTGAAGTTGACAGATGGATGGGGAGGCATTGCCTGAAGCTTAACTCTGTAAAGACCGAGATCATTATTTTTGGTGCATTAAAACCTAGATGGGACAATCTTTGGTGGCCAGCTGAGCTGGGCAAAGCACCTAAACCTGTGCTGAAGGCAAAAATTCTAGGTGTGTGGATTGACAATAAGTTAGCACTATCCTACCAGACTAATGCCACTGTCACCACCTCCCATTTTATGATAAAAAAACTTCAGAAAATCTTGCCTTACATTCCTACTGACTCTAGAAAGTTGGTAGTTACTGCATTGGTCCAGGCTAAACTGGACTACTGTAATAGCCTCTACCTGGAGTAGTTTCTTAAAAAACTCCAGTCTGTCCAAAATACAGCTGCTCGAATGGTGGGTAACATCCGTAAATATGATTCCACATCCAAGGAAATTCGCCAACTCCACTGACTCCCAGTGGCCAAACAAATTGAGTTTAAAGCCCTCTGCTTAGCATTCAAGGCTTTGAATAATACAGGACCGCTATCGCTCAAAAGGCAATTTGCCTGTTACCATCCAGCCAGACAGTTGCGGTCCTCAGCCACAAGACTGATGAAAGTACCCAAGATGCGCACCACGACTTGGGGCAGCAGGAGTCTTTCCTATAGTACTGCAAAGCTGTGGAACACATTACCAGCTGAGCTGAGAGGAGCAGCTTCCCTCACCATTTTTAGGAAAAGGCAAAAAACTTGGCTTTTCCAGAACTGAGTAACTAGAAGAAATTTCTGCAGTCAATATCGCCAAGCCACCCCTGGGTATTTGTGTGCTCAATAAGTCTCATTAACAGTAACCTTGGCTTAGAAAGGAAGCAGCGAGATGGGCCTGAAGTTCTTGAGGTCCGTTGGGTCTGCGGAAGGTTTCTTCAAGAGGGGGTTGACTTCAGCATGCTTCCAGTCATTGGGGAAAGTGGTGGTCTTGAGGGATCAGTTGATTGTCTGGGGTAGCTCAGGTGCTATGGCTGTGACGGCCCTGTGGAAGATGTGAGGCAGGCAGGAGTCTGAAGGTGCTCTAGAGTGGATGCTCTTCATGGTCTTTACGGTGTCTTCTGTCGTGAGTCGTTTTCTCTGTGTTATGAAGTAGTTGAAATTTTCAGATTCACCTTATGCAGAGACACTTTAATTTCTGATGAAAATGTTCTATCAGGTTCATCTGTTTTATTTGGGATATGAACATGTTCAGGTTAAAATATTAACTAGTTGTAAAATATTAAATGCAATCCATACGTCTTTTTATTTGATTCATTACTGTACATAACAATGTCTTTGCCTTTACAATAAAATGAATAGTCCTTATAACTGAATGTGTCCTCTAAGAGCAGGAAGGTGTGGATTTAGCGAAAGCTGCTTACTTTCCAAAATCATTTGGAGTGTTGCACTTCGAATAGCCACAAGATCGCGCTGTTGCTACATGACAAATTTAGCTTGCTCGGTTTGCACGAGCTCTTGCAAAGATGGTAGCTACATTAGACAGGTCATGTTTTGTTTGCTAGGTTTGGAATATATACATAGGTTGATACCGTTGACTCCTCTGTAAATCCAAGTAGTGTTGGCGTATGTAGGGTACTTAAGGGAAGGAGATTGTGCCAGAGCCAACGCCCCTGGAAGAAAGAGAACCAGGCTCGAATCCCTGGCTCAAATCGAGATTTTGGTAATTCTGGCCAAATCACTTATTCTTCGTGAGTTTAAAGCAGCTAAAAGAGTTCCCCCATGACGGGTTCTGTTGTAAAGCGCTACAATGCTATTGGGAGCGGCGGGCGTATAAAAAAACATGCTGAAAACCTGTCTTTTTTAAACCCTGGTGCAAACTGTCGGGGCTGATGTTTTTGTTAATACAAACGTTCGGCCTCCAGCATTCCTCCAGTACATATCTCAAAACACAAATGAAAAAATAATACAAACAATTAAGGCGTTAACTTAAATAAACTATTGGAGAGTCGTTAGCATATTCCCAGGGTCAGGGGATTGGGTAAGGGCCAATCTAGTGTTTTTCTTGGTGCTTTAATAGTGCAGCCTATTAATGAGAAAGGTTAATACAGATGTTTATACATTTAATTGCTTGTTACTTGTGTGGGCTGCTTTCCTCCTGCTGAATTGCATTTGTTTGTAAGTCACTTATGTGAGGACAGAAGGAAGATTTGAACAGCTACCACGAAGTAGGCCTGGGCTGAGTTCGCGGAGTTCCACATAACGGAACTCAAAGAAGTGACAAAAAAACTCTGCTCCGCTACACAGAGGTCCGCAAGCTACGGAGTACGATACATTGTGCCGTTGGATCTGATTTTTAGCACCGGGTGTTTGTCTCACCCTGTAAAACCAGGTTGAAGGACACCACGCACAGTGCAAGAGGGCGCTGCTTTTTTCTGCTGCTCGAGTAGATGTTATTACTCGAGTGGCAGCTTCTTCAACGCAAATGTACGGTTTCTCAACGCGAGTGGTCGCGACCACTGTGACCGCCTCCTCAGTTTCTGATAATATGTTTATATGTTTACACTTTATTAAGACCAAGCAGCCACCAGCATGTTGGCAATCATGCATTTTTGGGCAAATTAAAAAAAAGGATGACTAAACATATCAGCAATGTTTGAATTGTTAAATACGTTCAAAGCTGCCAATTTCATAGTATAATTATGAGCAAATATGTTTGGAATTTTGAGCAGCCCAGTGATCTTCTTTTTACATTTATTTTTTGTTATACTTGGTAAGGGTTCAGCATTAGAAAGTTTGAAGGCAATTGCAGTAGGTATTAAAGCAAAATGAGGTTTTGGTTCTGGCCTCTTATCTGAGCATGTATGCAAGTCTGCTTATCTAATAGGATTCAGGGTGCCGGGGAGGGGCAGAATTCTTGATATGCAATGGACATTGGGATGATAGATCATTAGCTCCTTCAACCACTACATAAGCAAGCACTACATAAAACACAAGGTATTAAATATATGTTTAATAAAAAACTAAGGTGAACATTTTGAGACCTGCACGAAGACCATGGATTTATTTAGTTTCACCGGGAGACAATGAGGAATTACTAGGGGAATCAGACCCAGAATCACTTATTGCGCCAGAGCGAAGCCTCAGGATTCCACTTGTGAGCTACATTAAATCCACCCACAGAGATACCAGTGCCCTCACTATTCGTAGTTCGAGAGGAAGCAGGGTGGATTTAACAGGAGGGAATCAAGGCCACTCATGTTGATGGCTTAAATAGGGCTATGTACTGCCTTGTACTGCATAGCACAGAAAAGTTCAGTTTCAAACCACGCCTTTTTATTGTTTGCTTACTAGAGTGCATGTGCATACAATATTGTATTATCTTTGAATGAAAATGGCGTCTTTTGTGCTCAGTTCAATTCATAAATTTTTAGTGGGCTTCTGTAAACGTGATGTGTGGATATTGTAAAAATGTTCATTTGCGCCTGTGAATGTACCTTCATTGTTCAAACGATTTTATGGCAGTAGTACGTTCATCAATTCAGTTTTACTTTGCTGACTCAAATGTACATTCAGTAAAATTAATATACATTAGTTTATCCAATTGTTTCCTCAGGGGCATATTTATTAGAGGTTTGCATCATGCTTGCACCACGCAACGTGGTACATGCACAACGCAAACCTCTAAGTCATATTTATGAAGCCACGCAAAGCCACTTTGAATGGCTCAAAAACATTTGGAGCAATTCAACACAGCGCAAATTGCTGAGTTGCCGTACTATGCACAAGGGAAGCATTCCATGGGCATTGCAGTGGGTGTTCCCAAGCAATTTCTAGTTTTTTTTAATGCATTCCCAGATTTTCCAAACCTGGTAAACCAGGGAATGCACCAGAAAGATACACGTCCTCAGGGGAGGCGTAATGAGGAGAAATAGCGTTATTTCTCTTAATTCTTTCCTCTTTCCATGTGTGTTGCATTCTGTAGCACACATGGAAAGAGGAAAACTCCTCTATGGATTGTTTCTGTGCAAAAAAAATGCCCCTTCCTGCACAAAAACAACCCTGCCTCTAACACCGGCACTATGGTGCAAGGGTGCTGCTGAAACTGCACCAGTGCAGGGGGAAAGGACAGGAATGCACCCTGTTGCTTAAATATGGCACATTCCTGTCCTTTCCCTGTGACACAAGGTGAATTACTGCCCTGCCATGTACCCCAAGGGTCATAAATATGGCCTTCAGAATAAAGAGGTGGAGGTAAAATGCTCTTGTACGTCCCCCAACACAAAACTAGGATATCATAACAAGGTATGGTGCTAGTGAGATGAACCAAGTTCTCATAAGGAAAATAGATTCCTAGACTTTAGGAAAGTGGTCAATCTTTTTAGAGTTATAAATAGCAGGATTCTGTTTTAATGGGACATCCATTCTTTATGGAAGAGAATGCCTCACACACATAATAGTGTCATGCTTCATCACTGTTATCCTCTTCCAACCCTGGTAAGATAGTACCACCAGGATGGCTGGTACCAGAGGCAAGGAGCGAGAATGATTAGGTCCCCAGGCAATCATTTTGATGAATGATTGGCTACAAAAGGACACCACCCCCTCCCTGACCAGACTACCGGTATCCCCTAAAGTCTAGGGTTGATTTCTCAAGTCTCAAAACTCAGGTAGGATTCTCCTTGGTGGTTGTATTGGTGAAGTAGCAGCATTGCCTTGTAGGATTGATTGAGCCGACTGTCTATATTTATGGATCCTAGAGTCCTGATGAATGCCCAAGTGTATGTGGGCCGAAACATGTTGGCGTTGTAAGACGGGTATGAGTCATTGTTCTCTATTCACCCACCGGATATAGTGTTTTTAGACATACCTAGAGTCCTCACTAATAAAGGTGATAACTGAGGCACTCTAACATATTTTTAGATTATTTGGATACTACCTTGTCCAGTAGTTTGATTCAAGAACTTACACCTACCGCCAAATCTTCCAGGAGGTTGAGTCCACCTTGATGGTACTATCTGATCAGGGTGGAGAGAGGATGCTGATGATGAAGCATGACATTATCATGTGTGTTCATCCTGCAAGCCATTATCTCTCACAGACCACAACAACATCCTTAGCTCCTTCAAAGCATATCCATTAAAGATTATGGCCCAGATGTAAGACCTGCCAAATAGCGACTTGCAAATTGTGTCGCTTTTGCGACTCACAATTTGGGACTCACTATTTGGTATGTACAACAGTGTCTTGGACACTGTTTGTGATTCCCAATGGGGTCGCAAAATGCAAGGCTAATGAATATTAATGAGCCACTCACATTTTGCGACCCCATTTGGAATGGCTGGTCCTCCCAGGGATGGTCACCTACTGGACTCAGCAGACCACCATGCCTGGGACTGCTTTTAAATAAAGCAGCTTTTTGTGTTTTACATGCAGTCCATTTCACATAAAGGAAAACGGGATGCATTTGAAAAAAAAAAATATGAAGCGCTGGGACCACTGCCTTCCCTTAAAAAATAATTTTTCATGAACTTTGCAAGAGGACCCCTTCGTGAATGCATTACCACCTACTTGAAGTAGGTGGTAATTTGTGAGTGTTTAGCGACCACTTGGCTATGGAGTCGCTTTTCAAAGGGAACGCCCCTTCCAAATACCGCAGTCGCAAAACAGTATTCTGCGAGTCACAATTAATTTACAACTCGCAAAATACTGTTTACACATGGGCCCATGGTTTTTAGCGTGCGCAAACGGGTCTAAGACCCATTTGTGCACGCTAAAAACCGTCATGCAGCTGCCCCTATGACATATCCTTGTCCTTTATTATAACCTTCTCTGGAGGAACTCACTCATCCCTGCTCCTCCTAGTCAATGCCACCCTCATCAAGGCATTTTCACAGAAGCTCTCAATACAAGTGTGATTCTCCCACTCCTGAAGAAGCCCACATTAGATCTTGATAACATTGCTAACTACTGCCCTATAGCTCACTTACCATTCATCAAGTACATCGAAAAAACAGTCTATAATAAGCCATCTCTTGCACTTCCATCAATTTGGGTTAAACTCATGCTGTAGCATGGATATTTACTTTATAAATCATAGACAGCTCCCTCATGACCACAGATAAAGACGGCCCCTGCCTTCTCATATTTCTGGGTTTCTTAGCTGTCTTTGACACTGACGACCATTCCACCCTGATCTATATCCTGCAGTCTCAAAAAGAGTTCACTGGCAAGGTCTTTCATTGGTTCTCCTATTAATTATTCAACAGATCAGATTCCAGTTCATCCAAATGAGCACCTCTATGTTCCAGAAGATCCATATCAACTGTGGAGTCACCTATTGTAACATTTTGATCCTGTTGGCATTTTCCACAGTAATTGGAGTATCAAATGTCACCAATGCGGATGACATGCAACTTTATTTAAAAGCCTCCTCCACTCCAAAAACCGAATGTCTCAAACATTGTGCTCACACCTCATCCAAAGAATGCCTTACACATTCCTGGGTTTAATCCCTCCAGCACAGAATTGCTGCGATTCACCAAGAACATCAAACAACAGTTATTCAAAACCTGGCACAACAATATGAACTCAGACAGATTCAAACCACAACTTTCATCCACCACTGCGTCATTTGTATTCTCTGTGGACTCTAACCTCCCTCGCCAGCAGCACATTGCACAGAACAAAATGGAAGCCTGATACCAGATTTCTCTACTAAAGTTTGAAAATGTTCCTCCTAAAAAAACGACAGAACTGCTGCTCAGGCCCTCATATCTGGATGGTTGCAATGCCCAACTCTGTGGACTCACAGATTCCCCGCTGCTCCCCTTAAAGGCACCCTACATGCTGTAGCATGACTCATCACGGCCTGAAGAAATATGACCACCTCATCTATACCGTGATAGAACTCCAATGGCTTCCCTTGCAGACTTAGCTGCACCATCTACAAAGCCATCACAGCTGTCACCCTGGCCTATCTGGCTGACAAACTCACCACATCTGGTGGCTCCTGGCACGGTGGCAGCCAGAACACCATCAAGGTAGGGACAAAGAAGTGGAAAAACGAAGTCCAGCGCAATAAGAACTCCATTTGCTCATCCAGGATCTGGAAATACATCCCTGTATCCATCTTGCCAACTCAACCCTGATCTAATATTAGGAAAGAACTAAAGAAACATGTTTTTGAGAACGTGATGCAGTAACAGTCACTTCCACAATCAGAACAGAGCAATCCCTCCGATCCTTTAATGACTAAGTTTGCCTTCAGCTCTGTACAGCGCTCTGTGCTGCCTTTTAGCTAGGGTTGTGTTGTACAAATATCACATACATACACATTTTACTTGCAGGGTCGGACTGGCCGTACCGGGCATTGGGCATTTCCCCAGGAGGCTGAATAGGTGGGGGCTGGTTTTGCAACAGCAGGGGCCGGGTTTGTATCAGTGTTGCAATATCGGCTTCCAGTAAAAAAAGCAGCAAGCAAGCGTTTCCAGCCTCCCAAGGCCAGTCAGGGAGGGCCAGTCAGTGCTACACCAGGGGATGGGTAGAGACAATTGCCAGGGATGTTTTAGGCTCCCAGTCTGGCCCTGATTTACTTGTGATATAAATGAAGTTCTTTGCATAGTCAGTTTTAAAACAGAACAGTGGGCAGCCCTGAAGTCGATATGCAATGAGAAAACGGGAAACTTCGCTTCAGCAAGCCATGTGCAGACAAAACACTTAAAACTCAGTTCTGAGTAGGAGGAATGTAGAACAGGAAGTAGGTACTATGTGTGCGACACAAAGAAGTAGTCTAAGCAAACATAAAGTGAAATAACAGACAGTGACAGAACTCACTCAACAGCCACTTAAACTCTAGAACAGCATAGTCAATTGCACACCAGTTACACAGCACAAAACCACAATGGCATATTGCATGTGCTGGTCAGACAACTGCCAAAAATAAGACTTGGATAATGTTCATTGCTCGATGGCCATACTTATAAATAACAAGAAACATTTATTTCAATAGATAACACAAAGTGAACCACTGAAACTTAAACAAAATGAAAACAGAAGTAAAAAAATATGTCGGCATTGTTTGCAAATATAGAACAACTACGAAAACAGCCACATTACAGATTAAATGCATGAAGAAAGGTGTTGGAAGGAAGTGTGCGGATGGAATAAAATGCATTCCCAGTTAATGTTGGCAGATTTACATGAACATATTTTTAACTTTTTAAGGTTTTATGAAGTGTGAACTATTTGCTATTTCTCAAAATCCTACTTTTGAAGTTTGTGAAAAAAAAATAATTCTAGGGCGGTGTTAAAAAAAAACATGAACACCCACTTGGCATTCATTCTAGTCTTAAGTGCATCCGCTGCACTCACAGAGGCACTTAAGGCTCGCAGATCCACTCAAGGAAATATGGTATCTCTATGGATGTTGGAGGATCAACCCCTGTGGGAGCTGAGGGGAGGGTCTCTGCAAACCCAATGGGCCTAGAAAACGTCCGCCATTTTTCTTGAATAGATGGTGTCATACAGCTATGTATAGATACTGGAGTTTAGGTGCCCACTGTCTATTAGGGAGGAGTGTTGCAGGAGCGGCTTGTGCTGGGAAGAGCAGTCGGGCAGGGGGGGGCTGATTCGACAGAAGACGACAAGGGAAAATGCATTATGTATGTTAATGTTCCCTCCTCGTCTGTCGAATCCCCACCGCCCCACTGCTCTTACTGAAGGGGGTTGAACCCATGCAGTCACGGAGACCTGGGCGTTGTGTGGTAAATGTATAGAAAGGGTCCCCGTGAGGAGAACGTGTAAACACACAATAACACAATTACAAATTTAAATAAAAATAAAGAATTGATTCTAATGAGAATGTTGTCATTTATTCAACAACACTACTTTATGATTTAGTGAAGCATTATTACAATCACTTTGAGGAGAGTAGGAAATTAGAAAATGAAATAGCCCCAATATGGGAGGGGAGGGAAGGAGGAAGTGGTGCTCAAGGGCTGTGAAAAAGGTTAGGGAAAGTACACAGACTTAAACAGGATGTAAATAAATACAAAAATCAAAGGAATTGGGAATTATTCCAAAAACCAAAACAGCCTATGTGAATTAAGGCAATTATTGAAAACACAATACAGCTAAGGACATTCTACGGTCACATATGCGGTTCAGTGTGATCCAGGGGATGTGCCGGACGTCCAAAAGTGAAGAGGCGTCGACGTTTCGACCCCTATTTATAGGCTAACTTAAGTCCTTTTCCGGGGTCTTCATCAGGACCGTTACAGTGGGGGAAGGGACGAAGTGGGGCCGTCCTGTCTGTAAAATTAAAAACCAATATCAGAAACTGGGGTATTGAGTTAGACAACACAGTCACTGTCCTGTAAACCATAAAGGTTGATTGATCAAGGCAGAATAACACCAAGGCGTCCGGGTCACTGGGACCTCTGGACAGAGGGAACTGGGAGCGGAGTAAGCAACGTGTCATGCTCAAGCTCAGTAGTATAAATCTTAATTATCGAAAGCAACCCTTAATTACAGAGGAAAAACAATAGCCAACAAGAAATTAAAAAGATATATGCAATATTATACATTGTCTGTGGGAGAGACTCACTTGGAGTGGAGGAGAAACAGTGCAGTGGACCATCCAAATGGTGTACTGCTTCCGAAGGGGAAGAGACTTTCTCCCAAAAGACTGTCAACTGTGGATGGAACCACAGGTGTTCATTAGTACAGGTATCAGTGTGTCGTGGTGAATTACCATTACACGGACAGGATTAAATAGCTACAGGTCCAGAATGGACAATTAAGGTACGTTGAAGGCGGGTATGAAATTACCTTTAGTTAAATCAAACACACTCCATCAGGATATACATCAGCGGGAATAATTGCTGCCAAGACTGGTGGGCGGCGTGCTGGTTTGTTGTAGATCTAGCTGTCAAATCTAGGTTAAACCAAACACTTCAGGGTATTAGAAAGGTGTAATAGAATAAGACGCTGAAAGTCATATTCGTACATAATGGGAGACGCTACATTTGTAGTGAGCATACGAGTTGACACTGGGCCATGATGTTACCCAATAAAAGGGGACTCAATGCAGAATCAAAAGTTATTGGCAGTTAATGAGCATGTAAGAGCACTAAGGCCAAGGTATACATGAGTCACAGTAGGTTACTACCTTGTATAGGTCCACGCAGCATTTAGGTGGACAGGAGACCACGGGTGCACGCGGCGGTCGCCATTATAAATCTGCCGACTGGGTGCCGTCACGGTTGATTCCTGGAAAACCAAGAAATCGTAATGAGGGAAAGTATTCCCCTTTCTATCAAGTTTGGGGTCAGGGCGTCTGAGTTAAACACTTACTTAATGCAAGGGGAACGAGGCACAAGCCTTCAGTCCGATGGCAATCCACAGAACTCCGTCAGCCGCTACGCGGAGTTTAGGGGCGGAGCCTGTAACCTAACATGGGTGATGGATATAGAAGAGATACTGCTTCGTCTCGGTCTACGTGACTCATTCTCCCGCTACGCGGAATTTAAAGGCGAAGTCTCAGCATAATATTGGTGGGAGTAATAATGTATCGTCTCGCCGGGTGATGGAAAAACAAGTGACATTATGCTAGCACAGCTCACAAAGAATTACAAAATATTTTGACCAAAATGAAATGTCAAAAAATGCATATTATATTGCGCTCGCGCACTACCCAAACAAGGGAGTGTAGGCGAGCCAGCACATCGTGAACCAAGATAGGCTGTCAAGAATTGCCTAAATATCTCAACCTTGACATGTGGCCAGACAATAGATCATATGTTGAAAAATCACAAATATCAGATAAACTGGATGATTAAAAGGCACATGGCATGTGAGCATAGAATAAATTGAGAGATTTCACACATATGTTAGGCTAGGTAACACAATGAAGAAACATAATATATTGGACTCACGCACTACCCAAACATGGGAGTGTAGGTGAGCCAGCAAGGATCATATAATATGGGACAGCAGGCAGTCGTTGAACTCGTGCACCTATCATGCATGATGGTGTAGACGAGGAACCCATGGATGTAGCAAGGTCATGTAAGTATGAGTGGGCGAACACATTATTGGGAAGGGTGTTATGTACCTCTTAAGTGACATGGTATAGCTAGTGGAGTATACAGCGCAGAGGATTCCATCATCTTAATGCAGCCAATTGGGCAAGGCTGCCGTCCTGCTCGCCATATAATATGCATTTTTTGACATTTCATTTTGGTCAAAATATTTTGTAAGGTTACAGGCTCCGCCCCTAAACTCCGCGTAGCGGCTGACGGAGTTCTGTGGATTGCCATCGGACTGAAGGCTTGTGCCTCGTTCCCCTTGCATTAAGTAAGTGTTTAACTCAGAAGCCCTGACCCCAAACTTGATAGAAAGGGGAATACTTTCCCTCATTACGATTTCTTGGTTTTCCAGGAATCAACCGTGACGGCACCCAGTCGGCAGATTTATAATGGCGACCGCCGCGTGCACCCCTGGTCTCCTGTCCACCTAAATGCTGCGTGGACCTATACAAGGTAGTAACCTACTGTGACTCATGTATACCTTGGCCTTAGTGCTCTTACATGCTCATTAACTGCCAATAACTTTTGAATCTGCATTGAGTCCCCTTTTATTGGGTAACATCATGGCCCAGTGTCAACTCGTATGCTCACTACAAATGTAGCGTCTCCCATTATGTACGAATATGACTTTCAGCGTCTTATTCTATTATACCTTTCTAATACCCTGAAGTGTTTGGTTTAACCTAGATTTGACAGCTAGATCTACAACAAACCAGCACGCCGCCCACCAGTCTTGGCAGCAATTATTCCCACTGATGTATATCCTGATGGAGTGTGTTTGATTTAACTAAAGGTAATTTCATACCCGCCTTCAACGTACCTTAATTGTCCATTCTGGACCTGTAGCTATTTAATCCTGTCCGTGTAATGGTAATTCACCACGACACACTGATACCTGTACTAATGAACACCTGTGGTTCCATCCACAGTTGACAGTCTTTTGGGAGAAAGTCTCTTCCCCTTCGGAAGCAGTACACCATTTGGATGGTCCACTGCACTGTTTCTCCTCCACTCCAAGTGAGTCTCTCCCGCAGACAATGTATAATATTGCATATATCTTTTAAATTTCTTGTTGGCTATTGTTTTTCCTCTGTAATTAAGGGTTGCTTTCGATAATTAAGATTTATACTACTGAGCTTGAGCATGACACGTTGCTTACTCCGCTCCCAGTTCCCTCTGTCCAGAGGTCCCAGTGACCCGGACGCCATGGTGTTATTCTGCCTTGATCAATCAACCTTTATGGTTTACAGGACAGTGACTGTGTTGTCTAACTCAATACCCCAGTTTCTGATATTGGTTTTTAATTTTACAGACAGGACGGCCCCACTTCGTCCCTTCCCCCACTGTAACGGTCCTGATGAAGACCCCGGAAAAGGACTTAAGTTAGCCTATAAATAGGGGTCGAAACGTCGACGCCTCTTCACTTTTGGGCGTCCGGCACATCCCCTGGATCAAACTGAACCGCATATGTGACCGTAGAATGTCCTTAGCTGTATTGTGTTTTCAATATTTGCCTTAATTCACATAGGCTGTTTTGGTTTTTGGAATAATTCCCAATTCCTTTGATTTTTGGATTTATTTACATCCTGTTTAAGTCTGTGTACTTTCCCTAACCTTTTTCACAGCCCTTGAGCACCACTTCCTCCTTCCCTCCCCTCCCATATTGGGGCTATTTCATTTTCTAATTTCCTACTCTCCTCAAAGTGATTGTAATAATGCTTCACTAAATCATAAAGTAGTGTTGTTGAATAAATGACAACATTCTCATTAGAATCAATTCTTTATTTTTATTTAAATTTGTAATTGTGTTATTGTGTGTTGACACGTTCTCCTCACGGGGACCCTTTCTATACATTTACCACTGCTCTTACTTGCACGGGCCGCTCACACCAAGGAGTGTTTTATAACCCACACTGTGCGGGTTATAAAACACTCCTTGGCGTGAGCCGGCAATAATAAAAAGAGTATGTCTTTTCTCTTTTGCCTCTCTTCTAGTGTTTTTAGGTCGAGCCTGGGCAGCGCATACGCATACGCTGCTGCGAGGCATGCAGTTTTGGAGTATGTACTTGAAGCCCCATCCACTCTCCACCCATATTTTTAATTGACTTGTTTCATTGTCCTTCATAAACAATGGCTTCCTATTTGTTATTAGGCTTCTTAGTCCCACCATGTCTGCATTTGTTACCTCCCATAACGACTGGACCTTTTACTTGGCTTGTTACACGGTCTGCGTTATAAGTGGGTGAGCCCTTTTTTGTTTATTGAATAATGGGGACAATGACGTCTGCTTCTTGTACTTGCAGCGCGTCCACACAGGACAATGGCGGCTGCTCCTCGCATGGAGCACTATGTCTCTCTAACTTTAAAAGTGGCTGATCCATACCCCCCAGCACTCACTGTACAATGGCAGACACATATTGTGTTTTTTACCACTTTTGAGCTGAAAGCGGCTTTTTTTAAACTTCAGGGACTTTACTAAACCTGGGCGTAGGACTACGCTACGCTCACAGAGCGTGCGTAGTTTGCACAACTACGTGCTACGCGAATTGCACATAGCACAGTGCAAAAACGCATAGCTTAGTATAGTTGCCATTTTTTGCTTGCTCGCGATCAGCAACATCAAGTTGCCGATCGCGAGCGTGGAAAATAAACCTCCCGGCGAGATTCTCAATGCGGGGAGGTCAGATTTCTCATTGCGAGTGGTCGCGTATGCTCGCGACCGTTCATGATGAGAAACTACCAGTCCACGTTGAGAAAGCTGCCGCTCGAGTACAAATCTATTTGAGCGTCAGAAAACGACTGCCTGCACTGTGCAAGACGCGATTTGCAATGATTGCACAGTGCGGACAAGCACCTGGCACTGATCAGTGCGAAAAACATTTTCCCTACTGCACTATGCAGTTCGCGTAATTATGCGTAGCTTGAGTCGTGCGTAGGGCACTTCGCGCAGCTACAGGTAGCACTACTATGCAAACGACGCCCAGGGTTAGACTTCACACTGTGTTCCATTTTTCTTTTTTTTACGTTAACGGCGAGCGCAGCGCCTACTTCAGGGACATTGCGCTCTGCAATACAATAGGTCTCGCTTTTGCCAAACTTTGACCTATTGTAATATAATTGACAATGCCTTTTATTATTATAAAAGGCATTGCCATTTACAAAGAAAATAGCAAAAAATATCGAAATTTCGAGATCTATTGCATTTGAAATACCTTGTTGTGCGATGCCTCCATGTTTCCTAATGGTCTGAGAGCCAACCGGCCACTAAAAATGGTTTGTCAGATTTTGTACAGTCTGAGCGTGACTGTCACAATTTGCTATTATTGGTCACACTCAAATACGGACACTAAACCATATCCATTCTGCTGGTCTATGATTCTGCCTGGCTCTTTTGGTGGCTTGAACTTTGCTTGCTCATCTATAGCGCCCACTGCAATTACAGAGGGGAGAAAATGTAAATTGTATACGAGGATGAGCACACTTTATTGGGGAGTCCAACATTTGGCCTAATAACATGCCTCTTTCTCTTGAAACTCTTCCTCGTAACTGCAACACCTGATACCTCACTAGATGGACAAGACAGTAGCTTCCAGAGGCATTGGTCCAGTGTCTGACTGAAATTGTTTTGAGCATATTGTTTACCGGTGTTCTGAACCCACGTCCAAACTTCTTAGATCTTGGGGAAAAGAATAATTACCTTGGTGGAATATAGGTTGAAGACTTGGATTGTGGCAGTGCTGAAAGTTAATCGGGACAAAGCTTTTTTCTGAATACCACGAGCAATAGCTACAATCCATTTTGTTACTTCAAGCGTAAAAGGTTGCAACAGTTAAGTTTATTAACAAAATATAAATGAAAACGCTCATTCTCCCCAGCCATTCTCAATCCAGCTCATCTGTTTCACGCCTCCCCTTTCACTCTGCGACCTCCTCCATATCCCCATTCTCACCTTCACTTGCCCTACAAACATACTCTCATGAATTTCCTCTATTGTTCATTGCATCCCGTACCACGCCATCAGTTACCTGTGTCCCTCCCCCCCTTGAGGGGTGGATCCGCCCGTATGTGACTCACCACCTCTCCAAAGTACCACTGCACCAACTGACCCGCAACCTGTCCTAAACTGGCACGCTAAACCATCACCCGCAACCTCCACCTACCACTTTTAGGGTGGATGGGTGGACTAACATAACCTCCCTACCCAGTGGTGCTAGGTGTCAGGAAGAGGCCATATCCTCCCCTCCTGACACCTTTATAGCCTACCCTGCTCCTGCCCCTTAACCAACCCCTTGACCCCCGAAAACCATCTTGTCTTGTCAGCCTGCAAGAAGTTCCCTGGCGGAAGACTGGTCTGCCACCTTCACTTCCCCTGGGGCCAACATCGTGCAATAACTATACTCCATGCTGTTACTTGAAGCGTAAAAGGCCATTTTATTAGGATAAGGTTGCAACAGTCAACTTTATTAACAAAACATATCTGCAAATGTATACCTTTTATCATAACCATACCACTCATTCTCCCCAGCCATCCTCAAATCATCTCACCTGTTTCACCCCTTCCCTTTCACACTGTGACCTCCTCCATATCCCCATTCTCACATTCCCTTGCCCTCCAAACATCCTCTCTTGAATATCGTCTGTTGCTCATTGCATCCCACACCCTGTCATCAGTCCCCACTCCTCCCGAGGGGTGGATCTGCCCGTATGTGACTCGCCACCCCTCCAAAGTACAGCCAACCAGGGAACCCCAGTAGAGCAGTTACGTGCCCCCACCCCCCCCCCCCCCCCACAGATCCTGTGCACCTTTCCCCAGCTCTCAGTACTTCCTAAGGCACCATATGGACTCATTCCACAACCTACTAATTGCATTCCGCATTTCCATCATATAGTATGTGTTCCCCATCTGCGAAAGGTGCACCCTATCATCCTTGAACAATAGGGGCTCTTTCAACTTTAGTCTCACATGGGCAATCACCTTTTGCCTCTTGCCTGGCAAAATACCTTCATTGCCATATTACATTTCCTACGGGCCTTTTCAATGGTTGCATGCTTGACAGCCCACCTGCATTCCATTTTATTGCCTCCAAATCCCTCTGCATGTGCTGCAGTATTGTCAGTCCTGATAAATGAACCAGACCGTTCTCCCCAAATGTAAGACCAGCATGTTTGAGCAGCCACTCTGTGGTACCATTTTCGTCAACCACAGTAATATATCCCCCATCGCATACCCCTTTTTCCCCACCAGATCACCTCATGGTGGCTGCTCCTCAAACCCAGGTTACATCCATACACTTGCTGATCCGCTTATTTGGCTGCTCAGTGAACGAAAGAATATACCGCGATCCAGGTCATCGTCTTAGATCCTGGGCCGCTAACACAACCTGTGATATAAAATGGAATAGATTAGCCTTAAAGACACACCACCCCGTGCGCTAATACCTACTACCCCTGCCTCACCATGTATCTCATCCCCTATTTGCGCATGTATCTCTTTCAGCATTCAGACCTCCATCTTCTTATCTGGCGAGTTTTACCCCAGGACCATCCTAAACGTTCCGCCGCTGTAGCAGCACCAAAGCAGAAGGAATGCGTCCCAGACATGGCTGGAGCCCTGCCCACTTGCCGTAGTGCCATGCGCAAGACAGCTAGCAGCTGAAAAGCCGTCACCCTTCCTCCTCACACATGGTAAATAACTCATGCTAACGGCCGTCCAGACTTGATAAATAACCCTGCCATTCTTGTACCGGGCACACACCTCTACAACCACTCTCAATCAACCAGGCCCAATCTACCCCTGTCTGCCTGATCCGTCTTAGTGGGATTCAGAAAGATCTCAAATCGACCCTGGTTCAATCTCACCTCCTCATAGGACACCCCCCATCTGTCGCGCCATCCCCAACAACTTCAAGACCCGGAAAGACCTGAAAAACATCCAAATCATACATAGCCTAAATATTGACACCTCAAATGGGTCATAACAACACTCTGGCAAAACAACTAACAAACCTTGCAACAAATCAAAAGTTATGGCCTCCCTCAGAACTTCCCCCAGACCATCCCGTTCACACCCCCAACCTTTCAACATTTTGCTCAAAATCTCATCTTGGCAGGATCAAAACCTAAATAAAACTTGCTGTAAAAGAATGTCCCTGACAATTTTCCCGCTATCATCATCTGTGATAGACTCTTGTTGATGCAACATAGAACAAAACTTAGCACTCTTGGCTCAGGGTCCCGTCCCCCAAGGCTCGATGCAGCTCCTGAATGTCCCATAACCTCCCCAAATGCAGACCACGCCAGCCTGTAGCTAGGTCTTGTGCTTTCCGCCAAAGACCTCTTGACCAGGCCTATCACTCTCACTCCCCCCAGGCCCAAATGTCATTCGGCAGCTCTGTCCTGCATTCCTCCACTCTGGGGGCCAGTGTTCAAAATCGCTGCCACTGCGAATGAGACAAAGCATCTGCAATGTCATTGCTAGTCTCTGTGACATGTTTGGCATGAAAAACTACATTCATCCTCAAACACCTCAGCATGAACCTTCGCAATAGCCTCAAGACCCTCAAATCCATCGCCTTCTGTCTGTTCACCAGCTCCACCTCTGTCATGTTGTCCACATGAAAGAGCGCCATCTGATTCTGCAGTTCAGCACCCCTAACCGCCAATGCCACCAAAAGTGGAAAATACTCCAAGAATGTGATGCTTCATCCCTGACTCAACCAGTATGCCGGCCACTTCTCAGCGCACCAACGTCCATCCCAATACAGCCCAAAGCCCAAGGCTCCTGCCGCATCTGAAAAGATTTAAACCTGCTAGACTGTATTGTCCTTCCTAAAATCCAAAGACACACCGTTGAAATCAGCCAAAAACATCCGCCACGCTCCCAAATCGGCACTGACTCCCATCAAAATCCTCACCCGAGGCACCGACAAAACGTTCTACCTACTCTCACCACCCTGCATGCAAAATTCAGGAATCCTAGCAGTTTCTCCACTGCTCTCAGCTCAATCTTCTGTTCACCCACCACCCACAGCAAAAAAGCCTGATGCCTGCCACTTTGTTACTACGGAACCGTGCCACCCAGTGTACCGAGTCAAGTTCAATGCCCAAAAAGGTCAATCTACAGCTGGGCCTAGCTGGTTTTTCCGGCACCAAGGGCACCCCAAACACCTGTCAGTCTCTCAAAGTGATGCAGTGCCCTTGCACAGGCACTGGGGGCTCCCTTCCTTATGAACAAAAATCATCTGGGTAATGAGACACCCCACACTGAACACTGCTCTTCACAAATACCCACTATAGGAAAGTGCTGAACATCTCAAAAAGTGCACAAGATATCGCACAGCACATTGGCAAGACTTTGTCCACATAGATGGCGCCCTCAAACTGCATCCCCGGTGGCAGGAAATCGACTGGGTGTATGGGCGCAAACTAAACGCAGATTTGACATCAGATTTCACTATTTCCGCTCCCTGCCCACACACCTTCACTAAGAGGATTCAATTCAATTCAGTGATTTATATAGCGCGCTACATACCCAGAGGGTCTCAAGGCGCTTGGAGAAAGGTGGGGAGTTACTTGTCGAATATCCAGGTTTTAAGTTGCTTTCTGAAAGCTAGGTGGTTCTGTGTGAGGCGAAGGTGAGTGGGAAGTGAGTTCCAGGTTTTAGCCGCCAGGTAGGAGAAGGATCTTCCTCCCATGGTGGATTTGTTGATGCGAGGTACAGCAGCAAGGGCTTGGTGGGAGGAGCGTAGCTGGCGGGGGGGGGGGTGTAGAAGGAAAGTCGTGTGTTGAGGCATTCGGGTCCAAGTTCGTAAAGTGCTTTGTGTGCGTGGGTTAGAAGGCGGAATGTTATCCTCTTATTGATGGGGAGCCAGTGGAGGTTTTTCAGGTGGCCAGAGATGTGATCTTTACGCGGAATGTCTAGAATGAGTCTGGCTGATGCGTTCTGGATGCATTGGAGTTTTTTCTGAAGTTTTGCGGTGGTACCGGCGTATAGGGTGTTTCCGTAGTCCAGGCGGCTTGTAACTAGTGCGTGGGTGACCGTTTTTCTGGTTTCAGTGGGGATCCAACGAAATGTTTTTTTGAGCATGCGAAGAATGTTGAAGCAAGATGATGAAACGGCGTTGACTTGTCGAGTCATCGAGAGTGAGGAATCCAGGATGACGCCCAGGTTCCGTGCGTGGTCTGTCGGGATGGGTGCTTTTCCAAGGGCCTCTGGCCACCAAGAGTATTCCCAGGCGGAGGTGGAGGTACCTAAGATAAGGACTTCTGTTTTGTCTGAATTCAGTTTCAGACGGCTGTGCTTCATCCACTCGGCTACTTCTTTCATTCCTTCATGTAGGTTGGTTTTGGCGGTGTTAGGGTCTTTGGTGAGTGAGAGGATCAGTTGAGTGTCATCAGCGTAGGAGATGATGTTGAGGTTGTGTTGGCGTGCGATGGCCGCGAGGGGGCTCATGTATACGATGAAGAGGGTGGGGCTGAGTGAAGATCCTTGTGGCACGCCACAAATGACTTCAGTGGCCTCTGACTTGAATGGTGGGAGGCGGACTCTCTGAGTTCTTCCGGTAAGGAACGAGGTGATCCATTCCAGTGCTTCTCCCTGGATTCCGATGTTTTTGAGGCGTTGTATCAGGATGCTATGACAGACTGTGTCGAAGGCTGCGGAGAGGTCGAGGAGGATGAGGGCTACTGTGTCTCCGTTGTCCAGTAGAGTTCGAATGTCGTCTGTTGCTGCGATGAGTGCTGTCTCAGTGCTGTGTTTGGCTCGGAAGCCGGACTGTGAGGAGTCGAGGGATTTATCATCCACCGAGGCATACAGCACCCTAGAGTTGTCTTCCACAATGAAAGAATTAACTGACCCCCCTTCTGGCCAGGATAAGTGGTGAATCACCCTGTACTATCCTGGTTATTCTTTTTAGGCACCACCCCTAGAGGTGATACAATCAAGTCCTCCATTTGCCAATCTGTGAATGGTCCCACAATCCTCCCCTCTACAACTTCCTTTTCCAATTTTGCTGCTACCACCTTTGGCAATTCTCTGGCTGATTTCAAGTTGTCCGCCCATCCCCTCCCCCTTGTAGCCTGGTATCCAGCCTGGAAACCCTCAATGAGACCCCACTGAATTAGTACTGCCCCCTCCCTGTCAGGGTAAATCAAGGGCCATGGGCCCATAGCCTCAATCCTAATTGGGGTAGAGGCCCTTTGGTCCAAACTGTCCTCATCCTATAGTGGCCCTCCACTGCTCCGCAGGGGTGGTCAAAGTAAAGCACTGTATAAGCGGGTTTCCCCTCCATTTGGAACACTCGTGCTTGAACTTACATGGGTGCCTGGAACAAAATCCCTTATTGATGTTCCTGCCTACTTTGGTGGGGCACCTGATCCTCCTTCCCTGAAACTAGACCCTCCCACCCCATGCTGAGCGGGACGCACCATAAAGGATCGATATGTCCTTGGCAGGCCACTGGCCATATGGGTGGATGCAGAGGGTTGTGTTGAGGACATCCACTGCATCCATAGCTCCTGATCCACCTCTCCCCATGGTTTATCAGGGTTGACAGTGATCTGGGTCCTTTATTCCTCATCATAGCTTAGCCAAGCGAAACCCCCAAAATGCATCTGTGCCTTCCGAATAATGTCTGTATACTTCAATAAGACAATCTCCTTATATAAATGCTTCTCGCAATAGATGCTAACATAAATTAGGAAAGCAGAGGCCCACTGACGCCCTCTCCCCCATCCCCTGTAGAATATGTATCTGTGTGATGTGTTCTTTGAGATCGGATAAATTCCTGCCCTAGATTCCTGCAACTGGTGGACTGGGTGTGGAGCCCTGTGCTCCTCACCCTGTAGGGTCCCTGGCGTACATGCCCATAGTTATTCCATTTATCTGGACGACTGCCTCGCCGTGCATCCTTTTCTCCACGCCATGCAAGCATTGGTAACTCTCCAGATGGAGTTATTGTTCAGATATCCCTGTACCCGTCTTAGATAAATGCCTGTGACACTGTCCTTACCCATGCAGGCTGGCTGCTCAGACCTGGAGCCAGGCACCGGCCTTGCAGCCATGCCACAAACTGGATGAGGACCCGAAGCCTTGTGCCTCCTCTTTCTAGAACTACACTGAACATGGAGCTACATCCACCCTGTACTGGCTCCTCCAAGCTGCTCGTCACCCCTCATCTGAACAAGGGACATGTGCTGAACCAGAGACAACAGTCAGCCCCGAGCCAAGCTTGAGCCAACCACCTTGGCTTGGACACCTCTACTACTTTTATTCAGGAGACTATGCCTGCCATTGGATACTTTCGGGAGAATCGTTTCCTCGGTGTTATGATGCAGTCAGGCTGCACGATCCATAATGCAGAGTCACTATACGATATGATAAAACTTTAAATGGGGTTAATTTGTTTTATTCCGGACACGAACATGTTCTGATTCGAATTTGAATTGGGTTTTCACGAATTATTAATTTCATAAAGGGTTATGAACGGCACTATCTTGTGAATTTGTATTTGATTAGTTATTTTATAAGGCAGTTCTTTGGCGATGCTATAAAAATGAATAATTAACAGATGTAAGTCGTGTGTCAAGGAGGGGTATCCTCCTTGCACAAGAACGTTTGAGTATTCTATTGATTGATATTCAAAGGGAGTTTTGTTTAGTTCGAAATGTGGAATCATAAATATCCACAAGATGGCAATGTTGCAACATGATAGATGTAGCTGGAGCAGTAAAACTCAAGCAATAAAAAAAACAAGCAAGCATTAGCAATGCCAGTATGTTAGGTGTGAGCCTGAAAGTGTCACTGGTGAGTTTGGAAGCCAATAGGTTGTCATACATACACCTGGTCACTCAACCCTGCACTCATACGTCCATTCATTCACCCGCTGACTCACTGCATTCATGCAGTTTCCCATCTATTATGAAACAGACACGCCATCTCAACAAGCCTATGCAAGACAGATTAAAAGAATAAACGTAGAAAAAAGAAATCATTCTGCCACCCAAGCGTATAGGCATGCAATACAGATAAAACTAAACAAGAAGTGTTTGGCTGCCTTAGGGGGGTTTTGCATATAGTGTATGTACCATTCCTTTAGAATTCCATATGGCCTTTTCCTTTAGAAGCAATTATGCTTACCATGTTGGAGCAGTACAGCAACAATACTATATGTACAGTTCCAAGGCATCTCCATAAGCATAGTGCTGGGTGGGGAGAGAGGAATGATATTGTGCAGAGTGACTTATTTTTGTACCAAATCAAGAAAGCCCAAATACTGCTTTTAATAATTGCATCGACCTTTGAACAGTAAAGCTATAATACAAAATGGGCAAATCCATTCTAAGATAGCCAACCACTTTAGAAGCACCGGTCACTCGTGATGTAAAGCACTGCAGAAGGAATGAGTGAGACACAAGCAGCCCAGTGGTACCGTCATATGGAGCTGCCCGAGTCCCTTAAAAAGAAAACAAAAGAAAATAAAGGAGGAGGAAAGAAATCAAAGCGGACATAAAAGAAAGAGAAAATTGAAAGTTAAAGAAATAGCCCACAAGCTCTTGCACTGAAGGGCACTCATTTTCATGCGGATGCCCACATGTGATCAGAATAAATCCCTCACAGGGCAAAGAATCCAATGGCTGAAGTGGGCTAACCCACTGAACCATGTCATGGGCGGTGGTGCAATATGAATGGCACTTAAACTGAGCAATGGCAGAAGCAGGTTGACCCAAGCCCCTCTCTGTATGTATATGCATATATGCACTTTCTTTATGAACTTCTTTGATTACAAGAGCTTGGAAACAACTAAAACTCGTAGGCTCTCCTAAGTTGTTCTATCAAGGATTACCACAGGGCAAAGCCTCTACAACGTATATTTGTTAAAGGAGGTTACCAAAACCAAAACCTTTGCCTCGTAAGGTAATCTGTGAGATTTCTTGCAAACAAAAGCATGACTACAGTGTTTAAAATTGTGTATCTGACTAATACGGACACTAAACCATACCCATTCTGCTTGTCTGTGATTCTGCCTGGCTCTTTTGCTGGCTTGAATTTTCTTTACTCATTTAGAGCGCCCACTGCAATTCAATTACAGAGGGGAGTTCTACCATTATGGGCTAGGACTCAGAGAGGAATGGGAGGAGTCGCTGGACCCTGAAGAATTCCATCCATTTGATACCAACATTGCTGTTGCAAGGATTTGGCGGACGCCAGCGGACTAGATACTTCTCCAGATATGGCTATTGAGGAGGGAGGTTCATTTGCAATGGTGATAAAAAGGGTGTCTGAGATCTTGGACTTTAGCTTGCCCTTGGTCGCAGTCAAGACTAACAATTTGGCGGAAGTGCTTCTGCCATGAGTGTCCCCCTCAGAACCGCTTCTCCTGTTTAACAAAGCATTTTCTGATGTTCTGCTTGGGATCTGGTCTAAGCCCAACACAGGGCCCTGTGAACAGGACAGTATCCCCTCACCCCCGCCACCGTCCCACTCCAGGGGACCCCACATTTCTCATTGAACTCACTACCCCAACTACCCCAGAGAGGTTGGTGGTCCAAGCCTTCACTTCCCACATAAATCCTGGCACATTCTCCACTGAACTACCATATTAGGAATCCAAGAGACTGGACAACATAGGCAAGAAAATGTTTTCTTCCACCAGCCTGGCATTGAGGTCCTTGAACAATGCATGTCTTTTGGGACACTATTCCTGCACTTTGCGGAATATGGTTGAGCAGGTGCTGCCAACGGTTCTGGAGGAGGCCAGAACCGTGTTCTCCCAGGCTGTTGTCAATAGGAGTTATGCAACTAAGTTCGCCATTAAATATGCACTGGACACCAACGACTCACTAGGCATAGCAGTTGCATTGATGGTGGCTTTACAGTGCCACACCTGGTTGAGGACTACTGGCTTTTCTGGGGATTTCCAAACATCACGTATGCACAAGCATTTGATGGCTCCCATCTTTTTGGAGACAAGGCAGATTCAGTGCTTTACGCACAGAACAGCTACGGCCAAGTCCATGGTACTTTCCATGGTCCCTTGCTACCTTTTGCTCCTTTTTTGGTCAAAGAAGTGGCTTCCGGATGCATCAGTACCCACCCAGCCACTGCGTTGGGCAAGCTTCACAGCTTCTGCGTGGCTGAGGACTTGGTACCTACCGGCCCTGTGGGTCGAACAGCCAGCAGTCAGGTCAGTCCACCACCCCTCTGCAGCTGCAGCCTCCAAACCTTCCTATTCTGCCTTCTTAACACCATGGTCATCCAGTGGGCTCCAAGATTGGCATCACCTGCCCCACTGGGGGTGGTCCATAACATCAGACAGGCTAGTTTTGCTAGACCATCGAAAGGGGCTATTGCCTCCCCTTCGTGACTACACCTCTCCCCAAGCCACCAACTTGTGACAGGCTCACGGAGGATCACCTATCTCTTATCTGCCAGGAAGTGACAGCTCTCTTGCCCAAAGGAGCCCCCGAGACGGTGATGATGTCAGAAGTAGGTCAAGATTGTTATACCCGCTAATTGCATGGGCCCATAAAGGTCAGAAGCCTTCATCATATTCTAGAGCTGCGCCCTCTCAACTTCTTCCTTAAGAAGAAGTTCAAAATGCTCAAGGTAGCTCATGTTCTGTCTGCCCTCAACCTGGGAGACTGGATGGTAGCGTTGGACGTTAACTGTGGTTCATGGTGGGCCATGAGCATTTTCCGTTTGCCTTGCTTCCTTTTGGCCTCACCAACACCCCTCGGGTGTTCCCCAAGTTGAAGGCGTTGGTTGCAACTCATCTGCGGAGATCAGGGGTACAAGTCTTTCCCTATCTCGACGACTGGCTGTGGAAGGCAGGCTCACCCCAGGCAGTCGTCTTCCACCTCCAGACTATGACGGACCTCCTGCACTAACTGGGGTTCACTGACAACATGCCAAAGTCACACCTGACTTCCTCTCAGATGCTCCCTTTCATTGGAGCCATGCTGGACATGGTGCAGTTTCTGGCCTATCCTTATAAACAGCGAGTACCGGATATTCAGGCTATGAAACCGATGTTTCAGCCTCTATCCTGGAGTCCGGTGAGAGTGACTCTGAGGCTGCTGGGCCTCATGGCCTCCTTCATCCTGCCTGTAACATATGCCTGAAGGCATATATGTGCTGTGCAGTAGGACCTCAAGTTCCAGTGGGCACAGCATCTGGGGAATCTCTCCGACATGGTCCAGATCTCGGAGGTAATTGCACAGGATCTGCAGTGGTGGTTCACGAACCACGATTGGGTCAGCGGCGGACCCCTCTCACTTCCCGAAACAGTTCTGATGGTAGTGACAGGTGCGTCACTCTCGGGATGGGGCATCCATCTGGGAGAGGTGGAGATCAAAAGCCTCTGGCATATGGGGGGATCCGAACTTCACGTCAACCAGTTGGAGCTCCGGGCAATTTGGCTGGCATTAAAAGTCTTTCTGCCGTTCATCAAGGGAAGGCTAGTTTAAGTGTTCATGGAAAACACCACCACCATGTGGTAATGCAATGAACGGGGTGAGGTGGGGGCGTTGACTCTTTGTCAAGAGGCCCTTTGTCTCTGGACATGACTGGAACGTAAGGGCATTTCCCTGGTGGTTCAGCATCTGCCGGGCTCTCTGAACACCACAGCAGATTAAATCAGCCAAAGATGCTTAGTGGATTATGAATGATGTCTCCATCCAGAGGTGGTGCAAGGTCTCTTTCAGAAGTAGACAGAGTCTTGGTTAGATCTGTTTGCCATTGAAGAGAACGCGCTATGTCAGTAACTGGAGTTTCCAAGGTGGCTCTCGGTTGAATACGCTTTTCATCTTGAGTGGAGCTCATGCCTCCTGTATGCCTTTTCGCCCATACCACTGCTGCCCAGAGTTCTCAAGAAGATCAAGAATGACCGGGCCCAAGTCATCCTTGTGGCTCCGGACTGGGCACAGAGATTCTGGTATCCCATGCTGTTGAGCATGGTCATCGATCCTCCAATCAGGCTGCCCCTTTAAAAAATCTTCTGTTGCAGCAGCAGAGGAGGGTTCTCCACCCGAACCTGCCTACGCTCCACCTTATTACATGGAGATTCAGTGGCGACAGTTGACAGCTTTTGACCTTCTGCTCAAAGTATGTGATGTTATCTTGGCAACCAGGTGTCACTCCACCAAGACGGTATACACCTGCCATTTGGAAAATTTGTGGCATGGTGCTCATGAAGACAAATCGATCCCCTGTCTGCCCCTCTTTCCCTTTGATTTTCTCTCTTGCACCAGAAGTGATTAGCTTTAGGCACGCTCAAAGCCTATCTTTCTGCCATCTCAGCTTTTTTGCAGTTTCCTGATCAGCCATCCCTCTTCAAACCCCCTATTGCAAATAGGTTTTTGAATGGTTTACAAAATGTTTTCCCACCTTCTCTTTTTATAATGCCTCAGTGGGACCTCAATCTCCTTCTTACTTCCCTTACGTGCTTTCCCTTCGAGCCCCTACACAGTTGTCCACTCGGGATCCTTCCCTTCAAGACGTTTTTTCTCATGACCATAACATTTGCCCGTAGGGCTCTCTGAATGCCAGAGCAGACAAACTCGGCCGAAGATGCTTAGCGGAGCACGAATGGCATTACCATCCAGAGGTGATGCAAGGTCTCTTTCAGCAGTGGGGAGAGCCTTGATTAGATCGGTTTGCCATTACTGAGAACGCACAATGTCAGCAGTTCTGCACGCTGTAGTTTCCAAGAGGGCTCTCGCTCTGACATGCTTTTCATCTCAAGTGGAGCTCAGGCCTCCTGTACACCTTTCAGCCCATACCACTGCTGCCTAGAGTTCTCAAGAAGATCAAGAATGACCAGGCCCAAGTCATTCTTGTGGCTCTGGACCGGGCCCGGAGAGTCAGATATCCTGAGCTGTTGAGCGTCGACATCGGTCGTCAAATCAGTCTGCCCTTTAGGGAGGATATTCTGTCACAGCGCAAGTGAGGGTTTTCGACCAGAACCTGCCTACACTTGTCTTCTTGTGTGGAGATTCAGTGGTGACAGTTAACAGCTTTCAACCTTCCGAGTGAAGTCTGTGACATTATCTTGGCAGTCAGGCATCCCTCCACTGCTTTGGTCGCTCTCAAAAGCTGACTTTCTGTTATCTCAGCTTTTCTGCAAGAGCCTGAGTAGCCATCCCTCTTGAAATCCCCTATTGAATATTGGATTCTGAAAGATTTAGAATTTTTTTCCACCTTTTCCTTTTATAATTGCCCAGCAGGACCTTAATATCATCCTCGCTTTCGTAAGTGCTCTCCATCTGAGCCTCTGCACAATTGTCCACTCAGGCCCCTTACCATCAAGACAGTCTTTCTCATGGCTATACCATCTTCCCAGAAGGTCAGTGCGCTGCAGGTGTTGCCATCCAAGCCTCCTTTCCTGAACATCTACATAGACAAACTGGTGCTTCGTACAAGAGCTTCCTTACTACTGAAAGTGGTCCCCCCCTTTCATGTAGGTCAATCCATCACTCTACCTATTTTTTATGCTTTGCCTCATCCCTTCAAGGAAGAGTAGTGACTTCATTGTTTGGACACAAAAAGAGTGTTGTCATTCTACCTTGACCACACACAAGAGTTCCAGATGGATGACCAACTCTTAATGGGGTATGTCAGAGCGCAGAAAGGACGGGCCATACAGAAGAGGATTATCTCACAATGGATTGTGCTCTATTTCAAAAGCTACTACACATTAGCTAAGAAGCAACTCCCTGAGTGGCTGCATGCTCATTTCACCAGAGGTAACGCTGCAACCACTGCCTTAGCACGTGGAGTTTCGTCCTGGACATATGCCAGGCAGCAATGTGGGCGTTCTTGCGCACATTTGCCAAACACTACTGCCTGGACAGTCAGGTCCATAGGGATGGGCATTTTTTCAGTTTGGTCCTGCCACTTCCTCATGTGAGATTGGTCCACATATCCACCTCAGGGGAGGTATTGCTTGGGTACCTATTCTAAGGTAAGGAATCTTTGGCTAGAAGTCTCTATCAGATTATCAAGTTACTTACCTTTGGTAGCACCTTATCTGGGAGAGACTCTATCTAGCCGCAGATTCCTTACTGATGCACCCATCCTTCCCGCTCTGTGAACGGATTTCGAGGGACAGGGTTTTCTTCTTTCAGGGCCCTAGTGTTCCACACCAGTGGTAAGTGTGCTTCTTGGCTCCATGCTTCTGGCTTGGAAAGTCATGAAAAGTAACAGATGTCAGTGCCCTGGGGTGGCGTCTATATGTGCACCATGTCCGTCACTTCTGGTGCTGACATCGCCGCCACGTGTCGAGGGCCTATTCGATTTAACATCCTTTTTTTCATAATAAATAAGTCAGGCCTACTCCTTTGTCATAACTTTTCATAATAAAAAGATCAAACCTAGGAAATCTGACATAACTTCTCCCAGTTAACCAACCACGCCTGCTATATTTGACATAAGCTTTCCCATTGGCAACAACAAGGCATACAGTCTTAGATTATTAATATGCACAAAATGACAGTTGGCAAAATAATATACAACCCCTCTTACGTGAGTCTGACAAGGATTAAAACAGTACAAATCCACTACTCCAAGAGCTTGTCAGAGGAGGTAATCAACACCAAACTCCTTGAGTACTATAGTAATCTCTGAGATTCCCTGAACATTTCGCTCGTCAGGCTTCACAATGGTGAATACATTGCCATTCATAAAGGGCTATTGACTTTAACATATGCTTTTCACAATAAACATGTCAGGCTTGCTGTCTGTTTTTGTTAAAAACTCTTCATAATAAACAGATAAGAAAAATGGTTCTATAACAACTTTTCCCAATTGAATGGTCTGGTCTATATCCTTTATCATTGGCTTGTCACCATAAGCTACACAATCCAAATCAACTGCACATAAGCTTTCCCACAAGGCAACTGTCAGGCATACAGTCATAAAATTACAAATATTCCCAAAACTGCATTTGGCAAAACAATATAAACACTCCAAAGAGAGAACAAAATGATTTTTGCAGGGCACATCCAGCCATCCCCTGCCTGGGTTTGTCAGGGTAGGTAACCAAAACAAACACCTTGTCCCTATGGTAACCTGTGAGCTTCCATGTAACAAAATACCTGCTACATGCTTTAACACTGTGAAATAACAATCAATCCTTAGAGACCAAATGCCTAACGTATGAAACTTAAATGCAGTGTAAACCCCTTGCTTCCCTAATTAAGAGGATTTGCAAGTGCTAAAAAAGCATTTTTTTAATTTACTAAACACATTTATCAATTTGGAAAAGTCTTTCTGAATCGTCAAATGTATTTAGAAATGGATTTTGAATCACAAGGGGGAGGTTGTAGGTATCAATAGCCTACAATTTTGGAGCTTTCCCCTTTTAAGTTTGGGATACAAGTTTCAGGGGGAGTAGGCAGTGATCCATGAGACCACTGAAAACTCATACTGAAAAGTTCCAAAAAAGACAACAATTTTTTTTTAAAGTAGTGAGTTTCAAATTGTGACCTACCCAATGAATATTTATTAAGCCAGGAGATCTGTGATCACTACGATTTCTTGTTTTCCAAACTGACGTATTAAAGCCTGGGTCGATAGGAAAAATCAGTTTCATTCACAAAAAATGTCTGCACAATTTGAAACCATTTTTGGCTAATGGAATGTTCATACGTCAGGCCCATATTGACTTTAACATACACTTTTCACAATAAATAAGTCAGACCTCCTGCCTTTGTCCAAGTGTTTCATAATAAATCACTCATTCCTGTAGCATTGAACATCCTTTTTCCAGGGAACAAGCCCAGCCTCCAGCCTTTATCATTGATTTCTCACCATAACCAACTCAAGCCTACTGTTTTAGCACACACTTTTTCATGAGGTAATTATCAACTATATAGTAATACATTCAAAGATATAAACACAATTAGAGTTGCCAAAACAATATACAGCCCCCCCCCCCCTTCCCAGAGGGCCCAAAATGAACCTTGCATTGGAATTCTTCTAGACCCTGGGTTTGTGAGAAGGGGGTAACCAACACCAAACCCTTGCCTATAAAAATGTAACCTGTGAGATTCTGTGTCACAAAATACCTGCCAGCAGACTTAAGACAGTATAATACCTATCCACCATTGTAGTGTGATTGTATTTAACATATGTAATTCACAATACATAGGCAAGGCCTACTGCCTTTGCCATAAACCTTCAGCACAAACAGGCTAGACTTAGGGCCGACATACATTTTCCCAGTTAACCAATCTGGCCAATAGCCTTTATCATTAGCTTGTGAGCATAATAAACTGAGTCCTACTGTGTTTACACCAAAGCTCTCCTTGAAAGCCACCATCAATCATCCAGTCTGAAAATTACAAATATATAATACAAATTGCAGATGGCAACCTCCATAAGAGGGCCTAATAAAGAGTATCACCTCACAAATCATCTAACCCCACAGTTTGTTAAAAGTCATAAACAACACCAAAACCCTTGCCTAGTACAATTATCTGCGAGAGCAAATTTCTCCTCTACAGACTTTGACACAGTGTACTAACAAGCCATCATTACATACCTTATGGCTTGACATGTGCTTGTCATGATAAATATATCAGGTCTTACTGCCTTTTTTGAGACTTTGTTTTGTAAACAGTTCAGGACTATGGACTTGACCATTTGAAAGCCACCATACCCAATTCAGTTTTGTTGTAATGAGCATAAGCTTTCCCACAAGTCAAGAAGTGCAATAAAAGCATTCTTTTTGAGTGTAAGCACACACTTTCTGCCCAATCAAATGCTGTACTCAGTGTTCTCAATACATGCATGATGCCACAGACCTTCTCTCAATGGTTCTTCTTACAGCTCTTTTTCTGTTGTTCACATAAGGCTAGATGACAGACCTCATAAGCAGAAGAGTGGCATCTTTACCAGGCTAGGGCCTATTTTGGTTGGTAGCTTTGGAGACTACATAGACTTTTACAATTCTGTTTTGCGTAAATGCAGGTAGTGTTGCTGTACTTTGGTAATTTATATTTCTCAGTTCAGATTTAGACTGTCAAAGTTGATGCTTTTATTAAAACACATGCCATTCGTGCAGGACAAATCTCAGAACACAAAGTAAGAAAGGGCACAACCAAATGAGGCGGTAACTAGAACAAACAAAGCACTGGTGAGTTACTCTTTAGCATATTCCCAGGGTCAAGGGATTGAGGAAGGTCCTGCAACATATTTTCCTTGGTGCTTAAGTGGTGGCTATTAATGTGAAAGATCATTACAGAGAGTATTTAATTACATTTTTCCTTTTTTAGTTCAGGTGTGGACTGCTTCCATACTGTCTAATTGTATGTGTTCATGAGTCACTTTTGTGAGCACAGACACCACGCCTATGGCATGCATATTTTAATAAAAAAAGCATTGGGTCATTTAGATACAAGGAGGAGAACAGTCTGGGTACTACTGAGGCAGTGAGTGATTGGGAGCTGTAGGCTGCCCAAAGAAAGAGTTAGTCAAGGAAATCCTTCAAACGTTTAGCGGGAGTTATTTTAGTAGCTACTGAAGGGGTAAGGGAACGGAAAATCGAGTTTAAAATATAGTGCTGTAAGAATATTGCAGCAAAAATATTGCCAACCAAAATACCGGCAGGGTAACTACATACAGTGTGTAACTATCATTTTATTGAACATATACCCACATATGTTCACCTTGATAATAAAGAAATCTAAATCAGGAGTCAAAAATAGTAAATCTCTACTCATCAATTTATATTTCGCTTCTCAACATTTTGATTGTCATCATTTTTCCTGCAATATTTTTATAGCGTGATGCTTCTCTACTCCACATTCTGCCACACAACCACAGAAGGCGGAGCTCATACCTGGAACAACGACGAGCATCTCAAACAGCTGGCACGAAAAGGGGGGTTTGAGTAGGCTTACGTATTTGGGTCTGGCTGTGAGTCTCTCTGAGCATAAGGCGAGATTATCTGTTCCACATGTTTTCATGGGTCTTGCTAGTGATACAGACCAATTTCTGCAGGATGCCTGCCCTTTGGGAATGACAGTGCAGGATTAGAGAAGTGGCTGCATTGTTACATCTGAGCACTATACTAGCAGTAGGAGGAGAGGCAGACCCTTTTTAGGTTTTGCCTGCACAGAGCTTGTGCTGTGGTATTGTTTTTAACATAAATCTTAAGAGGAGCTTACATCCTGCCCTGTGACTTTCCTGGCTTGTCATTGGTTCCCATGCTTGCCACTTACTTTCCTTCCATTTCTTTTGGTCGTAGCATATTTTCCTGCATTTACCAGTGCTTGTTTACATAATGGCATTATTATTATTATTATTATTATTATTATTATTATTATTATTATTATTAGTGAGTTTTATATAGCGCCTGGTTACCCTTGGGCATCCCCGCGCTCATCCAGAGAAAAAAACGCCACAACACTAGGTACAAGAAATAGGCAGGGAGCAGATGAGTTTTTAAAAGTTTGCGGAACCGTAAGAAGCTCGTTTCCGAGCGCAAGTACAGAGGGAGAGAGTTCCACAGGGTGGCCACGTTTATGGAGAATCTTCTACCACCGGTTCTTGCCTTCCTTACCCTCATAACCTGCAGCAGGTGTTGATGGTCAGAACGGAGAGAGCGGGAGGCCTTATAAGATTGAACCATATCCCGTAGGATAGGTGGGCCTTTCCCCTGCAGAATTTTATGGGCCATACAAAGTGCCTTGAATTTCACCCTCTCTCTGACAGGGAGCCAGTGCAGCGCCTTCAGCGCAGGGCGAGCTGACTGACGCCTAGGAAGGTCCGTCAGGAGCCTGGCGGCCGCATTCTGCACTTACTGCAGTTTGTTTAGGGTGGATTCTGGGGCACCCAGAAACAACGCGTTACTGAAGTCCAGCCACGAGATGATAAGCCCCTGAATGAGTAACCTCCTAGAGGCCACTTGGAGAAGAGGTAAAATCTTCCGGGCTGATCGGAGCAGACCGAAACACACGCCTGCGGTCTTTTTAGCGTGTGTCTTGAAGGAAAGGTCCTGCTCCAACCACACCCCCAAGCTCTTGATCTCCTGCTTGGGGGTGGGTGCAGCTCCCAGGCAGCTAGGCCAACTGCTAGGTGATAAGGAGGGAGGGGAATTCCCCAGCAGCATCAGTTCCGTTTTGGAGCCGTTAAGCTTGAGTGCTGAGCTACACATCCACTAAAAAGATCTTATCCATACACGTGTGCAGCCGGTCGGGATGGTAAGCCGACTGGGAAAGCCCAACCACCAACTGAGTATCATCAGCATAGCTGATGATCTTGATACCCAGAGGCAGTACCACGCTCTCCAGAGGGGCCATGTAAATGTTAAATAAGGTAGGGCTCAACGATGAGCCCTGTGGCACACCACACTGGAGAGGTACCGAAGATGATTTCTCGTGGCCTTCGCACACCTCAAATGTCCGGCCTTCCAAAAAGGAAGCAAACCAATTGAGGGCCATCCCGGAGACCCCCACCCCCGACAGCCGTTGGAGAAGCACCTGATGGTCTACGGTGTCAAATGCCGCACTGAGGTCCAGGAGGATCACTGCCACCGATCCCCCTGAGTCCAAAATGCTCCTGGCATTCTCCACGACTGCCACAGGGCAGTATCGGTCCCCTGACCGGGGCGAAAGCCCGTTTGGGAGTCGCCCAGAAGGGAATTGGACTCCAGGAAGCCCGATAGGCGACTATTCACCAGCTTCTCCGCCACCTTGCTGAGGCCGGGGAGCAGGGAAATAGGCCTAAAGTTGGCAAGGTCGGCTGGGTCCAGGTTAGGCTTCTTCAAGAGAGCCTTAACAACCGCTCCTTTCCAACTTGGGGGCACCACTCCCAGTGGCGGCTGGTGGATTTTCAAAGTGGTGGGGCGAAAAGTTCTGTACTATTCAGTGGCGGCTGGTAGATTTTCAAAGTGGTGACATGCTCCTATCACTCGAGAGTACTGCTCTGCTTCCGGAGATGTGTACCTGCCCCATAGAATAATACTGTGCGTGCCCCATGAGACGTGCACTGCCTGCCCCCCAGAGACTTCTACTGGCTCTCTCTCGGCCCCAGAGGTTTTTTTTTGCTCTGCTCCTACCCATGAGGTCACCATACCCTTTAGGGGGCTCCGCGCCAGTCACCAAAGCTCCTCACATCCAGAGAAACCCAGCTGCACGTGAAATGCTGCTTTACTCGTTGCCTGATTAATCGTAACAAATGGATATGCCCTAATACTCTTTTTGTGAATCGTACATTTCTCCCTGCTTCTTCAGTGAGAAAACTCAAGGTCAAAGAGGACAGGGGAATGAATACATGGCGATGATTCTGCCAGACGCAGTCGCGTGCAGACAGTATCCCCAGGGTTTCGTATACATTTATGGGCAATAAATTGGAGACAGCAGGGTCACAAGCTTATATTTCAAAAGGACCAAAGTGCATGGCGCATCGACTCATTACCGCGTTGCACAAATAACAGCTTGTTTGCATTCTGCTGGACAGAGATATATAATTTAGTTCCAGGACCATTACAGATGCGAACCCCAGGCTATATAGTTTACAAAGTTCGACCATTTTCTGTTACATAACACTCATTTGATCGCGACATCTGCTTTAGTTTGAGTGCGTACCTCGAGGACATATACATGTTTTTGAAGACTGTCCCATCACTTCTAAGACACCAACCACAATAGATCAGTCACGGCTCGCTCACAGGGGGGTGGGGATAAATAAAATAAAAAACTTACCTTGTCTTCACTTGACCGGGTCCGCACCATCTCTGCTCTGGGGTCCCGTTGGCGCCTAGACTGATGGCTGCCAACTTGCCGATGACGAGGGACAGTAGTAGCCAATCCTGATGCTGCTCTCTTTAGAGGAGAGCTGCTCTCTAAAGAAAGTAGCATCAGGATTGGGCTGAGCATTAAAAAAACGTCGTTCGTTTTTTGAGCAATGGGGTACGTTGCATTAGGCAGGCAAACCCCTAATCGGTGGTTTTTTTTAAAACCACATAGTTATCTAGTTAAAGAAGCCCTGCCGGGCAAACACCACATGCGCAGTGAGTGCGCACTGTGCCGGCACAGAGTCAGTCCAGCGCCACCCAGTGTCAGACAGTGCATACTGTCCAAGTCCATGACACACACCACGGCCGCAGGGCAATAATTATCGGGCAATTTATTCGAGCGGCGCGTTAATTTATAAAACTTTTACTAACGCGCCGCTCGAATAAATTGCCTGATAATTATAGGTGGGGCAACGCCCAAACGCCCTAATGGTAAAACCGCCACTGACCACTCCTTGGGTGAGAGACAGGTTTATAAGGTCCGTCACTGGGCCGCCGATGGTAGAGGCTACCTGCTTCAGATACTTCATAGGTGCAGGATCTTTCGGAGAACCACTTTTCATGGCCGTCAGGACTGTGAGAACTTCTTCCACAGTGACAGGACCGAGAGAAACCAACTCCGCTGATCGCACCCTTGACTGAGACCCTGAGTTACCACCCGAGGGGATCTCCTCGGCTGGCCGGGGGAGAGATGCCAAGATGTTATCTATTTTGGTTTTAAAGAAGGAGGCGAATTCTGAACATTTCTCACGTGGGTCCTTGTGAATGACCTGAGGTTCGGGGGTTTTCAGAAGTTCTTTAATGACCCTAAACAATTCTTTTGAGGAGTTGGCCGCAGAGCCCATTCTCTCCTCAAAGAACCCTGATTTAGCTACCCGAATAGCGGATTTGTAGGTACTAAGAGCCGCCCGATATTCTCTCTGGCTCGTTTCGCTCCAATCTTTCCTCCAGATCCGCTCCAGCCTCTTGCAGCCCTTCCTCAGTGTCCTCAGCTCAGATGTGTACCAGGGCGCAGATCCCACTCTCTTACCCCTGGTGAGTTGTTTCTTTTTGGGGAGGAGAGCATCCAGCGAGTTGGTGAGCCAGATGTTTAAATTCTCATCCGCAACTAGCGGGTTAGACCCAGGGGGAGGCCGGGACGCCTCCAGATGTACCGCCCAGGTGTCCACTGGGAGCCTAGACCAGGCTCTTTCCACGGTGTATACCCTGGGGGCCGGTGCGACTGGGACATCAAACTGCCACTGGGCAGGCACCATAAAGTGGTCTGTCCAAGGCAGAGCCAGCGCTGGTAGTGCTTTAAGGCAATCCGAATGAGAGAATATGGGGTCCAACAGGTGGCCCTTCCCATGTGCGGCGCCCGAATTAGCCAAGTTGATCCCAAAAGCTTTGAGATCGCCTTGCAGATCTACTCCCAGAGAGTTGGAGGGGTCGTCAAGGTGGATGTTAAGATCACCTAAAGCTACAAAGTTACCAGTAGAGGAGGCAAGGAATGCAGCAGTTTCTAGGAAGGAGTTGAGAAAATTCCCCAAGGTTCCAGGTGGATGATAGATCAGAAGTCCCGCCATGGACGCAGTAGGTGACAAGCGAAGAGAGAACTGACAACTCTCACAATCGCTCATCCCTCCATCCTGAACCTTACAGACTAGCGAGTCCCTATAAAGGATGGCAATTCCTCCACCCCGCCCCACAGGCCTGTCCAGATGAGATATAAGAAAACCTGGAGGAAGTGCTCTAACCATGTCGGGGCCCGAGCAGGAGGAAATCCAGGTCTCAGTTAAAAATAACACATCCAGCTCGTGGTCCAGAATGAGGGAGTTGATATCAGTGGCGTGACTAGGTAGGGACCGGCAGTTCAACAAAGCTATGGAGAGCACCGATTTAACAGGGGCCGTATCCTGACCCACAGTACATGTCCTGCAGGGTAGGAACGGTTGTCCTCCCTCATGGGCGAATTTGCATGTGGTGAATTGCAAAGGCCTCCAGGATATGAGTTCCTCCCTCCTATACCTGATACGAGTATGCGGTGGCTCCGATGGATCGGGCATAAGGACCAGCCCTGAGCCCGTCTGGGCCCGGACGGGCACAGACGGGCTGAACTCTGGCGTAACTCCGGCGTCAATCCGGCGTCCCCGCTGCGCGTGGCCGCTGCGCGTTAGCATGGCTACCTAAGTACTCTCCTAGCGATATGGAGAGAGGACTTGCTGGCGCGCTGGGACCCACTCACCCAAGATGGCCGCCACGAGTCAGGGGCGAAGGACCCGCAAAACGCTGTGATTTGCCAAAATTAGAGTGCAGGTGTGATGGCAGAGGTGGGGGTATGCGAGGCCAGGCAGGTAAGAGCAGGGGATAACTATAAAAACAAAGTTTTAAATAAAATACAAAACGGGTAGTTAAAATCAAGAGCTGCCACAAAACAAGCGCTGCATGAGTAGCGCTCGCGCTGGAATAGGGCGCGCTGCTAAACCTTGCCTACCTAAGTACTCTCCTAGCGATATGGAGAGAGGACTTGCTGGCGCGCTGGGACCCACTCACCCAAGATGGCCGCCACGAGTCAGGGGCGAAGGACCCGCAAAACGCGGTGATTTGCCAAAATTAGAGTGCAGGTGTGATGGCAGAGGTGGGGGTATGCGAGGCCAGGCAGGTAAGAGCAGGGGATAACTATAAAAACAAAGTTTTAAATAAAATACAAAACGGGTAGTTAAAATCAAGAGCTGCCACAAAACAAGCGCTGCATGAGTAGCGCTCGCGCTGGAATAGGGCGCGCTGCTAAACCTTGCCTACCTAAGTACTCTCCTAGCGATATGGAGAGAGGACTTGCTGGCGCGCTGGGACCCACTCACCCAAGATGGCCGCCACGAGTCAGGGGCGAAGGACCCGCAAAACGCGGTGATTTGCCAAAATTAGAGTGCAGGTGTGATGGCAGAGGTGGGGGTATGCGAGGCCAGGCAGGTAAGAGCAGGGGATAACTATAAAAACAAAGTTTTAAATAAAATACAAAACGGGTAGTTAAAATCAAGAGCTGCCACAAAACAAGCGCTGCATGAGTAGCATTGCTAGCTCTGATATTTGCACAGAATCAATGGAGGTCTATTGGCACCAAGCAGCATCCATTACAGCACAGCCAGGTATTTGCTTCTGGACTCTGAGAGCAGCATGTGGTGTGTAAGCTGATGAATACTCAATAGGGCAGAGGGGTGCTAGCTGTTCTCTGTCACTCCTGCGGCACTCTGTGGAAATCTCCCATGCTGAACCAGACCGATTTTACCATATGCACCCGCAAGGGAACAGGAAAGACTTTCACTTCACCCTCATTCCTTTGCACAAGAGTTCTGGTGTTACATCAGCCTGGGTTGGTGCTCTTTCTGCAGGGTGTTAGCTCATGTGTTTATTCAGCAGGAGTGATGCTAACCTCAGTGCTCTAAAAGCAGTAGGTAGGAGGGCCATCCAGTTCCTTTTACTAAAGCAAGCATCCTATTAACTCTGACCTTTCTTCTGGTGCTCTTACAGACTTATAGGCTGTAGTATGCCTGTATTTTCACAGCACGCTGTTTTCTCTGGTGCACTCCGTAACAGAAAGGGTGTTTGTTTTGATGTCACTCTTTACACAGTAAAGAGGTATAGTGTTTATTACGTGGTGTAACACAGGCCCCAGCAGCCCCCGTGGTGCGGGGAGCCAAGCTGCAGGGGGCCCCCTCAGCACAGTACTCTAGCCTGAGAGTTAACTCCGGAGCGGGAGAGTTCTGGATTAACTCTGGAGCGGGAGCCCCTCCATGTACCATGCAGGGGGCCCCCCCCTCAACTTTCGTTGCACCACTGAGTTTATTATGGTAAAAAGGGTCTCTTAGCTGTGGTGTTCTTACAGGAGGTGGAGTGGTAGCTCTGGAGCTCTTACTGCAACATGATGGGTGCTTTCTTAGGTACCATCAAGTGCTTTCAGTTCGAGGGGTGCTGGAGTGACTGCAGGGTGGTAGCTGGTGCTGGTGATTTTGCAGCAGCATCAGGGTTGTTGTATATCTAGTGGTGTCACAGCAGTAGCAGAATTGTTATGTCTAGTGTTTTTATATCTGCTAGAGGGGTGTTAGCTATGTTGCTGTTGCAGCAGTAGGCGCTGTGTTAGCACTAGTAAGCTGAGGGGTTGATAACTGATCTTTACTGTAGTAAGAAAGGACTGCCTTCTGGTGCTGTTACAGAAGCAGTAGGCGTTAGATATGTGGTCCTACAGGTATCAGGTGTGCTATGCCTAATGCTCTTAGAGCAATAGGAGTAGGTGTTGACTCTAGTGCTTATACAGCAGCTGAAATGTGTTTGCTCTCTAATTCCCTGACCGCTGTACTGATGCAGGAAGGCTGTTATTTTTTCCAGACCTTGGCCATAAGGTGTTTGCTCAGTGGTCTGATAGCAGTAGGGTAGCTGGCGGCTCTCTAAATACAGCAGATTATCCAATAGCTCTTGTGCTGTCGCTGCAGCAGGGAGGCATTCCACTCAGGTTTTCTCACAAGGCCAGAAGTCGCGTTATCTCTGGTGTTCTACAGCACAAGAACCTTTGTTAGCCCTGGTATTCTTACAGCAGTGGTGTTAGTTTAAGGTCTCTAATCTCCCACATGACCAATCTGTGCCCTTAGGCGCCCATTCACCAGAATTTTGGGGGTAGTGGAAGTGACATTACACACCCTTTAACCCTATTGACATAAGAGGAAGGGACATCATATGACTGTTGACACAGATTTTTTTTCTCCAGAAAGGCATATCACATGGCGCTAACATCACACTCACGCTCTTTTACACCCCTTACACTCATTCTCATTCATTCTCACTCACTCGCATTCCATCGTAATCTCAGTCTTACTTTACTAACACTTTACACCATGTTTGCATCACTTTTGTGATACAAACTTGGCACAAAGTGTTAGGGTGGGGTTTACTATTCAACGCAAATCAGGATTTGCGTTGGATATTATCCCAAAGTAATGCAAGATTGTGCTATGCACTGCTTTGCACTATTTTGTGTCTAGTGGACACTCCATGGGTGGTGCATGGGTGTTCCTAAGCTATCAACTATGTGTTCAGACGCAAATCTCTATTCACAAACGCTGGTAGAGAGGAATTTATGCCAAAATCCCACAACTCCTCGAAGCAGGCATAAAGAAAAATGTTTTTGTTTCTCCTCATTTTTCCAACTTTGCATGTGTTCTGCATCGTACAACACACATATAAAGTGGGAAAAGCCTTAAGGCATAGTAGCCATTCTATTACAAAACCTATGCTTCAGAGAATGCACACGCCATTGCACTATGGCTCAAGGGTGGGTGTGTTGGTGCATAGCTGCGAAAAGTGCACCAGCACACAGGGAGTAAAACAATGCATCATATCTTAGTAGATGTGATGCATTTTGTATCTCTTCCTTTGATGCAAGTCAATGCAGCATCTTTGGTGCAGCATTACCTTGCGTCAAACAGTAGCACATTGGAGCCACAATCTCCCTCACTACCTATCACTGATTCTCATTCACACGCTCACACATAGACACACTCTCATCTCACATTGAACGCAATCTCACCTGCAAGCATGCGCGCGACATATATTAAAATACACTTCAACTTACCACAGCTGCCACCAAAGGTCTCGTTCCAGCTAAGTGTGCTCCATTTTTATGACAATAACAGTGAATAATAAAAATTATTCAATATTAGTGTAAAGAAAAATGTGCTGAAAATAAGGAATACAGAAACGCCCCTGTGTTCTTGGCACTGATTGTGCCACCTCTGAGGCCAGGGGTCCCAAAGGCAGTGCCAAGGGTCACAAGGGGCAAGCCAGGGGTCGCAGTTGCGACCCCTAAATGTTGTCCATGTCTTTGCCCAGTTGTAAGTGTAGCAGCAGAAAGGAATATGAACTCTGTCATGCATTAATATTACTGTATGGGTTCTCCACTTTGTCTTATCACAACAAAAGCAATAATGTTTGTTCCTTTACTATTACAGTAGTATGGGCAGTTAGGTTATATGCTCTTAAAGGATAAATGGGGTCTTCTCTTGTTCTCCTGCGGCAGTAGAAGCGGCTATAAACTCTGGTATCTTAGGGCAGCAGAACTGGCTGAAACTCAGGTGCACTTCTAGCAGCTGGGCACATCAGGTTTATATAGCTGGGTCTGAGCTGAGGTGGCAAAGTGAGCTAAAGAATGATGATGGATTCAACCCAGATCTGTGACTGGGGGTGAGTGTCTGAAAAGTTTCAGCGCTCTGTCCATCATCTCCTTGTGTTTGCTTCACATCGGGTTGAGGACATGTGAGTCTATAGAAACCTGCCCTTCTGTTCTCCCCAAAGGAATTCAGGCTACCCAATATTTTTGTGGAGAAACTTTGGTCTTCCTTATTTACACACAACAGTATTATTTAGCCTTCAAGGTGACATTATATTCAATACAATACAGCCCTAGCAACAGAATCTACAATTGCGTACCACCAATCACCGCAGAGTGAATAAACAACTTTCATTATTTGTAAAACAAATTATTAACTGAAGAAAAGTTTGAGATCAGATTTGAGCCATTCCAGAACCCAGTTTCACATTTATTTATGACAAGGCCTAGTCAATGGAGAGATCTAACCCACTTGTGTGACCTGTAAAATTGACTGACTGTGATGAAAAATGGCAATATCTGACTCGAGGGACTATGCACCCTTGAAAGCCCAGACTCCCTTGTCAGTCCCATGCAGCAGCACATTGGTGCTCCAGCCCCTTCTCATCTCAACATTCTTATGCAATATCTAAATGTCCAAAACTGTCACATGTATTGTTCCCCAACAGAATTAATAAACAACTGGAGCAATACTCACCCCTTGGCCCTCCTGCAAGCAATTACCATACAGGAAGTGAGAAAAAAACATAATTTCCATTAATTATAGCCTCCCCAAACTCCACTCTCCCCCCAGAAAATGTCGAAAGAGCGGTCTGTATTGCACTTGGTCTCAGGTCTGTGGTTGGTGCAGGGAGCAAAGAGGCTGAACATCCCCCGCCCAAACCTTTTGGCTCTATAGCCCCTCAGACCATAACTACTGCTGAATGAACATGAGGCGCATGCGGCGTCCTCGATCTAGTCAAAAGCATCAAGGAGGAAGCCCCACACAAATCTACAGCAGGGAAAGGTGAAGCCAACCCAATGCTCCAATTGCATCACAACCACTGCACTCCTCCCAGCGCTCCTAGTGCCTACCTTCGCCTAGGTACGCCAGCCCCCATGTTTTCAGTTGGGAGAGTGCCGCCATACCTTTGAACCGCCAAGACTTTCGACCCACGCTCCATCACAATTCCATTGTGCTCACTAAACTATTATCCTGAGAAATGCTGTCCCTAATGAACACGTAAAACGGTGGTTCATGCACTGGTTACATCCCAGTTAGACTACTTTAATGTGCTCTACTTAGGAGCTACTAAGGGAAGCTTAAAAAAGGTCCAAAGAGTGCAGAATGCGGCGGCCCGCCTGGTCCATAATCTCCTCAGAAGGGCTCCTGCTACAGCGGATTTATCCTCCCTTCACTGCCTCTCATTAGAAAAGAGAATCTGCTTGAAGGCTCACACTGCCCATGCCTTGCACCAGCCCTGAGTTTAGGCTCCCATGGCGGTAACTTCTACCAGTGCTGGAAGGTTCGATGCGAGGTGTTCAATCTCATGTATGTACTCTCACCTATGCTGTAGTAGTTGTGTTAGTGCACCTGCAGCAGAAGAGTTGTATTAGCTCCGGTCCACTTACAGCAGGGATCTCCAAACCGGTCCTGGAGGGCCGGATCCATTCCAGATTTTTTGGATATCCCCATTGAGATACAAGTAGTAATTTAAAAAATCTGCCATGGATCCGGCCCTCCAGGACCGGTTTGGAGACCCCTGACTTACAGTCTCGGGAGTGACATTACCTGGGGTACTCATCCAACAGATGACACCTTTGGGCCTGCTGCCCCTAACAGAAAGAGAGGAACTAGCACTGGTGCACTTGGTGAAGAAGGAGAGGTGTCAGACTGGGGCCCTTGCAGCAGCAGCAAGAGAACAGATGGCTCACAAGCACTTACACCTGTTAAAGTGTTGTTACCACTGGTTTTGTTCCCACAGCTGTAGTTGAGTTACCTCTGGTGCTCTCGCAGAACAAAAGAGACAAGAGAATGCAACCTGGACTATCCGAGGAAGAGAAAAAGAAGCCCAGCATCTCTCGTACAAATCAAGAGGTTTGTGGTTTTGTGCTGGAACACACTGTTTGAGGTACAGACGCTGCAGTGTGGCTTCCCGCTCTCTCGTCGGTGGGCCCTGAATGTGCTACATCTGGCACTTCCGGGTAATATATGACTAAATCAAGTAAGAACATTTTTGAGTTGGGTTATAATGGAAACGCTTTCTGTTTTCTTAAGGAAGTGCTAAAACTGGAGTAGAATTCTCCTGTGGGACTTCTTACCCCATACGGATTCTCCTGTGTGTTTAGCACCAGACAGCATAGAATCTTCCGATATCACCCAGATCTAAATCGGACCCATGAACTCTGCATCCTGACAAAAAAAATTAGCTGGAAAACTGACATTTTCGGAAAAGTACTGTTTTTAATTGAGGGCCTTTGACGGCACTAGCCAAAACAAATGGCTTTGATTGGAAGTACACTAAAATAACCCTAAAGGACATACTGAAATGCAAAGGTGCTAAGTTCTACAGCCTTAAACCAAAGCATTCTTTGAAGTCTAGCTCACCCTCTCCTGCTCTTCTGAAGTGAAATAACAGCGAGGAAGAGACCAATAGGGGAATAATTACCAACCCCTATCACCACCACAATGTCACTTTTAGTGAGGTTGTGATGGCGATAGGGGCTTCACCTTAGCTACAAGGCACCCTTTCACGCTACGCTTAGCGTGAAAGGGGAGTGCAATGGGTGTGCCCATTGATTTTGATGCTGCCCCCTATTTACAAGGTCAGTGTAAATAAGAGGCAGCGCCAAAATTAAGACCAGGGAAAATCTGGTCTTAAACAGGCGAAGCGAGGAGAAATGGCTTATTTATCCTCCGTTTTGCTGTTTTCGTGTGTGCTGCTTTGTGCAGCACACATGGAAACAGCAAATTGGCATTGATTGTTACTGTGCTGGAAGGTCTGCCTTCCTACACATAAACAATCAATAAAAAACAAGACATTTTGTAATTTCTATGTGTGCTGCAATGAGCAGCACACTTAGAAGTTACAAAATGTAATTTAAAGATTGTTTATGTGATTTGATTTGATTTATCGATTTATATAGCGCAACGTATGCCCGAAGGCGTCTTGGAGCTGGATTTGGCCGGACATATGCGTAGACGGGTAGAGTCATATAAATGGGATTCCAAAAGGTCAATTGGAGAATAGCCATGTTTTCAGTAGTTTTCTGAAGGAGATAAGTTGATGTAAATAATTAATTTACTCTCTTAATTTCTATGCAGGTAAGTACTTAATCAATAATAACTCAATCGGAAAGAAGGAAAACAGAGTCCGTGGTGTAAGAGTTTCTAAGGGTTTTATTCCTCATAAAGGAATCAGGATATCATGTTCTGACCACCACACAGGGTGTCAGAAGGGATAGATGAGCGCGCCGTCGTTTATTGACAATACATAGCTTATATACTTGATTTACATCATAATGTTCAATGTAAGAGGCGTAACAGCTGAGAGAAGACAAGATAACAGTATACACGTGGTGCTAGTACATCATCAAGAGGCGTAAACTAGGCGTGTGTGCTAGAAACGTCACTGATAGGTGACGCAAGTGGGTGGCACCAAGGGGTGGTGCTAACAGAATGTTGCAATGTCAGCGGAAATCGGAAGCTTGGATGCGTGCGCAGCTGCATGACGTGTGATAGACGGGGTGCAGGGGACTTGACATTTACACTGACGGGAAGAGACAGAAGTCTGGCATGTCAGATCAACTTGTGCTTCTATCATATCTGATATCTGATGTTTAGGAACTAAGCTATCTGGGCAGAAAGGTCTCTAGAGCAGAAGCTATTCTATACTTGCTGTGAGTGCGTGTATAAGCGCCTGAGTGTCTGTATGAGAAGCGTGGGGGCATGGGGCCTTCCATGGAAGCATGGCAACAGAGGCTATGAATTACTTGCATAAAGACAGGTCGGCCCTTTAGCCCTGTAGCTGAGGAAGGATGTTTACTGAAGCTAGCAGGCCGGAATGTATCTTCGGGGAGGAAAACAGATAACTCGAAGGTTATAGTCAATCTTGGCAGGCAGCAGGCTGAGCTGAGCACGGAGGGCCGCGCTAGAAGTAAGTCAGAGTTCACGGGTACGGGGGCTGCTTGGGCAGAGGCCCTCGCAGTCAGAAGCCAGAAAAGAGGCTCGGTGGCAGAGATTCAGGGCCTACTTTCAGCCAGGCTGAAAAACGTAGGAGTACACTTCAAAAAGACGTTGGCATAGCATACTTAGGAACGGACCATCAAACCCATTCATGGTGGGTCTGAAAGAGGACAAGTTAACGTTGGACGCAAATGTATTTGCGTCTTCATAGCTGATACAGGAGGGAAGTTACATGCACTTTTAACTCGTACATGGAGTCGGTGGGGTACTCGCTAGGGAACACAACATGACCATAGAATTTATATTACCTCATTCCCTCCTTGTTCCCTACGGACCCTTCATGATATATCGATCCTCATAAATCGATCGGTTTGTTCTTGTAACATTATATGTTCGTCTTTCTTTCTTTGACTGTTTGAGAGGCAACTGGAATGCTCAATGCAGGATGTGGCACACAGTCCACATATCGCTGGCCCACACTGCAGGCACAGGCAACAACTGAATACTATAACAAGGCCAATGCCTAGGAACGATAAGATCTTCCATCCCCAAGCTGTTAACGTAGTCCAGAACCAACCGGACCAAGTCCAGGTGCCTGGATTCTGATGTATCTGATTTGCAATTTTATGTAAACGGGTGATAGCTTGATAGACAGATGGTGCATTTTGTGGAATGAAAACACAGCAACTTGACCCGATGACCTTACAAGCTCCACCTCTATCTGCCAAGATGACGTCAATCACGAGGCGATTTTGAAGGACAACAGTCCGTATAGCAGACTGCTCCTCTGTTAAGTTACCTAGAGCGGAGGCAGTTTCGTTCACTACTGCTTCAAGTGTTCTCGTTAATCTGCGTATTAATTTACTGTTTTGGACAGGTCCTAGGAAGAAAAAGAATCCTTTATTGAAATCAGTGTACTGTTCCCATGCCGTTTCTGTGTAGTCGACAAGGGGAATATCTCTTTTGGGTCTATTCGGTGCTAGATTCGTATTTCTATGGTAATCAGGAGGAGCTAGGAAAACAGGTGGCAGAAGGAATGCAATGTAACAGGTACCGTCCCAATCTGGAGGCAAACGTATGTATGCGGTATGACCACAAACAAAGTAGGAATGACTGATAGCTTTAAAGGACGATTTACCATGGTCACTGAACTCGACCACAGTAGTGCATTTACTATGACCTACGTGTACTGAACCTTTCTTGCTAACACATAATTCACCTGTGGCTGGTAGTACTAACATATGGGGCAGAACTGGAGCAGTTTCAGATTCAACAGTGAGGATCATAAGGCTAATTGTGTAATTACCTAATCCATATACTTCATTTTCTAGATCAGTTCCTATTCGAGTGGGAAGTCCTTCTTTATCAGGATAACAGACGTTGAGCAGGACTAAGTTCAAGTTTCCCCAAACCCAGCCCCCATCGAAAACAGCAATATCAGGATCTAAAGAATTAATTATTTTAAACCATGCTCCACAGGAGCCATTGTGAGTGAATGGGTACGGAAAGAGAGGCAGAGCTCCCTTGTAATTCTGGTAGGGAGGGAGTCGGCCACATATCCAACAGTCTGTAGCATTATTTGTCTGATGGGAATGGTGTAACATACTAATGAATGTATTGTTGCGCAGCGCAAGTCTGTAAGAGAGTTCATGTGCAGGAAGTTCACTAAAAGTGTGTTCAGCAGAGACATTGTAAGCAGATTGTTCACGCCTGAAAATAGGCCAGTACATAGGAAGCAGAATGCTGGCAATAATAATTAGAATACTCAGAATAAACATGATTATTAGTGTCACTATGCAGTGACTACGAAGTGATTTGCAATATGTTCTTCTCTTTTCCTCTCTCTCTCTAACTCGATCTAGGGGATACATGTCAGAAACTATTTAACCGATTCACCTAAGGGAGGACTTAAACAATTAAACTGTCTGACTTGCTAGATCGAAGCTTCATTCGGTAAAGTTCTTGAGGAGTCTTTTCTCTTTTAGGCACAGTAACGTCTTGTGCTTCGACACAGTCTTTGGTGGGGGTGGACGAGTCAGAGTCCTGTTTCAGTCCGTTTTTTAGTTCATTGCATAGTTTGATGTGACTCGTGTGGACCCACCCCTTTCTCCCCTCGATTTTCACGGCGGTCCTAGTGGTAAGCAGAACGGTCTTTGGAGACTTCCAGCGGGGCTCCAGCGGACTTTTCCGGTCGAAATTCCGGACGACTACCAGGTCACCTGGGCGGACCTCATGCGCCTTTACATCGGTGTTGTCAGGGAAGGCTGCGGCAACCTGTGAACGACATGATTGGAGTGCAGACATCAAGGAGGCAAGGTAATCTGTCAACATGTTACAATCAATATCAGTGATCTTTTTCGGAACGGGCGTCCCCCACATATTCGGCGGTCTTCCAAAGACCACTTCGTACGGAGATAGCCCTGATCTCGAGTGGGCGACCATCCTCATGTAGAATAGTGCCACGGGCAGGGCGACTATCCAGTCGACCCCTTTTTCCTGACAGATCTTGGCAAGACGGATTTTTAGTGTCTGATTATGCCTTTCTACAAGGCCAGCTGCTTCGGGATGTCGGACACAGTGGAACCTCCACTGATATCCTAGCAAGAGGGAAACTTGTTTCATCAACTCGGACGAGAACGGCTGTCCGTTATCTGAGTACACGACACGGGGCAAACCGTACCGTGGGAAGAATTCACGAACCAACTGTCTGGCAGTGGTCGGAGCAGTGTAGTCTGGGACTGGGTATGCTTCGGTCCAGCGGGACAGAGCACAAACAATTACAAGGACATACTTAAATCCTCTACAGCTATTCATCTGGATATAATCCATCTGGAGGACTTCAAAAGGGTGATCGGGAGGATGAAATCCACCTTGCTCAACAGGGACGCTTTTACCTGGATTGAACTGACAACAGATCATGCAAGTACGCACTTTCTGTTTTGCTGCTGCTCGTAAGTGTTTGTTGTACCAGAGATTCTGTAAACTGTCTAACATGGCTTTCTCTCCAAGATGGGCAGGACTATGTGCTGTATTTATCATGACTTGAACCATTGAGTCGGGGAGAAACCATATAGATTTTCCCTTCGTCACCCAACCTTGATCTGTCTGAATCCCTCCTAGTTCAGTCCATTTCTTTATCTCCTCTGGAGTAGCATGTGTCTGGATATCAATTACATCTAGGGCGGGATCTCTAACTGCCATACACTGGGTCTGGACTATTGTCTTTGTCACATCAGTAGTCTGGGTGTAAGTCAATGCTGTATGTTTTGCTGTCTGGTCTGCCAGGTCGTTACCCTGGGAAACGGAATCTGTGACTTTAGTATGTGCCTTACACTTCATGACTGATATGCCCGAGGGCAAATGTATTGCTTCTAACAGTGCTTGAATAAGGGGGCCATGTTGTATCTTGGCCCCATGGGAAGTCAGAAAACCTCGTTCTTGCCAGAGGACTCCGAAGTCGTGTACAACTCCGAAGGCATAGCGGGAATCTGTGTATATGTTAACATTTCTGTTCTTGGCTAGAATACAGGCTCGAGTCAGAGCGATGAGCTCTGCTGCTTGAGCAGACAGGGTGTCAATACGATGTGTTTCTTTAATTTCAGTTTCAGTGGTCACGGCGTACGCGGCCACTAATTCTCCTGTACTTGTTCTCATGCATGAACCGTCCACATAAAGTGTCAGGTCTGGATTTGTCAATGGGACATCTGTTAAGTCTCGTCTAGGCTTAGTTACTGCATTAATTATTTCTATACAATCATGCGGAGCTGGATCTGTCATAACTGTAGGTAACAGTGTTGCTGGGTTCAGGATGCTGCAACGTCTGATTTCTATGTGTGGCTGGAATAGTGTTAATTCATAACCTGTCAGTCGTGCTATAGTTAAGTGTTGAGTCTGGGTTCTGTTTAACAAAACCTCTACAGAATGTGGTACTTGAACTGTTAACTGATGACCTAAAACAATTGAATCACTTTGTCTTATTGCTAACGCTGTTGCTGCTACTGACTTTAAGCACGCAGGGAGTGCTTGAGCTACTGAATCCAATGTACTAGAAAAATAAGCACAAGGCTTATGTGAACCTGCTTGGTCTTGAGTGAGGACAGACAACGCTGTGCCATCACGTTCTGTAACAAAAAGTGTAAACGGTTTGCTGTAACATGGTGTCGCTAAAACTGGTGCTTGGCATAAAACTTTCTTTAATTCTTCAAAAGCTTGTGTGTGTTCCTGAGTCCAAGGGAGGACAGTCGAAGTCGCTGCCTCCTGTGTCGTTAACTGGATGAGTGGTTTAGCTAGAAATGCATACTGGGGAATCCATTGTCTGCAGTACGAGGTGAGGCCTATGAAGGCCCGCACTTCCTTTTGTGTCTTGGGTTGCGGCATGTTCACAATTAACTGAATGCGATCGGGAGTGAGCTGTCTCCCCACTTTGGACAGTAAGTGACCCAAGTACACAACTTGCTGAACACAGAATTGTAGCTTCGAAGGAGACACCTTGTGTCCCTTGTCGGCCAGGAAATGTAAAACTGTCAGTGATGCTTTTTCACATTCGGGCTCACTTCGTGCGGTGATCAGCAGATCATCGACGTATTGTAGTAAAGCGGTGTTAACTGGCATTTGAATACAATCTAGTTGTCTTTTCAGTGCTTGACTATAGATGCTGGGGCTTTCTGTGAATCCTTGAGGTGCGCGCGAAAATTTGAAACTGCGTCCATTTAAACAGAATCCGAAGAGATATTGGCTCTCTGGATCAATAGGCACGCTGAAGAAGGCGTTCTTGAGATCAATTACAGTAAAGAACGTTGCTTCTGAATCAATAGCAGTCAAGAGAGATGATATATCGGGGACCACAGGATACTGTGGGATAATGCATTTATTCAATTCTCGAAGATCAATCACCAGCCGATATACTGGCGGTGCATTGGGATCAGTACGTTTAAGAATCGGAATGATGGGTGAGTTACAGATATTGGAGTCGGTCTCGACGACCACTCCTTGGGCAATGAGCTCTTCAATGATTTTCAGTAAAGCCGCTACAGCATCGGGTGGTAACTTGTATTGTCTTATTCTGGGTAATACAACACCTGCCTTGAGGGTAACGCGGTATGGTGTAATGTGCATACATCCTACATCAGTTGGGCCTTTTGCCCACAAGTAATCAGGTACATTTTTCAATCTGACGTCAAACTCACGAAGGACGTAATGACCCTTGAAATCCCGCAGAAAGAGTCTAACCCCCTCCGGGGAGCAGCATATTATAGCCCCTAGAGCCTTCAGTGTTTTAATTCCTAACAGATTTTCCGGACATGATTTTGTTAGTAACAGGTCTGTAACACGTGATAATGGACCCACAGCCAGGGGAACTGGTTCTGATACTTCATTTACAATAGGTTGTCCTGAAAAACCAAGGGAAACATTTTGTGAGCCTGAGAGGGGTGCCCCTGGAACTTCGTCATGACTTATTGTAGTGCGACTTGCCCCTGTGTCAATTAAAAACTTTCTATCTTTCCCCAATACTTGACTGTGTACATAAGGACCTTCTTGATCTACAGGAATCTCGATAAGAGGCAAGCCACCTTCCCTCTCTAGGCTGTTTCATGTATATCGGGAATATTCGGGGTAAGCAGACTGGGCATACTGGTACATCTGTTGTGAGACTTGCTGAGTTGCAGCAATGGGCTGTGGCTGTGGTACTGCTACGGTCTGTGCTGTCTGTGCGGATGCATGCATGGGCTGTGTATTCTGTGTAGACTGATGCTGGTTATGGTCTTGTCTAGGCGGATGCGGTCTCTCTTTAGTTTTACCTGTCGCTATGTTATGTTTCAGAACTGCACATTCGTGTACGTAGTGACCTGGCTGCTTGCAATAATTGCATGTCCCTTTAACAGGAGCTGCAGTGTGACTTGTCTGGGTCGTACCTTTCCTGTGATTGTCGGATGGGACCGTCTGGGCTACTAACATTTTCATTTTCGTGTCTTTCATGCGCTTCTGTTCCTGGTCTTGTTCTTCCCTAATTCTATTCTGGTGATATTGTAACATTTGTAACATCTGGGATGGCGTATTTGCTTGCCATGTACTCTCGACTTTATACACTCTATTTTTAACTAACGGTAGGGAATTCTCTACTAACTTTGATACGAAAAGATGTGGGTACGACTCGCTACTTGGCTGGAGGCCACTATTGATAATAAAACATTTCTCGAATCTTGAATAAAAGTCGCTAGTATCTTCATCATGTTTCTGTTTACAGGACGAGATTGCATCCCAATCCTCCTTTCTAGTTGTCAATAATCTGGGCAGGACCTGTACTATTAAACCTGGTAATGCTTTAGTTTTGTCCCCAAGGCCTAACCCTGGAACCCGTTTCTTTTCTTCATCCTCTATTTCTGCCCAGGCAATCTTTGCGTCTCCCACCTCCCAGTCCTTTTCCTTTAATTTCTCGAATATTCCCGTAGGCAATAATACTTTCAACATTTTCATGATATCATCATATGTGTAGTCCCCCATCAGTAACATGTCTTTAAGCTCTCTATGGAAACCTGCAGGGTCTTTATCATGGCATGGTACTAATTTCTTCATTTCTAACAGTTCTAATTTAGTTAGAGGCGTGTGTACATACACGCGTTTCAAAATTTTATCCTCACCCATAACAGGGTGCACTTCTCGCAAGGGGTTCTGACTTTCAATACCACCCCCGCACTGCATATGGTACATTTTCCTTTCTGGAGGTGGGGCGGGAACATATTCAGGACTTACAAAGGTGTCATATCTGCGTCGTTGTTCTAGAATTATTTGAACTAATTTAGTGCTTAGGCCTCTCCATCTATCCATCAGTAGTGCTTCTAGTGTCTCATGTAAGGGACCTGGATCGGAATAATGTTTTCTGTACTTAATGAGAAGGTGCTGAATCATATATATACCTGCTAATTTCTGTTCGTCGGGGGAGAGGTTCAGAAATGTCTGTGCTACGGTGTCATCATTATATATGTCTGCATTTTCGGCCCATGATACCGCTGATCGGGCTAATTCTTGTTCATCCATAGAATTGAGTACATGGTACCCAACTCGATCTCGAAGCCGTTTATCAGTTTCCTGGAACTGATGTTCAGCAGAATTCGGATTCGTTAAGGCAGAGAAGAAAACTCTCTTGCTTTCTGGACGGATACCCTTCCTAAGATAAGTTCCCTTACCTACATATGCTATAGTGCTTGTAGTCGGTTCTAGTTCTTCAGATTCTTCTTCCTCCTCGGAGGGAGCCTTTTCTTTCTCTTTCTCGTGTACTGCTATCACTGCTTTCTTAATCTTTTTATACATGGCCTCTATGCAATTTTGTCTGTCATGTTTTCCATCGGCTATATTTTGACCCCACTTGTTCAATGCATCTAATTCACTCTGCTCTGTTCCGGGCCTGTCTCGTTCTCTTATTAGACAATTTATGAAAAATCGTAGTATCAGTGCTTGCATGGTAACTTTCTGTTTCTCCAGGGCATCCTTAATACTGTCGGGGTCCTTTCCCGTTTGAACGAACTCATATATTCTATCTAGGTGCTCCTTCATTCCTGCATAACATAACAAACTATCAGTAGCAGATCTTAACCGTAAAGACGCTAATACCATTAAGTCGTCCTGTCCAGGTTCTGGATCGTATCTACAAACTGACATATTTTCTTTTAGTGCATCAAGACGGGATGAATTAGAAGAACGGGGGGATCTGTACGTAAGAGGACTCTGCAGACCTCTGAGATTTAATCTGTGAGTCGGTGGCGGGGTCTGGAGACCCGCGGTCGCACCTCCTGAAGCGGAAACTTGGGCATTATCTCTGTGTGTAGTCAGTATCTGAATTTGTCTTTTAGTAGGATCTGATTGAAGTGGTTTCGGCAGATCAGTTTTAGGTGAGGGAAGTGGCGGAGCTGGCGGAACGGGACTAGTCTTTTTCGGTGTCGGCTGAGAGTGATCTTGGGGGGCAGTACCACCCCCGGCCCTGTCAGTAGGCAGGGCACGAACAGGCAGATTGGTGTAAGCTGGCGCTACATCTTCGAGATATGAATTTAGGAATATGTCTTTAGTAGTCTTATGCATTACTTTAGTTGGAACTAATGGTGACGGCAAATTTTTCGGTATTTCTGAAATGGCGTCAGGGTTACCATCGGCCAAAAGATACATGTTGTTCACTTTGCCATTTAGGATACGATCTATTTGTTCTACTTTTACTCGAATTCCCTCAGTAACTAATTCGTTTTCTTGGGCCTTTTCTGATTCTTTAAGCCTGTCTTCTCTACGGAGTGCTCTATCAGCACGCTTACGTGATTCCTTACGCCAAAATTCTATGGCGTCTTTCTGAGATTGTCTAGCTTTCTTTTTCCGTAATATTTCTTCTACCTTTATGATGCATTCGGCATCCCATGTTCCGTTAACTGGCCATCGGTATCTTTCCTCTAGGTGCTTGGTATAATCTGTCCATAACTCTAGATACAAGATGGCGTCTATGCCATGCTTATTATACATGAAATTACCTGGAGTGTCCCTAGGGGGGATTGGAATTTCTTCCTCTAACATCCCTTTCCTAGTTCCTATCTGCTTTAATTTGTTAAAAAACGGCATTGTGCCTACTTGATACTGAAATGCTTGATCCTAAATACTTAATTAGCATGTAACTATTTAAACAAGAAAACACAATAATGCACAAAAACAATCACATTCATACCACGACATTAATCACATGAAACATTTAAAGACATAGCTAACTTCCCCCTACTCTGAATGTACCGCTCAACGATACAGATACACTGCTGTAACAGTGCAGAAATTCGGAATACTTTATATACTGCTAAACAGTACAGATACACTGCCTAAAAACAGTGCAGACCGGACTTGCGTACCCAAACCCGTCTAGATACGACCCAGCAATGGTACTCACCGGGAAGCACGGAAAACAGAAGGCCTCGGAAAACTCGACTGGACTCGACTCGGAACTTCGGAAAACTTCGGAAAACTTCGGAAAACTTCGGAAAACTTCGGAAAACTGGTGGGCCTCTTCACACCTCGGACCTTGCTTCCTTCGGCTGGGCTCTGGTCGGGATCCTCCGCACTCCTCACCGCCTCGTCTGGGCACTGATCGCAGTCTTCGTCACCTCCGTGTGTCAGAGGGGGATGCAGGAAATCCTGCCAGTACACGTGTTGTCCGTCTAACTGATGGCAGGGGACACGGATTGCAACGCACCTTCCGGCGCGTGAGGTGGGGGAGGGGTCCCTATTCGGGCGCCAAAATGATGTAAATAATTAATTTACTCTCTTAATTTCTATGCAGGTAAGTACTTAATCAATAATAACTCAATCGGAAAGAAGGAAAACAGAGTCCGTGGTGTAAGAGTTTCTAAGGGTTTTATTCCTCATAAAGGAATCAGGATATCATGTTCTGACCACCACACAGGGTGTCAGAAGGGATAGATGAGCGCGCCGTCGTTTATTGACAATACATAGCTTATATACTTGATTTACATCATAATGTTCAATGTAAGAGGCGTAACAGCTGAGAGAAGACAAGATAACAGTATACACGTGGTGCTAGTACATCATCAAGAGGCGTAAACTAGGCGTGTGTGCTAGAAACGTCACTGATAGGTGACGCAAGTGGGTGGCACCAAGGGGTGGTGCTAACAGAATGTTGCAATGTCAGCGGAAATCGGAAGCTTGGATGCGTGCGCAGCTGCATGACGTGTGATAGACGGGGTGCAGGGGACTTGACATTTACACTGACGGGAAGAGACAGAAGTCTGGCATGTCAGATCAACTTGTGCTTCTATCATATCTGATATCTGATGTTTAGGAACTAAGCTATCTGGGCAGAAAGGTCTCTAGAGCAGAAGCTATTCTATACTTGCTGTGAGTGCGTGTATAAGCGCCTGAGTGTCTGTATGAGAAGCGTGGGGGCATGGGGCCTTCCATGGAAGCATGGCAACAGAGGCTATGAATTACTTGCATAAAGACAGGTCGGCCCTTTAGCCCTGTAGCTGAGGAAGGATGTTTACTGAAGCTAGCAGGCCGGAATGTATCTTCGGGGAGGAAAACAGATAACTCGAAGGTTATAGTCAATCTTGGCAGGCAGCAGGCTGAGCTGAGCACGGAGGGCCGCGCTAGAAGTAAGTCAGAGTTCACGGGTACGGGGGCTGCTTGGGCAGAGGCCCTCGCAGTCAGAAGCCAGAAAAGAGGCTCGGTGGCAGAGATTCAGGGCCTACTTTCAGCCAGGCTGAAAAACGTAGGAGTACACTTCAAAAAGACGTTGGCATAGCATACTTAGGAACGGACCATCAAACCCATTCATGGTGGGTCTGAAAGAGGACAAGTTAACGTTGGACGCAAATGTATTTGCGTCTTCATAGCTGATACAGGAGGGAAGTTACATGCACTTTTAACTCGTACATGGAGTCGGTGGGGTACTCGCTAGGGAACACAACATGACCATAGAATTTATATTACCTCAAAGTGATGTGCTGTTTTTTATCGATAATGGCAGGAGATTCCAGGTTTTCGCAGTTCCCAAAAGGAAACTTCTACCTCCCCATCGAACCTGCTTGTACTTGGCTATTTGTAGCAGTTTGGGGTATTTGTAGCAGTTTTGACTGAGAAGATGTCAGGTTTCTGGATGGCACGTACCGTTTCAGGTGCAATCTAAGATACACAGGTCCTGTGCCCTGGAGCACCTTGAATGCAATACATTGTGATTTGAATGTAATTCTTTTTTCAACTGGGAGCCAGTGGAGGGCACTTAGTTGATGTGAGATTGATTCATATTTAGGGATGTCCAATATTAATCTGGCTGCGGCATTCTGCAGTTGTTGTAATTTTTGTAAATATTGTGCCTGATTCCCCACATAGAGGGTGTTACCATAGTCCAGTCTGGACAGCGCTAAGTTGGTAACAAGTGTCGTTAAAGCTTCCGGGCCCATAATAGAACGGATCTTCCTGATCATCTTTAAAATACCACAGAACGTGGTGGAGAGCTTGTTGATTTGGCAGTCAAATGTCAGTCTATCATCAAAGTTCATGCCTAGGTTTTTGACCGTGGAGACTGGCGTCGTACAGTCGCCCAAGTTTGCCGGCCACCACCTTGACAACCAGGTGGGAGGGTTGGGGCCTAGTAACAGGATTTCCGTTTTCTCACCGTTCAATTTCAAATAGTTGATCTGCATCCAGGTGTTTACCTGAGACATCAGTTGTTAAAGCGATCAGCTGTCTCATCCTCGTTATTTGCTATTGACACAACCACCTGGGTGTCATCGGCGTAGGAGACCTTGGAAAAACCAGACTGCCTAGTCATCGAGGCCAATGGGACCACGTAAATATTAAATAGTGTAGGGCTCAGGGACGAGCCCTGGGGCACACCACACGGCAATTTCAAAGATTTAGAACTAGAGCCACCAAATTCTACTGAAAAGGATCTATCTGTTTGATAGGATGACAGTAGAGTAGTGGTGGATTCCTGCATACCCAGCTCCTCTAGCCTGTCAATTAGTATAATGTGGTTGACAGTGTCAAAGGCCGCTGATAGATCCAACAAAATCAAAGCAGCCTTCCCTCCTGAATCCAGTGATCTTCTGAGTTCCTCTGTCGCCATGATCAGAGCAGTCTCAGTTCCGTGACCCTTTCTGAAGCCACATTGTGAGTGGTCTAGGAGGTGTGTCGAGGTGATAAAGGAGGTGAGCTGTGTATTGAGCAGTTTCTCCAATACCTTAGACGGAAATGGTATTCTAGAGATTGGCCGATAATTACCAGGGTCCTCCGCATCCAGGTGGGGCTTCTTCAGCAGAGGTAGTACTGAGGCTACCTTCCCTGATGTGCAGGAAGGGAGACCTTCCTGCACATAAACAATCTTCCCCTCAATGCAGACACCCTTTCACTATGGTGCAAGGGTGCCTGCGTTAGCACTAGGCTGCTAAATTTAGCTCCAGCGCAGGGGGAAACGCAAGGCTGCACCATATTCTTGTAAATATGGTGAAGCCCTGGGGTTCTAAAGTGATGAAGTGTGTTGTTAGCCTTCTTGGCTTAGTGACACGCTTCCCCACTTTGTTGTAAATATATCCCATAGTTCTTTACAACATCCCAAGTAGAGAAAACAACATATAGCCTTGTATCAAGGCAACCAAAATCTGCCCATGCACAAAGGACAGAACGGTTCTATTTATTACTGCGCTTCCATGACAGTTTTGCAAAAACACTGCCCTACTAAATACTTTGAAAGTGGCAGCTATGGAAAATAAATGCCTTAAAGGATGACCAATAAATTAATATAGAGAGCAAGTAAAGTATACAAACTAGCCTCATCCAACATTGATGTTGAACCTGTTCATGGTGAAAAACAGGACTAATGAACTCCTTCCACATGTTGATGATTTATCAAAAGAGAAACAGACACTTGTAACACCTTAGGCCATTGGTTGCAAAAAGTTTTAGAGTAACCTCAAAAACCCTATGCCAATATGGTTGTTGCGGTATATTTGATTCATCCGCCCCGCATACGGGTTGTTGGCCGTTATCATTGGTTACTCCAATTTTGTAGTGTTGCCAGCCTCAACCCGAGGCACCTCTGGCTTGTAGTGCAGTGTCCAGAGAAAGGGAAAAAGTGTGTAGAAATTAGACTCTCAAAAAAAGGAAAAAAGGTTTAAAAACTGAATAATCACCCTAAATCGTTTTAATTAATGGTGTGATTTTCAGATTAGTTAAAAATGGTTCGGTACTACCCAATAGATCGAGTTACTAGACTATGGTAGTTAGGTACAATTATCACATAAACGTCGACATGTTTCTGCTCTCTCGGCCCACAGGGGTCTATAGAGCATTCGTCAGGACTAACAATTCAACAAACAAAAATACATATTACTCACACCATTTGTGTTGTATTGTCATAATAACCTGTATATATTTCAGGGATATTGACTCCTCCAGTTTCTGAAAGATAATAAGGAGAGTACATAGAAAAATACACACTTATTTAGAACATCCTGATTTAGGCTTATGCATTAAATAGAATAAAAATATTATTCATTCATTTCCAGAATTTATCTCAGTAGGGAGGGGGGGATTGTAGTGGAAGGGTAGAGTATTTTGCGCTGTAAACATAGTTTTACTAATTTGGAGATACATTATTGCTCTCTTATTCGAAGGAACTCGTAAAAGACCCATTGCGTGAAAGGAGGAGGTTCTTAACTTCTTGCGTGCTGGTCTCTCGGGGCACGAAGCTATAGAACCCTAAGGGGAAGGCAATCGAAATATTTTACAAGAGCGGCGCGTTATCTAGAAGGAAGTATATACTTAACTTCTTACGCGCTGGCCTCTCAGGGCGCATAGGTAAAGAACCCTTGGAAAAGGGAAACGTGTTATATTATATGCGCAGCGCATTGTCATACCTTATAACTGAGGAGTACACGCTTGCGTCGGGGGAACCCTCTGGACTCAGAGCTGTGTTAGAAAATATTACGTTAATATCTATTAGCCGTGGTCACCTTACCGGGATTCTGTAGTTTGAGCCACAGCGCTCCGCCATTACCCGCGTGTAGTTTCAGCCTCGTCTTGTGCTGACTCTGCCCCCGGAAGTAACTGACTCCGGCTGGATAGAACATTTTTAAAGGGGCAGGAGCTTGAAGCAACGTGTGCAGGGCACGTCAGGAGTTCCTTTTTTTAAAAAAACTTTATCGAACAGGGAATAAGTATAGCTTCTTAGTCTCTATTCCACAGTTGTTTCAGGGAGTAAATAATGTTATCGTAATGAAATGAGATCATTTCGAAAACTGGTGCCAAGGAATGCAATCATTGAGTCCATTTTCATGGGTTTTAAGGCGTTCCACCCACCTCTGCTCTTTCTCGAACAGGGTTCTTTCGCATCTCTGGGACTTGTCAGTTAACATTTCGATTACTGTCCAATGGATTTCATCACAGGAATGACCAGCTTGCACAAAATGGGAGCATAATTTGGTGGTGTTCTTTTTTAATCGAATGTTGCTCCGATGCTCTCCAATTCTTGTTTTTATTTTACGACATGTCATTCCTATGTAGCGTTTGCCACAAGGGCAGCTCACTGTATAAATAACATGTGTAGAATTACAGTTAGTGTGTTGGCGCTGCTGCCAGAGAAGGGTATCAGAAAGTTGTAGTGTTTTGGATGCAGCCGTCGTCTTACATGCTACGCATGACCCACATGGATAATGTCCAGTTACTGGTGACATGGTTATATCCCTGGTTGGTGCAGTTTTCACTTTTCTTATCGGTCGGGTGTGTACTAAGACATCCTTTATGTTTTTGGATCTCCGATTAGCGAACCTCGGTCTTGGCCAATTGAACTGTCCTGTGTGAAGAATATGCCAGTTTTTATTTATTAGTTTCTTAACTTCGTAAGAAGCCTGGCTAAATGTTGTAACACAGGTAGTCAAATCAGGTGTTGGTTCCTTGTGAAATGTTTGGAGGAGACATTCTCGAGGTTGATTGTTTGCTCTTTTTTTGCAGAGTCTGATGGTTTTCTCTGTGTAGTCTCTCTGCCTCAGTCTGTCACTTAGTTCATTGGCTTGCTTTCTGTAATCTGCATTGTTACTACAGTTCCTTTTTAAGCGCAAAAACTGACTGTAGGGAAGATTGTCCCTCAAAGGTTTGGGATGGAAACTTTTATAGGAAAAAATGCTGTTTTTAGCCGTCGGTTTCCTGAAAGTTTTTGTGTGTAACTCATTGTCCTTTACGAATATAGTTATATCCAGGAAATCCAGATTGCAATTAGTGGCTGTGTGTGTGAATTTTAGCCATGGGTCTAGGTTATTAAGCCAGTTAATAAAAGACTGTAGATCCAATTTGTTGTCCCAAATCATAATGATATCATCAATGTATCTCTTCCAGTATAATATACTGGAAGAGAACAAGTTGACACCATTGATTATATGTAGTTCTTCAAAGTGACTGACATAAAGCCCAGCCACCGAGGGAGCGAAGGCGCTCCCCATGGAAGTTCCATGGATTTGGAGATACAGATCATCACCATAGGCAAAGAAATTCTCCTTTAGCGCTAGTTTACAGCACTCAAGGATGAAGTGTCTTGGTGTTTTAAATTTCCATTCTCTCGTGAATAATACATCTTCCAAGACTTGTATGGTGTCATTTTGGGGGAGACTCGTGAAAAGGGCTTCCACATCTAGGCCCACAAGTTGCATAGTTTGGGGATTGAAGGGTTTTTTCTCTATTTGTACCAGAAGGTCCTGTGTGTCTTTTAAATATGCCGGTGTTTGTTGGACCAGTGGCTTAAGATATTCATCGGCAAATTTTGAGAGCGGTTCTAATATTGAGCCGATGCCCGAAACTATCTGACGACCTGGTGGTGGATCTCTGTTCTTATGAGTTTTTGGCAGAGAATAAAAGTAGGGAGTAATGGGCTCTTTTGTCATCAAGTAGTCTGCCTCCCTAGATGTAATCCATCCTTTTGTCTCTGCTTCATTAACCATAATTGAAATGGTGTTCCTGAGTCTCTCAGTGGGGTCCGAGTCAATCCTTTGGTAGAACCTTGTGTCTGATAGAAGGGCTAAGCATTGTGAGTTATATCCTTCTGTGCTCAAGATAACAGTTCCACCACCCTTGTCCGCTGGCTTGATCACAATTTTATCATTGGTTTTTAAAGCTTCAAGAGCCAAGCGTTCTTTTTTACTCAGATTTTGGTAGGATTTTTTGTTCTGTAATTTGTCTACTCCGTTTAACAGTGCCTGCTCAAAGGTCTGTAATTCTGGGTGTACAGTTGAGTTCGGAGGATTGAAGGTGGATTTGTTCCTCAAAGTGGTATCACCTTGTTCTGTCACCCCAATGTTGGTATTTTGATTGGAGAAGAAGGCCTTCAATTTTAATGTCCTACAAAATTCTGCTAATTCGCTCTTCAATTTAAATGTGTCAAGTCGGGGGGTAGGGACAAAACCCAGTCCTTTGTTAAGGATTTCGATCTGTTCCTTTGGTAACTCAATGCCTGAGAGGTTGACTACGAGAGATTGGTTTTGCTGGTGGAGGGGTGGGATGCTGCCATGCTGCGTGTCTGCACATTCCTCTGTTGATCTTGCCATCTGAGTGATTTTTTCTTTCCTCTTGGCTGATTTTGGCCTCTCGATAAAAAATGAGGTTCTTTTTGGGTAATGTGCGTGTTATGCCCCATCTGTTGGTCTCCCAAAGTTGGCATTTGTTGCATGCCTGGATTGAAAGGATCCATCCAACCTCCATATGGTGGGACGAATGGCTGGTAATATGGCATATTATAACCGTGGAAATACGGTCTTTGCCATCTATTGCCTCTCCTTGGGCGGTTTTGTCTGTAATTATTCCTGCCTCTCTTGGGGAAACATTCATCCGTACTATTGAATGAGTTGTTGGAGGAGTTGTTTGATTCATTATCAGATCCTGTGTCCTGTGGGGAATACTCCTCAGCAGTATATGGGTGCATCTTCTCTTGGCTAAATTTTTTTTAATCTTTACCAAGTTTGTTCAATTTACTTTGTGTAAGAAATTCACGTGTTTCCTCCAATTCTTTGTTAATTTCATCCAACCTCTGTTTGTAGACTGCGGGATTAATGCCTTTCTTTAACTCCTTCTCGCAATCTTCGATCTCTTTCAGGAGCTTATCTGATAGTCTTTTTGCGGTTTTAACAATGAGTACTAGATAGTCCTAGGTACACTTCCACGATATTGAGGACCAGTCCCGTCGGAAAACTAAGTCACTCAAAAATATACGTGGGGCATTGTTAACCCAGAGGCCTCTAGGTGCTGCTTTGACTCTCAGGTATTCTGTCATAATAATACCGTGTATAGATGTTCTGATCTGTTCCCTTTTCTTCTCCGTCAGTTTTTCCCAGTCATCTGCCTGTGCCAGTGCTTCCGTAAGTTCAATGTTCTGTAGGAGTGATTGTCCTGCCAAAATTTCTTCTATGTCGTTAGCATCAAAACTCAAACCAAAGTTCCCCTCCATTTTGAGTTTCTGGACGGTATATATATATATACAGTGTGTGTGTATATATATTATTTAATCCCGCTGCTGCACGCAGCTTCAGTATTAATTAATCAATCGGGGGGGGATTAGGGATTTGAATGTCTGTTTCATTCCCCAGGGTAAGTAGGTGATTTATCAAAAGAGAAACAGACACTTGTAACACCTTAGGCCATTGGTTGCAAAAAGTTTTAGAGTAACCTCAAAAACCCTATGCCAATATGGTTGTTGCGGTATATTTGATTCATCCGCCCCGCATACGGGTTGTTGGCCGTTATCATTGGTTACTCCAATTTTGTAGTGTTGCCAGCCTCAACCCGAGGCACCTCTGGCTTGTAGTGCAGTGTCCAGAGAAAGGGAAAAAGTGTGTAGAAATTAGACTCTCAAAAAAAGGAAAAAAGGTTTAAAAACTGAATAATCACCCTAAATCGTTTTAATTAATGGTGTGATTTTCAGATTAGTTAAAAATGGTTCGGTACTACCCAATAGATCGAGTTACTAGACTATGGTAGTTAGGTACAATTATCACATAAACGTCGACATGTTTCTGCTCTCTCGGCCCACAGGGGTCTATAGAGCATTCGTCAGGACTAACAATTCAACAAACAAAAATACATATTACTCACACCATTTGTGTTGTATTGTCATAATAACCTGTATATATTTCAGGGATATTGACTCCTCCAGTTTCTGAAAGATAATAAGGAGAGTACATAGAAAAATACACACTTATTTAGAACATCCTGATTTAGGCTTATGCATTAAATAGAATAAAAATATCAAGAGAGTACCCTTTCCATGTCGTTACATCATATCAGCAGTGAGGGATGTCAGTGCCACCAGAATCATAAGGAGGAAGCTGCCAGTTGCTAAGGTGAAAATCAAAATCGAGGTTCTCCACCATTGGTCCAAAAGTACAGAAGACATTTCAGATTTTCAGGTTTTGTACATGCGATAAAAGTACATACAAGTGTTATACATAGGATACCTCTGCAGAGCCGGAACCTCTGTATTGGCCGATTATTATTGACCAACACTGGACAACCCTGAGCTTGACAGCAAAAAACAGAGAGTGATAGAGAGCAGCCAGGCAACTGAAGATGGCAACTGTAAATCCTGCATTCCTGAAAATATGCTTGGTGGAGTTGGACCAAGCAGATGTATATTCCCAGGCCGTTCCAGGCAAACGTCGGCCTCCCCACTCAACTACACAACATTACCAGCAAAAAAGAGCAATTTTGTAACCCTGTCTGCACAGCATGACTCCCAAAAGCACAGAAATGCACCAGTTGCAGCGGGGTGACCCAATGCATTAAGAAACTAAAAGAAACTGGTGATGATCCGTAAGACAGTTGTAGACCATAGGGTAAGTTATAAGCAGGCCGAACGGCATGCAGTGGGACTGCTATCCTCTCTCACAGTCACAAGTGTGCAGGCACTGGTCCAAACCATGTCAGCGTCACTGCATGCTAAGAGTCCTAAGCCAGTCCTTTAAAGGATTACCACACAACCAGTGCTTAGTTTGTGAAAGAAAGTCTTCCGGTGCCCGAAGCTCAGCTCAGAAGCTGGCATATGGTGCAATTTTACGTCAGCGTGCCAAATAACAAGGTCTGGTAGTCTTTTATCCACTACTAGTCACTCCCTGACCCTTTTTCACGCTCTTGCCGGTTCCTGGTTTTTTGTTTGTTATGGATTTGCTGTTTTTTCTTCCTCCGCCTTTCGGATTTGTGTGTTTTTGCTCTCTCGCGCTCCAGAAATGTCTGATGAGGAAAAATAAGTGCCAGTCCCCAAAAATAGTTGCGGGGGGGGTGGACCTATAGCAACCACCGGTTCAAATTGAGCACTGTACACAACCCTAAATTCCTTTCGGTAAAAAAAAACAGCTGCCACAGCTCTGCTCCACGAGGCCTGTAAAGCGGTGGCCAACAAGTTTCTCCAACTTACGTTCCTTTCCGTTTTCTGGTTGTGTAAGCCAAGTGTGCACTTCATAATACAAACAAAGTCTACATGCAATAAGAAAACTGGAAAAAAGAAACACTTAACCCAGTTCTGCGCACCTGACATGCAGGAAGGGAGGACACACACTGTGTGCGACACTGAGTACTCTAAACAAGCAACAACAGACAGTAACAGAGCTCACTCAACAGCTCCCCAAACACTGCACCAACAACAGCAAAGCACTTTGCACAACTGCAACACCACACAGATGCACAAGAAGAAATCTCACCCGAGTAACAGACACGTGCCACAAATTAGAACCAGATAATGACCATTGCTCGGTTGTATGTTAGTACGCATTCCATTGCAACGCATGCCTTTTCCACGCATGCGTTACAACCAGTGGTCAAAGTGGGAAAAAATAAGCAGGGGAACTGTGGGTGGAGCACCGGGAGGCGGGAATACCCAGAGGATTGGGTCAGTGGGCAGAGTCAGAGGTGTGGCTAAAAAGAGCAAAACATATCAGTTTTTTGTATGTTTGGCATTTTACTGACCAGTCAGAGCTTATAACGTTATTTAATACAACCCAATGGATACACGTTTATTTGAGGTTTAATATATGAGTTAATGACATTAAAATACATTTACAATATGGGATAAGTTTTCAGTCACAGAATGTCCCAAAGATGTTTATAAGTAGAAGCAGACACCATTTGTTTCAGAGCCATGCAGTTTCTTTCATCAGCACTTCTCCTACCTTTTTCTAACCATTTCTGAACATAAAATTGGATTTAAGTTCTATGAAAGGAGGCACCACATGTTGGGAAACACTGTTGATGACATCATTCTGTGCCCCTCAGTCAATGCAAAATTGTCTAAGTTTTTTATGTGCTTCACGCCACACGTCATGATGCCAGCATTAGATGCCTCCTGGTTTCCTTTTATTTTATCTAGAAATAGCACTCAAAAATGAATATATATGCACCTAAAACAACCCAGACCTGTTGGTTTTGCAGATGCTTTAAGCAATATCAGATGAATGAGATATAATTATTATATTAGTAGTTTGTGTAATTACTACTCAAGTTAGTTAGCAATGAGAATTGCAAATGTATCAATTCTGAAATTATGAGACTTAAACAGTGGTAGAGTCAGAGTACGTAGTGTTCCTCGGATTATCTCAATCAGTTATTTTCTCCTCTTCAGACTACTATCCTCTGCAATCACTATTAGACACCTTCCTCCTCTGTCTATCCCCAAGCACTGTAGGTGTCTAGAAATACCACCCAACAGAGATGCATGAGGAAGTTCAAACATGAATGGCAAAATATCCTAGTTTGCAAACGTTTTCCACATAATTAAAGCTCTGCCATATTTGCCACATAATAAACCATCGGCTGCATAATCTGATGGTTTGAACAAAAAAACTTTTGTAGCTCACATCGTTCAAAATACGTGACTTGTGTTGATGTGAAGTAGAAGGTCCTTTCCAAAGGTTGACTGGTCACCGTTTTCACTGCTACACTTGTATGTTTAACTGGTATTAATGAGACAATAGCTTTGCAGAGACTGTTGGTATGTGTAAAAAAGTCAAAATAATAAAGTATCAGAAAATGTCCCACACATTACTCTGCGGTCTTTCTTTCCTGCATAATGTAGTCAACACTGCAACATAATTTTGTCCTCCATTGCTGCATAATTGCCGTGCCCCCAAAGCAGGCTGCACATGTTAAAAGTACTTGTGCATGAAGGAGAGAGATAGTGAAGTTTGCAAACTTAGAGGTATATATACGGTAATGGTAGCGTAGGGCAGCCCAGCAAGTTATTTTGCTATGCTGCCCTGCATCACAGGGAAAGGGTAGGAATGCACCGTATTTATCCAATACGGTCCATTTCTGTCTTTTCCCCCAGTGCTGCAGCCATTTCGTCAGCCTAGCGCCAATGCAGGCACCCTGTTGCATGCAGGACTGTTTCTGTGCAGGAAGGGGCACCTTCCTGCACAAAAACAATCCTGAGAGGCTATTTCCTCTTTCTATGTGTGCTGCACATATAGAAAGAGAAAACTACTGGTAAAAATAAAGATATTTCTAATTGTTGTTCCTCCCTTGGGGAGGTGTAAGATTTTGATACATTCCCAAGATAACAAGCCCTTGTAAATCTAGGAATGCATCAAAAACCATGGGAGTTGCATGGAAACACCCACTGCAACGTGCAGAAGAAGGCAAAGCGGCGATTTCTGCTGTGTCGCATTACTCCATATTTATGAAACAATTCAAAGCCATGCAAAGTGGCTATGAGTGGCTTCATAAATATGACTTAGAGATTTACATCATGCATTTACCACGTTCCATGGTGCAAACAGGAGGACTGGGCACGAGTTCCGCTCAGGCTTTGTAATAGAATTGCTGATACACCCCGCGTTTCTCAGTACACCAGCAGGATATTGCAAGAACTGGGTGAGGGATTACGGTGCATATAGCCAGCCAATAATTCATTTATGTATCTATCAAACAGCATTTTCTTCTGAGCCCTTATATAGAAAACGTAGTGGCAGTAAAATGGAAGAAGGCCCCAATGCGAAGTGTGAAATGTTAGTAAAAGCGTACAGAAGTGGATGCTAACAGTCAAAAACACAGATATAACAACCGCTCAATATTAAACCTTGTTCTTGTTTCTTTATATGGTGATTTGGGCAGTCCGGGATTTGCCTTATGACAACAAAACTCTTAACATAAGAATAAAAACAGGCATGGGCTAGTCTACTATCCTCTCACTGTTCATCGATTAGACACACTGCTAAATCCTGCGTCTCATAACTGGGTAACTGCACCTCCATGGTCATCACACATAACAAGTAGGCACTTGGGATCAAAACATGGATCACACCCTATCAGCCACACAGCCTGTAAGTTGTGCCTGCAGGCAAGCGCTGCAGCACCCCTACACACACGCAATACTCTGCCCGTTTTGCAAATAGCACACCATGCAAAGTTTCTTAGCTTCGATGTATACCTGTTTCTCAGCTGGGCTGGGGAAGATAACATTGATTTGGCCAATAACATTTCATGATGATAAATGATAGTGAATTCCAGGTAAAACAGCACTGAAATTCCACCCACCATATTTAAACTTAGACACAATGCGCTACGGACTTACAAGCAGACCCAATTTGCAGTGCTGTTAGCACTACAGATCCCAGAATGCACTTATTGCTTATACTAATGCAGCTGGACTAGTTACCATTATTCCCTGGCAGGCCCACCTTTAAATATATTTGATTACCGGCTATTGCTGGTCTTCCTAAGCAAGTGAGGGTGACTATGAGTGTCGCAAACCACGACCAAGATGCATTAGGAAAGCAGGGCATGTCCCAGAAGGACAGCAGAAGATTTCACTCATCTGACTTATGGTGATACAGCAATGTAGAAGGGATAAGGAGTTCCGGGTTATAAAGCATACTTGTCTAAATTTAAATTAGAAATGATGCGGTATAACACAGTGCATCCTGTGACATTATTAGTTTCCCATGCTGTTATTTTAACACTAATGAATACTGCCAGGGTGTAAATTTCGTTAGTCCCAGTGTAATATAATCACTGCAATCATTAACTAAGGTTGATTGGTTAAGCTTTCCAATATGTCTAACACTTTGCAACACCACAACGGGCGCTTTCTCTTACGATTCTCACATCAGCTCGAGCTAGAAACAAAATAGCTTTGGGTCACAGCTGTATATTATGCAAGTACCGCATATTCATAATTATGAGGGAAATCACCACACCAGCACAATCACATACTTCTAGTAGCCAGCAAAAATGAACTGGATTGAGTAGAAAATGTACTTGACCTTGACCCCACATAATCCACAACTTTGTAGATTTTATCAAACAAACTTTAACAAGCATTTGCAATGCAATAGGTCTTGCATTCACGAGATTTTGAGCTATTGGCATTGTAAATGACAATGCCTTTTATTTACCTTAAAAAAACTTTCAATAAGGTATTGTCATTTACAATACCAATAGGTCAAAGTTTAGAAAATGCAAGACCAATTGCATTGTAAAAGCTTGTTTTTTAAAGCGCCTAGGTTCGGTCATTGTCTACCAGGAATTCTACACTGGAGTGCTTTTCCTTTCTGTGTGGGGTCGTCAGTCTGTGTGATCCCGAAAATAAAGGGCAGATGAGGTCAAGTGTGGTGCCTAAAATGCATCCTGATGTGACTATTGTTGGTCACAGTGGGGGCAGGCAGGGGGCCTCCTCGCTAAATTAGGTGTAAATCACACTCTAGTGTCCACCAAAGTTGGAGTTTTCGTGTGCTGGTTAATTACTCCTACAGTCTTGCTTTCCAGGCCCCTGCCCCAGATACAGAGGCGAAGAGGGAGGAGGTCGTGGCAACTGCAGACGCCTTCCTTAATGTGCAAAACTATTTTTTTGTAAAGGCAGTACGTAGACGCACGTATGTTATTACGTCGTTAGGGAGGCTGGCTTATTTCAGGAAGGACGAAAGGCACAAATCATCGTCTTTATGGTAAGTGTTCTTTCTTTTTTTTAAACTCACTCTTTTTTGGGGGGGGGGCCCAAGCCCCCCCAGACCCCTTTTTTAATCCTACCTTTACCACACATTCCTTTTCTAAGTATTTCGTAGTAATGAAATGCGTGGTAAAGAATTTACGTGGTAACCATGCATGCGTTGTAAAGCATGCATGGTTCAGTACAGCGTGGAAATGGCCACGTTGTAGTGGCTGTTTCCCCCATTCAGGGCTGGACTGGGAACCACAACCAGCCCTGGCAAACTACTCGTCCGCCCCCCCCACCCCCCCCCCTCTCCCCACTCGGGGGGGTTGGAGGTGCCGCCAAGCTCTTTGCTGGGCCGGTTTTCGTCGATTTTGGTACAGGCGATTTTAAACGGCCCTGTAACAAAAACAGCCCCCAGGGGCCCAAAACCGGCCACTACCCGTGGGGCGCACCGGGGGTTTGCCTGGTGCCCGCTATGGCCAGTCCGGCCCTGCTCCCATTGCTCAAAGACCATTACTAGAATTATGAAGAAATATTTATTTCAAAAAGAGAGCAGCACACAGTGAACACTGAGACCCAAATGCGACCAACACAGAAGTGGAACAATACATCAGCAAGGATGAGACATACAGAACATATACAAAGACAAAAGCATGACAGACAGTGAAGGGAGTTAGGGACGATGAAACAGCACAGAGATATGTGAAGGGAAGTCTGCCATTGAAATAACTTTGAAGCTCCGCTTAACATAAACGGGATACAATGAAATATTTATTTATTTTTAGGCTTTTGCTATGATGTGGGGTCTAGGTCTCATAGGGTAGCTAGAACTTGGTACAATACTTCTCCTGAAGATGGCCTCTTCCATTACCCTCCCTCTGGGTCTGGTGGCTCAGTGGACTGCAGTGACCTGTTTTTGACCTCATGGTCACAGGTTCAAATCCCAACAGGTCCACTCAGTCTATAATCCATCTGAGGTTGATAAAATGAGTACCGTTGGGTAACAATAAAGATCTCTTATTCAGTGCCTAGATACCTACAGGTGAACATGCCCTACAGGCCTCATCCACGCAACATGCACCCAGCCCAGTTGCAGGCATGTGACTGTTGAGGTAACGGGTGTAGCTGCACCAGTTCCCTGATATGAAGGGAGTCAGACTCAGCAGACCAGAAGTATGCATATGTCACATGGTGCTCACTTTGCAATCTGTTGCCCTCGGTGCCCAAAGCATAATAGTGCCAGATAGCTCATTTAATGACCTGCATCGCGACCTGCGGCAAATGTGTTACATTAACCCCTTAGCTGCGGCGGCTATTCCGCCGCAGCGCTAAGGGGGAAGCGGGGCCGCGCGGCGCTCCCGTGCTAATGACGGAACTAATCCGTCACGGCCCTCGGACGGGCTGTGCTTGTGACGGAACGGTGCCGTCACGGCCCCGCCCGCTCTTTAGAACATCAGCGCAGGAGCGGAATTCGCGCCGCACAGGCTCGGCGAGCGGGCCGTGACGGAACCGTTCCGTCACCAGCACAGCCCACCCGAGGCTCGTGACGGAACGGTTCCGTCACGAGCACACAAAGGGTTAATGACCCTCGTTCTTGCACAAAAAAATACATGAAATTTGCCACTGTGTCAATACTTCCTGCTGCTCCTTGGAGTCGCCTGCGAGGAGAACACTGGCAGAAAGTGTCGAGAAATATGTGCTATGTCATATGGGAGCAGGGCTTAATTTGTAAAAAAACAATGAAGTGCCAAGGCCCTCGTCAGGAAGCCTTTGCAGCATGCACCACACACTCCTTGTGCCAGCGCAGTACCTGGGTGTAAGTTTGAAAATTTAAACTACTTGAGACCCCCAAAACCATAAAAAGGACTTGAAAGGCAGGTGTTAGTTGTTTTTATTGTATTTTGAATTACTAAATAACTATCGTTCTGCTCATCTCGAAATAACACAAACAGCGCCCCATGTGACAGCTGTCATAAGTGCTGGTGTTGACAATTAAGTGCCGGTGCTGAGCACCGGAAACCACCGGCTCAATTTAGGCACTGTATGGGAGACTTTCGATCCATGAGATATCAAACCCTCAAAAGTACGAGACTGTAGACAAACCTCCTCCTCCTCAGCTCCCCCATAACCACCACCACAACCAACGTGTGTCTGTCCATCCCAGCACCTCACACGCTCTGAGAGCCACAATACTGCCACGCCCACCTAAAGCTCACACTTTCAGGCACTTTAACCGGTTGGCCTATAATCCCAGAGGCCACTCAGGTGCCAGCTGTAAAGTGTTACTCAGTACAGTTCTAACCTCTTCCAGAAAGAAAAGCATCAAAGGCGATCCTCCTTCAGTCCTAGGGTAGTATCCTCCCTTGACTACATAGTTGGGGTCAGTATACTTGGCAGGGGCACAGTCTTGTTTCTGTACCACCAGGGAACATACCGACCCGTCCCCCTAACTACGAGCCTACTATGCATGTAATAAATTTTCAAGGCATTCAGATTTTTTAGAATGTTCATCAGCTGTCAGTCTTGGAATTAGAGTACACATCTGTCTACAGCGCCACACAGTTCCATCAGCTTTGCCGAGTTAAAGCCCACAACTGGCCCTCGTCCTCGGTTGGCAGACTCCCAACTTTTTTTTATGGTTCTTTTACTATTTGGCAAAAGGACCTTTTTCTATATCCCATTCAAACCAAAAAAATATTAGGGCCCTTCTGATGGTATCTAAAAGAGCTGCACCTTGACAGGCCCGCATGGACCAATCTAGTGCTTCATGGTTTTGGGAGCGAATCATATATGTTTTCATGTTACCTCATTTCAGCACCGCATATAATACCGGCCTTACCCGCCCAGGAGGCACTTTGGTCAAGGAGGAAGATGACAGTGAGCAAAGCAGAGGTAAACCGCTTCGGAATATGGAACCTTCTTGGCAAGTTTATCTCCTGCACCCAGGGCTGGTTCTATGATTTGCGAGGCCCTGGGCCAAAAGTGAATGCGCGAGGTCCCTCTAATTTACTTAAGGGAATGCGTGAGGCCCCTCTAATTTACTTAAGTGACCCCTTGCAAGGAAACTATTCAGAGACACCGCGGGAGGCCCATTGTACAGGATTATACCTCACCCACAGTTTTAACTTTCAGCCAACAAGCAAGTCTCACACTTTCAGCCTGATAGGTGTACGAATTGCTTGTGGGCTATGAGTTAACACAGTGGGGGCGCTAAAATATTGTACAATGGGCATCCAGCAGAGTCTCTGAATGGGTCTCCTTGCAATTGGGACAAGGGGAAGCGTTTCCTTCCCATAGGCCTCCAGACACCATCCCTGAGAGGCCATGGGAGGGGACCCCTCCCATAGACCCTAATTGCAAAGAGACAGAAAAACAACAGGGCACACAATAGGTTTGGAGCCCCATGCTGGTTGACTGAGTGCGAGGCCCTGGGCAGCTGCCCACGCTGCCCATATGTAGCGCCGGCCCTGCCTGCACCGATGAGAAAACTTTAGCTGCTTAGAGAGTCTCAAGAACTCTCCGTCTGTATTCATCTAATAAGAAATGTGACCGAGATTCCAATGACGTACAATAATTGTGTGTAAGAATCACCTGCGGCTCTCAGACATTCTCTGTCTTCCAATGCTTGCTTTGAAAGTCCAGCCTCGGTAGCCACACTGAGTCATTAACTAGTGATGGCTTCTGGTCATTGAAGTCTTTAAGTTCCTCTTGAAGGGTACCCACTCCTGCACAGCCCATCAGAAAATCTGGCCACTCTCACTGTATTTAATTGAGCTCTCAGGACACCTACGGGGATATTTGAATATGACACTTTACCCCGCACGCTTTTACAACGGATGCCATTACCCTTCATTTTCTTACGTCGCAAAATCTTTTACAACGCAGGGCTTTAGAACACAATTTATTACAATGCATTCCCCATTACAATGCAATTTACTATTCTAGCTCCAACCGGGGCGTTACTGTGGCGCACCCCGCGTTTCCCCTAGAGCTGTTGCTAAATTTAGCAGCCTAGCGCCAATGCAGGGACCCTTGCAACATAGTGCAAGGGTGTCTGCATTGCAGGGAATGACTGTAATGAAGGTGTCCTTTCCTGCAAATAAGCAATCAATAATGGTGATTTGTAACTTCTATGTTTGCTGTTTTATGCAGCACACATAGAAATTTCAACTTGTAATTTTTTAATGATTGTTTATGTGCAGGAAGGGACACCTTCCTGCACATGAACAATCACTAGTGGTGATTTGCTGCAGCACAAATAAAAACAGCAAAAAGGCGGAGAAATTAATAATTTCTTCTCATTTCGCCAGGTTAAGACCAGGTTTTGCATTGTCATATTTTTGCCGCTGCCTCCTATTCACGCCACCCTTGTAAATAGGGAGCAGCATCAAAATCAATGGGTGTTGCTGCAGAATGTCTACCACAACACCCATCGCCCGCATATTTTCATGCTAAGTCCTGCATGAAAGGGGGGCTCATTCAAAAGGCGGCTTAAGTGGCTTAATGCTGCCTTATTAATAAGGTGAAGTGCTTATCGCCACAAGAAAGTCACAAAAAGTGACATTCTGGTGGCAATAAGCTCTTTTAAATATGCCCTCAAGTCTGTTAGTGAACTCAAAAAAGTTCAACCGTGACTGTTCATTTCAAAGATGCAGATCCCCAAATACAATTTGATAACACAAACTCTGACTGTGAGGCAATAGAATCTCGTGGGAATTCAGAATAGACAATTGCAACTGTTTTTTTTTGTTTTATTTATTAGCCCCTTTAGTATATCTAGTAGTTCAACTCAACATGTCAGAGCCAAGACAGTCACAGGGGTGCTGGTGGAGACCTCAATATAGTGACTAGAAGCATCCTAAAAAAGGACAGCTGCCACTGAAACCATGATTGATTCAAGCTCAGTGGACACGTGCAGGACTTTTCCCCAAAACCCCTGAACCAAGCCACACCTTCTGAGCTACCATTAACCTCTGCAGGCTGTGATTGTTGATTGACTCTCCGTCTGGTAGTGAACAAAGCCCCATGTGCAATAAAGGTGATGGCTGCCATCTTGGCTGAGAAAAGAATTCTTTGTGACGAATATACCGCGTTTTTCCACATTCTTTTTCCCCCGCAGGGAATTACAACGCGGCTCTTACAACAACTGCGTTGTAACAACACATACCATTTCGCCGATCATTACCAAATGTGATCATTTAAGTTACATTGTAACTGGGACCACCCCACCTATTCCTCCCCTGAATCTGCTTGACCACAACTCCTACTGCTGAGGCCAGGAACCTAAGGGCGTTTTGACCTTTGCAATCAACAAAATCAAGGATCATAAGACACCAAGGACAAAAGACAGAGGGGCATATTTACAAGGAGCTAACACCACCAGAACATCACTTTTTCAGACGTTCTGGTGGTGTTAAGTCCTTCGCCTTATTGCAAGGTGGAGTTAAACCACTTGACGTGGCTTAAGCTGCCATGTAAACAATGCCCCAATTCAGGCAGCACTTAGCGTCAAAGGGACGTGTAATGGGTGTTACCGCGGGAATTCCGCCGCATCACCCATTGCTTTTTGATGCTGCCCCATGTTTACAAGGTAGGGGCAGCACCAAAAACATTGTCACGGAATACATAGTCTTAAGCAGGCAATACAAGGAGAAATGTCTAATTACTGCTCATATTTTGTTCTTACCAAGTGTGGTGCGTTCTGCAGTACACATAGAAACAGTAAATCGCCTGTAAAGATTGTTTATGTGCAGGAAGGTGTACCTTCCTGCACATAAACAATCACCCCTGCAGTGCAGGCATCCTTGAAACATGGCGGCAGAGTGCCTGCGCTGGTGCTAGGTAGCTTCTATAGCACCAGCTCTAGGGAAACGCAGGGGTGCACTTAATTCTTGTAAATTCGGCGCATCCCTGCATTTTGAGACTGACGGAGCTCGCTGTTACCAATTTTGGCTTAACACAGCGCTCTGCCAGTTTCGAGTAAATATGCCCCAGCGGACAGTCCTCCCCATCGGCTGGAGAACCTGGAGAAAAAGGCCAATGAACACACAAGCACACGGCCTAGTCAGGTCACGGGCTCTGAACTGCGAGGTTCAGGCCAGTCTTGGCGCTGGATCTTTCGAGCTGCACCTCTGTTTCAGCCCCTGAATGGCAGCTGCTGAGTCTGCTACATTGGAAGGGAGTCCTGGTTGCCTCCCAGCTCAGCAGTGAGCAGTTTGAAGAGTCAGCATTTAAACAGCTCTCTGGGTGGGACAAGGAAAAAAATAAATCAAACAATTGTAGCAAACAAAACAGCTTTGTACAAGTCGAGGGATGGGCCTGTTGCTGCACGCTGGCCTGGCACACTCACCCGGGCTTGTCGGAGCTTTTGCAGCAACGAGGGATGCTTTGTATTTGGGGTGTGTGTACACTGGGGTGGAACAAGTCTGTCCTCGCTGAAGATGCCAATGTGTGGGAAAAGATCAAAAGATGCTGACCGGGGCAATACATGGCATCTAAGGGTGGCAAAGGGAAGGGAGCGACTGAGAAGGCGGAAGGAGCTGGAAACAGAAGATAGCTGTCAGAGAGAGCGACATTCATGGGTGTGGAAGAAGGAGCAAACTAGGGTCCATTCACATGCATACATACTGGAGTAACACATATGAAAAAGTCCATGCACTCATATGGGCGGGGAGGGGGAGAGGTGCATCAACTACTCACATGTTTTGTAGATTGAAGGAAATGTTGAGGGGTTGCACCATTTGCTGTCACACTTTATTAACATGTAGAAAAAGTTTTGCGATCTTCATGAAGTTGTGCCAATTATGTACCTATTGTAGCAACTATAAAAGATGACTTACCTGTAGAGGGTTGCAGGGAACTGTAAAACAAATTACTTACACATAGTGGTTTGTATGAAGTGCTTGCACGCAGTGACAACGTGTACCTTGACACAAAAAGTAGCATGTACAAGAAGGTTACGTACCCATATGGGGTTGTATCAGCTATTTAAAAGTTGCATTAACATGTGGAAAATGTTATTTAATCATAAGCAGGGCCACTGTAATTATGCGATAGTGCGGCCGCAGGGATTGTTGTTGCATAATTATAGATTTGCCGCATTTGCCACATAATCCACTATCTGCTGCATAATCTGCATATTTTAACCAAAAAAACTGTACTTCACATCGGCAAGGTCAGTCTACATTCTCCTGAATCTCACGCCTTCACACAAACCAAATACACTGCCCGGCCAGCCCACTACAGGACAACATTTTCTGCCACAGGAACGCACGTTGGCAAAACATCCTGTACAAGGAAATCTATGCTAGCCCCATCCCACCCAGTAGTGAGCAGGCCTGTCAACTCACACTACACCATCATGTGACACACGATATCAGCTCCCTTCACACAGTCACCAGGTGAAGAGCCAGTATTGTGGTGCTAATGAAGCAGGCATGAGAGGCAATGTGGCGCTGAAAGATATACAGTCGTCATACTTGAAGCCTAATATTGGAACCCACCTCGAGCGATGGTGCATCCCTTGATTTATCCTGGAGGTCGCGCATGACCTGTAGACGAGTGTAATATCAGGCGCAGATAATGTCATTTTTAAACACTAGAATGGTACATCCCGCCCTTCTTAGTTGTTGTGAACCAGAGAGTTCTTGACAGGCACTTGGTGTCACTCCTGACAACGTCTTTGAGCCTAGTTGCTGGCTAGGGTTGTGGCTACAGACAGTGGGCCTCATTTATGAAAAGGGACTCATCGTTGCGAGAAAACAGTGATGCGTAGCGCCACTTTCCATTGCGCCCTCCTTGCGACACCAATGATGCGTCATATTTACAGTATGAGGCATCATGTCACAAGGAGTTACAGATACATCAGTATTTCTGATGTATCTGTAGGTGCAAAAATGACGCATTAGTGGAGTGTGTCACAAAAGTGATGCAACTCCAGCAATGAGTCATTACACATGGGCAATGTGAAATGTGCCTGCGTCAGTCTTACGCCTGCCATGAGGCAGGCGTAAGATATTGACACATTTGTGTCCTAGAAGTGGCGCAGTGAAATCTTATAGATTTCACAGCGCCACTTCTACGAGACTTAGTTGCCTGGGAACGCCCCCCTGCATACATTATAATTGGTGCATGTATAATGTGACGCAGGGGTTTACAAAGGGACGCATCTACCTAGATGCATCACTTTGTAAATATGGTGCCATAAGGCACATTTTTTACGCCGCTGGTGCGTCACAAAAAGTGATGCACCGGTGGCGCAAAAGTGACACAAGGGCTCATAAATAAGCCCCAGTATCTTTGGAGGTTTCACTTGGCTCTCTATGGCAAGAGTTGGGGAGCTGGGAGGTTGTCTTGGAGTGTCAGCGGGGTCTGGCTATGGGCCTGTAAGGCATGTTCAGAGTCCTTTCCTTGTTGGGCCGGAGTGACAAACTCTGTGTCGTCATACAGGGCTCCATGGTCTTGTTGCAGGTGGTTGTTTTCGTCTCGAATCGTAGTGGATTGGGGGCTCTCTTGAACCATGCAATGTTGAGTGTGATAGTCTCCATTGCTCGAATGGCAGTGATCATGGTGCCTTTGCGGTTGGCCATAATCAATGTCCCTCTCTCATAGGGAGTTCGGTACTTCCATCCCGGGATGTAATCGTGGAGGAATACATGATCGCCTCTGCAAGGTTGTTCTCTTGGGCTCTCCAGTCAGCAGATGCCCTGTTATTGCTGCTCCTTCTTCGTCGTTTGCTGTCTGTTGCATATAATTGGGGTGTTCACCGCTTAGAAGTCATAGATAGTATGTTCCGGCTCCCCTCCTGAACATAAAAGACGCTGTGGAACAGTATGTCACAGAGTGAGGAGTGGTTCAGAATGCCATCAGAAAATTATGCAATGACCACACAGAATCCTTTTGATGATCCACCCTAATTCTGAGTACTTTTGTCGGAGTCCTCATAAATTGTTCAACATCCCCATGTGCTGGAGGCCACCAAGGAGTGATGCGCCTATGCTTGATGTTGAGGCTGTCGAGGTAGGTTCAAAAGGAGTGCCCTCCACTTTGGCGTCTGTCCCTGGGACCACAGTTTTTCACAGATGCATGCCTTTGGCTTAGCTTTCCCTGTGCCCCGGGGTGCTCTAGGGCCACAACAACATCTTATAGCACCTTGAGGACCAATATTCACTGTCCCTGAAGGACTACTCCAGCTCGAGTTGAGCTGAGTTGAGTGCGTGTTCTCCACAATGGTTCTAGGGTGCTTCTTGAATCATTGTCAAGTTTATCGCACTTCATGTGGAATGTAACCCACTGATTTGACTTGATCGCTTCTATGGCTCATTCTAAACAGGGGTCTTGTCATGAGGCATGTGCTAGTTCATCAAGCAAAAGAGATTGTGGGTATGCAGTCTGAGATATGACCCGAATATATAGCTTTGTCAGCTTGTCGTCCTCAGCACCTCTCCTCGGGTGTCTGGAAGGAAAACTGCTGAGTTGTTGCTGCATATGCCCATTTCTCCATACGAGGCTGTGGATGGTTGGATGTGCCCTGGAATAAATTTATTAGTGGCTTTTGATCCGTGATGACTCGAAACCTCAATCAATCAATCAGGAGTTTGTATAGCATGGCTACTCACTTAAATATTTGATTTGATGGCGAGTGCCTTGTGCTCAATTTGGGCATATCACGCCTCGATGTCAGAGAGGGTGCAGCTTGCAGAAGCTATGGGTACCCACTGGTCCACCATTGTCACAGCACTAGAACTGCTCCAGCGACCACTGGGCGGTTCTCAGCGGTTAGCTTGGTTTTCTAATCTGGGGTCAAAATAGGCCATTGTAGCATCATGGAGCAGGGTATACTTGATCTTTTTAAATATTATTTGTTGGGTTACGCCCCACTCCCACTTCGTCTGGGATTTCAGGAGTGTTCCCTGGGGGTCACTGAGGGTGGTGAGATTAGGAATAAATAGGCCACAGCAGTTTGTCATGCCAAGAAAGCTTCAAACTTCGGAAACCAATTTCGGGGGTGTGTCGTTCTTGATGTCATCAGACTTTTTCGGGTCCACACTGATTCCGTCAGATGAGAATATGTTGCAGAAGAACTCAACTTTTTGAAGAAGGAACATTTGGCACGGTTAAATGTCAGGCTGCGGTCAGATATTCTTTGTAGATCAGTGCAGATGTGTGCATAGTGCTCATCGTTGGATTTGGACTAGATGAGAATATCATCACTAAAGTTGATTACCCCAGGGTGGCCAGACAGAGTCTCTTGTATTGCATTTAAAAAAATCTCTTTGGCTGAGGATATGCCAAAATTCAGCTTGGTGAAGCGGCATAGGCCGAGGTGGGTAGAGAAACTATTTATGTATCAGCTTTTGGGGTCAAGAGTTAGTTGATGGCATTGGTAACCAGAGTTTAGGTTGGTCTTCAAAAACTACTTAGCTCCCATAAGATCAGCTATGATGTAATCCATTGTGGATGTGATGTTGTATTCTCTGCTAATCGTCAAATTTAGAAGCCTCATGTCAATGCAAATTCTCACTGCTTCTGGCTGCATGGGCTTGGGTGCAATCACCTTCGGGAGACACACGGGTTAGGAACTGTGACTTTCTTTATCACTCCTAGCCGTTTTAACCTTGTGAGTTCTTCCTCTATGTGGGGGGGGGGGATGGAATGAGGTGATGCCACAATTGACTTTACGGAAACATCCATATGCAGTTTAACCATGTAGTTTTTCAGGCAGCCCAACCCAGTGAACGCGTCTGAATTAATGTAGAATGTAGTCTCGTTGGTGAGGGCACACTTGTGCAGCAATTGACACTAGTCCCAGAACTTCTGCTGTTTTGCAACCGATGAGTGGGTAGTTGAGTTTCATGATGACATAGAATGTGGTGTGTGACTCCAGTGGCAAACTGTGCTGGCAAAGGATCCGGCTATGGGAAGATGGTTATTACTCCCAAAGGTGAAGATTTTGGTTTTGGTGGTATTTGGGGGAAGCTTTTCTTTCAGGGTTTCACAGGTGTCCCATATGATCACATTGACTGAGGTGCCAGTATCGATGAGTGCGGTACTGGGCTGCCCATTGATTTATACTTTGCATTCCCGATGTGGCCAGTGTCATGGTGTTTTGTGACTGGTGTAGGAGAGAAAGAAGACTTTCTAATGACTGTTGCCATCCGTGTCGTACAAGTCTATGTGGCTCAGTGGACCTCTGTGCTTGTCGAGCGTGTCTGCTCGGACAGTTTGGACGGGGTTACAGGCTGGCCTCCACATATTTCCTGATTGTCCTCTAGTGCTACTGCTGCAAACCCGCACAAAGTGGTTGTACTTGCCTCACTTTGTGCAAGTTTTCCTCTGTACCGGACATTGGGTTGGAAGGAGGTGGACTCATCCACTGTAATTGCAAACGGACAGTGTGTTCATGGCTTTCAAGGTGTGTCCAGTGGGTTGAGTTTATGCACCTGGTCCACGGTTTCCATTTTGATTCTTGGTTAAAATGTGTTTGGTGATGTCATAGCTATCCTTGCTAGGGCCTCCTTTATGTATTTCACCCTGCTGTGCGGCAACTCATGAGCACCATCCAGAGTCAGCATGTCTTCCAGCTTGATGCCCATCATCCTCAGTATGAGTGTCCGAGGCACACTGGATTTGCACCCTTGGATGATCTGAGACCTGATCGCTTTGTGGTGATCATTGTCTGTGCAAGTGCTTGCTATTTCACTCACCCGCACAAAGAATCCGTCAATGGGCTCATTGTCTCTTTGTTACGATTGTTGAACCTTGAAGCGCCCAAAGTATGGGTTAATCTGCGGGTCGAAATCATATTGAACACTGTCACCACTGCTTCATAGTTATCTTCATCACCAGTGTTGGGGAGATTTCCAACAGTCTTAATACTTCCTTGCCGGCACAGTGTAACAGGAGCAACTGTTTGACCAAAGGGTCGGTCTCACGGATGGCTCAAAAGTAATTGGTAAATCTGTTGAGCCAGGCCATCTCGCGGCTCCTGTCGCAGGGTTGGACTCACTGAAAGGCTGTAGTATGCTATTTGCTGGGTGGGCCAGATTAACAACCGCATGCATCGCAGCCGCAGGACGGCCTCCTTCATTGGCCAGCGCAGTACCGGACGGTTGCAGGCTGGGGTGGTCTTGCTCTTGTGACGACAGAGACAAGCGGATGTGGCAGGAGAAGGGGCCGGGAAAAGCTGAGGAGTGTGGTTGGCAGTTGCTGAGGCCAGTGCACACTCTGTGGGGGGCAAAGAGACAGTGCCTCGAAAGGCACTTCTGCTGTGAGGGACTCACCCCCTTGCGGAGGTGTGTCACTAATGAACCTGGCTGTGGTAATGCTATGAGTTGAAATAGGGCCTCACACGTGGTCTGGCGGATGAGGTGGAGGCGAAGAGTCCATTATTAGGGAACCGTGAGCATCAGGGAAGGAACTCCATGTAGAACTGTCACTCCCGGGTGGGGGCTGCAGAAAGGCTGGGTCTTGGCCATTACAGCATGCAGAGCTGCATCGGGTCACTGCTGGGAGCTGCCCGGTATGAGAGCCACTACTGCAGGGCCCAAGTCTGCAGACTGAATTACCATCACTGCAGGGGAGCAGCCTGATGCGAAGAGTCAGTTGCGATCTGCGCAGCCACCTGAAGGAACAGGAAGGCGGCGCCAAGATCAGGCAGAGCCACACAGGGCGTAGCAAACAATGCCATGCAAGTGGGGGGCCACCGCGGGCCAATCCTCGTCAGCAGTGCGATGCTGTAGTAAACTTCAATGAGAAGAAATCCAATAAATCCAATGACAAGGTAAATTTAAATTCTTGTAAGTTTGATGGAAAGAATAGACCCACGACCTCCAGCAATATCCTTCTCACAGTTTCTCCAAGTTTCTAATAATGCTCAGTAGTAAAATTCTAATAACCAAAAGTTCTGCACAGAACATTCCTAACATTCCTACAATGACATACAAACATTCTATATTCATCTCTGAATTACATTACACGATATTACACACACCCCTTTCCTCAGAAATAAAATAAAATAATTAACAAAAACCAAAATATACCATCAATAATACACATAATCCCATCCTCATCGCCAATAAATGTAGTAAGCTTCAATGAGAAGAAATCCAATAAATCCAATGACAAGGTAATTTCAAATTCTTGTAAGTTTAATGGAAATAATAGACCTACGACCTCCAGCAATATCCTTCTCACAGTTTCTCCAAGTTTCAAATAATGCTCAGTAGTAACATTCTAATAACCAAAAGTTCTACACAGAACATTTCTAACATTCCTACAATGACATACAAACAGTCTATATGCATCTCTGAATTACCTACTCAATATATTACAGATGCTCATGTGATAGGCCAAATGGAGTGTGCCTGGGAAGGGGATGCGGCACTGAAAGATAGACACTCGTCACACTTGGAGCTTGGTATTATGGACCCCACCTCAAGCGACGTTGCGTCCCACGGTCTCACCTGAAAGTTAGGGAAGTGTTATATCAGGCACAGCTGACATCATGTTTTAAACACTAGAACGGTACAAATATCACAGAGTGGCAGGAAACACAAGCTGAAAATTACTGTATTCGGTGGCTTTCAAGCTCGTTTTCCGAGGCTTTTAACTGAAGACCTCCATTTAGAGGTGTGAGAAGGCCCCAGGACCCCGGCATCAGCTTTAGCAAGCTTTTTGTCCTGTGGAGGAGGCTTGGGGGCATGACTGGCAGGTTTGATTGAGGTTTGGGCACTGAAATAGTGGACAGTGCGGCATGTTGCTCAAGAACTGATGGAAGAGAGAAGAGAGAAAAGGGGAAGTACAAGCTGGAGTGCACTGAGCCAACAGGTGCTGGGGACAAGGAGAATAGACGAATTGAAAGGGCCACGATGTGGGGACAGGTGAAACCAGAGACCAGAGAAGAAAGGAGCACCAGAAAAGGGAACTGGGCTTATAGGTAGAAGAAAGGGAAAAAAGGATTGGAGAATGACAGACAACAAGTTAATGGGATATTGAGATGGATGGGCAATGATGGCAGCATACACTTCATTTTAGAAAGTGGGATGAGTAAAGATAGAAGCAGCTGAGGCCAGACATCCGAAGCAGGACATGGATACATTCGACGGTGCTATACTCTCAAATTAACAGAGTGAGCAGGATAGCAGTGTGTCCCTTGAGAGACAAGACATAATGAGAAGGAAAAGTAATGAAAGAGAACATGGGGGAGAGAGTGGAAAGGAGCAGTGAATGAAGACAATAGAGAGGGTGATACCGATGACTGCTGGGGATGGGTTAAGGGTGACAGAATGAGAAATGTGATAAGGAGAGAGACAAGTGCAAAATTACAATATGAGTGACAGATGGCCAAGAGGAATTACAGGGCATACTCCGCTGTATGTGTGGAAGATCATGGTGACACATGGGGATGGAGCCATAGGGAAAGGCATGGGACTAGGAGGGGGAGCATTTGTGGGGACTCGAGACAAAGATGGCCAAAGGGATGCCCTAGAATGGTGGAGGAAACAGGGGAGTGGCAGAGACAATGTGGAGAGAGGAAGAAGATCAGAGAAAGGGTCTGGCCAGGGGTGTAACTCCAAGGGGGGTATTTGGGGTGTTACACCCCCCTATAAAATGTATTCTGTAGTAAATTGTTGGGTACAAGTACTTTCAGTCGGGTAATGTTAAGCGTCTAATTTCACCTGGGACTTTTTCCATGCTCCCACTGACAAAAACACACACATTGTCTCTCTTCTATGTTTCGAGTATAGTGTTCACCCCTAACAATGGGCACCCCTCTCTCTTTGTACTGCCCCATTAAGACCCCCTCAAGTCCTGCTTCTCATATAATGTGTTTTAACAAGATGTTCCAGCGTGATTGTTGGGAAATTTGAACCACCCCAATCATAGTGACGCCCCTGGGTCTGGGGAGACCCAAGAGATAGCTTGACAGGTTTCAGAAGGGAGGAGGAGGAGGTGCTAGAGAGGGTAACCACAGATCAAAATGTAGAGAGAAACAAGGACAGACAGTGACAGGTTTCAGAAGTGGAGGCAGTGAAAATGAAGGAAGACTGGCAGTGAGATTGGATATGTGGAAGACTATAGGAGGATTAGACGAATCTGACGGAGATATAGGATGGTTATAAAGTATGTGTTCGAAAACTTGGAAAGTGTGTGGGTGTGGATGGTAAAACAAACCAAGACTGTACAAGGTTGCGACCCGTCAAGACAAAGGTAGTGGGAGTGCCAGCAATGGCACCAGAAAAAATGGATGCAGAAAAGCACATGAAGGTAGGGTTGGGGGAAAATACACAGAGGAGATTGAAGGAAGGGATCAGGAAATACAACAAAAAATACAACAGGGGTAGGTGGGGACCAGGATAAAGATGCAGTTGAGCTCAAAAAGCACAATGGAAGTAGCAACAGTGTATCATCAACATATAAGGGTTTGACAAGATCACTGGGGTTGCATTTGGTATTATCCACAAAGGAGAAAACAAGATTATATTGAAGTCTGTAAACTAGTATACAGTGAGATAAGAGAGAAGGAGGAGCTTAAAGAGGAAAGGGAATTGGCAAAAAGGCTGAACGTGCCTACGACCATGGAGAATTGGACTGCTGCCTTCTCTTTGTATGCCAGTGTGATATGTGAGAGAATACCTGAACGCAGTTTGTTTTCATGGAAATGCTTGGACGTATTCAGACAAGCTCACACCTGTTTCAGAGGAGCGGCATGATTACGGTATGACGAGGAACATAGAGCAAGCAAGCGGGAAAAGAGGAGTGTGGCTTGGGATGAACTGGGCAGCAATTTATAACTTCACTTAATGGCACTCACAAGGCCCTTAGTAGTAACACACACAATAAGAAGGCATTCGGTTGCTACCTGCCAACCTCCCTTTCAGGGCACCCAACCCGGGGAGATGATGTGTTTTTTGCAGTATTCTGCAAGAAACTCCTGGGTTTTAGGCCCCAGAGACCACAAACCAATTGGAAATCACCTATGGATGGTGTGTTTTGGGTAATGACCAGCCTTGTGGCATTTACAGGATTATATGTTGGCTAGTGAGTTCCGAGCTACTTTTCCTATGGATGAACACACACAAGAATGCACACTATATAGTTTTAAGACTTTAAATCAATTTCCTAATCTAGTGCAGATGATATACATAGACGTAAGTATAAAAACAAACAATTCAGTGGCAATGATTGAAATTATTAAGCAAAATACTAAAAAGAATTGCGATTATGTGACAGGTATTTCAGAAGTTCATTTCATGGTATGATGAAATATGTCACCTTTCACCAAACCCTCCCTTCTAGCTCCTAGCTAAGCTGTCTTAGAACCAAAAGTGGGATTTAGAGTTTGACAGACGGGTCACTCCATCACAAACGTGGCGGATGTCCCGTCCACAGTATTACAAGTGCATTATATCCGATGGAACTTTTAGCAAAGCAGATGGGATACTCGTCATGTTTGTGACAGAGTAACCCGTCTGCTTGAACTTGAAATCAGGCCCTAAATTGGTTGAGGTGGCCTCTAGCTTGCATACATTTGCCAAACAACCAGCCTGGTTTTCTGTTCTTCAAAAAGGCTGCTTTGGGTATCATTTGTGGCATTGGCTAGTGAGGTGATAAGGCCAGGCTAGCTCCGAGAAGCTGATGGCCTACAATGAGGATCTTTGCAGTCACAGCTGCCCAAACTAAGTCTTCCAGGAAGTTTAAGATTCCTCTCAGGTGATTACATGATTACATGTCTGTACCAAGCTTAAATACCCTATTCTGGTTATTTTGGACAGGCCAGGTCTCTTGCTGAATGATGCAAAATGCAAGAATTAACATATTAATTTTGTTTTTCCATCACTGAATTCTATCACATAATACAAATCACATGAATACATATATGTGAATGATTGAGGAGCTAATAAACGATTACAAAAACAATGTTATATGTTGTACATGTGGAATCAATACTCTTTTATAACTGAAAAATACCCACTCAGCTACATGAATATATGAAAAGCAGTGTGGTGACATAAGCAGAAAAATTAAAAGACTACACCAGAGAGATTACGAATACAAAGCAATGCAGGAAAATATGGAGGAGCATGTTGGTCATATAGTAGGGGTCTTTGCACACTACAGTACTGCAATTTCAAGCACAAATGCTCTAAGTGGGGGGGGGCAAAGCACATGGTGTTGCAATGCACAATGGCAGGTTAAGAGAACTGAAATACTGAAAGAGGAAGAAAAGAGAGACTTGAAGGGCTTTCACAAACAGACAATACTCCTGTTAGAAGATAACTAAAATGGGCAGAGCATTCCAACAGCACTAACAAAACGAAGGACTCAGTTCTGAAATAACAATTGAAAGAAGTAGATAAGGGGAGAATCGGACGTCCAAACTTGTTTGTGCCCTTAGACAACTTCATTATATATCCCCTGAGCAGCATACCAAAAAAGAGAGGTGAATACAGACTGAACCACAACTTGTCTTATGTAGTCAATATTTGACTACAAAATAGTCAATAATTGACTACATAAGAGAAGACTTACAGTAACACATGTCAGTATGAACAAGGTCATAGACATGGTAAGGAAATGTGATAAAGTAACTAATATGGCAAAGTGTGATGCGAAATGTGCTCTTAGATTGTTCCCTGTTCACTAGGGGTGGGTGGAACTCGCGAAGTTGAATGAAATTTCTGTGAGATTCCGCACATTTCCATGAACTGAAGGAATTCAGCATGTCATGCTGCTTGCGCTGATTTTTAGAGCCAGGACCTCGTTCCCCGCAAAGAACGAGCTCCCCTGAAAAATCAGAGTGAACAGCACCACACAGAACACCAGAGGGCGCTGCTTTCCACGCAGATCCCCAGAGGGCACTGCTTTTCTAGTTTATTTTGCTGCCACTCAAGTAGATTTTCGATTCTAGATGCAGGTTACTGACCGCGAACGGTTGCAGCAGCCCTTGTTTGAAATCTTGCCGGGTGCCCTCCTAGTGACTGAAAATCATACTAGGGGATGCCAAATCGCGCTCGCGCTAGCCCACTTACCATAGGCGAGCCGTGTGCGGGAAAAACTCAGTCGGCAGAGCGGAATTTATCACCCACTCCTACTGTTCATCCAAAAGATTTTAAGGTGCTTGTTATCCAAGTAGACCACATGAGTTATGTAGAGAAAGCTACAAGTCAATAAGTTGTTCAGTGTTGTGTGCCTTTTGAAACAAATTTAGTATGCTCTTGGAATGGCTGGTGAGGTGGAAAGTTGGAATGGATTTGCCTTTACACCATGTGGATGACTTCCTATCTGTAGGAGTGGATGATGGGAAAAAATGGTGTAAGAGGATGTTACAAAGGTTCCTGAAGATGGCGGAGGAGCTCGGAGTACAGTTGGGAGATGAAAAGAGAGGAGAGCCAGCAAAGACACTAGCTTTACCTGGAATAGAGGTTGACTCCATTAAGATGGACATCGGGTTACCATTAGAAAACCTGATTAAACTGAAGATTTTATAGCATCCTTGAAAGGAATATAAAATGTGAATTGAGGAAGGTACACCAGTCGTTGGGACACCTTAATTTTACATTCAGAGTGGTAGTACTTGGTAGAGTGTTGTGCAGGAGACTGGTGAAAACAACGAAAGTGTGCACCAACCACATCACTGAGTGAGACTTGACTAGTGGGTAAGAGACAACTTGGTGGTAGCTTTCTGGCCAACAACAATGGCAGAAGCATATGTTGGGATGAAGAGTTGAGTACTTAGCAATTTGGAGTGAGCTGCTGGAGCAACAGGTTTTGTTGTATACTGGAATGGAGTATGGCGTGCAGGACAGTGCCCACAAGACTTGTTGAAGAACACAGAATGGCATTTTTGGAGTGTTTTCCAATGCTGATGGCTCTGAAATTGTGATGACAAGAGTTTTGTAACAGCAGAGTGATGTACAGGGTTTGAATTGGCTGTCGGCCCAAAAGAAATGGTTGAGTAAACATTTGAGAGAGGTAGTGTTACGTTAAATGTCATTAAACTTTGTGCTGTATCAAAACATGTGCATGGCCTGAGTAGCAACGTGGGTGACACAATCAAGTTTGCAGTGTATGAGATTCTGTGGACTGGTCCAGGATGCGGACATGTGGCCCAGCATGATACCAGAGGAACTTTGGCTGTAAGGCGTCTGACATCTGAAAGACTGCAGGAAGCATCATTGGCATCTTCAGCCTTGTGTAATTACAGGATATGCTGGTTGGCATTTGTGGCTGGTGGGATGAGGTTGAGTGGCAGTAAAATACGTGGAATGCAAGATAGGGAAGATAATGTGGAGAGCTATGGGCTAGGTGTGGTGAACAAAATCTAGGCTCCCCCCTTGATCACTGTAAACTTAGCAGGAATCAATTCCTTTGAAAGACTTTCTGGGGCTATGACCTGGAAAGAGGTGAATTATAGTGCAAAAATGTAAAGAATGATAGAGAATGGGTGGGTACACTGATTGAATACAGCGAAACAGACCAGAGAAGAGAGGGTGTGGCAGGTTGACTGAAGAAAATGGAGGATTAGAGTGTGTCCTTGGTTATGGGTGACAAGGTTTAGCAAGAGACAGTTGAGTGAAATGGAGAGTTTGTTTGTGAACAAGAACAGCAGCGGAGTGAAAGAATCAAAGACCTGAGAGGGTTGAGAGAATATTTAACTCGGTGTGTTTCAGGTGAAATTGAGTTTGGGACACACTCCTGTAAAGCATAGGCCACTGATGGGGTATGGATTGGACTGAGCAAGAAGGATGTAGTGAGGCTGGGCAGGAGGAAATCTACAAAATACAAGGTGTATTTGACGAAGATTAATGAGCAGGAAAGAACAAAGTAAAGGTTTATGCCTAAAAGTTTTCAGATGTTGGGGCAGCAGATTGAACAGTGTTGGAGATATGAGTATGTGGACATTCTGTAGTAAAATGTGAATGAAAACATGTAGAATGCGAAGGGTTTCGAAGACAGTTGGGGCTATGTTTAAAGAAAGTTGGGATGACTTGTCAGGCAGAAGAAGAATGAGATTGTCACAGCTTCTATCGATGCTCTGGGAATTGAAAAAAAAGAAATGATGGTCATACTTAATAGTTTTACAGGGGTGTGGAATTCGATAAAATATCTACTTGTCCATGGGGCAGGTTGCTTCATAAATCTACTTGTCCTGTAGCAAAATCCACTTGCCTACTTGGTGCCATGTACTGCAGCGACAAATTATGGCCGCAATCCCATTATATAAGACTTCTGATATAGCCTCCTTGATTATGCCAGGGCTCATAGCATAGTAGTGTTTGAATACTTGCAATCCCCTTATGTTGCCACGTTTCCACAGATCTACATACTGGGGCTGAAGGTAGTGGTAAGCAACAGTTCCAGAGTCAGAGTGCCCTTTTGAGTCAGTGCAAACCTACTAACTTGCATGTTTTGAGGGTATCAAAAACTCTTTTCTGATATATTCCCATACAGAGAAATGTTGGAAATTTACTCCTGACAATGGTAGATGTAAACCTTCTACCAGGGTTAGGAAAAAATTGGTTGGAGGGAAAGTGAACTTGCAAACACTCAGATTTTCGCATGAGCAAATCTACACATGCACATTTGCCAATACAAAAATGCAGTTCACAAATATTTTCTAGGAGTACTATTTATTGACCTACTCCTGTATATTCTTGGGAATTCACGAAAGCCGCATAACTACCCTTAACCGCATCCGTGCGGCGCGAATTCCCCGCCCATGCTGACTCCGCCTTGCGCAGGCGGAGTCAAGACGGAACGGTTCCGTCATCAGCACAGCTCAGCCGATGCTGATGACGGAACCGTTCTGTCATCAGCATCGAAGGGGTTAATGCAAGGACATGTACCTTGGGTACACTTTTGGGACTTTATTTAATAATTGGGCCCCTCATATGGTCTGGTGTTGACCGTGACCTTTTGCGTTTCTTAAAGTTCTGTTTCGGCTGGCTTCACTGTGAGTTGACAGCATTCTGTTCTTTCACAAGGAGCATATCGGCACACAAAGTATTTTTGTTCATTGCCAGTAACTAATGTGGCAGTGTGCGTTTTGAGACTAAAAAAAACTGTTTGTTCTAATGGTGAGGGCCTAGCAGCGCGCACCCCAATAAGGTTTTACAAAAACCATGCATAAACAAGTCACACATTGACATAACTAAAAAGCGGACCATTAATTTCAGACCCACTGGCTTTGCCAATGCTTGTTTGTTTTTGTTTGTTATGTTATGTTATGTTATGTTATGTTATGTTATGTTATGTTATAGCAACTTGTATAGCGCTCAGCTGCCCCAGCAAAGGGGCGACCCGGCGCTTCCAGCACCAGAAAAGAACAGCTTGCTACGGCGGAGACCCGACATAACCACGGCCAGAATAAACTATTTTAGGGGGAAAAGGTGTGTTTTAACAGCCTTCCTGAAGTTCAGCAAGCCTTCCAATTCTCGTATGTGCGAGTTCCACAGTTTGGCTGCCAGGAAGCGGAAGGAGAGACCTCCCGCTCGACAGCGTTTCACCCGGGGAACCGTGACCAGGTGCTGTCCCAGAGAACGTAGTGCACGGTAAGGGACATACAATGTCAACAGATTGCAAAGCAGATTAGGTGTAGCAAATGTTCATAATCATATTGAAACTGGTTACACTGACTTTCCGTTATGAATATTTTTGGGAAACACTAGCAGCATTAACACATGTTACTAAATGATGATGCAAAGAAAGGGTACCTGAAACTTTACAGTAGTTTAGCTAAATGGTTTTTTTCCTGCTTTCATTTTTTTAATGAACTTTTTATTTTGAAAGCAAAGAATCATCAATCTTGATTTCAGGCTTTTGCGAATATTTGCATCAAATCAGAGAGCATTCCGGGAGCATTATACATAGCTTCATTTAGCTAAACTTTGAAAACGTGTGCAAACATTTTTGTACTGGAACTACTGTCAGCAGTGTAGTCGGCGCTTACAACATTTAATTAGAGCGCTCACCCTAATAATAAAGGCTTTCAATTAATGAACCATAAATACAAGTTTGAAAGAAGTTATATATGAGCAAAAATATTACCTTAACTGCAGATAATCTCCTTCCCTGATCCATAATGTGGTACTGCAAACTGGCAGTCAAAGGGTTTGTGCTGCAGGGGGTTGGGCCTACTGGTCCCAAGGACAAAATAAACAGAAAAACTTGTTTCCCTTGAACCCAAACAACATGTCCTGGGTGTGGGGCTATAGGAATTCCACATCCCTGGTTTTAGCCTTGGGTGATACAGATTTACTGAACGTAAGTTTGACTTTTTTGAAGGTGATGAAAAAAGACTTAACGGTAGTAGACAGAGTGCTGCCAGCGTTGAGCGCATCATATTGCTTTTTTCCCTTAAGCCATGTTGCACAGCAGCTTGTCCTGCCATCTAATATGTGTAAAAGCAGCATCAGTGTGTCAAGCAACACTATCGAAGAGGGAGGGAGAAGCAACAATGGACAGCAGAAGGAGGGCGGGATTGAAGAAACGGCAGACAGCGAAAGGAGGGCACGGGAAAAGAAACAACAGAGAGCAGGACGGCGAGGGAGAAGCAATGGACAGCGGGAGGAGTGCAGGGGTGAGTGGAAACCAGGTACACCAGGAAGTTGCATGGGAGGAGGGTGAGAGCTGCAACAGCAGGAGGGCGGGGAGTAACTGAATGAGCACATGGCCAGTGAAAGAACACTGGCCACAGACAGAACGATTTACTTGGTCATTGGTCCCCCATGAGGAGGCCGGAGGTGAGGAGGAGGAGGCGCTGACCAATAAGAAGCAAGGAAACAAGAGTGACATTGAAGTCAATCAAGGGTGGGTAATAGTAAGTCATGTGCCGCCTCTAAACCCGTTTCAGCCTTTTTTTTGTTACCAATGGATTTCGCTGGCAGCGCATACGCGCTGTTTAGTCGAAACCTAATAACGAAGTCAAAGTGGAAGAAGGGGCAGAAATAAACATGTATAGCGGGCTACTTTTAAGGGGTGAAAGTTGGTGAACAAAATGAAGAAAACATGTTGCGATTTCTAAGTTCAATGAACGTTGCAGAAAATGAGAGAACAAGGATACGTACAGACCGCACTAGTACCAGTAGAACGAGCAAAAGGTGTGGTTAATCGCCGCCCCCACCAAGGGACAGCTTCTAAGTGGTGCTAGTCCGTCTGCTGCCCTGTGTAGCCTTTTATTGCACTTGGCACAGCTTCCTATTGCAGCAAAAAGCAGCTGAAGCTGTTCATCTGTAAAAAATAAAAAAAACATGTTCTGCACTTCTCACGGTGCAACGTCTGCGAAGTTTTAAAAAGTGAGAATTTGCGTGACGGGAGACCTCACAATTTCGCACACCCCAAGTGACAATCCAGTTTTGTTTTGTGATTTGTTTTTTTGCATTGTGCCACATAGGAATATTATGCAGTGGCCTGCAGTTTAGTCGTTGTTTAACCCCTTGCATGCTGCCGCGAATCTGCGCCTGTGCGGCAAAATCACGAGTGGGCGGGTTTATGACGGCCCCCAGCCGTCATCAGCACACGAGCGCCGTAGTGCATGACGGATAGGGGCCCTCATCAGCATGCATCATTAATTCATGATTGTTTATCCGGCCCAATACAAATCAGAATGAAAAGTAACGAACAATGATAATGATTTACGAATGGCAAGCATCATGCACTCCAATAAAGGAATTGTCTGCTATTCGCTGGATCGTACACACTGAAGACCTCCAGATGAATATTAAAAAATAAGAAACCAGAGGAGGAGCCTAGCCAGCAGCCGAGATGGCCGCCTAGCGCATCGGCTCCGTCGACCCGTGTGCCTTCTACAAAGATCCTGCATCGAATCCTGCACCTCCGTGCGCCACACTTACCCAGGAGACGCTCCTACTCCCGCTGCTGCGAGTCCCGGCGAAAGCGGAGTGATTCCGAGGTTGTAGAGCCGCTGTGTCCATCCCGGCCTCTCGAGTGGCCGCAGCAGGGACATCTAGTTGCAGAGGCGGCCGGCGGCGACAGCAACAGCCGCGGCCGCTGAGGAGGGGGAGGTGCCGGTGGACGTTTGCTGCAGACTGGCGCTGGGATTTTCCATCGTAGCTTTTCTCGGATTGGCAACATAGCGCGCCTAGCCTGCTACATTGTATCGGCTCCAGTATACTGTATCCCGGCCTCGCTGGAAGTGGGCCGGGATTGTTTCTTTGTTGCACTCCTCCTGGGCGGACGCCATTTTCCGCGTCTGCAACCCTGTGCCTGCCGGAGGGATTCCCTGCTCCGCCGGCTTCCTAACATCAGAAACTTCCCTGTGCCCGGCTGCCTTCGTGTCACGGTGTCAGCTGTGCCATGCAGATATTGCACGGTTTATTGGGGACGGCTCGCTGGCGAGTGAGGCTTGTTTTTCGTGGCGCTCTGCGGCTGGGCGCACAAGATGGTGGCCACAGATGCATCCCCCACTCCGGATCCACCGCTGGGGCTCCGGGATGTCCTGGATGCACTTGAAGGTCTGCGTATGGCCTTTCGCAACTTTGCTACTGACTTGGGGGCCCGGCTCACTGAGGTCCTTCCGGCTGGTCACGGTGGCTTCTCAGCACTGCACACTACGCCACATCCTCCGTTGGTCGATGGTGAAACACCCGGTCTAGAGTGTACGGAGACATCGGATGGGCGCGTCACCGTTTCTGCTGCAGTACTCCTGGACATCGCCTCGGGGGAGTTTGGTGACACTGCACCTCTGCGAGGGCCGGTGCTTCAGTCTCAGACGCCATGCTGCCCTCCTCCTTTGTTCTCTGGAGACGTGCTTCTTTCCATCCTTCGGGACTTGTTGTTTGCGTATCGTCTGACTGCTACGCTGGAACTCTCATCTGGTCTTTCACCCTGTTGTGCTGTTTTTGGACTGGCAGTGAAGATTTCTTGTGCCCCCTACCATCGAGCTCCAAGCCAGTTGGCCTCGCTGCAAGCGCCTCGACTCTCGCGTTGGATTCCACGGGGGCCCTCCCCTTCCATGTTGGCTGCCCTGGAACTGGACTTTGTTGACATCCTGGTTCGAAGGGGACAGGGCTGATGATGCACCCTATTATGCTGCAACTTTCTATGTGTATGGCCGGGACTGGGATTGACACTTGTTGGAGGTACAGGTTGCTTAGGTACTAGGTCGGGACCTGGGGTTGGGCGGCCGTGGGTAAAGTAATTGTCTGCTTTGGTAATATCCTGGGCCCTCCTCCGATCAAACGTGATTTTTTCTTCTTTCTCTTTATCTTCTTTTTCTGCATTTCGGGTACTCCTTTGGGGCGACAGACACTCTGCTAGGGGGGGGTAGGCCGTAGCCTCTGCATGTGTGTAGGGTGGGGGGTTAATTTTTCGATCGTTTTAATTTCTATGGGCCTCTTTTTCCTTCTTTTCTCTTCTTATTACTTTTGTCCTTTGTTCCTTTCCTCCCTTATTTTCTTGGGTCAGAGGGTGATTGGGGAACTGGTGGGTAGCGATTGGAGGTCACTAGGTGACTGAATTATGTTCTATCCTGAATTAATTGATTACAGTTGACTGTCTTGTGGAAAATGCTTGCTGATTATTCTGAGGTTTCGTTACCCGCTTCTGTCCTCATCGTATTGTTCTGCCTCGGATCCTTCTTGACCTTAACGCTGTGGACTCCTTATAAATAATTTTAAAATTAAGCCTCTTTCTTCCTTTTCTACGTTTTCTTGCTTTATCTCTCCTTTTACTTCACCTCTTTTCTTCTCTTCTGCATTTCGGGTTTAAGGGGCGACAGACACTCTGCTGGGGGGGGGTAGGCCATAGCCTCTGCATGTGTGTAGGGTGGGGGGTTACATTTTATTTTTGTTAGTTTCTATGGGACCGGTTTTTGCTTCTTTTGTGTTTTTCTCTTTCCTCGGTCCGTGTTCAGGCATACTGGGCGAAGGGTGGCGGAGTGGTATGAGGGGGTGGTTGGGATTGCTACCCTGTAACGTGAACATTGTGTGGCCATCCTGCCCGGTCGGGACTGTTTGTTGAGATGTGGATTGTACGACTCGTAGCTACTGTCATGTCCCACCTGCATGGTCCTTGCTCTTCTTTTATCATTTTACGAGTACGGAACACTATGACCTGACTTTAATAGTTGCATAGAAAAAACTTGAAAACTTAACCTTAAACACTCCTGTGTCATGGTCTTGCGGCAATTTCCAGTCTGATTCCTGCTTACTAGCCGATGTGCAGCTGTATTACTATGTCACCGTATTGCATGCCTGGGTGCTCTATGAGAGTTCGTGGCCGGCCGGAAGGTTGTAGGCCCGTATTTGTACTGTATTTCGTGCACAATAAAGGTTTTCAAAAATTTAAAAAAAAAAAAAAAAAATAAGAAACCCTAGACTGTATATCAACAAAATGACAAGTTTTTTAAAAGTATGTTTGTATCCGTGTGCAGTGCAGAGGTCGGCTCGTACTACGGGCATATTTACAAGCTCCTATCACCACAGGAATGGCACTTTTTGTGATGTTGTGGTGGCGATAGGTGCTTTGCCTTATTTACAAGGCAGTGTTCAGCCACTTAACGTGGCTTAACACAGCCTTGTAAATAAGGCATCATTTCGCGCTTACTTAGCGTGAAAGGGGAGGATAATGGGTGTTGCTGTGGGTGTTCCAATGCAACACCCATTGATTTTGACGCCTCCCCACATTTACAAGGGTGGCGTAAATATGGGGCAGCGTCAAAATTAAGACCAGGGAAAACCTAGTCTTACCCTGAAGCAAAGTGGAGAAATGTTTATTTTCTCCTTGTTTTTGCTGTTTCCATGTGTGCTGCGTTGTGCAGCACACATAGAAACAGCAACATGCCTTTGATTGTTTATGTGCAGGAAGGTGTACATTTCTGCACATAAACAATCACTTTAAAAAAATCGTTTTTCAACTTTCTGTACACATAGAAGTTACAAAAGGGCATTTAAAGATTGTTTATGTCTCGGAAGAGACACCTTCCTGCACATAAACAATCACTCCCCTCAACACAGGCACCCTTGCACTAGTGCAAGGGAGCCTGCGTTGGCGCTAGGCAGCTAAATTTAACGCCAGTGCAGGGGGAAATGCAAAACTGCACTGTATTCTTGTAAATATGGTGCAGCCCTGCGGTTCTAAAGTGACAGAGCGTGTCCTTAGCCTTCTAGGCTTGACGACACGCTTCACCACTTTCCCTGTAAGTATGCCCCTACATGTGCAGAGTATATTTTTTTACCTGCACACAACATGTATATAAATATAGAATATATGTTTCCTATCACACAGTTCCGTATGCTTTCTTGCAGATGCAAGGTCGCTGTACGCCTACATCTATCTTTCTGTTACGCATGGCTGCCCAGGATGTCACTATGTCCTTTGGGCTGTGCCTTCTTGACCCCCTTCAAATAAAATGTTCAGGGTTATATGAGCGCAGAAAGTCTACGCACGTAACATGTGTGTGAATGGTTGCATGGAGTGTGTTTGTGCGTGTGGGCTTGCACGCGTTACTGTGGCAGTGTGCAGAATCTGTGCCGCTCTCTGTCTTGGTACACGGTAAGCCGTGTGACCTGCAGCAGGTCTGCACCCACGCCCACCCCTCCGGTGACTAAGATGAGAGATAATAACCTCATAGACAGAAATTGGAGCTGGGACCGGGCGGGGGCCTCTCAAGCCACAACAAGGCGAAGGCCCCGGGCGCAGGTACTGAGTTGTGGCAAGTTAGCAGCTGGGCCCAGACAAAGATCTCCGTGCCGCGCGCGCCACGCCCAGTCCCCCGGCGGAATCTCAGGGCCCGGATCCCTCACCGACGCCCTTCTCCGATCTCAGGCTCCGCGCCGCTGACCCTGCAAAACGGCACACCTCGCCTCAGCATCAACTCCCGTGCGTAACGCCACGCTCTCCAGTCTGTTCCCGACGTGAATGCGTCACTAGCCCCAGTCAAGTCACTAATTAGAGGTCGGCGATACAACACATTCAAGTGAAGCGCTCTGACACCTTTGGGTAAAGTCCGCGCTGAATAAAAACGCATAAAATAAATAAATAAATCAAAAGGAGTCGAGCCAAGGAAGGGTCCGGCTAGGGCTTAGAGCCTGCACGAGCCGAGCCCTGAAAATAGTTGCCATATCTAAATCATGCAGTAAATATGTGAAAAAAATATGATAGGCAGAAGCGTTTCACATGAATATTTCCGATTGGAAGTTGTTCTCAGATCTGATAATGGAAAAAAGGAGGCTCTGTGAAATAAAATATTTTCCTAGGGTCACACAATTTGGTCAAGCAGGAAAGCCAGGAATGGTCCCAGGTTTTCTAGTTTTACATTATGCAATTCACCCACTGGATGCCTATGCCAAAGGTTTATGCTTTGATTTTCATTCTGGCCGCATAATGGTAAAGCGTGGGTGTCAGGCAGAAGCCACTTTAAGGGCTCGAGGTTCTAATAGGACCTCAAGCTGAGCCAGAACCAGGCCTCTGGCTCAAGCCTGGCTCTAGCCTCAAGTGGCTCGCCCACTTCTGTCACTAATGCAGTTATGCCCTGTACCCAGCATAAGTCTCTCGCAGAGACACAACAGATCAGATGGCGGCAGGGCATCCTCCCCTGGAATAGGCTAGACTTGCCGCAGCAGGCATGGGGCGCTTTCCCTGGAGGCTGGAAGGGTGGGGGCAGGTTTTACAGCAGTGCAGGTTGTTTTTTTGTTACTGGGGGCAGGTTTTGCTGTGTTGCTGCAATATCGGCCCCCAGTAGCAAAAGCAGCAGTGTTTCCCACTTGCTGAATTATAGCTGGCAAGAGCCTGTCGTAGACAGAGCAGACAGAGCAGTGGGAGCTGCAGTGCATAGATGGAACACTTTGAGAGCAGTGCAAGCTTCATTCATATGTCCCATTGAGCTGCAGGCAGCATCAGCTTCACTCAGCCACAGCCCAGGGAGCGGCAGCATGGGATGAGGAGGTTTCTGATCCTGACTGTACAGGCAGTAGCAGTGCAAGCTTCATTCATATGTCCCATTGAGCTGCAGGCAGCATCAGCTTCTCTCAGCCACAGCCCAGGGAGCGGCAGCATGGGTTTCCTCATGCATGCAGCGGTAGGAAAAGCTTCTCCGACTGTTACAGCACGGGCTACAACAGTACAATCAGCTGGTATCACACACAGAGTATGAGGAGGTTTCCGATCCTGACTGTACAGGCAGTAGCAGTGCAAGCTTCTTTCAAGGGTGCAACCAGGGCCGGACTGGGGACCACAACCGGCCCTGGCAAAGTGCTCGGCCGGCCCCCCCCCTCCCCACCGGGCGAGTTGGAGGTGCCACCGAGCTCTTTGCCGGGACCGGTTTTTGGCCGATTTTGGTACAGGCCCGATTTTGCAGCTATGCTACAAAAACGGCCCTGTAACAAAAACGGCCCCAGGGGCCCAAAACCGGCACCCACCAGTGCGGCGCACCAGGGGATTGCCCGGTGCCCGCTACGGCCAGTCCGGCCCTGGGTACATCACAGGACTAAAGAGTGCAAGGCTTCCCCACCCCGAATCTCACTGACTAAGCTATGCTCCTGGGGTTGTGCTGCAGCAGAATAATCTACTGTAATAGATAACTCTAAGCGGCCTGCAGTGAAGCTTCTCTCATTGCTACAGCTCCACAGTGGAAGTACAGGTTTTTTTCATATATACAATGAGGGTAGCAGAAGGCAAGCTTCTCACACAGACGCAGCATTGGCTATTTAACTGCTTACTTCTGTGAAATATAGAGCATGGAGAGCACAAGCTTCTCTGACAGGTGGAGCCCAGTCTGCAGCAATGCAGGCTTCACTTATATACTGAACACAGGCAGCAGCATTGGCTACCTAACTGCTTTCTTCTGTCAAATATAGAGCATGGAGAGCACAAGCTTCTCTTATGGGTAGAGCCCAGTCTGCAGCAATGCAGGCTTCTCTTTTATATTGCACACAGGCAGCAGCATTGCAAGCTTCTATTGTATGTGGAGCACAGATGTCACAGAATATACTCTTTTATCATAGTTAAAGCAAAAGCTGTGGCTGGAGCAGTGCAAGTTTCTCTTCTAAATCACAGAGTGTGAGGCCCTAATCTCATGGATACAGCACAGGCAGCAGCAGTGACAGCTTCTCTCATATAGCACAAGAGCTGCCTTGCAATCATCTCTGATGGATAAAGCTCAGATCATAGCATGATGGTCTCTCATTGATACAGCTCAGAGTGTTATCACAAATATCTTTTTTAGATAAAAGAAGTGGGGGCGCCAAAACAAGTATTTTTTAGAATACAGGGACCCGCGAAGCATGCTTCACAGGTAAAGATGCAGCCCAGAGAGCAGCAACACAAGGGGGCATATTATCAAGGGGGTTTATCTCCGCTTTTTTGGCTTTAAAAGCCAAGAAAGCGGAGATAAAATTATCTCCCTATTACCTAGCTGTCACTAACACCAGTTAGCGACAGCTAGTAGGAGATAGCGACCATCTTGTGTTCCACTATGCATGTCTGTGATATTTATCACTAATGACATGCAAAGTGGGCGTGCCAAGATGTTAGCGACTGAAAACAGTCGCTAACATCGCTATCTCCTATTACCAACTTTTGCAGATATTCGCGCTAAGCGCGAATATCTCCAAAAGCTAACACCTGCCCTGAGCAGTTCTTAGCCATGTTATCCAATGGGAGGTGGATAACATGGCTAAGAGCATTAGCTCAGTAATGCATGAATATCGCTGACTTTTCAGCGATATTCATGCATTGCGGCGATTTTTATCGCATTTGAGATAAACCTTGGTAATACCAAGGTTTATTTGCGGAAAAAATCGCCGCAGCTCAGCGGTAAATTTTTCACGCTAACCAAGCAATAGCGATAATTATCGCTATTGCTTGGTAATATACCCCAAGCTTCTGTCACAGATCAGCTCAGTCAACAGAAGGCCAAGCTTCGTTTGTACATAAAACTCATGCAGCAACAGCGCAAGCTTCTATCATTTCATTTTCAAAAGGCTTTATTTGGTTTGTGCAACAACCATAAAAGCAGAAAAACATGATTTTAAAACACACATATAAAAAACATTCAATACATATAATGGTTCAAAAAATAAAAGTGCAAAGTACATCTTCTAGCAGCAATTTGTTAGTATCAGTATCCAGTACATAAAACAATCCAGTTAATTAACAAGTAACTTCCTAGCAGCAATTGATTTTAGGATATAAGAAGCAACATAGAAACAAATCCCCGGGTCATTAAGCATTACCAATAAATTCATAGCAGTGTGGGTTATTCTCACATTACATTTTAAGAATATAGGTTTCAGATAAGATTGTCTTAAAAATGAATAGAACTTACAAAATAGTAAAAAATGGATGGTGCTTTATTTAGATATCTCATCACAAGGACATAGAGTCTGCGGGAACATGAAGGAGGGGACCCCTCTAGCATTACTTTGAGGTCAGGGAAAAGAGGAGAAAGGATAAATACAATACTAGAAAAAATTCCCTCATGACCTATCTAATTTTTGTTCACCAACATTGTTTATATGTTATACTTTTATTCAAAGACAACAACAACAAAACTAGTTTATAACATTTCTTTTGTATATTTTTATTTCCTCATTAGTTCTTTTTCATTTTCAATTGCTTTCTTATAAAATATTTGTATCCATTATATCAGTGATACATATATTATTTTGAACAAAATTCATATTTAAAAACGTGCAGTTATAATCTCATAGTAAATGACCCCTTGGCTATAAAAACATATCAATACTGACCCAATCCCACTCACTCAATATCATTCATTCCAATTCATAACCTTTCACGCTCTCCATACATATGTAGTATCTGAACAAATCTTGATTTGCAAGGCAGAAGGTTCTCTGCCTAACTTTGAACCATAAGTTGTTAAATTTGGCTCCACGCAAGGTCGACGCGCGTTTCGGTGGGTTATCCACCACCTTTCTCAGGACCTATGCAGATACAAACATTCCACGTAAACCATAGGCCAGGGGATTTTTAACCTGTAATATATGTAGCAGCTATCATCTTTCACGATTCAATTAATGGTGCAGATTTTTCGTCAATCCGGGTTGCTCAAATATTATTATTCCTTCTAGTTTTTTCTAATGCCTTAAGGTGATGTTTCCTGTGAGGTGAATCCTTTCTCAATGGTATTTTAAATGCAGAAACTTTCAGTGATTCCTGTTTTTCATATATAGAAAGTGCAATCAGATATATTCTTATCTTTTCACATTGGATTCCATTTTCTATTGAAAGTGACTTTTCCTTCGATATCACTGCTGCAACCTATAGCAAAATCAGTCTCCTCATTCAGCGTGTCCGCAACCCACTGCTTTCAAAAGATGAAAAAAGAGTCTGCGGGCACATTTTTGTGGAGGGAAAAGCAACTAGATGGTGTAGTATACCTAATCTCAAACTAATCAAAACAAAATTGATGAGATGGTCTAGTAACTACTGACAGGTAACTTTGGAAGCCTCTACTGACCTCCAGTTGTTGATAAAATACTAAAGTGGGTGGCTTCCCAATCACTCCCCTACGCACTTCATTGTGATGGGCTGAAAAGGTATTTTTACTCTCCTGTTTAGATACGTGTGTAATACAACCAGGGTCACCCTATCATGGATGTTGTACAGAAAGTGGCATCTAAAAGCTTCTCTCAGAAATAAAGTACAGGGAGCTGCTGTGCATGCTTCTATTGTAGTTACAGAACGCACACCGTCTTCTCTAAAAAATGCAGCAATGCAGCTACAGTGAAAGTGTCTATTTTAGATAAAGCAGGCTTTAGAAATATTTTCACACAGGAACATCACATACAGAATTAATGGCTGATTTCATCGTAGTGCAGCATGAGGGAGATCAGTGCAAGCTCCTGTCAATGATTTCAAGCTTCAACGGCATGACAAGCTTCCGTCATATACAAAACAAAAGTAGCATAGCTGCAAACAATGTTTGGTCCTCTGCTTTGTTTTGTATCCCCTTTAAATCCTGAGGATTATTTATTTTTGTCCTTTACTGAGACAAAAGAAAATACAATTTAAAAAGAAGTTTTTGCCACATGAGTATGCCATCTATATAAGTGTGCACAAAGGGTGGTGAGCTTAAGGTGTGCAAACGGTGAGTTCAGGCGCATTTCTGATTAACTATGTTTAGTAAGCCCGCAAAGTCTATCTTTTCTTCCCTCATTCTGATACCCACTGCTAGGCATATCTGGTTTTCACCATCATTCCTAATTCAGCAGTTATAAGCATTTAACTATGTTGGGATGGAAATGTTGCCTGCATGGTGTACAGTCACACGTCCACTGCCTGGAGTGCCCATATGTGATTATCTGATATCCAGGTTTTTGGATTTGCGACCACAGCCTCATGCTAATCTAGTAAGTGAGTGAAGTCTGAGGCCTATCGCTTGATGTGGGTCTGGTTTTGCAACTTGAGAGTGCATCTAGTGCCCTCTCAATAATAAAAGCTGAGTACTGTCCCGGTCTCCAGTTCAAGCTATAGTACAGTAGTGGCAGCATACTGTGGGCCTCTTTTACAAGCACGTGGCGTAGGGCGGCGCCGCAAGTTATTTTGCTGCGCTTCCCTACACCAATTTGAAAGGGCAGGAGTGCACCATATTTATGAGATACATTGCATTCCTGTCCTTTCAGCCAGCGCTGCTGCACAATTTGGTGCCTAGTGCCAACGCAGACACCCTTGCACCATGGTGCATGGGTGTCTGCGATGTTATTAGGATTGGGTTTGGTAGAAAGGGGTAACTTCCTGCACAAAAGTAATCCATGAAGGCATTTTCCTCGTTCTACATATGCTGCAGAATGCAGCACACATGGAAAGAGTAAAAACATGGAGAAATTAAGACATTTCTCCTCATTATGCCTGCTCTGCGTAGGCATAAGGTTTTGGTGCTGCCCCATATCCCATGTTTACATGATTTGGGATATTTCTGGGGCTGTGTCAAAATCCATGGGTGTTGCATGGGAACACCCACCGCAATGCCTATGGAATGCCTCCTTGACGTAGAGTAAGGCAACAAAGCGCTTTGCACTGCCTTGCTCCATATCTATATTATCTCATAGATATAATTGAGAGGCCTGCGCCACTGAAGCATCACAAAAAGTGACACACCGGCGGCGCAGGCCTCTTTTAAATAAGCTCCTGTGTTTTTAGTTATCCCAGTGTGAATTGATCTTTTTATCTGTGTCACTGGAGTGGTGGCCTACTGGCCAACTTATGCAAAGGTCTGTTGCTGCAACTGAACTGAGATCCTTGTGCATATGTGTATTCATGTGTGTGGTTTGCGTCTTGCACACATTGTACATGTCTGAGTGTACCAGAGTAAAGGAGGATATAGGTTCTATTTGAGAACCCGCTGGCCTTTTCATGTGCACATGATGGGATGAAATTACTTTCCCAGACAATGAAAGTGTAGCACTGACATTCCTGTGACTGAAGGGTGTGGACCTAGACACTGAAGTGGGGAAAGAGGAGACAAGTTCCTCTTAGAAACAAGGGCGGACTCAGAAGACTGCATCTCAATCACAAGTTATAACATGTATAATGTTCTGTGCACCAATTTTCCAGCACCTGCCACTGTCCAACAGATCAAAAATTGTAACATATAGGAAGGTGCACCAAAAAGAAGTCAAGTTCCAATATGTATTCACATTATTTCTTTTATTTTATTTCTTTAATGCACAAAAGTTCAAATCCAGCCAACGCGTTTCATTCCAATCGCTCCTGAAACTTAATTAGGGCTTCAAGTTAAGCCTGGGGGAATATTTTCTCAAGTCATATGAAATCCAATGTGGTCCGGTTGGACTTATGGGCACATCGGATACGTATTATCGTATCAAATATGGTGTAGTACTATGAACTTCCTCTGTACTAATTGAAAGTTACCAAATCAACTCATGACTTAATGTGGAGGACTTTCATTCCATAATGTGTCGATGGATGGTCATGTCATATTACTTGAGAAAATATTCACCAGACTTTATTCGGAGCCCTGATGAAGTTCCAGAAGCAACTGGAACAAGACACGCTGGCTGGATTTTAACTTCTTTGCTTTGACGAAATAAATTAAAGGATATATTGTGAATACATATTTGAGCTTGACTTCCTTCTGGTGCACCTTCCTATAAATTATTATCTAGGCGTTGATTAATCTCCCTAAATAATGCCATTTGGTGAAATGTAAGAGGAAGGGTGGGGCTGCAGTTCCTGTCATCAGAGTGTAAAGGATCCTTAAGAATGGGGTCAGCTTTTTGTCTCTCTTCTCGATCACTGTCAGGTGTATCTGTGATAGCCAAGTGTAGAATGCTCATATCTCTTTGTGTCTCTGTTATGGGTACCCCAACACAGAGATAAACCTGCTGTGACAAGTATCACTATAGACACAGTTGAGTACGAAAGCCTAATAAGGACTTGTGAAAGATCAAGTGACCCAAACCAGATCTGAAAGTGCAGTTAAAGCTGTAGACCCACTTGGAGCTGTTGACCCGTGTGTTTCAGTTTCAAGTTCTCTCCCCAGATTATCCAGAGGACTGCTGCACAACCATGCCAGGTACGTACCTGATAGCCAGCTTCTCAGACGTTAATCGCGGAGTCTGACCTGAAAGAAGATCTGTTCCTTTTCCTGGAATGACTGGAGTATCTTTTCTGGAAAAAGTGAGTAGGAGAGCACCTACCCCACAGTAGGCATTGACTACTAGCGTGGGAAGAGCAGTTGAACCCAGTACTGTGGGTCCATTGGGTAGTGGCTTGTGGCAGCATAAACGGCGTGCTACATGCTGGGAGCCAATTACTAACATCGAAGCAGAGATCACCCTACCAACCCAGGTGTCACAGCCATGGTACTTACCTCAAAGAGTGCTTGAGTGGTCAGTGGCATTGAGAAAGAGATCTATGTAAGATGTGGCACTTACCCAATGTGTTCCTATGCAGACAAGTCTGCAAGAAGTGAAGCAGCTGCCTCAGGGCACTTGCCAAAGTGTTGGCTGAGCAACTCTGTGGCTTCAGATGCGCTGACTAGTAGTGCACTCATTCAGGCCAAGCTACCAAACTAAGCGACTCTGGGCCTGCAACCAGAAGCAGACCACATCACTGCCTGTACCCAGGCATGACCAGACTGCTGAATCAATGACTCATTCAGTCCAGGAGGAGAGAAAGTGACCATCATGCTCATCTACCATCTATGCTTTATGCCTGTAAGAAGGCTACTACCTGAATACAGCCTCATGTCTGTTCTGGACGGTGCTGCATGGTCCGTATCTGCTTGGAAGGTGTAGAGCCGCCTCTTGTGGCTACCACAGCAGGTAGAACAGAACTGAAGAGTGGGAGGCTAGAGTGCTGCCTGCCATGGACCCGAACTGCGGATGAGACACTGAGAGATGGAGTCCAAACTACAGTCTACCAAACCAAAGGGGGAGAGCATTGCACACATGCTGAATCCTTCACCTGACTACCCTAGACTTAGGGAAGTAGAAGGGGCCAGGGTGAAAACCTTGCAGAAGGCAGTTGTCCCACACAAGAGACTCTGAGTACCTTATACTTTTTGTGTAGCATGTTGTATAAAGTTTTAAGTGTCTTAAATATGTCTCATTTAACAAAGATAATCACTGGGCTGAACAATCACATTCCACTGAGTGTCCCTGAGAGGCATGTGACTGCTCATCACCATTAACAAGTGTTGAAGGCATTGTACTTAGTCCAGTTTGCAAAGCCATAGATAGTAGGATAGGAGCTTGGACATCATAGGCAAACCGCCGCCCTTCACTAATATGGTGCAGCAGCCCCTGCTTGCCCCATGGTCTACTGAACGGGATCTGACACCCAGTATATCAAAGATGTCTGTCTATTTATTACTTAATCACCGACGACCCCACCACCATCAGAACCAACTTCCTGAAATGCATGACAATCGCCGCCGACTGGATGAAGAACAACTGCCTGCAGCCGAACACATACAAGACAGAAGTACTGTTCTTTGGCAACAGCAGCAACAAATTAACGACTCCTGGTGGCCCACACCCACTCCCTCAGACCCAGCCTGAAACCTCAGAATGACCCTTGACAACAAGCTCAGCATGAAATCGTAGATCAACACCGTCTCCTCCATCTGCTTCCTTACTCTGTGCATGCTACGTAAGTTCTTCAAGTGGCTACCCCTACAAACGAGACGAACCATAAATCAAGTCCTCATCACCAACCAACTAGACTACAGCAATGCCTTCAACATAGGAATCGTCGCCCACCTCTACAGAGACATCAGAACATGCAGAATGTCACAGCCAGACTCATCCTTGGCATGCCCCGATGGACCCACATCACACTCCACCTCAGGAAACTACACTGGCTCTCCGTACAGAAAAGATGCTAATTCAAGCTGCTGACCCACACACAGAAGACTCTACTCAAAAAGTACCTGGCTAAATTAACTACAGCCTGAACTTCCACCAACCCTCGAGAAGACTAATCTCCGCCTCCCTTTTACTTGCCCATACTCCCCGCATCTACGGAATCAGAAGTGGAGGACGCTCTTTCTCCCACATCGCAGCAAAGACCTGGAACAGCCTCCCCACGCACCTCTGGACCATCACCTCACTTCTGGAATTCCGAATGGCCCTCAAGACCTGGCTGATCGAATATGCCTCCTGGGCCTGCAAGCACCTGTATACCCTATCAGGTGATTAGCCGTGGTTTATAAATCCTGATTTATTGATTGAAATCTCTCTGGTTGGCTACTGATCCCTACCAAGTGAGATACTTTGTGTTGCATTGTGCCTGCAACCAACAGGATCTGTGGGAAAAGCCTGACATATTGTCCAGACCTGTGTAGGGAAGGTTGTCGGTGCTTGTACAAAATGTCTAATTTGTGTTTTTGAGGGCAGTACACCTGAGAACGGGCATGCACTGCACATTTCTGCAGAAGAGTGATGGCACTCTCAGAGTTGACTGTCCCATAAAGTGCCAGACATGTCTCAGTCATGTTGGAAGGGAGTGACCAGGATCAAAGTGAGAGTTCAGCATAGACAAATGGCAGTTCTCTCACACATAACCTTACGCTATCTCAATCCATATTTAGGAAATCAGGGGGTGTTTAGGGAGATGGGAGCAGCACTCACCCAAAGGCAGGCAAACCTATGTCTTTCAGTCTTTCTGTCTCCATTGCACGTGTTAGGCATTCATTTATGATTAATTCAGGCCGTGGTGGGTGATTAGTTAGAAATTAGTCCACACCTATGAGCGGTGCTGGAACCGCCCAAAATTAAAGCTGACAGGAAAGAGAGAAGAAGAGCACGTGGGAACAAGAAGAGGGGAACAACATACCTTTGGATGCTTGTATCAAACATATGCCACCTTTAGGATGCTTGAAAGAGGTATGGGGGAACAGGATAGTTAAGTCAGAGAGTGAGTGTTTGTGCAGCTGTGAACTGCTTTGAAACTCAATGACATGAAAAGGCATACATGTGGTATCACAGGGAATACCAAAGTAACACAAATGCCTACCTATACATTGTAAGACAAGCAGTGCTTACTTTGAGTCAGTGGTTGCCAGCGAAGGACACCACCACTTATTATTGGGGTCTGGCACTTATTGGTCCGCATCAGCTATTTACAGAGAGCAAGGCAGAGAAACACACACAAATTGGAAATATGGAGGAAGAGAAAGACAGAAAAAACATCACAAAGTCAGAAATAAGGAACCTGCAAGAGTGAGATAAAAGAGCAGGGAGTGTGTGGCAGTGGATGACACAGGCATTAGACGACCAGCCATGGCATTCGACCCACAGATGTTTAATTGCTCCGACCGCTGGCTTATGTTCAAAGCTTCGGGCACCGACACACATTCTTTCATAAATGAAGCACTGAAGACAAGCAATTTGTAACTAATTAAACACTCTCCAATCAATCTGTATCATTAATATGGTACTGCTAATCTGTTACATTAACAAAGTAAAATGCAGTCAAACAGCAACAGCATGTAATATCAGGGTAGAAATGCAGTCAATCTACTGAAGCAAACACGCTTTCAGAAGAATGCAGTGAGTATAACAGCAAGTGTTAAAATAGTGCAGTCAGTGTAATAGCCAGGGGCGGCTCATCCATATGAGCGTTGGGGTGTTGACCCCCTGCTGTGAGTCCTTCAAGCCAGGCAGACAAAAAATGTCTTAAGATTTGGTTCCTTTAGTGTAGGGGTGGGGGCTACAGAGCAATTCTAGAGAGTATTGAAGGAGACTGTGAAAACGAACTGAGCATGTCCGATTGGCCGTTTTCAGGTCTCACCTAGCAAACGCAGCGCATGCGCTGCTTCACTTGGAAAGGCTCTATTGTTGTGGCTTTGGTGAGTGAAGGGAGACAAACTATGTGCCCACACAGACAGGCGATGTGCGCGCGCATGGCTTTTCCTCTCCCACCACGCGCCAGAGCTATACACAGTCTTGAAGACGAGTTATAACGTCAATGAGAGAAGACTACCACGGGGCTCCTCTAAACTCCTAGCCCCCCGCCACAAGTCAGACGTCAGTTCCACCTCGTGAAAATGAGTGGGTTTCTAAGGGAGTGCAGTGTTATTCTTTTTGCAGATACCTCATATATCAATATGCTGATAAATTAGATTTGTGTTGCAGAGGTGATCACCTCAGCAATACACATTTAACCATGTCCGTCTTTTACAATATTATTGACCTTTTACCTGGTTCACCTGCCCAACCATTTTTAAAAGTCGCCAGCGGCTCGGCTAACAGCATACAGAAATATAGTACACAACAATCAGTCTATACATATGTGCATTAAAGAAGTACAATTAACTTAATTTGGAATCGTATACAATAATCTAGAACTATGCAGCCAGTCTATAACAACCTGTACTAATGAAGTACAACACATTTGATCTATGAACTTAACCGTTTTTGCAGAAAAGTTCAGTCAGGGCACTACTGCATGCACTAATACAGTACAATGCAGTCAGTCTAGTAGCATACAATAATATGCTACAATGCAGCTAATCTACACAAGCCTACAGTAATGCAGTACAATGCTGCCAGTGTAGTAGCATAAAGTAATATTCTACAATGCAGCCAAACTGCAAGAGCATGCCCTAATGCAGTGCAATGCAGCCAGTCTAGTGGCATACAGTAATATGCTACAATGCAGCCAAACTGCAAGAACGCGCCCTAATGGAGTACAATGCAGCCAGACTAGTGGCATACAGTAATATGCTACAATGCAGCCAAACTGCAAGAATGTGCCCTATTGCAGTACAATGCAGCCAGTCTAGTGGCATACAGTAATATGCTACAATGGATCCAAAATACTAGAGCATGCCCTAATGCAGTACAATGTAGTCAGTCTAGTAGCATACAGCAGTATGATACAATGCAGCCAATCTACAAGAGTGTGCCCTAATGCAGTACAATGCAGTCAGTCTAGTGGCATACAGTGATATGCTACAATGCAGCCAAACTGCAAGAACGCGCCCTAATGCAGTACAATGCAGCCAGTCTAGTGGCATACAGTAATATGCTACAATGTATCCAAACTACTAGAGCGTGCCCTAATGCAGTACAATGTAGTCAGTCTAGTAGCATACAGTAATATGCTACATGCAGTCAAACTACTAGAGCATGCCCGAATGCAGTACAATGAGGTCTGTCGAGCAGCATACAGTAGTATGATACAATGCAGGAAATCTATAAATTCAATGCAGCCAGTCTAGTGGCATACAGTAATATGCTACAATGCAGCCAATATACAAGAGCATGGCCATGTGTCGTGCTACAATGCAGCCAGTCTAGTTCCATACAGTAATATGCTACAATAGCACGCCCTAATTCAGTACCATGAAGCCAGTGTAGTAATATACAGTAATCCAAACTACACGAGCATGCCCGACTGCAGTGCAATGTAGTGCTCCATAACAGCATGCACAGACAGGGTGCAATGGGGTCAATCTATAACAGCATGCCCTGAACCAGTAGGTTGAAGTAAATCTGACAGCCCACACTAAAACAATACAATTCAACCAAACAGCGATAGCATGTTGTAAAATGGTGCTCAGAAGCCATTCTACAACAACATCACTAACACAATTCAATGCTGTCAAACTAACAGCAAACGTTACTATGTCACATGCAGTAAACCTGATAGCATCTAGTTGTATGGTACAATTCAGCCAATCTACAACATGCCCACGCATAGTAGGATGCGGTCAGTCTGTAACAGCTGGCAGTCATATGGCACAACACAGCCAATCTACAACAGTGTGTAGCAATTCTGTACAGTGCGGTCAGCCAAACATCACGCACTTATACAAAACCATACTGTTAATCGAACATGCAGAAATATCGTGCACGCAGTCAAACTAGCTGCAAGCCCTAGCCTAATGCAAGGCAGCCAATCTACAACAGCATGCAGCAGTATAGTATAACTGGGCTAATCTATAAACACAAGCACCAATGCAGAACAATACACATAATCTATCAGCAAGAAGTACTATGGGTACAATGATACCAATCTATTCATTTTATCTAGGACCATGCTGTAATATTAGACAGACCAACCTATCTCCAAAAGCATGCAGTGATATAATATACTGCAATAACTCTGTAATAGTGCCCTCTAATGTGGTAATTACAGTCCATATATGTAAAATTAACAAGCAATGCATGCAGTCCCTGGCTTCACAATGTCTATTTGGCTGGGTGTTAAGGCTGTGCTATTTATTTGGGGGTTCGTAGCCAACCCAGCTGCCTAGGAGCAGAATAGCCAATGTCCGAAAGAGACATGCTAAGACTGGGGAGCAGGGATGGCACCGTGTGGGTTTATCAGAGGTATCTGAGCAGACTTCAATTAACCACCACGTGGAGGTCAATGCCACTGGCGGGCCTACTTGGCTTTGCCCATTGGCCCATGCATCATGGCCGCATGACGCTCTAATTTGCGGAGTATACAATGCAAAGCAGGCGAGGGTGTCGTATTGCTGGGTGCAGTATCTGTCTTTGCAGTCTGGCGATGTGAGAGACACCGCCTTGTGTGTTTTGCGCCCAGAAGACAATGTATTTATTTATTTTGGAGTTTTGGGGTGCCGGTTGCCTCTTGCTATTCTTTTGTGCGTCGGAGTTATGCACAGGGAACTCCCTCTGCGTGCATGGTCCGTGAGTGCATTTGGTTGTATGCTCTGCACAAGACCCCTGGCACACAGCTCTACCGTGTGTGAACATTCCCCAGCATTTTCATCATTCTTTGCTTGAGGGCCCTGGCTCTGGGCCAGGGTCCCCTGTCGTGGGACCTGTCACTCCGCACCTGGGATGCTGTCAGTCCTGTTGGTGAACAATCCCAAGAGCGTAAGGAATGGGGTGGGGGACTGTAAAGCGACCGAAACTGGTTCAGGCAGTCCTGGGTTACAGCCACACCTGGCACCTCACCAGGCCACGCACTCTGGACCCAGCCTTCACCGGCACTCGGCTGTCATGGTGTGGCATGTGCCCTGCCCTTAAAGCATCCCCCAGCAGGGCACGGCTTACACCGGGGCAATGTGCTCAGAAACGTAATCCTTGCTCGGGGCACAACCTTCTCTCAGCACTGGCACAACACTCTGTACCCTTGTTCTGAATCCGGGCGAGGCATTGGCAGGCTTAGGGGTGTGCGGCCTGTGAGACCCAACTGAGGTGCCCTGGCCGAGGCCTAGAACAGGCCGGAGGACGCTGCCATTGGCTCCCCCAGGGCATTTATTGTGCAGTATCCAAGGATGGTCTTCTACAAGACCTAGGTTATCGCTTCTCTCAGGACACATGGCCAGGGGGGTAGATCTGGTAGGGGTGTTTGGGGTATTACACCCCCTTAAAAAATGTATCCTGTAGTAAATAGTTGGGTACACATGCTTCTAATAGGTTAATGTGAAGTGTTGTTGTACCCCTAACACCCCGCTCTTTTTCCACTGCCCATTAAGCCCCCCCCCCTCATGTTCTGTTTTGTTGCAGATTTATATAGCGCAACCTCGACCCGATGGTACTGGAGCGCTTTACATGAGCACCAGTTACATTGCACAAGGGCACATTCATTCCTTGGTAGGCCTGGGGCAATTTGCCCAGAACCACAGGATGCTGAGCTGACGTTGAGGCTCGAACCTGGTTTCCCAGCTCCAAGGTCCGTAGCTCTAGCCATTAGGCCGCATCCTCTCCTATATAATGTCTCTCTCTCATATATCTTTCTCTCATATCATGTGTTTTATCAAGATGTCCCATTGATGTTAGGAAATTTGAAGATCACCCCAACCCCCAATCATACTGACCAACCTACATGCCTGCACATAGCTGTTGCAGTGGTGGCTCGCATGGGGCTTGCAGCGGGGCGGGGAAGGGTGGGGGGGTAGTAAACTCAGACATACGATGGAACAGAGGAAAGTAATGATTACTATCCTCTGTTCCGTCATATGTCCGAGTTTACTCCCCCCCACCCTGTCCCTCCTCCCCACCGCCCCGCAGCACGCCCTCTGCGAGCCGCCACTGCTCTTACGCCCCTCTTCACTTTCTCTTCCTGTTGCAGTCTTCATGGCACCTGACACCAAGTGTAGCAAGGCTACTGCCGCATCGGGGGGTACGAACTTCTAGTTTAGTGCAATCACTTGGTACTACTGTGCACCTCAACAACGCCTGGATACCCTCACAGGTGACATATAGCGCTCTACAAATCTACTGATTGGTTGGCATCTATGCTCCATCCACCTCTTCACTCTTTGATGTAACAAAGGCCCCCGCGGTGCAGGGGGTGGTGGGGTGAGCCCCAGGGAGCCCCCCTCAGCACAATACCCTTGCCGGAGAGGGGCTCATCCATGTACTTTGCGGGGGGGCCCACTGCACACTCTGTGCCCTTCCAAATTCGTGTTACTTGCTTCCTACGAGTCAGGCCACTGGAAAACCATCACCTAATCCCCAGGGAATCAGTCTCTCATCCAGCCTTCAATGGGAACCATAACACACCCCACCTTTAGCTAAACGTAAAACCTACCAACTTTCACGCCCATTTCAGTGGATAGGTAGGGAAACGTGACCCCCACCCACTCGATCTGGATACCATTGGAGGGACCCTGCTGTGCAAACCTGCTGGGGTGCAAGGGTCAACGGGCTAAGAGGAGCCCTGCTGGGAAGGACGATGGGCATAGGTGCACGGCACTGCATACATGCCAACATTTTAGGGCAGGGACGTGTTAGATTTCAAATAAAAAATCGGGAGAATGAAAATTCCACATTGACTTCTATTGTATAAAATGCACTTTCAGGCGGGAGACAGCTCAAATAAAGCCATTTTTGGCTTGAAAAATATTGGCATGTATGACTGTGTTTTCCTGGGCACATCCACCAATGGCTGTTTAGTATAACACCAGTGGACGAGGGCCCAATTATCTTGCTTACATAGGGAACAGGACACACTATTGCTACGTCACTGATTGATAAGACTGTGAATATTTGACCGTGACCACACGAAGTGTATTGCAATTGTGCATCAACTGACCAGTGCAAAAACGTCATTCGTACCACCAAAATTGCATTTTTTAACTCGTCGGTCAATAAAAAATAATGTAGCACTGGTCGGGAAGTGCAAAAATTGCACCGCACCGGTGTAAATTTGATAAAATCCGGCCTGGTGTAGGCCAGTGCTGCATAGTACTGTATGTACCTGCGGTGTGTTTGTGTGCACGCCAGCCCTGGCTCACACCGCGGCTTGATGTTTGGATTCGACGCATGTTAACGGCGGGGATGGGTTTGGAATGTGCCGCTGTGCACTGAAGCTTCGGACGCCATGTTGCGAGGCCCAGCTATTTCAAAGGCGTGTGTTGTCTTTGGAGAGTGCTGTACCTGGGGAGGGAGGGCTCCCCCGCCGTGAGGATATGCTGTGCTGAGGTGTGTAAGCTTTGGGATAAGTTGCAGCTGGGGAGGGCTTGGGTGTGTCATTTTTCTCTGTCACGTTAAAGCCGAGTCGCCTCTGGGAGGTGGGTAGGAACCAGTAAGAACTAGTTCGGTGTTAATGGAATATTGCAGCGTTTCTGGCCCCCGGGGCTTTTTTTTCTCTTTTTTTTCACAGGTAGCGAGCAGACACTGTTTTTGCTTCTACACAAGATGAGAGCACAGAAAAGGAACATGATAAAATAGAGCAAAAGTTACATTTTTAAGAGCGTTTGTCCACAAAGTGGGGAATGGGCCCAAATAATACACATTAAAAGAGAGATGGAGTCTGGGGTTTAACGCAAGATGAAGCCTTACACCCCCCCCCCCCCCCCCCCAAAAAAAAAAAACCAACAAAAATGTCGTAGGGGAACATCAACACTCCATATCTCAGAAATATTCTTAGGGTTCGTTGGCTTGCGGAGTCCCCTGTAGGGTGGGGCCCGTCAGCTCCACAGGGGCATTTGTGTTACAACCCTGAGGACTTGCCAGGAAACTGGGGTCTGGGACATTTCCAGATATGCGCTTGAATCTGAAAGGCTAGTGGCGTGACATGTCTGACTCAGCTATGCCAACCTTTTGCAGGCACCAACGTGGAATGCACTGCCCCAGTTTTCCCCATGTGGCGACGTATGCTCATGTCTGCTACTGTGCTCATCAGACTATTTTTCAGCATGCACCTAGAACAGACTCCGCAATTCAGCCGTAGTGAACGGAAATTTATAGAACCATGCCCATGTGCAGGTAATTGGCCTATGCACCCCAAGAAGTGTTCACTAGTATACTTGGACATGCTTTTTTTTGGTGGGTGGGGGGGGGGGGGAGGATTTAAACACAACTATCTGCTGTTAGTCGTAGGCTTCCATCTTGGCCCTGTGGCTGAAGAGTCCTGAATGTCTCCTTTCTATCTGTTATAGGACGTCCTGTGCTATGGTGTCAGGCGTTGCTATGCAAATTTCACCCTGAACCTTTTGGGCATGCTCAAGGTAAGTTTTAAGACCTGGCCGTATCTACCTTGCATGCCAAAACTTTGCCATTGTGTCTTATGGAGGTGAAGGGCTCCCAGGCCACCAGGATAGGGGTCTAAACAAGCACGACCTCTCCATTTGGCCCAAGATTTCCTGCAGCATGGTGCCTGGTGTTCGGTACAGATGTCGCTGTGCACTACGTGCAGTCCCGGACTGGCCGTTGCGGGCACCGGGCAATTCCCCGGTGCGCCGCAAGGGTGGGGGCCGGTTTTGTTACAGGGCAAAGAACACCCGACAAAGAACTCGGTCGCACCCCCAGGGGGCCGGCAGAGCACTTTGCCAGGGCCGGTTTTGATTCTCAGTCTGGCCGTGACTACGTGGCACGTTCACATGGAGGTATGCTGGAGGTGACTTGTAAGATGGGTGTGCCTAGAAGGCACGCAACTGGCAGTAATGTAATTGTGAACTTCCATGAGGCACCCTCCCTGTATACCCTATTGCACACAGACTGTGCCCCTAAGCATGCAAAGAAATCTCTACTCTAATACCCGGGTCAGTGATGCAGGAAGCTCGAGGGAAAGACAGAGAAGAGGGCTCTTTCAATCTTCTATTGTGGACCCTGCCTGGATTGTGCCAGCTGAAGCATTCCAAATGTTTAGGAACCATCTTAGAAAAGAGACATCTAAAATAGGAGCGAGAGGTGTCTGGTGGCGCATGAGGTCATTCACGGGGGCAGCTGTCCCATTGTGATATGTTTCCAGTATCTGCTTTGTCACTGGCTGCAGTAATGACCTCCTTATGGTCTGGATTTCTCACTAACATCAACAATGTCCTGTGGGATTGAATGTTGAATAAAGAACCTTGAAAAGACTCCTATCATAAACACTGCCAATGCTCATCCTTTGCTCGCTACCAAGATCCACTGATCCATACCCACCACCCTCTGCTCGATGCCCTCCTGCCTTCACCCAGACTTCAGCTACTCCTTTATGGTTCCCTGCTATGCTCCCCGTAGCAAGCCTTGAGGAACAGTGTTTGCCCCCTAAACCCTCTTGTACCTTACTGTAGACGTGAGGGACTATTAGTGATGGATGATGCATCTATTGTATCAACCAGTGCAGGGCCAGACTGGCCATAGCAGGCATTGGGCATTTGCCCAGGAGGCTGGAAAGGTAAGGGCGGTTTGGAGTGGTGGGGGCCGGTTTTGTTACTGGGGGACGGTTTTGTAACGCCCAGTGACAAAAGCAACAGTGCTGGGGCCGTTATTTGTTAGACACCAGTGCTTCACGCTTGCACCCCCGCCCGCCAGACTGGGGGCCGGTCTGACCAAATTGACAGGGCTGCTTTGGGTTCCCAGTCCAGCCCCTGAACCTGTGCTCCTTTTCAAACCTCCTTTCTTCTGGCTTCCTTGATGAGCACCTGGTGTTTTTGCCTGTGTCCTCTACAATATTGTGATCCCCTGTGGGTGGAGGATGATGGGTGTCTCTCATTATACACTTTTCCCTTCTTTCCTCTTCGTTTTATCACTAGCTCTGGCTTCAGCGCTGAGACCTGTCTATCTTCCATAGGCTGTTCACGTGTGAAGCCGATAAAAACACAAAAGGGGGAAAGAAGGAGGAAGAGAAAGATGGAAAAACAGTGGCAAGGAAAGAAAGCACAGATGAAAAAGAGCCTGCAAGATAGAGACAAAGGGACAGGGAGTGTCGGGTGGTGCATTAAAGAGGCATGAAGTGAAATCAACACTGTTCATCCTTGGTGTTCAGCACCCTTGACATTCGATAGTGCAGGCCACCAGCCTTTGAGCAAACCTGTGGGGCTGGCACTTATTATTTTACAAATTAAGCACTAAAGATGAGTCTGGGGTGCGCTAATAGACATGTAAAGGTTCTCCACCCAACTTACTATTCTAGGCCTCCATGAGTGGGGCAAGGCAGGCCCGCTCTGCTGTGCATCGGAGTACAGTGCGAGGGGAAGACCTGCACTGCAGTGTGGGGGGTGCACATTGTGAGAGCAGGCCAAAACTGATGTGAAGAAGTGTACAGTATGAGAAACAGGCCCACGCCACAGTGTGGTGGGGGTACAGTGTGAGAAGCAGTTAAAAACTGCAGTGAGGACGGGTCTCACAAAAGAGGTACAGGGTTAGAGGTAGGTCAAAGGTATTGTTTACCGGGGCAAGTTAAGCAGCAAGACAAAACTGCTGTGCACAGAGTACAGTGTGAGGCAGATCGAAACTGCTGTGCAGTGGGGTATAGTGGGAGAGCAGTCCAGCACTGCAGTGCACAGAGATCATGAGAGGCAGGCTAAAGCTGCTGTGCAGTGGGGTATAGTGGGAGAGCATGCCAACACTGCAGAGCACAGATATCATGAGAGGCAGGTCAAAGCTGCTGAGCAGTGGGGTATAGTGGGAGAACATGCCAAACCTGCAGTGCACAGAGATCGTGTGAGGGGCAGGACAACGCTGCTCTGCAGTGGGGTATAGTGAGAGAGCAGCAGGGGCGGCCTTAGGCATGTGCAAGCTGTGCACCTGCACAGGGCCACCAAACCCCAGGGGCCACCACGCCAATATGTATCCTTAATATAATAATCCTCGGAGGATGGATACATATTTGCGTGGCGGCCCCTGCCTGGGATTTGGCGGCCTCCGGCTCTGTTCCATTTCCAAACACCCTGACCCCCCCCCCCCTCTTCGCTGGCCTCCACGCTCCTCCCCGCCCGGATCCCCTCTTCCGGGGCCCCCTACCTACGCTCCCTGCCCAGGGCCGCCATGAGCCTAGAGCCGCTCCTGAGAGCAGGCCAAAGCTGCAGTGCACAGAGATCGTGTGAGAGGCAGACCAAAGCTGCTGTGCAGTGGGGTATAGTGGGAGAGCAGGCCAACACTGCAGAGCACAGATATTGCATGAGAGGCAGACCAAAGCTGCTGTGGGGTACAGTGTGACAGAGGAGGACCCAACACAGCCATGTGCAAGAACATATTGTGACAGGCAGGGCACGACACTTTGGTGATCAGTTCTATACCAACAGTGTGCAGTACAGGAGCAGAGTTGGAGAGACAAGGTTCGAGCCTCGGGGTCGCGTCTACATCCTGTGATTCTGGGTAACATACCTGTACATGTAGCTTTTTCTAAAGCTTCAGTGGCTTTAACATCCTCACCGCCCTCCCTTTCGAACACCTATTGAAGTGGACGCTCACTCTCACATTTTTCACCCTGCACACAAGCACACAACAGCCGACCCCTGTGCCCGTGGCCAGGCAGCGCCTGGTTGGGTCCGCCAGGCACCTACTGGTGTATATTAACTCCCATACGTCGCAATTGCCACCTACATACCACTAGACCCGCTTCAGGAGCGAGACTCACGATTTTTTAAAGAAAAAAAATGCATTCTTATGCCTGTCGCACGTCCAAAATTGCCTCTGCTGCAACAGAAGGCAAGGAGATAATAGCACTTTTCTGTTTTAGAATGTTGTCATGTATGTTGCCATTTATTGCATACGTGTTTTATTTATTTATTTAATGCGATTTTCTATAGCGCGAACATTACCCATGGAAAGATCCGGACTCCCCTGGAGCAAGGAGGGTCATGGGGGTGGGACAGGTAGATAGTGCCCCCCAAAGGAGGCCTCTACATGCTCGCCCCGGGCCCGAGCTATCAATCACCCCGCCTATCTCTCGAGCCATCGCCGCGGCGATCCTCCTGGCCCGACAGGAATGTCTCGTAAACGAAGAGCGAGAGATTACCGCCTCCCCCTTTGAAGCGGGGGCACTCCCTGCGCAGGGAGGGTGGAATGCGCCTGCAAGTCGAGGCGCGGCGCGCCTCGCTCAGGTAGGGACACCTCCCAGCGCCCTGCCTGCGGCCGGCACCCACACGCGGCCATATATGGTAAAAAACACCGCGCGCCACTGCAGCAGCACCCGCTGGGTGTGCCCCGCTCCTCAGGCCGCGCCCACTGCCATCTCCCCACCTGGGCACCGCCCCGGCCAGCAGCCTCGCCCTGCCTCGCCCTGCAGCCCGGGGCGCAGCTCTCGCTTTTCACGAAGCTGGCAGATTCCTCTTGTTGTGGTGAAAGCTGGCGAGAAGGATTTCCACGAGTAATAATTATGGAATGGAGGGCTGAGTCGAGAACCGGCTTGCTTGCGTGTCTGCACAACTATTGCATTTCAAGGTGGGGGCCGCGAAGCCTCCTTGTTGACCCCCGAGGTTGTCAAATCTGTCTCTTCACCAACCTATGCTCCCCTACTCTGCCAAGGTCCTTCCAGTGCCTCTCCCACCGGCCTGTGGAAATGTGGCTCCTGAGCATATTTATTGCAAACGGGTCTTGCTTTGTTTTGACCCTATTAAATATTTGTTTCCACCACACTCCAGAATTAGATCAAATATAATATGCCTTGTTTGCAACCATATATTTTCGCAATGTTTAAGTTGGTGTATCTTCAGAGGTAATTTGCTCTTTGCATGCAGCAGATATATTTCGAAATGTTTGTAAAGTTCATTGACATGCATATCAGTTTTTGTTGTGTCTTAGAACACATTTGACACACTGCAGCCTTCGCGTTTAACCCTCTCTGATCCCCAGGAGGTTTGTCAGTTGGTTGCAGAATTCACTCACTTTACAGTGAAAGAAGGTCAAACTAAACACCATTCTCTGTGTTAAAAAATTTAGAGTAAGAACCATTTCGTCAGAAGACATTGCCTGACATTTGACCTCTGCATCTGAATGCACAGAAATGCTACAAGTGTTATATGATAACAAATAACATCAAGGCCTCTTTATGGATCATAGTAGGTTTTGATCTCCTGCAGGATTTTTCCTGAGGCGCAGCAGCTACTCCCGCACCCTGGTGCCAGCGCCCCTGCAGATGACAGAGCTCTGCCGACTTGGGCAGTGCCTGGTCTGATCTTCCGTCTACGTGTTGAGTTGTGAATTTCAGTTTCTCTGAGAGGTAAGAAGACCACTCTCCTCCACAAACCTCAAGGTGAACACACCGATGACCAGGTTCAGAGGACTGATATCCCTTCTGCGCTCCAGGGCATGGCGGCTGAGAGCACCATCAGGGGCGGCTCTAGGCTCATGGCGGCCCAGGGCAGGGAGCGTAGGTAGGGGGCCCCGGAAAAGGGGGTCCGAGCGGGGCGGAGTGCGGAGGCCAGTAAAAAGGGGGGTGGTCAGGGTGTTTGGAAGTGGAGCAGAGCCGGAGGCCGCCAAATCCCTGCCAGGGGCCACCATGCAAATATGTATCCATCCTCAAAGGATTATTATATTAAGGATATATATTGGCATGGTGGCCCCTGGGGTTTGGTGGCCCTCTGCAGGTGCACAGCTTGCACATGCCTAAGGCCGCCCCTGGCACCATCATGTAATGAGGCGTTGCCGTTGCAGGCCATGGAGACTGAGTACACTCTCCATTCCTGGAGTTGGGCCCTGAATTGGAATAGACTCCCCCTAAAACTCAGGCTGGAAAGCTCTGAGATCAAGTTCAGAAATCTGCTTAAAACCCATCTATTCTCCAGCAGCATGTAATGTAATGGCCGGTTTGCTTTAGGTCACTGCTCCTCCCTCTCATTTAGCGTGGGGACACGCCGAGATGGCGTAACCATGCGCTTTACAAATGTCTTTATTGTTATTATTTTGTTATTATGTAAAGCAGGGTGCGGGGTCTGAGCTCCCCTCTACATGCCTCAAACTGGACCCTGCAGGCCATGGAGACTAAGCTCCCCTGCATGCGCCTGGCCAGGGTCAGGCCACTGAGCTCTCTGTGTAGGATCTAGTGTGTTGGACTCTCCTGGACGCTTGGAGTGTTAGCCCCATCTGCCTATCTAGAAGTGAACACGGCAGCGCACCGTGAGCATGCTTTACGTAACGACAGGTAAACTCTACTGAGCCCTTTAAATAACTAAAGGTTGTCTTTGCAGACATAAATGAGGCTCAAACCTCTTCTATATACCTCATGGTAAGCCAGTCATGGTTAGCATCAGGGAGACTAGCTCCCAAACCTACTTATGGCTGGAGATAGCAAAGTAAGGCATTCAAGTGTCTGTAAGTACCTAGACATGGACACTTCAGAGCAGAGATTGGCTGTGTATCCGCAGGCGGGTGCAGCAGAATACGAAACAGAGACTGGGATCCCAGCTACAGAGGGAAGTACAAGACAACTTGAAGAATAACTTGGAATTTAACCACCTTCGCCTTGACCACCAATCTGTATTCCCATCTGCAAGGGGCACCAAAATTGCATGAGCCAATATAAGGGATGAGCTTCTTTCCATAGATGAGGATAATCAGTGCTTAATTTAGGCCAGTGTTTTCTAGTGCTCAGCACCAGTACTTAAGTGTCAATACCAGCACTTACGGCTGTCTGCCACATGGTGGTGATGTTTGCTTGATTTAGAGATGGAGTTGTTTATTAATTCAAAATCCATTACAAACAACTAATACCTTTTATCAAGCTGTTCTTATAGCTTTTGGGCCTGGAAGAGTCTGCATTGTCACACTTATTGGAATGTGATTGTTAAAAGTTGTGTTGGAACGGTCGTTGATAGTACTGGCAGGGCAAATGGGTAACGCAACCTGCAGTAGCCTCCTGATGAGGGCCCGGGCACTCATTGTTTTTACAAATTAAGCACTGAAACAATCGCTGTAATACATTTGCCCTGCCCATGGCATACTATTTTCTAGAAACAAAGGTCCTAAGCCTAGAACATTATTTCAATTCAATGTTATATAGAACACAATAGGAAACTATATATTCTTTTCCTGTACCCAGCTGGGTAAGGAATTTATTTGTATAGTATAACAAGTATTTAGAGTTTGAAATGCAATTTCACAACAAACATTTTCGTGTGAAGTAAAGCACAAGCCTGTGCCGTACTTAGAAATAGGAGAAAATTAAAGGAAAGGATATAGAAGAAAGAACAGTTTACTTCAGGCAAGAAGAGGTGAGCAAAACTGGGTACTGCTTTACATCAAAATTGACAGTAATTCCCAGAGTAGTACATACATACTGGAGTATTCACAAATTAACTGTATGTCTACTGAACAAGGTCGACGGCGTTTCGATCCCGGGCTCAAATTATAATGGGATCATCATCAGGACTTAATATTTTTATTGCCTGGTACTACAAAATTATATACGCCTCTGCGACCAGGAGTGAGGTTTCTAGGCAGAGGAGGAATTTCCAGTGTTGAGCGTAGATGAGCGTTGTTCCTCAGATCAGGAATTCTCCTGGATTGCACGTTGGTGCGCTTGGGAGAGCTTGATGGGCGATATATCCGGTCATAGTCACGAATGGGTATCGGTTTAGGAGGTCGAGGCTCGTCCCGTGTGGCGGCCCCGTCCTGTTGGGTTTGTGCTGCGGTCGATAAGTTATTCGATCCGCGCTTAATAGGAAGCTGTCCGATGCTGCGGTCGGTGAATTACGCGATCCGCGTTGGAAAGATACTTGGACACAGTGCCGAACCCCGTCAGTTGCGCTGCTTCCTGAGCCTATGGCATACAGCACAATTATTTCAAGAAAGGAGAGAGGGACCCAAACACCAAAGGAGAAGGGTACCAGAATAGGCCTTAGTCATAAAAAACCCTTTGGGTAAGTACACATGCATAGATCCACACTCAGAACAGGAACCTTATGTTACCAATATGAAGACAATGAACATAGGAACAAAGACATCAAATATTACATTCGGATCTAAATTAAAAATGCAGATTTATTTAGTACATATATATATATACCTTGCAATATACAATGGTTACTTTAAAAAATGTACATTAAAAGTTACAGTATTAATCTAAGATTTATACTGTAACTTTGAAGGTAAGTTTTCAAAAAGTTTTTTAAAAGTAAACATTGTGTATTGCAACGTATATATATATGTATATGTACTAAATAAATCTTTATTTCTAATTTAGATCCGAATTTATTACTTGACTTCTTTGTTCCTATGTTCATTGTCTTCATGTTGGTGACATCAGATTCCAGTTGTGAGTGTGGATCTATGTATTTGTGCTTCCCCAAAGGTTTTTTTTTATGACTAAGGTACAACACAATGAACCACACAATACTTCTGAAATGTGAACACAGGCAGACACTGGGCAGAAATCTCCAGAGATGCACTGCAAAGGGGCCAATCATCACCAACCACAGCCTGAAAGTTAAAATTGGATGAGTTAAGTAGTCCACACACCCAGTGACTTAGAGGTCTTCTCAGTAAAACTGCCTACCTGAAACACTGACCAAAGAATCGAGACGAGGAGGCGAGCCCTTGCCCTAGTACACCACCATTACTGCAAAATCATGTGTGCTGGTCTCCCAACAAAGTTATTGCCTAGCCAAAGACTTCAGAGCCATGGAATCAGAGTGGCTTTATCCTGTATTATTGGGAATACATCAATACTCTTAAAGCACTCCACTGACTACAAGTAATTTCAGAATTAAATGTAGGGTCTTCTGCAGTGTGCATAACATATATTGGGGAAAGGACTTGCATAGCTCTAGAAACAGACATATTACATCCCACCCAGAGGATTTGCTGAGCTGCCTATAAGATGAATCAATAAATATTCAAGAGAATGAAACATAGAAGCAGATCACGGAGTGCAAGAACTGAAAACATGAACAGTTGAACCGAACTAAAAGAGGTTTGCGGAAACTCCTGAAAATTGAACTTTAACAGACTTTCCTTCAATGGACCTCAACACAGAAGAAAGGTTGCCATTGAAAAATAGAAGTCAAGGTTATTTACCTCATCTGATTGGACTCTTGACTTCCCTTTCCAGTCGTTAAGCCATATTTACTTGTGTGTCAGCACTTGAAAGTTGGTAAAAGACAGCATGTAGTGCTTCACCAAATTTTCTAGTAAATCCAAGCACTAAAAAGTAAGACAGTGAGGTAGGGTTCCCACGTGCATGCTCAGAACTGGAATCAGCAGAGTATGGTTTGGAAAGTGGGCATCTTTCTTCCTGTCCGGAGGTGAGCACTGCAGAGAATGGACACTGCACCCGTCTTTGCAACCATAGAGGCCGACAATGCAGCTCATTGCTGCTGTTGTCTATGTTGTAGGTGCTCTGTATGTGTTTGTATGTGAGATGTGCGCCTTTTCCATATCATTTCGCTATTTGTAATGGACTCTCACAGCAATCATGTCCATGCAGTGCTTTTTCTCTGTATTGCGGAACCTTGCGCCACACGTGTAGTGCATTTTCTTGTGCATGGGAGTGAAGCTTTTATAGGGGCCAGCCATTCTGTACACATACACACACACACGCACATAAATATAGCTATAGATAGATAGATAGATCTAGATATATATATATAATACATATATATATATAAATATATATATATATATATATATATATATATATATATATATATATATATATATATATATGAGAGAGAGAGAGAGAGAGAGAGCGAGAGAGAGAGAGAGCGAGAGAGAGGAGTGAGGAAATAAAAACAACTTGCCGAAATTATCCTGGTGTTCGTTTCTAGCAGTATATATATATATATGTGCCCTGAAAGCAACTTTCATTACACTAAAACCAGGGCTGATGTGTTCCAATTCATACGAAAACTAAAACTTCGAAAGTTTCATAAAACTCAATCTACAAACAAATCAAAAAATAAGCCCATACAAGAGGATCCACAGGCGGACCCCATAAATCTGAGGGCACAAGATTATGAGCTGCTAACATCTGTCCAAGACATAATCAACACAAGACAAAGTTCCCAAATCAACATGGAGTCACAGAATGTGGAAAGTTCACAGGATTTTCCCGTCCTCAGTTCCCAACAAACAAGGAGTCTGGCAAACAAAAAACCGGAAACACCGTTTAAAAGGAAATCCAAGTTTGTACCGATTACAACTAAAGACTCCATTGATGTTTTCAACGATACTGTGGTTGCACAAATCAAAAAACTACACACTAAAATCCAAATGACCAAGAGAAGAAGAACAAAACAACAAATCCAATATGACAATCTAATGGACAAATTAAAGAATGAGAACAAAGTGGTAATAAGAAATTCGGACAAGGGAGGAAACATCGTGTTATGGCCCCTTTCACAATACCTGACTGAAGCAAATAAACAGCTCAGCGATGTCCAATGTTACCACCACAGCTCACCAATCAAGTATAAACAGATGCAAGATGAACTGAGTAGCAAACTACTGGCATGGAAAAGCTTAGGACTTTTAAACATGGAGGAGTTTAAATTCCCAAAGAAAGAGCATCCCCGTACGCCAGTGATCTACTTCATAGCTAAAATACACAAGAATAGGGAAACACCCCCAGGAAGACCAATTATAGCGGCTTGTGACGGACCCCTGGAAAATTTATCACATTATATAGACTTCTTTTTACAAGAACATGTCCTAAAATTGGAGTCATATGTGAAGGACACGGGGGATTTTCTATCCAAAATAGCCAAGGTCAAATGGGAAATGGGTTACCATCTAATAACCCTGGATGTTTCCTCGTTATATACTTGTATTCGTAACAGGGATGGGATAAAGGCGGTCCAATACTTCCTGTCTAAAAGATCCATTGAGTTCACGATGCATAACAAAATGTTGATTGACATGCTCTTGTTTTGTTTAGAACATAACTTCTTTCTCTTCAATAAATCAATGTACCGTCAGGTCCAGGGGGTAGCCATGGGGGCCAGCTTCTCCCCCAGTTATGCCTGCTTGTTTATGGGCTGGTGGGAGGAGCTGGTCCTCAGGGAGCAATACCGGGATATCTGTAAGAACCACATGGTATCCTACCTACGGTACATTGATGACTTGATCATTGTGTGGAAAGGCAGCAAAGAAGAGGCACAGACTTTCGTAGACAGCATCAATGCTAATGATATCAATTTATGTTTCACGTCTGACATAAGTGACTGTCAAGTTTCCTTTCTGGATGTTTTAGTCAAAATAGATGAAGGCAAAATCAAGACCACTTTATACAGAAAGCAAACCGCAGGAAATACCCTGTTACACGCCAGTAGTGCACATCCCAGCCATCTCATTCACAGCATCCCCTATGGGGAGATGCTGCGGTTACGTAGAATTTGCAGTGACGAGGGGGAACTCAGGAGACACCAACAGGAGAGTAAGTGTAGGTTTTTAGACAGAGGGTACAGTGCCAAAACAATTGATGCGGCAATGGCCAAATCTAGATTAAAATCTAGAGAGGAACTCCTACACAACGCTGAAATCCCCACATCAAAAAACACCAGTAGCAGCACAATATCTGAAGAGGCACCCAGATTAATTATTGGCTACAATCGTCAGCATAGGGAACTACGTAAAATCATCCAACGTAACTGGCATCTTATAAAAGAGGATCCAGTTATAGGAGATTCCCTTCCTGAATACCCCTCAATCACATACAGAAAAGCAACTTCGATGGGGGATGTGCTGGTGAAAAGCAGTCCAGAATATAGGGATAATACAGGTTTGTCTCTAGCACGTAAAGGCTTCTACAAGTGCTCCAGCTGCAAAGCTTGTTCATTTGGAGTGAACAAAACTTCCTATTTAACAGCCTTTAGCCCCAAACCACAAAACATCAGGTTTCACCTCACATGTAAGAGTGAGTTTGTGGTATATATACTAGAGTGCACCTGCAATTTAAAGTATGTAGGCAGCACCAAGCTCCCTAGCCACAAGAGGATCCTACAACATATCAGGGCGATCACCAACAACGACCCTAATTATCCCGTGGCGAGACATTTCCATGAAGTCCATGGTGGAAATCTAAAAGATCTCAGATATTACATCATAGACGCAGTCCCCGTGCAGAGAAGAGGAGGGGACAGGGAGGGCATGCTGCGAAGGCTGGAGACACATCACATCTTGTCTTTAGATACCAAGCAGCCTAAAGGTCTTAACATGACTGAAGATTTATATACATTCCTAGAATGAATCTTCTATTCCCTCAGGAAGTTATTGTTCACTGCCTGCACTTTACATCATGAAGCCTTTATAGCTTTCATCAATTGAGTACAACACAATGAAAAGTCAATGTTTTCCATTTCCTTCAAGATGTATATACCTTAAGAACCTGTTTTTGTATTGTACATATGGATTTTATACAGTAAAAGAGACAAACAACTTATTTATAAATATATTTTTGATACTTCAAAGGGGTTTTTTAACTATTTATGCAATTTTAACTATACTGTGAGTGGATTGAACAAGAGCATTAATTTATCAATTTTTGTAGAGGTTGCTCAATTGTGGGAATCACTCAGCTTGACAGACATAATTGATTGCATGTATATCGGAGGGCCCCTTTAAGAGACAGAGATGTGTATATAGATCCTTTTAGAATAATCTTTTCCCTGTATTTATCCATATGAAAAACATGGAATGTTCTCAAATTGTTTTTTGGCAAGGTACATATGTGTGTTAATTTTACACAAAAAATTGTTTTTCACATAGGGGTATCTTTCTTTTGTCCATTGGAAAAAAGAGGTTTTTTTTGCTATCACGTTTATACAAATGTTTTTAGTTTAAATTTCTCTTCATTTCGATTCACGGTGATGCACTATATTGTTCAGTGAATGGATATTTAGAAAACAGGCATTAATAATTTATTGTATTTTACTGAAATATCTTTTTAAGATTGAATTACATGCCTTTAGTAAATGTATTTTACAATTATTTCATGTATTTTACGTGTGACACCATGAAAATGATGAATGCAATTTGTAAATAGTATTTTTTCTATGTCCATTCATGCACTTGCACTTTAAAAGGTGGTGCATCCCACGACACTGTTGTCATGTGATCAAGGCAGGGATCTGCCGAAACGCGTCGTGGCTGATGTGGTTGCACTATAATTGAATAAAAAAAGAAGCACTTATCCGGGTCTACCTCGTCCTTTGCTGGTGTGGCTGTTTGGTTTCGTGGAGGCCAAGACGAGCTCTTGCAACATATATATATATATATATATATATATATATATATATATATATATATATATAGAGAGAGAGAGAGAGAGAGAGAGAGAGAGAGCGAGAGAGAGAGAGAGCGAGAGAGAGGAGTGAGGAAATAAAAACAACTTGCCGAAATTATCCTGGTGTTCGTTTCTAGCAGTATATATATATATATATATATATATATATATATATATATATATATATATATATATATATATATATACATGTATGTATGTATGTGTATATATATATATATCACGCTCCAATTCCTCCTCTGGTACGAGAAAGATGACAGCACTCGGGGGTTACTCTTTGAAAAGTGCAGATTTATTATTCCTTGCAGGCACCCTCCACAAACGCGTTTCGGCGTGCTGCCTTCGTCAGTGTGGTAACAACGTTTTGCATTGCTAGGTGGATTTAAATAACACATTTTCAATTTCTAATTCCAATAATAGAAAGCGACAGAGGACAACCCCACTATGGTTGCTGTAGGCGCCATCTTTGAATGTTAATGTGCGCAGCCTGAAGGTGTTACATAGGTTTAGCAGTATAGCCCATAGATGGGCAGGTCCATACAGAAAGTGGGTATACACAAAAATCATACTGTTCAAGGCATAAACAGAGTAGAAAATTAAGCCGTGGATCGGCTAGGGTCCTCTATCAAGTGCATCAAATAACAAACCACCAATATAGTGCACGAAAATGCCATTATATGTTACCGAAAAAAGAAGTCACAAAATCATTTTACTGTACAAATCCAAATCTCAAATAATAGTTGTATGCATTGTTGTGTAAGTGCATTCGTGCATGCCATGAGAAACCACAGTGTTGAGATCTATGCATGGAAAAAATCCAGACACACGAACAACCTGTGCCTCCAGGCAGTGCAGAGATCTATGAGATAAATCGTACATTATCACAGGGTAATTATATCTAACACTATAAACAAACAGACAAACAGGTGCATGTGTCCGCATACGTCATGTACAACTTCTCATTCCAGCAACAATGAGGACCCTGTGTATATTCTTAGATATATATATATATATGAAACTTGCCCTGCTGCTTTCTTTCCATGATGCACCCGTTCTATGTTCCCCTTTCATTGTGTATGTGGATACAGGGGCATTGCAGTATGTGTAAAAGAAAGCCTGGATTTCTGCTGCCTTCCTGTACTTGATTGTAGGTCTTTTTGTGCATGCATTTGTGCACCAGAGTCTGGAGAGTGCATTGCTGCAGCCTTTGCTGCACGTTTTTAATGTGAAGACAGACTGCATTTCCGCTGCGTTTGATACTCTCATTGTTTGTTTAAGGAAAGTGTACACTACTACTGTCCATGCTGTGTCTGCTCTGTGTGTCATCAAAGCTTGCCTAGCTGCTTCCTGTGGTTGTTTTTAATGCAATGATGTCGTATTGATGCTTCCTGTGCTGTACCTGTTCTGTATGCAAGGAACTCTTGCACTGTATCTGACTGAGCTTTCTATGTCCAGTATTTGACTAAACGGTTGATCGCTCCAGTCTGTGTTAAACTGGTTATGTTTGTTAGTTATACTTTTACTGGTTAGGGTCTGCCGAGGTTGTACCTGCCGTGATAGCGAGGCAAGACTGCTCTCAGTAGCGGCCATTATCTGGGCAAAGTGACGTGAGTGAGGGGGGACAGATAAAAAAAGAGAAATAATTACTTACCTGCATTTAAGCTCCAATCTGGCTCCTGCGCTCCGATCTAGGTCTGTGCACTGCAGGCACAGGCTCCCAGAACCCCCTGCGGTCAATCCTGATTCTGCATGAAAGCAGAATCAGTATTGGTCTGAGCACTGTGGATTTGCGCTCTCAGGTAGCCTGGCAGCCTGTGCCTACTCTCTCCAACCCAGCAACGCTGTTGAGGTTGGAGAGCGCTTAAGTGCGCATGATGGTTTGGCCATCCTGAGACAGCCGGCCATACCGTCATGTCCACTGATTACAGTGCAGAACTCTCCTTGTCCATCCTGACATCTCCGGCCACGCCCCCAAGCCTTGGCTCCGACAACCAAAATTCAATTATAATAAACAAGCATTTATTGTTTTATTTTTCATTTTTAGGGCTGCTGGCAGGGGAGTGGGGGGGACGCGCCGCCATAGCAGATGAGCCGCCGCTGACTACACTACTGATTCCATGATCTAGACATCATCTCCAGGACTGACCTCATTACTAACATGAGACCTGAACAATTGACCACAGTACACCAGCTGTGGCCTCGCGCTATGGGCATAAATCATCAGACGAGGGCCGTAGACAACCTCAGATCTAGATAAGTCTGTAAAAAAGAATAGACTACTCCAGATGATGCAACTGGAACTAACAACAATACTTTAAATGAGTACTTAAATACTTCAGATGTGGGTTCTAGAACAGACCAAAATACTGTATGCCTGGTTTCCAAAACTGGACACAATATCAATGCTTCAGAAGTGAGCTATATAGAGCAGGAGGCTTTTCTTAGGATATGACCTTTAAAAAGTGACCTAATACTCAAGGAGGGAACCTCATAAGTGCTACAACAGCAGCAACAGTCTCTCCCTTTTATACACCCCACCCCAATCCGCCCATGTTCCCAAAGCACTTTTGTTCTCCCAACACCATGTCTGAAGGATACAGGAGACATGTCGAAAAAGTCGAAAACATTCATTATAAATGGGAAATCCCTCAAGAGGTTTCTTCACTTTGAGTTTAGTGCTCTCAAACAAGGCCGGATTATCCACACCGGGCATCGGGCGTTTCCTCAGGAGGCTGGAAAGGTGGGGGCTGGTTTTGTTCCTGAGGGCCTGTTTTGTAGCAATGCAGCAGTTTTTAAAAGCACACGATACAGAGGACCTTGCAAGTACAGCATTTTTCAGACAAGAATATAAGTGTTAAAGTGATTAATGTACCTGCTGGAAAGAGATAAGTGTTTTGTCTAGTGGCAGGTTTGACTCATCTAAGTTAGCACAGAGGGTTAATATGCCTGCTTCAAAGAACATATACCATGCAAATCATAGAACAGTATTTTAAGTGCATAGCTCATTGGGTAACTGCTTTTTTCACAGAGTTTCTTTTGTTACTGTGAGTTCAAATGTTATAATCACAATCTAGGGCAGTGAGCTATGAACTGCCATCGAAGAGCTGCATGCAAGCTGCATGGCACAATTTAGAACGTTATGCCTTTCCTCATTCTTTCTTTATCCTTAAGTTGCTAAAAGAGTTTTTTTGGGGCGAAATAAATTCTTATTAGTAAAGCCAACCATAACTAATGTGTTACGTTCTGAATCGTGAGTTTGTGCTTCTCCAGACAAAGCGCTCCTAAAAAATGCCTACCAGTATCGATTACATGTGAATCCTACACCTTGTAGTCTACACTGTTTTACACATATATTAATTTATTATCTCTCTATGTATGTGATGTAGAGTACTTCAGCATCCTACAGTGGAAGGAGGGGTGCTATAAAACACATGAAATGCATGTGAGAAATGTGCTATTGAGAGGCACTGTTGGAGGGTGATAATCATTGAAGAGCACCAAAAAGACTGTCATATCCTGGTACACTGTAATGTTATAATTTACTATGCTTAAAAAACGAATACAATTCAATATGTAATGAAAAATATGTGGTAAAATGCAGCCTTTTTGCTATTTTCCCCAAATTTCCTTGCCACCCCCTCCCCAAACTCCTTTTGTAGTAGACAGGGTCACTCGCTATGCACCATACCGGGGCTGGCCTGACAAAATTTGCCAGGACTGCTTTGAATTCCCAGTCTGGCCCAGGTCACAAAGTAAAACCTTTAAGTTGCGAGAAAAATAAGGATGTAAATTGACTTGTAGCGGTTACAGACTATAGCCACTAGAGAGAAGCAGAGGACTGAACTTGTCTGCACCCACCTTGAAAATAGCTGGAAGGAGTTCAGCCAGGAATGTGATCTGGAGATAAGATAATGCTCACTGATTGTGACTCTCACCTTCGAAAGCCTGATGTGTGCCCTGCTCGCCCTGTCCCAGCATGCCTACCCCATTCCAACCATAGCTCCATCTGGACACCCCATCCATCTGCTAGTGTCTTTCATACTGAGGCTTGCCCAATAAGTAACTACTTGCTAGGGTCCTATATAGCCGGGACGCTCTTTGGAGCAGCTGAGCGCTCTACAAAACAAATAGTAACATAACATAACATAACATATAGTACACACACCTCACGCCTCCTCCGCCCTCTCAGCCGAACCGTTCCGTTTCTAGGTCTTTTGCCGCCCTAGGCAAGAATTGAAAAATGCCGACCCCCTCCCTTTTACTACCATCACTCTCTCCCCTTTGCATTAGAAAATTGTAACAACATTATTACCGAAAAATGTAAGAAGCCACCAGCTGTCTATGCTATAAAATAGTCTTGGCTCTACATACCTCGCATTACTTCTCCTTTGAATTAAATATGAGCTTTATAACAATCACTGCAAAAAGAGCATGTTTTTGGAGAAAACATAGTTGTTGTCTATTTTAGGGTTTTGGCACCTCAACAAACACAGATAAGCATAGATTTCAAAATATTGGAAAACACTGATAAAACACCACTGAAATTCACAACAAAATAAACACTGAAACTGGACAGGCTGATGGATGGCTCAGCTTCTGCTCTGACTCTCAACCACACTCTGCATTGCCTCTCCTCATTAATTTGCGGACCCCTCTCACCACCTTCCCTCCGAGCAGAGGGGTGATTAGACCCTGACAGGGAGCCCCACTACTGCTCAGCATGAGCCACCCACCAAGACATTCAGTGCCAGGAGTCTTAAAGGGGTGAGTGAAAAGTGAGAACATGTGAATTTATGTGAAGCAGAAAGAGTGGAGAGAGATGAGTGACAGATTAGAGGGAGGGTTCAATAGAGAGGTAGGATGGGAACCAGTCCATGGCTGGCCCTGTGACCCCAAGGATCACAGAGGTGTGGATGATTAACCTACTGTAGGGGGGCGGTCCAGGGGGGAGGTGATGATGGTCAGGAGTAGGGAGGAAACACTAGAGGGAGTGATGGAGAGTGACCAGGCTGAGAGAGGAGAAGCGAAAAATGAGTCGCTTAAGGATGAGGTCGCGGAGACCAAAGGTTGAGGGACGGGCTTTATTTGGTAGGACAAGAGGTGTCTGTAAGTAAAGCCCTGCATTGGGTTGTTGGTACAAACGGAATGCTCAAAGGGAGGTTCATAGAGAAAGAGTGACTGATCGCTCGAGGACTGACAGGATCGACTGGTGCACAGGCTGGATTTGTATGACAAGCAAAATAGCATTTTGCCTGCTCCCCATACGGTGATAAAAAGGCCTTTTCCAGGCGTTTTGCTTTGTAAATTGCCAGAGCCTTTAGGTAGCGCCTTAAAGTCTTACCTCGCATTATGGAAGCTCTGCCCTGCTGACTGGTGAACATGTTGAAGAGGGCTCTGCCATAACAGGGGAGCAGGGTGGACAGGACTGTGGAAGTTTTAACTGAGGTGTAGGTGCTTAAAGTCTGGGGCAGTGAGGCAGGAAGGTTACCTCTCAGAAGATCGGATGCTCCTAGAAGCGGGAAGGCACCTTAGGGTCAGCACAAGTTCAAGTTCAGGAATTTGTATAGCGCATTACTCACCCAGAGGGTCTCAAGGCGCTTGAGGGAGGGGTGTGCATTACTTTTTGAATAGCCACATTTTTAGTTGCTTTCTGAAGGAAAGGTGGTTCTGTGTGAGGCGGAGGTGAGTGGGAAGAGAATTCCAGGTTTTGGCCGCTAAGTAGGAGAAAGATCTTCCTCCCATGGTGGATCTATGGATGCGCAGAATTGCGGCGAGGGCTAGATTGGAAGATCGTAGTTGGCGGGTGGGTGTGTAGAAGGACAGTCGAGTGTTGAGGCATTCGGGTCCTAGGTCGTAGAGGGCCTTGTGTGCGTGGGTGAGGAGGCGGAATGTTATTCTCTTGTTGACGGGAAGTCAGTGGAGGTCTTTCAGGTGACTGGAAATGTGAGCTTGATGGGGGATGTCCAGTATGAGTCTGGCTGAGGCGTGCACAAGGTGCGAGCACAGAGGTCCGACTCCGATCAGGTCAAGAGCAAAATCGGAAGTCGCATATTTATAGCGGCGCGCACGGTGTGACGGCCCCTGCCCATGACGCTAAACGTGATGTTACGTTACCTCGAATTATAGAAGGCGCTACTAAATGCACTTTCGAGGTCAAAGGCCTTTCAAAGGGATTCCCAAACTCATGTTTTTTGCCACCCTCCCTCTTTTGCCACCCTAGGCGGCTGCCTAGTCTTGCCTAATGGTAGAAACGGCCCTTTTAAAAGATACAGTGCACGAAGCACGGAGAGGTCACGTGATTTGTCCAAGAACACGCTGTTGTCCATTAACACCAGGCCAGATGCACCACCCTCATTCGCAAACCAAGGGAGCTGCAAATTGCACACTGGCTGGCTTGTTGACGAGGAACAATTTTGCCCTTTGAACTATGTACTAATAGGTCGCATTTCAATTTGTCCATTTGAAAGCATGTACCACACGATACTCATGAATATTAATTAGGCAGTTCACCGACTGAGACCCCCTGTCATTGACTGCGAATGTAGGGATGGAGACCTTCAATTTCGACAGAAGACTAGGGAAAAATAATTCTTTCTTTAATTTTTCCTCGTCGTCAGTTGAAATACTACTCCAGTCGCTCTTACCTGCACGGGCCGTGACTGTTACTCACCCCCTTTACAAATCACTCACTATCCCACCTCAGGGGTTCATAACTGACTATTGGTTTGTGATTGCAGTTGCGACCACCAGCCATTGATACATGCCTTTGCAACTTGTAAATAAAAAGGGGTGCCCCTTCCAAGCCCCATTTGCTTGCAATCTGGAAAGGTCACAAAAGCCAATTTGCGAGTGGAAAAGACTTCTTGCAAAAGGGCATTTGTAGATTTTAAAAAAGCTTTAAGGAGGTTGCATGTGATTCGATGAGTGGTTGGCCATGCAGTTGCAATGGGGCCTTGTACATCCAGCCCAATGTTGGTGGTGCTGTGAGTGGGTGACTTAGGGGTGACAGAGTGAGGGCATGCAGTTCACTAGCAATCGCCCTGAAAACGTCTGGAAATAATAGAGGGAGGGGGCAAAACATCCAGTATATGTTATTCAAGTGTGCTGTTTTGAAGCATCCAGTTTTGTCAATTTTCCACAAACACCTGGCATACAGAGGTGATGAGGGTGGCAGCAATAGGCTATGGGAACACCGCCGCCCGGCATCTTTCCACAAAACACCGGCTCAAAATAAAGGTGGGTGGCCTTCTTATGTCCATCAGGTAAGATGGAATTAGCCAGGTGCGTGTCGAGGCCCCAAGAAAATGTAGCCCAGTGCTCTTGCCGAGTTAAACAAGAGTAACAAGACAAGAAACAAAAATTAAACTAAGGAAATACAAACCTGTTGGCATGTTCCTCAATTAGAGCTCCCCAAGTCTTCACCCCTCTGTCAGGAGTGTGGTGTTATTTCTTCCTCTACACCCCCTATGTCTGTTTTCAGTACATACTTCCTTTCTCTAATCAAGCTCATTCATGTTGGCTTGTTTAATCTGCCAGCGTTTCAGTCGAGGTTTGCTCGCTTATTACGTCAGAGCCATTATCCTGGCATGACGTTGGTTCCGGTGTAACCTCTGTCTTCGCTTGACATGGCCTTGTATTGGCGTTCCAACACCCAATGTTAGAATATTCATCGTAAAATTATCTTAGACATGACATTATCCTTGTGTCGGCGTGACTCAAGTCTTAACACACACATTGTAAACTTACATAAAAGCCTATGTTTAGCTTTATGAATCAAGTCCTGTGTGCACATAGATGCAGTGATGACCTCACAAAACGGGAGGGGGCAGGGAGGTCCTAGAGTTCACTTCTGTAAGAAATAAGTATATTATCAAAGGGGTTTATCTCCACTTTTTTGTCTTTAAAAACCAAGAAAGCGGAGATAAAATTATCTCCCTATTACCTAGCTGTCGCTAACACCAGTTAGCGACAGCTAGTAGGAGATAGCGACCATCTTGGGCCCCACTTTGCATGTCAGTGTTATTTATCACTAATGACATGCAAAGTGGGCGTGCCAAGATGTTAGCGACTGGAAACAGTTGCTAACATCGCTATCTCCTATTACCAACTTTTGGAGATATTCGCGCTAAGCGCGAATATCTCCAAAAGCTAACACCTGCCCTGAGCAGTCCTTAGCCATGTTATCCAATGGGAGGTGGATAACATGGCTAAGAGCATTAGCCCGCTAATGCATGAATATCGCGGACTTTTCAGCGATATTCATGCATTGCGGCCAATTTTTATCGCATTTGCAATAAATCTTGGTAATACCAAGGTTTATCTGCGATCAAAATCGCCGCAGCTCGGCGATAATTTTTTCACGCTAACCAAGCAATAAGCAATAGCGATAATTATCGCTATTGCTTGGTAATATGCCCCATGGATCGCAGGAGAAAGAGCATTGTTAATTTGCACACGGTGGGTCAGAGGCAGTATTGCCAGAGGTGAACTAATAAATGATGGAATGGAATATTGCCAGATCAATTCAAGCATTTGCACCCATCACTTTTGTGTCTACTGAGTAAAGGACTAATACCTGAAGCTTGGGGGCTGGAGGGGAGGGGGGGCAGAGTCGAGAGGGCAGGGCGTGACTGGAGTGGAGGGGAGCCCCTGAAGGGGGGGAGGTGGAATGGAGGTGTGAGTGTTATTTATGACTTCATCTCCACCTGGACCGTCATTTGTCATTTTTTATAGCCTGTCTTGTCAGGGCCCGTCCCCTGCACTCCCTCTCCGAGTCCCCAGGGACCTTCTAGTTAAAGGAAGGTCAAAGAGCAAACATTTTAAGTGTGTCAAGGCCAAAGGTCAGGTTAAGAATGATAAACACGTTCTGAAGGTAGCAGCCGCCATACCTCAGTGACCGTGTGTGCGTGCAGGCAGGCATGTCTGCTGGCAGGAGCCGTCTCTGGCCTGGTGGCGTCGTGTAGACATGTCCGAGGGCAGGAGCCGTCTCTGGGCCTCATGACGTCATGTAGACACGTCCGAGGGCAGGAGCCGTCTCTGGGCCTCGTGGCGTCATGTATACATGTCTGCTGGCAGAAGCCGTCTCTGGCGTCGTGTAGATGCGTCTGAGGGTAGGAGCCGTCTCTGGCCTCGTGGCGTCGTGTAGATACGTCTGAGGGCCGGACCCGTCTCTGGGTCTCATGACGTCATGTAGACACGTCAAAGGGCAGGAGCCGTTTCTGGGCCTCATGACGTCATGTATACATGTCTGCTGGCAGGAGCCGTCTCTGGGCCTCATGACGTCATGTATACGTCTCCGGGCCTCATGACGTCATGTATACATGTCTGCTGGCCGGAGCCGTCTCTGGGCCTCATGACGTCATGTATACATGTCTGCTGGCAGGAGCCGTCTCTGGGCCTCATGACGTCATGTATACATGTCTGCTGGCAGGAGCCGTCTCTGGGCCCCATGACGTCATGTATACATGTCTGCTGGCAGGAGCCGTCTCTGGGCCTCATGACGTCATGTATACATGTCTGCTGGCAGGAGCCGTCTCCGGGCCTCATGACGTCATGTATACATGTCTGCTGGCAGGAGCCGTCTCTGGGCCTCATGACGTCATGTATACATGTCTGCTGGCAGGAGCCGTCTCCGGGCCTCGTGGCGTCATGTAGACATGGCAGCGTTTGGGCACACGCAAGACAAATACAGATTGATGTATTTTACAATTGACTGATATTGAAACGAGTGGTGGCTTAGGACGGAGTAATCAAAAGCAGATGGCGAATGTCATTTTAAGCATTTGAAGAGGGACCCTATATCCGAAATAATAGGGCCTGCGGGTATTGCTACCTGAAGCACTTTGGTTGCTTATGTGTGTCTTTAACTTTAGATGTGAATTTGTGCACTGTATGACGCCAACATTTTTACATCATTTGACTGTGTACAGGGTTACATAATACATTCCCGTCCTTGGTCCAGCTGGGTATTTTGTTTCTTATTTCTGTATGTTTAGTGTTAAGTCTCTCCTGCTATGTAGTTTGCTCTTACTTTGGCTTGTGTTTTCTGAGGGTGCAGCTGTGTGTGTGTTTTGGTGTGTTCCCTGTCCCTTTACGTAGTGGCATATGTGTGTTGGTGTGTGGCTAGGGCTATTGATGCTACATACAGCTCTGCGTGTTGTTTTTTGTGCAGGTGTGCCTTTGTTCTTAAGTCCTGTTTTGTATGTGGTAAATCGTGAGCGTGCCTTTTGTTGAGAATACGAATACACTTATTCCTGTGGCTCGAACTGCTGTTGTTTTTGTGCAGCGTTTTATGTGCCTCGGGTTGTGTTTCTTGTTGTGTGCAGCTCTGAGTGTATATAGGGAGATGCTGGATCACACCTCTCCTGGCTCACAACAAATGTCACTTGTATTCTGCAGTGAGTACAAGTAGTTTGGCTCCAGATAATAATAGTTCTTCGTCTTCGGCCATCCTTCTGGCCTCAACAGAGGCTGAATGTCAAACGAATGCACAGACTAAAGCTGCTACTCCTGGCTGTCATTGCAAGGCTTTGACCGCAGCTTCTATCCCTGGCCGCCATTGAAAGGCTTTGACCTCAGCATCTGCCCCTGGCTGTCATTGCAAGGCTTTGACCGCAGCTTCTATCCCTGGCCGCCATTGAAAGGCTTTGACCTCAGCTTCTACCCCTGGCCGCCATTGAAAGGCTTTAACCTCAGCTTCTACCCCTGGCCGCCATTGCAAGGCTTTGACCTCAGCATCTGCCCCTGGCTGTCATTGCAAGGCTTTGAACGCAGCTTCTACCACTGGCTGTCATTGCAAGACTTTTACCGCTGCTTGTATCTGGCCACCATTGCAAGGCTTTGACCTCAGCTTGTATCCCTGGAGCCTTTGCAAGGCTTTGACCGCAGCTTCTACCCCTGGCTGTCATTGCAAGGCTTTGACCGCAGCTTCTACCCCTGGCTGTCATTGCAAGACTTTTACCGCTGCTTGTATCTGGCCACCATTGCAAGGCTTTGACCTCAGCTTGTATCCCTGGAGCCTTTGCAAGGCTTTGACCGCAGCTTCTACCCCTGGCTGTCATTGCAAGGCTTTGACCGCAGCTTCTACCCCTGGCTGTCATTGCAAGACTTTTACCGCTGCTTGTATCTGGCCGCCATTGTAAGGCTTTAACCTCAGCTTCTATCCCTGGCCGCCATTGCAAGGCTTTGACCGCAGCTTCTACCCCTGGCTGTCATTGCAAGGCTTTGACCGCAGCTGCTACCCCTGGCTGTCATTGCAAGGCTTTGACCGCAGCTTCTACCACTGGCTGTCATTGCAAGGCTTTGACCACAGCTTCTACCACTGGCTGTCATTGCAAGGCTTTGACCGCAGCTGCGACCCCTGGCTGCCATTGCAAGGCTTTGACCGCAGCTTCTACCCCTGGCCGCCATTGTAAGGCTTTAACCTCAGCTTCTATCCCTGGCTGTCATTGCAAGGCTTTGACCGCAGCTTCTACCCCTGGCTGTCATTGCAAGGCTTTGACCGCAGCTGCTACCCCTGGCTGTCATTGCAAGGCTTTGACCGCAGCTTGTACCCCTGGCTGTCATTGCAAGGCTTTGACCGCAGCTGCTACCCCGGGCTGTCATTGCAAGGCTTTGACCGCAGCTTCTACCCCTGGCTGTCATTGCAAGGCTTTGACCGCAGCTGCGACCCCTGGCTGTCATTGCAAGACTTTTACCGCCGCTTGTATCTGGCCCCCTGGCTGTCATTGCAAGGCTTTGACCGCAGCTTCTACCACTGGCTGTCATTGCAAGGCTTTGACTGCAGCTGCGACCCCTGGCTGCCATTGCAAGGCTTTGACCGCAGCTTCTACCCCTGGCTGTCATTGCAAGACTTTTACCGCCGCTTGTATCTGGCCACCATTGCAAGGCTTTGACCTCAGCTTGTATCCCTGGAGCCATTGCAAGGCTTTGACCTCAGCATCTGCCCCTGGCTGTCATTGCAAGGCTTTGACCTCAGCTTCCACCCCTGGCCGCCATTGCAAGGCTTTGACCTCAGCTTCTACCCCTGGCCGCCATTGCAAGGCTTTGACCGCAGCTTCTACCACTGGCTTTCATTGCAACGCTTTGACCGCAGCTGCGACCCCTGGCTGTCATTGCAAGACTTTTACCACCGCTTGTGTCTGGCCACCATTGCAAGGCTTTGACCTCAGCTTGTATCCCTGGAGCCATTGCAAGGCTTTGACCTCAGCATCTACCCCTGGCCGCCATTGCAAGGCTTTGACCTCAGCTTCTACCCCTGGCCGCCATTGCAAGGCTTTGACCGCAGCTTCTACCCCTGGCCGCCATTGAAAGGCTTTAACCTCAGCTTCTACCCCTGGCTGTCATTGCAAGGCTTTGACCTCAGCTTCTACCCCTGGCCGCCATTGCAAGGCTTTGACCGCAGCTTCTACCCCTAGCCGCCATTGCAAGGCTATATCCTCAACTTCTACTCCTGGCTGTCATTGCAAGGCTTTGACCGCAGCTTCTACCCCTGGTTGTCATTGCAAGGCTTTGGCCTCAGCTTTTATCCCTGGCCGCCATTGCAAGGCTTTGACCTCAGCTTTTATCCTTGGCCGCCATTGCAAGGCTTTGACCTTAGCATCTGCCCCTGACTGTCATTGCAAAGCTTTGACCGCAGCTTCTACCCCTGGCTGCCATTGCAAGGCTTTGACCGCAGCTTCTACCCCTGGCTGTCAATGCAAAGCTTTGACCGCACCTTCTACCCCTGGCTGTCATTGCAAGGCTTTGACCGCAGCTGCTACCCCTGGCTGTCATTGCAAGGCTTTGACCGCAGCTTCTACCACTGGCTGTCATTGCAAGGCTTTGACGCAGCTGCGACCCCTGACTGCCATTGCAAGATATTTACCGCCGCTTGTATCTGGCCACCATTGCAAGGCTTTGACCTCAGCTTGTATCCCTGGAGCCATTGCAAGGCTTTGAACGCAGCTGCTACCCCTGTCTGTCATTGCAAGGCTTTGACCGCAGCTTCTACCACTGGCTGTCATTGCAAGGCTTTGACCGCAGCTTCTACCCCTGGCAGTCATTGCAAGACTTTGACCGCCGCTTGTATCTGGCCACCATTGCAAGGCTTTGACCTCAGCTTGTATCCCTGGAGCCATTGCAAGGCTTTGACCTCAGCATCTGCCCCTGACTGTCATTGCAAGGCTTTGACCGCAGCTTCTACCCCTGGCTGTCATTGCAAGGCTTTGACCGCAGCTGCTACCCCTGGCTGTGATTGCAAGGCTTTGACCGCAGCTTCTACACCTGGCCGCCATTGCAAGGCTTTGACCGCAGCTGCTACCCCTGGCTGTCATTGAAAGGCTTTGACCGCAGCTGCTACCCCTGGCTGTCATTGCAAGGCTTTGACCGCAGCTTCTACCCCTGGCTGCCATTGCAAGGCTTTGACCGCAGCTTCTATCCCTGGCCGCCACTGCAAGGCTTTGACCGCAGCTTCTATCCCTGGAGCCATTGCAAGGCTTTGACCGCAGCTTCTATCCCTGGCCGCCATTGCAAGGCTTTGACCGCAGCTTCTGCCCCTGGCCGCCATTGCAAGGCTTTGATCGCAGCTTCCATCCCTGGCCGCCATTGCAAGGCTTTGACCGCAGCTTCTATCCCTGGCCGCCATTGCAAGGCTTTGACCGCAGCTGCTACCCCTGGAGCCATTGCAAGGCTTTGACCTCAGCATCTGCCCCTGGCCGCCATTGCAAGGCTTTGACCGCAGCTTCTACCCCTGGCCGCCATTGCAAGGCTTTGACCGCAGCTTCTACCCCTGGCCGCCATTGCAAGGCTTTGACCTCAGCTTCTACCCCTGGCCGCCATTGCAAGGCTTTGACCGCAGCTGCTACCCCTGGCTGCCATTGCAAGGATTTGACCGCAGCTTCTACCCCTGGCTGCCATTGCAAGGCTTTGACCGCAGCTTCTATCCCTGGCCACCATTGCAAGGCTTTGACTGCAGCTTCTACCCCTGGCTGTCATTGCAAGGCTTTGACCGCAGCTTCTATCCCTGGCCGCCATTGCAAGGCTTTGACCGCAGCTGCTACCCCTGGAGCCATTGCAAGGCTTTGACCTCAGCATCTGCCCCTGGCCGCCATTGCAAGGCTTTGACCGCAGCTTCTACCCCTGGCCGCCATTGCAAGGCTTTGACCGCAGCTTCTACCCCTGGCCGCCATTGCAAGGCTTTGACCTCAGCTTCTACCCCTGGCCGCCATTGCAAGGCTTTGACCGCAGCTGCTACCCCTGGCTGCCATTGCAAGGATTTGACCGCAGCTTCTACCCCTGGCCACCATTGCAAGGCTTTGACTGCAGCTTCTACCCCTGGCTGTCATTGCAAGGCTTTGACCGCAGCTTCTACCCCTGGCTGTCATTGCAAGGATTTGACCGCAGCTTCTATCCCTGGCAGCCATTGCAAGGCTTTGACCGCAGCTGCTACCCCTGGCCACCATTGCAAGGCTTTGACTGCAGCTTCTATCCCTGGCCGCCATTGCAAGGCTTTGACCGCAGCTTCTATCCCTGGCCGCCATTGCAAGGCTTTGACCGCAGCTTCTATCCCTGGCAGCCATTGCAAGGCTTTGACCGCAGCTGCTACCCCTGGCTGTCATTGCAAGGCTTTGACCGCAGCTTCTACCCCTGGCTGCCATTGCAAGGCTTTGACCGCAGCTTCTATCCCTGGCCGCCATTGCAAGGCTTTGATCGCATCTTCCATCCCTGGCCGCCATTGCAAGGTTTTAACCTCAGCTTCTACCCCTGGCTGTCATTGCAAGGATTTGACCGCAGCTTCTACCCCTGGCCACCATTGCAAGGCTTTGACCACAGCTTCTACCACTGGCTGTCATTGCAAGGATTTGACCGCAGCTTCTATCCCTGGCTGTTATTGCAAGGCTTTGACCACTGCTTCTACCCCTGGCCGCCATTGCAAAGCTTTGACCACAGCTTCTACCCCTGGCCGCCATTGCAAGGCTTTGACCGCAGCTGCTACCCCTGGCTGTCATTGCAAGGCTTGGACCTCAGTTGGTATGCCTGTTTGTCATTGTGAGAGTCAGGCCTCAGCTGAAGCTTGCTTGCCCACTGGCACCGCTGGAAGTGCCCTGACTACCCCTGGTCTCAGAAGATGCAGAGAGTAGGCAGGGCTCAGAGGGCCATGTTTATTTCTTTAGTCCCTGCTGTTTGCACATATCTCAGCCCTTAGCATATAACAAGAGGTGGTTTAGGGGTAAATTATGCCATTTAATGGGCGATCCCTGGAATGTCCTCAGATATCAAGGGATACGATTTGCCACTTCTGCTCCTCTTGGCATTTCAGTGACTTGACGTGCATGCAGCAAGCCATGTCCCTGGGATGAATTAGGCGTGTGTGCAGCCGAAACATCTGGGCTGCTGACTAGGAGATTACCTACGGTTATTAACGGGGTGGCGACGAAGCACTTCATAATCACAAATGAGCTTGATGCCTCGTTCCCTTCAAACTGAGGACTTAATAACACATCATCACACCCTATTCTAGGAGCCACCGTGAATCATGATGGGAGCAGTCCTGGGAAGCCAGAGGCCACTGGGCAAGAGGCAGCTGTGGGCGAGGAGATGAGAGTTCTGAGGGTGACTCACATCAGATTTGCTGAATCTCCTACCACTGCTGTCCTGCTGCTTTGCATATGTGTATTTGTTAAAGTGCAAAATGGTAAAACATTATGAATCACTGTGAGAAAAGAATAACTCATCATGGCAGGCTGGTTAGGCTAACACTAGCCCGTGCTGACACACCGGGCGCGGCTCTGAGTGCAGCAATGCTGCAGTCTGCACGGCTATGGAATATTCACCTCTCCATGTGTCTGTGGATGAACCTCAGAATAAGAGAGAGGGATCCACCATCCAAAGGGAGGGGTACCACAAAGTCCAAGGTCACAAAATAAACCCCTTTGGAAAAATGCAAGCTTCACACAACATTCATACATCCATCGCCTCTCCACCGTTGGATAGCTATGGACACCAGGGAGGCAGCAAAAAAAGAAGAAGAAGAAGCTAAAAGAATTCAAATCTAGAAAAATAAACAAATGTATTCATAGTTAAAATACACCGTACATATCACAATACATATCAAGCTAATAACTCCTCCAGTTCTTGACTGAAAGAAAGATTATGGGGCATATTATCAAGGGGGTTTATCTCCGCTTTTTTGGATTTAAAAGCCAAGAAAGCGAAGATAAAATTATCTCCCTATTACCTAGCTGTCGCTAATACCAGTTAGCGACAGCTAGTAGGAGATAGCGACCATCTTGGGCCCCACTTTGCATGTCAGTGATATTTATCACTAATGACATGCAAAGTGGGCGTACCAAGATGTTAGCGACTGGAAACAGTCGCTAACATCGCTATCTCCTATTACCAACTTTTGGAGATATTCGCGCTAAGCGCGAATATCTCCAAAAGCTAACACCTGCCCTGAGCAGTTCTTAGCCATGTTATCCAATGGGAGGTGGATAACATGGCTCAGAGCATTAGCTCGGTAATGCATGAATATCGCTGACTTTTCAGCGATATTCATGCATTGCGGCCGATTTTTATCGCATTTGCGATAAACCTTGGTAATACCAAGGTTTATTTGCTATAAAAATCGCCGCAGCTTAGCGGTAAATTTTGTCTCTAACCAAGCAATAGCGATAATTATCTCTATTGCTTGGTAATATGCCCCTATATTTTTTAGACCATATAGTCTACAACACGGTGTGATCTCCATTAAAAACACACATATATCTATACATAAAACACATTAATATACATAAAAATTGGGAACATAAAAGGAAGAACTGATTCCTATTACAAAAGAAAGCCAGTAAATCATACAAGGATCAATTGTAACAGCTATAATTGATTTGTGAAAATGATGTAATTTGAAACAATTGTCACCACAGATTTTACACGGTTTACTCTTAAAAGCATTGACGCGTTTTGGTGGGCGCTAATTGTCGGCCAACACCTTCTTCTGGAAAGTTTTAGTAAAAAGTCCCAATCAAAGAAAACATCAGCCAAACACGAATAATACAATAAATATATGTAACCCAGTCATTCAAGTAAGCAGACCGCTACATCTTTTTTTGGAAAACAGCATTCCTCCGTCCACAACACGACCCACTAATAAAAATAATGACGCCAACACATACATCATCCAATGCTCAAATGCCACACATTTAAACCTGTATACAGGATAATGTATGTGTTGATGTTTTTCAGATGTTTTCTTTGATTGGGACTTTTTACTAAAACTTTCCTGAAGATTTTTCTAGATTTGAATTCTTTTAGATTATTCTTCATCTTTTTTTACTGCCTCCCAGGTGTCCATAGCTATCCCACAGTTGAGAGGCGATGGATGTATGAATGTTGTGTAAAGCTTACATTTTTCCAAAGGGGTTTCTTTTGTGTCTGTGGATGAACCACCGAGCCCTAATGCTGCACATAGGACAGAAAACAAAAGTAGACTAAGTGGTCAGTCAACACCGGACCAGCACACCCCAACCACAGGGTAAACTTCCACCAACCCACCCAAAAACTACGCTCTGCATTCATCTGCTTGGCCCTCATGCCCCCCATTCACATGAGCGGCAGTAGCGCCATGTCACACGTGGCAGACAAGTCCTGGAATAGCCTCCCCCTCCATCTCCGAAGATCCCACACTCTACAGGAATTGAGCAAGGGCCGAAAAACCTGAATCATCTGAGCAGCATAACCCCCTCCCCCGTGCCTGGATACCTTCATGGGTGATAAGCGCACTTTACAAATCCTATTTGATCGACTGATTGATTGATTGAATCACCAGCTCTCTGGCACTGTTAACAAGTGGGACCCTGGCAGGAGGTCTCCATCCATATGTCCTGGTAATAACTGTGCTGAGATGCAGAGGTGTGAGGATGGTTATATATTCCTGCCTAACACATAACCGCCATTGATGTGGACTCCAGCCTATTGGAGAGCAAAGTGGGGTATCCGCAGTTGTTAGGAAAGTTATAATGTGCCACTTTAGGGGCCTTGAAAATGTACCTAAAAGACAATGCATTTGGACAGCAATCTGGACAATTGTGATTATGGGATAAAAGATTGCCTTTAAATTTAATCAGCTATACGAAAGGGGCAGATATTGAACTGCCGGACATATGTCATCCAATATGCAACCAGATTTATCCTGTCAGGGAGGGATGCGGACCAATTGGGTGCTAGAGATGCTAAGGGGCATATGTACAAGCCCCTATCGCCACCGCAACATCACTTTTATCGACGTTGTGGTGGCGCTAGGGGCTGTGCCTTATATACAAGGCAGCGTTAAGCCACTTAACATGACTTAATGCTGCCTTGTAAATAAGGCCCCCTTTCACGCTACGGTTAGCGTGAAAGGGTGGGCAGTGGGTGTTGCGGTGGTTGTTCCACTGCAACACCCATTCATTTTGACGCAGCCTCCTATGTACAAGGGTGGCGTACATAGGAGGCAGCATCAAAATTAAGACCAGGTAAATCCTGGTCTTGAAGCAGCACACATGAAAGTGACAAAATGGCATTTTTAGGATTGTTTATGTGCAGGAAGGGACACCTTCCTACACATAAACAATCCTCCCCTGCATGCAGACACCCTTGCACTCTGCGCCAGGGTGCCTGCGTTGGCGCAAAGTTGCTAAACCTAGCTCCATCGCATGGAGATACGCAAGGCTGCACCACATTCTTGTATATATGGTGCAGCCTTGCATTTCAGGAGTGGCTAACGCCACACTCCGCCGCTTCCTTGTACATATCCCCCTAAATATATTAGAATTAGTTCAAACAAAGAGCTCTTAGGTTTCTTGAAATAGAAAGTGCCAACGTTTGAATGGACCGCAACGTGTGGAATTCATTACTAAACGGAGAAAAAAAGACTAGTTTTCTTGACCGATGCAATATTGTTTATAGATTCATCAATGTAAACTCTCCCTTAAGTTAAAGTAAAACGAGAGATTAAAAGTGAATGTATTTTCACTCCTGCAGTGCTCAAGAAATTAGCTTATGCTATGGGGGAGCCGTTTAATGATTCTCAGCTCTCTATTATTTATCACTCTAGATTATTAATACTAATAAGGGTATTGGGTATATTTCTTCTGTAAACAGTCTGGAAAATAACTCTCTTGAATGTACTAGGATAGATGTTCTCACCATCCTGACTAAAGAGGTGGCAATGTTATATTCAGAAAGATTTAGATTTGTGGGTAACGATTCACTTTCTGTCTTAGTTGTTAAATTTAAAGGAAAGGCCAATAAAACCTTTGAAACCTTAAATGGAGGCTGAAATTAGCCGATGGGAAAAAGCAAAGTAGGCAAAAAGAAATGTGAGTCATGAACAATTAACTGTATATTCTGGGAAGCCACACCATGTGTGATGTTGCAATAAACTCTAGGAAGCCCAACCATTAATCAAAGGTAGGATGCATTCTAGAAAGCCAAACCATGTATGAAGCTAGGATGCGTTCTAGGAAGCAAGCCATTTATGATGGATCTGGGTCAATTTTGAACCAATTCTTGGCCGAAATCAAAAATGGTCTAGAGATGATACGAAAGGAAAGAAGTTGGTGGTAGTTTGGAGATAACTGGCTCTAGTCTTTAGCGCATAAGGAAAGTGAAGCAACAGTCTTATGCTGACAATAGTTCCATCAAGCCCTGCAAGCGTTTATTCCTGCCTAGCAGTAATAGACAACCTGTTGCTTTTAGTTGTTTTACATGAAATATTGCAGGGCTTGTTCAAAACTTCAAGAGCAGTTCTCTTAACACCTTCAGCGCGGCACAGATTCCTGCGCTGTGCTGAACGTTCTAATGAGCCAACGGGCTCATGACTGAACGGTTCTGTCAAGAGCACAGGCCAACTGACGCTCATGATGGAACCGTTCCGTCAATAGCATTGAAGGGGTTAAAGCTTTTCATCGGTGTATTATCATGGTCTTATGTCGAACACGGCCATAACCTCAAGAGATATTGTCTAAATATTATGGTTAAAGGACATAGGTGTTGTCCAATTTGCACCCTGCTAATCCCCAAAGGTGAGACTATATAGGGCTCAGTAGGCCAGGATTATTATGACAGCCCCAACCTACTCATGGTGAAAATGAAAACTGCTCATGGTGAAAATTATTTGAGGCAGGTGTATAATGATGCACCGCAAATTATGCTGGATGCTGCTTATCATTAGAATCGTAAATTGAACGCATACTTTGGCCATTTTTGAGTTTAAGAGAATTATGAAGTGAAAATCTGACTGCCTGCTCTAATTAAATACTCTAGCTGCAGGTATGTTTTATGGCATGGGCAAATGGGCTCTGGCCCAGGGCCCCAGCCTTTTTAGGGGCCCCAGATAGAGCCAGCCATGTTCTACAGAGAGTCTTGCTCTGATGACCTTGAATAATTATTAACCTGATTGTTGCAACTAGCGTTCTAATGTGTGTGAGAGTCTATTACAGACATTTTGCAGAAAAATGTTATGTTTTTATTTCATGCAACAGCCATAAAAAATGTTTCTTTTAGCTCAAAACAAGACCTCACATATGAGAAATGGGAGTGCGGGTGGGCGTCACAGAGATTATTTGCAGTAATATTACTGAACTGCTGCTGTTACAATACTGAAAACACACTTCACTGTCCCTGATTATGAGATGTAAACACATCTTCAATGTGGCCCAGTGTGCCTATGCACTGTCAGTGACATGCAGGGGAAAAGAAGGCATGAAAGAGTTGAAACTGGATCCTAAACTCAAAGCTTTTCCGAACAGGGGCCCCCAAAATATTTTTGTCCCAGCACCCCCAAAATCCTTAGGATGTCCATGTCTAGCTGGTGGATTTTGATGGATACTTCTCCCTGCAGATTCCTCTCCTTTTGAATATCCCATGCATCTGACTGAATCAGACACCTTTCAATAGCTCTCCATGCTGATTGGGTGGGGAGGGAGCTGGCTCCAGTTTGGCTCTGGAAGTGACTCCCTGGAGTCATAAAGTGCCCCACCAACCACTGATGTCATTTCCCATTTTTCTGAGGCATCGATGAGAATCTGGAGCTTCTCTCCTCAGGAAAATTTCCTCACGATTTTTCAGCCTTTTTTTCAAAAACAACGTATCTTGTAGGTGCATTAAAGGGACGTCTATAGTGGATATTGCCGCTCCGCAGCACAGATGCTGAAGGGAGGCGCAGCATCTCATGGAACAGGGATGATATTTCTTCTAAAATTCTGATCTACTGGGACAACCATGCCAGAGATGTGATAAGGATAATGATGGTGATGGGCGGCCCGGCAACAGAGACCCCAACTACATGACACTCAGTGACGCAAGTGGCCTTTAACGTCGCCTGTTTGTTGATTTTCAGTGACACCAAAAATATGAAATCAGCATTTTGTATAGCACTCACACAGAAACTAGACATTATAAAACATGACTCTAAATCCAATTGTTGTACAGGAGAGAACGCAGAAGCAGGGGCGTAATATAGGCCCCTACAGCCCCTTTGGTGCAGGAGGGCCCGTACCCTTCAAGGGCCTCCTAGCTCTTCAAGGGGCCCCCATCAGCCCAAGGCCAATGATTATCTGTGAGATATGCGAAACTCAGGGGCCCCTTTTCACATTCTGCTGGGTGGCCACATCATTTTGCGTTACGCCACTGCCTGCAGTCATGGTGACAGATCACAGGGTGATTGTAAAAGTTCATACTCCAAGTGTTGAAGTTCTCACTCTCTTTAGAAGCTCGAATGGGGGCCCATTGTTTGCAGCTAAGGCATAGTAAATATTCTGCAAGACAGTAGGAGCCACAGCGTATGTTGCATCTTTCCATTGCATTGGAATCCAATTACAAAATCCTATACTAGGGAGAGGTGTGGTGCAACAGCCAGAGCAGCTGACTCGGGAGCAAGGAGACCCTGGTTCGATCCTCGGTCCTGGCAGCCGCTCAGCTCACCATCATGTGATTCTGGGCAATACCTCTCTCAATTGCCCTGATGGCCCCTAGTGCCTTGAAACCCTTGAGGGGTGATATGTTTGCGCTTTACAAGTATGAATTATTATTATTATATATCCTGTAGGGGCAGAACCATACCCCCTTCGTGTAAACCAGGGCGGTTTACTTCAGCTCTTCCTTTGGACTCAAGAATGGTGGCCGAAGGAAGGCACAACTCTGCAAAGAACAACAATAACCCTGGAAGCCATGAGGTCAGGAACACCAGGGGTGCAGCCCAAGGAACCTGCAGATTCCCATTTAAAATCAGAGCCAGCAAAAAACGTAGAGGTCCACCCAGGGGCAGCAAGGGTGTGCCCGAAGGAGGACAAGTCTTCCAAGAACACCCAACAGTGGTTGCGCTTAGGGAACTCAGGGGCATATTATCAAGGATGGCGTTAAAATTATCGTTGCTTTAGCGGCGGGAAACTGCCGCTAAAGCGGCGATAATGGGCTTGATAATATGCCCTTGTGAATTTCCATAGAATGGGAATATGGGAATTCACAAGAGCATATTATCAAGCACATTATCGCCGCTTTAGCAGCAGTTTCCCGCGGCTTAAACAGCGATAATTTTAACGCAATCCTTGATAATATGCCCCTGAATTCCAAGGAAAGGAGAAGAGAGGGAAACTAAAGGACTCAGTCATGGTAGACTGGTGGCAGGAGAGGGGTAGGTAGGAGGGGTGGTGGAAGAAGTGGGGAGTGTTATATGGATGCTTGAGGGATGCAATGCTTTGCTACAATATAGGGATTGCTTGCGAGGCTGTGTTTCTGGCTCACAGGCCCTCACAGGCCAAAGAATGGCCAATCAGAGAAGTCACCTCAGGTCACAGATAACTTCTCATCCCCTTAACCTGGATGCCAGGACTCGTTGCCCTAAAAGAAGTTGGGTTAATGACTGTTATGTATGAATCGGAGGGTTCAAGGGTGGAGAGGGCAAAGGGGACAGTCACGCCATCCCCTGCGCGTGGTCGCCGGCTACAAAATACACCAACAAAAAAAAGGTGTCATCCAGTAAAAGCAAAACAAGAACAGAAAGAAAAAGAAAGAAAAACAGCATAAAAGGGGTCAGAGAACATGCATGAGATACTAGCTTCGCTGTATGAATGAAATTGAATGATTATTGTTTTAGTTGTATAATTTTGGGAAAATAATAGTTCTCTGAATTGTGTAACCTACAAAAACGTATTTGCATGAAGAGGGTATGTCCGTGTTAATGCATGTATTGTTTATGCGCTTTTAGATGTGTGTGTGTGTGTAGTAAAGGTGCGACTCCATCAGTTCCCATTGCTTTTGTATCCATCTGTGTAGAGGTGGTGTGAATGTACAAACAGTAGTACTTCAAATTGTGTTTATCATTTGTGTCAACGATCTATTCGTGTGACTGGCAGCTCTCTGTTAGTGCAGCTGCGCCTGCACACATGGGTGTGCTTGTCTGATACTTGCACAAGTGCCACCATTACCTACGTAACGTTTGTTCTTGTGCCTCTGTGTCCAGCATATATTGCAGTGTATTACCTCTGAATGTACTTTGTTTTCCCTTGTAACCTGCACACTTGTCACTCTTTTCTCCTGTAATGCACTGTTTGCTACCTCATGTATTTTGTTTGCTCACAATTGTCACTTTTACTTCATGCAACTTATCGTCTCATTTTGTAATTTATTCACTTGTAATTTTCTGTTCCTATTGTGAAGCGCTCTGACACCTTCGGGTAGTCCGTGCTATATAAAAACGCATAAATAAATAAATATATTGACACAGCTGCTGCCAGCCAAGGTTGCACTAGTAGTGTTCTCGTGGCTGGGAAGGAGATAAGCAACATAAAGCCTTTGGTTACAGTGTTTGGATACATTGTAGGATACGAGAGGCGTTTAGTTATTTTAAAATAATGTATATCGTGTCCCTGTATGCTTTTGTCCTGTACGAAATTGTTTAAAATGACTGAGGCAATAACTACGTTGCAGTTTCAAAGATTACCACTTGAGGACGCCTCCGTACCGCGGCTGTCACATCCCACAACTTCTTGATGGAGCGGCAAAGTAGTAGTTGCTCCTAGGCTCCTGCTTCCTGTGTCTGCATGAAAACATGCCACGTGATTTGATGGTAGGGAAAGGGCCACCCTAGCCAAATGCTTAAGGTGAAGCAGATCTCCTGTGACCCACTTCTACATCCCTTTGAAGGTGAGGCGCATCGTGGAGTTTCTTTTCATCACACACCACCACATACATGCCACCGCTCTTACAGATGCGCGTTTAGTTTTAGGCCTCTGTAAGCAACTTCCAGAAGGGTCCTCACAGATGGCCACGCACGAAAGGACGTCAACTGGCAACAAACCGCCACAAAAGAGGCTTTGATCAGATACTACAGGCAAGGGAGCGCCCCAACAACAAAATGTAGTTTTGCCTGCGATTCAAAACAACTTACAATGGAGCTGCAGGTCTCTGTGGGGCTTATTTACAAGCCCATTGCGCCACTTTTGCGTCACTTTTAACATGGGGAAAGTGACGCAAAAGTGGCGCAAGGGCCTTGTAAATGTGTGTCTGCGACTTTGCGTGTGCGTGAGAGAGGGGTTGAGTGTGTAGCCTAAGTACTGTATCGTAATTGCGTTTATATAGCAAGTATGCGTCTGGTTTATCTGTGCGGTGGTATATATTTTCAGTTTTGGAAGCGAATGAGGCGATGTCGACATAAGTGCATAAAGCCTGGAGTGAAATATCCTCCTGCCCACGCATCCCGTCGAGACAGCTGTCTTTGCCCTGCTGTTCACAGCCAGGTGCTCACAACACGCACATATTTTTGTCGTTGCTGGTAAACATACAAAATGGTGACTGCAGACAGGAGATGTCATCGATGCCATGAAGCGGGGTTCGATATCCTGTTCATCATCGCCCCCATTCAAGCCTAACCAGTCTGGGGACAGCTGATCTTGGCCAACAATACACCCATCACACCTCTCGAATTGCAGGCCTCGCGCCACTGGAGAGTTAAGCTCATCGCTAATAAAAATGGAGCCTAGAGCCTGCTTACTTGGGTCAGCAGAGACAAGGACAGATATGTAACTCCCATGCAAATGAGTTATTATCAAAATAAAGTAGTGTAACCGGTTTCTGCTGACTTGGAAAGCATAGTGGCCTAGGAAACAAGTTAGGAGATTTCGTCACAACAAAAGGCAGAGACAGTCGGTGGTCAAGCTGCTTGCGCAGTGGCGTAGCCAGAACACCTAGGGCCTCATTTATGAGAAATGGCGCATCGCTGCGTGAAAGCAGCGATGCGTAACTTCTCAGTGCGCACTCCTTACGACAATCCCGAAGCGTCATATTTAATGTATGAGGCATCATGTCGCAAGGAGTTACAGATACGTCAGTATTTCTGACGTATCTGTAAGCGCAAAAGTGACGCATTGCTGGAGTGTGTCACAAAAGTGACGCAACTCCAGCAATGCGTCCTTTCACATGGGGCAAGCCGCATGTGAAAGGGCCTGCGTCAGTCTTACGCCTGCTGTGAGGCAGGAGCAAGATTTTGACGCAACGGCGTCCTAAAAGTGACGCAGTGAAATCTCATAAATTTCACTGCGTCACTTCTAGGACCCTTCTTTGCGTCAATACGCCCCCCTTGCATACATTATACCTGGTGCAGGTATAATGTGGCGCAGGGGTTTACAAAGTGACGCATCTACCTAGATGCGTCACTTTGTAAATATGGCACAACAAGGCGCATTTTTTACGCCACACAAAGTGACGCACCAGCGGCGTAAAAGTGGCGCACGGCCTTATAGATGAGGCCCCCAGGTAGTAAAAACCTACAAGGAACAGACCTTTCGTGAACCCCTGTAGGGTAGTAGCCAGAGACCACCACTCACAACTTGGGTGCACTGAGCCCCTCAAGCCATTGGAAACTAGTAGGAGTTGAAACCTCCAGGCCTGAAGCGCCCTGAAGCAACAGAAATGAAACTGGGTTGGTGGGTGAGGGCGGAGGGGGGCTTTGGGAGACTGACCGGTGCTCCCCAAAACACAATTTTCACAGTATTTGACGGCACTCAGTGCAGATTTTTATTTTACAGTGTACACTCGAGATTTGAACAGCTCCCACTTTAGAAAAAATGTCCCCGCACCTCCCAATAAGCCAGCGGTGATAACGAAGGCGCTATACCGAGCAGAGTGGACATATATGCATACGCCATGGGCTAGGCAGCATTGTGAGTACTGTAACCCGCCGCCTTCTCCACACTGGGGAAAGGTGAGAGCGCATACAGTGCAGGAGGGAGGCAGAGAGCGCGCCCCAGCCCTACCCCGGGGCAGTGTGGCGGAACAACACTCGTCCTCCCCTGATTGGCTGCAAGCCGGCAGGAGAGCTGCAAACCTGCAATTACTATCGTCTCCTTCCCTGGCGGAGAGAGACCATGCTGAAGAAGTGCGTGTAAACAAACACACCGGCGGAAAGAATAGCACTGGGGAGATAAGGGGGCGAGACTCCCTCCCGCCGCCCCCAGCACTTCACCAAGGAATTGTTTGTGAGTTGTCTGGCAAGATAGCTATGTGGGCATAGTATCTGCTGCGCAGAAGTGTCTCACCAGTACGTACGTCGCCAGTCAGTTTCCCATCGCTGTATGCTTCTCCATGTGGGATGAATTTGGGGCACACCAGTAGGTGAGGGGGGGGGGGGGGGAGGGGGAGGGAGTAGCACTGACACAGACAACCAAACCACGACCACAAAATTGCCTAGGACCTGGCTGCTGTGTCACCGCACCACAAACAGTGTGCAGTGACACAAAATGGCCGTTTAAATACGATCCCAGCCCAAAAGGAGCCCAAACCGCCCAACCAGTCCAACCAGCCCAAAAACGCCAGCTACGGCGAGCCCCTGGTGCCAAGCTTCCTCCCCCCCTCCCCTGGTGCCCCAAACTTCCCCGGGGGGGGGGGTAGCCTCCCGCTGGTCGGCCACCCCCCCCAAATCCCCATTTCTACTGTAGAAAAAACTACGTGAAACATGCTGTTTCCGGTTTCCAGTGGCCATAAGCTAGTTCAGAGGGTTGGGCGTTAGCTGCAGAAATGAGTTACTTGCAGTGGCGTAAGTAGAATGACGGGGCCTACCTGCAGAATGCGATGAGGGGCGCCTAAGATTTACACAGATATTTATTGGCTTACTTATGATATGTGAATGTGTAGAGCTCAGCTAATCACCTGTGAGGGTTTCCAGGCGCTGAGTAGGGCAGACCTGAGGGGGGAGGAGGCGCTCTTGCCTGTTTCGCCTGGAAGAGCCATGTCTTGAGGGTCCTTCAGAGGTCCATGAGGGAGGGGGAGGTTTTGAGGCATTTCGGGAAGTAGTTCCAGGTCTTGGATGCGAGGTATGAGAAGCAGTGTCCTCCGCTTCTGGTCTTCTTGATGTGAGGGGGATGTGCTCTTGCCTGGGATGCAGATCAAAGGTGTCTAGTGGGTTGGTAGAAGTTGAGGAGGTGGTTGAGGTAAGCTGGACCAGTGTGGTGGAGACCTTTCTCAGCGTGGGTGAGTAGCTTGAACTTACATCTTTCCTGGCCAGTGGAGATTGTTGAGGTGTGGTTATTTTGCTGGATGTTCAGGATGAAGTCTGGTGGCAGTGTTCTGGGTTGTTGGAGTCGGCATAGGACATGTGCAGGGATTCCGATGCGGAGGGCATTTCTCGTAATCAAGTTGTGATGAGAGCCTAGGCAACCATTCGTCTGGTATTCAGTGGGATCCACTAGAAAATCTTGCATTTGCAGGCTCTGGAAGTATGATGAAGAGACGCATTGATCTGTCTGATCATGGAGTGGTTGGTGTCCAGGAAGATCCCAAAGTTCTTGGCATGGTCCTCAGAGGTGGGCGGGGGGGGCAAGTTTGGAGGGCCACCAACACAGCAGACATTCCTGGGTGAGTGGTTATTGCAGATGATTAGGATTTCGTTTTGTCTGTGTTGAGCTGGAGGAAGTTGTTTTTCATCCAAGCAGCGACGTTGCTTATGCTGTTGGCGAAGTTTGCTTTGGCAGTGCTGGTTGAGTCAGTAAGGGAGAGGATGATCTGTGTGTGGTCAGCATTGGATACTATGTTGATGCCCTGGGCTCTGACCATATCCGCAAGGGGCTTCATGTAGATGTTCAAGAATGTTGAGCTGAGCGATGATCCTTGAAGAAATCCGCAGATTAGTTTCTTGGGTTCTGAGGTGTAGGAGAAAGTCTAACTTGTTAAGTTCTGTCTTAGAGGAAGGAGGATATTCACTTGAGGGCCGGTCCCAGACACCCAAGCTCTGAAGCTTTCTAAGGAGTGATGTGGGAGACCATATCGAAAGCTGTGGAGAGGTTGAGGAGGATGAGTGCAGCAGTTTCTCCTCAGTCGAGGATGCTTCTGATGTAATCGGTAGCCGCAATGAGGACTGTCTCTGTGCTGTGTTTAGTGCAAAACCCTGATAGAGAGCTACCAAGGACATGATGGAGTTGTAGGTGGTCTGCAAGTTGGGTATTGATGGCTTTCTCAATCACTAGCTGGAAAAGGCAGGAGAGAGATGGGCCTGTAGCTGTTCAGGGTGTTGAGGTCCTTGGACTAAATGGCGGCTCCATGAATGCTTGGGGATCCCTGAAGGGTTGGGGCTGCAGTCCATGCAAGCATGAGCTGCAAGAGCCTACGTTATGCCTCTGGTTACTTTCAAGGTAATAAAATCATCTGTTCACCTGACATCCTGATCTACCCAGACGTGGGTCTAGTGCACACTGTGTCACTGGAACCAATCCATAACCAGATGATGAGCCCATAACAAGGACAAAACTGGTCCTGGGTTGCTTGTGCTCTGGTTAAGGGAAGACCTGGCTTGGCAGTTATGACTGGACTGTTCCCATTGGAGCAGATTTCAGAGTGATTAGCTGGGTTCAAACTGAGGTGGCACGGTGTGCATAGTAACAATGGATTGGGATGTGGCCTGAGTAACTACCAGTGGGCGAGATTAACTCAAGTATTCCACCCATCACTTTTTTTGTATACTAAACCTCTATACAACGTGTCATTACTAATTCAAGACTGCCCTATTTGCAAAGGTGGGCCATTTTCTTTTCTATCTGATTTTCCAATGAGTGCTGCCTTTATTTTGTTTGCCGTGGCCTGTTTACTGTCCCAGCCTACCCCTCAGCTGTAGCTGAAACTTGAAGTTCTGAACAAGCATATTACTGCTTTCCCACCACTGGTGCACACTGTATTCTGTAAGATGCCCAATATGGCTATACTTTGGTTATATTTGGGTATGTGTGGGAGCAACTTAACTTCAGAACCATATGCAGGATTCAGCAAGGGGGAAACTGCAAGGCAATATTACAATGTAAAATCTAAAAGTGTCAACACAGATGGAAAAGGAAAAAAAAGCACTAGGGGCGCTTTTTGACTAATTCCAGGAGGTATTACAATCTCTACCTCTTCCTTGCACACTGTTGTAATAGCTATTCCAAACTTCCTCAGCCAGGGACAGTTGTAGGAATTTTCAGGCCCTGGGCAGAATGAGAATCTGAGAGCCCCCTCTAATTTACACATGACATCACAGGAAGTGCCATTAATTAACCCTTAATCCTCTGGCATCCTGTAAGCAACTTTGCAATGAGCAAAATTTCTGATGCAGAAATCAATAAAACAATAAAAACACAAAACAGCCATTATACAATAAGTACACACATTTTAAAGCTCTATTAAGCAGAAGTACATTGTACTACATTATAATTAGGGCTCCCGGTTTTATGGTATTTATTTTTTTGACATTTCCATCTGTATTTATCCTTATTTATTTTTTGCAAATTTTATTCTGTATTTATCCATTTTGATTTTGTTTTTTCTGTATAAATGAAGCTTCAATGGGTATTTTTCCACATTTATTTTACTGATAAATGTATACTTGCATTTGAATGCCCAAAAGGTTTCAGCAGTATACAGTGCAATAGCGTTATCTGAAAACACTTGCATTATAGAATAGCATAATTAACTGTAGATCTGCACTTAATTGGAAATCTATGGTCTTTTTTCATTTCCCCTACCTCTCAATCTGTATTTCTACTGACCTGACACTCAGGAAAATAAATAGGGGCATATTTACAGTAACTGGCGCATCCCCGCATATCAGCAGGGATGAACCAGTTATTGTGCGCCACAGCTCCGCCACCATGGATGCGCCGCATTGTAAATGCGGCACACCATGGGGCAAAAACGGCACAGATGCGTCACGCATCTGTGCCGTAAAAGTGGCACATTGCTGGAGTTGCGTCGCAAGTGTGACGCAGCTTCAGCAATGCTCCGGGGAACCCTACCTTGTTAATGCTGCATCAATCCTTACGCCTGCTTCAAGCAGGCGCAGGGTTTTGATGCAGCATGGCCCCAAAAGTGAATGAGTGAAATCTTGTAGATTTCACTCAGCCACTTTTGGGAGGCGTTCCTGCGCCGGAACGCCCCTCCTGCACAGGAACGCCTACATGTGGCGCAGGGCTTTACAAAGTGACGCCTCTCCTAGATGCGTCACGTTGTAAGTACCCTTCACCACGGTGCCGGATTTGCGCCGCCGTTGCTTCAGAAAAGTGACGCAACGGCGGCGTAAATGAGGTGCAAGGGGCTTGTAAATCTGCCCCACAGTTTTCTCTCTTTATTTATCTGTAAAAATCAGTAAAAACGGAAAACTGGAAGGCCTACTTATAATGTCCTCACTGGGTAGAAAAGCTTGGCTCAAGCTTCTTTGAAACTCGTATCTTTACTTCAATTTTAAAAACATTTTTCCAGGTTAGTATGTATTATGTTATTATGTATGCATGTTGTATTTATATAGTGCAAACCTAACAGAAAGGCAGTAGAGCCAGGAACAGGGTTAAAGGAAAACACACAGTCAACATGTATATGGAGGGGTAGCTAGTGTGTGGACTGTTAGTGCAGTTCTGACTTTAGGGTGATGCAACCAGTGCAGGCACAAGTGGCGCTGGGGAGGTGGGGATTGGGGGGGATCTGTATTTGGAAATTATAGAAATATTTTACACGTTTAAAAGCACCTGCTGCAGAGTTCCTTCTGTGTCCAGGAGATTTCAGGCAACAATAAAATTGTCAAGATACCTCTGGCGTTTACTGTTTTTGCTGGGGAGAGACCACTTTTGTCTAGTGCAGTTTTGTTTCATCATATGGTAGCACTGTGGCTTAATATGCCTGCTCCAAAGATTGCGTGCCATGCAGATCACAGAGCTGTGTTGCATGTGCATAGCACAGTGTGTTACTGTTTTTGCAACAGAAATCTTTTTTATTACTTGCAGTTCATAAGTTACAATCCTAATATTGCACAGTGACCCATGAACAGTCATCAAAGATCTACATGCGAACTGCATGGTACAGGTTAGAAAGATATGCTTATTTCCCCAGTCTTTCATTATTCTATTTTTGCTAAAACGATTACTTTGGGTAGAAGTACATTCTTATTGGTAAAGTCAACCCAAACACTGTGGCACCTTTTAAACCTAGTGGATGTGCTTCTCCAGACTAAACACTCTTAAAAATACTATCTGTTACCATGGATGGCTTGCAATTGCTACACTTTGTAATCCTCACTGTGTTATGTAACATGTCCTATAGACTGATTTACTTAGGTATGATTCATTGTCTCTGTACAATGTTTGTGTGAAGTAAAGTGCTCTGACACCCTACACTGGAGTGAGTAGCACTATAAAACAAATGAAATGCAAGTGAGAGGGGCTATGGAGCAGCAAGGTGCACTGTTGGAGGGTGGTAGCGAGGGAATTTGTGGAGAAGGAGGTAACTGGGTGGGGCGCCACCAAAGGTTGTCGCACAGGGCACCACCAGTGCTAAAGTTGTGCCTGTGTAGGTGCATCATGGTGTAAAGTTCTTTAAAGATGAGCGTATTCAGCCCTTACGTAAAATAGAGCTAGATGGAGGCTGTCCAGAGGGATATGGGAATATTGATGCAGATCCTTTAAGAATAAGTGAGTGAAAAATGCCTTTTGCTTTATTTGCTTCTTTTACATATTGAAGGAATGTTGACTGCAGGAGTGCAGAGAGCCAGTGTGAGTGTTTAATTTGTAAAACAATAAGTGTCAGGCGCAATATTTTGTTCAAACGCCTGTGGCTGACACTATCAAAGGTAGGAGTGCCAAATAACAAGGTTTTTTAGTGTTGATTCCCCCTTATGCCTCTTTAATCCATCATCAGAATCCCTGTCTGACTCTTGCAGGTTCTTTTTCATCCCTGCTTTCTCCGATTGTCACTGTTTTTCCTTCCCTCTCTTCCTCTTTCTTTTCCCTATTGTGTTTTTCTGTGTGTTGCTCTAGTCTAGATCAAAGGCTGTTCAGAAAAAATAAGTGCCAATCCCATTGATGATTGTCGGTGGGACCCACCTATAACCACCTGCTAAAATTAAGCACTGGAGCTTGTGGAGTCCCATCAGGATGGGTATGATGAGGTCATATTTCTTCAGACCCTAATGAGGCATGCTGGAGCATGTAAGATGCACTTAAAGGTAGTTGGCTTCTCAGATACCCAATGTGAGAGAAGATTCTTGAGCAAGAAATATATGAAAGCAAACAAAACAGTTGAAAATAGCTTTACTAAATAGCTTGAATTCTATTGAATGTATTTCTCAAGTCACTGTAAAATTAAGCAATGGGATCCAGTGAGGTTAATCGGAGTTCTGATACGTTTACCTTTTTCTTTGAAAGATCATAAAGCAGAGGCCAGACCTAGGAAAAGGGCAGCAGAATGCTGTACAAAGTATTATTATTTAAGATTTTCTCTGACAGTGGTCAGCATTCTGGCATTTTTTATGCCATAATAACATTGTTGAATGTGAAACTACCATATTGCAATGATATGTAGGCTACAAAGGTTCAATGGCCTCTGCCCTGATCCATGGCTATAAGATCCCTGTCATTCTCCCCTGACACCTTTAAAAGTTATATTACTAATTATTAGTATACAATCACAATTAGGTGAGGCCAAAGTATGTTTACACCCTCTACTTGGTCTCACAGCACTGGCATAGCTGCAACGCCCAGGTTAGGGATGGCAGCTCAGTATTATAGGCCCTGTGTGCAAAGCACTAGTAGAAAGCCAGATATTGCACAGCCACCATACTGGTAATTTGGTGCTTACAGTGAAGCCAGGAGAGCTTTACCTATGTCCAGGGGCAGCTCCTCCACTAGGGCGGAGGAGCGTCGCCCCACTGCATTCTCGCAGTGCCAGAAAGCCAAAACATAATATGCTAATAACTTTTGGTTATTACCATTTTATGTTTCTTTGCGCATTGTGGGTTGGCGGTTGGGCAGAGCTGCCCAGGCAGGGCAGGAGTGATTTGCCCACTCCTGTGTGTGCAAAGACTGTTTGGTCAGCCCTCTCGGGCCGCCCCAACGAGTCATGCGCACTCTGCACTTCTCCATGCAGGCTGCATTGCAGCCTACATGGAGAACATGCTATCCCCTAAAGCCACTGGTTGGGCGGATTCCCGACCAATCACAAAGCTCCACTGTTGTCTCCTTTCTAGGGGAAGTCATCCTTTATGGACATATAATAGTGTCATGCTTTATTATTGGTATCCTCTCCCCACCCTAGTAGTACAATGCCACCAGGGTGGACACAACCTTCTCTCCATGGCCTCGAATCACTGCATCATGAATGTGAGGCATAGGGGGGTGCATTTGAACTCCCTGTCATGGCTGCATCTAAGAGTACAGTTTCCAACCCTTAAAGTGCATTTAAAGGTACAACTTAACACATGGGCATCAAGAACTTGCCTTTCAAGTGTTGATATGCTTGCATCATGGCGACGCATCAGGTCTCTGATATGTGACCTTAAAGGGCTTCTAAGCTCACGTTTTTGCTGTACATATGGGGAGAAGGTTAGAACGTTCTCCTTTCCTGAACTCTGCCTTTCTTCATGCCTTCCACCCATCCACCTATTCTCTTACATCGCATTTGGAACATCACATATCAAAAATGATTAGTGCCCACACCGCCAGCGCTCGCTCCCCACTGCGCACGTTAACACTTACATACCAAGGAAACTCATGAGACATATTTGTGGAAAAGCAGTGGTGCAGGTTTATTTCGTACAACAAGTAGCTGATAAGGTGGGTCATCTTACAGGCGATCCAATGCGGCAGCCCCTCGCTGACCCGCATGCCTAAGGAGCCATCTTGCACGGCGAGTCGATGCTCTGACGGTGCAGTAAATTATCACTTTATTTCATTCTACTCCCGCCCCCCCTGTCAGGGCGGAGCGATGAGGCACACCCCCCGGTCGGTTCAGGCCCCCCGACCGCCCGAAGGACTAACGGGGCGCCGACGCTGTTTCCTGGAACCCCCTCGGCTCCAGGTTCTTGGCTCAGGCACCCTTACTGTGCCAGGCAGAGGTATTTAGACTGTATCCTTCTGCCGCAGAGGTACCCCTACTGTCCATCTGCTTCCAGATCGCCCTGTGACTCCGCCTGCAACACAAAACATGACCATTAAAAGTTCACAACTTTCGCCCTCCGCTCTGCCGCTGGGTCAGGGTTAGGGTGGGAACAGCGCAGAGCAGCCCAAGGCACCGACGCGGCAGGAAAGACCGAGCAACGTGCTGGGTCTGCTATAAAACCCCCGGGAACGCCCCCGCCTAGGAGCGCCCTCCCATTGGCCGTTAGCGAGGAAGGGGGGGTTGGTGCGCTGTAGGCTCCTCTCGCGCGTCGTGTGGTACTAAGATGCTGTCTCGCCCATGCTCCCCTCTGTGTCGCGCGGCCAGCGGCATAGTGCCCACACCGCCAGCGCTCGCTCCCCACTGCGCACGTTAACACTTACATACCAAGGAAACTCATGAGACATATTTGTGGAAAAGCAGTGGTGCAGGTTTATTTCGTACAACAAGTAGCTGATAAGGTGGGTCATCTTACAGGCGATCCAATGCGGCAGCCCCTCGCTGACCCTCATGCCTAAGGAGCCATCTTGCACGGCGAGTCGATGCTCTGACGGTGCAGTAAATTATCACTTTATTTCGTTCTCCTCCCGCCCCCCCTGTCAGGGCGGAGCGATGAGGCACACCCCCGGTGGGTTCAGGCCCCCCGACCGCCCGAAGGACTAACGGGGCGCCGACGCTGTTTCCTGGAACCCCCTCGGCTCCAGGTTCTTGGCTCAGGCACCCTAGACTGTATCCGTCTGCCGCAGAGGTACCCCTACTGTCCATCTGCTTCCAGATCGCCCTGTGACTCCGCCACAGCTCTGGAGGAGGCCCCCGTACGTTGCACATGCACCAACGGAAGAGCCTCTAAGTGCTAAAATAATAGGTATCATCCCGCTATGTGGTAATCATTTAATTAAATTAGGAAATATGGAAGGATAAGTGGTCAGTTCTGAGATTCAAAGCTAGCTAGAGCAAAATATGGGGCAATCCTGTATTCCTGGGAACCTGGGTAATCAATAGTTTTGGAGTCTGCTGTAAGCCTAAGCTTCCTTGCTTGCACACAACTGCGATTTAGCAAAAATGTAGACGAATAGAAATAAATTATAGCCTGCACATCATAGCATCAATGTGTTGACTCCTATAAATTATTTCAAAGAAATCTTCATCAGGATTAGATGGTAGCACCTACAAAAATGGATAGGTAATACCTATTAGGAAAAGTTGTGCATCTAGTACACACTACTGAATGTTTTGCTCAAGTCATAAGCTTAGCCCATTGTTCATTCCTATCATTTGCTAGTGTTCTCTCCTCTTTGGGGTGACCTTGACTTCGCCAAAGTCTGTGATCCTAGGCAAATATTTAATTTCACTGGGCCTCCTTTCTCTTTATTATCTGGCCTATTGGCTAGGGCCATTGACCTCAAATCTGGGGAACTGAGTTCGAGTCTCGGCAATGACGCTGAACATCCTGTGATTCTGGGCAAATTACTTAATCTCCCAGTGCCTAACAAAAATGAATGTGTCCTCATGTAACGCAACTGGTGCTATGTAAAGTGCTCTGATATCCGATTCGGGTCAAGTTCGCACTATATAAAACTCTAAGAAAAAAAATCACTTTAGATTACTGTGAGCAGAAACTTGTGTTTTCAGGATGTGTGCTGTACAAAGACCTCTTGTGTTTGATTTAACAGACTATAATGGTGCTGTAATGGTGCTCCATGTATAATAAGAATCTAGACCAAATGGATGGATTGAGATATTGTTATATTTATGTATGAAATTGTCTTTAAATATGAAATGCTAATAACAAATTATAACACAAATATAGGGTGTATATGACAACTGACGTGCCTCTTACTTCACTAATGGTAGGGTGGTGGCATGAAAGTTTCTAAGTTCATGTTTAAAAAGTATCACTTTTAATGCATGCCTTTTTGGTGTATTAAAATTAAACACTTCCATGTGCTAAAGAAATACACTTTTTTTCTGATTTGAAGAGATTCTGTCATATTTTTAAATAATTTTTGTTACACAAATTACATACCAAACAGATTCATGGATTGGCTCCTGCACATGTTCTTCCAACCAAGCTAGACTGTTGGCTCAGCTCTCCTTGTTAATTTATCGGCTATGCAGTAGTGATGCCATCTGAAGTAGGAAACTGTCATACTATGGACTCTCCTTGGCCTCGCAGCCATGGTGTAGCACTGTGACGTCCAAGAGGCGAGGGCCCCCTGGGACTCCCAGGCAAGGTGTAGGGCTGTGAGGTCAAGGGGAGGCTACCAGAAGTAATACTTTGAGTAATTTAAAAATTATATTGAAACAGGTCCCAATTTTGTGTTTAAGTTTACAGGCAAAAACACTGATTGATTTCTGAACAATGACAAAAACACTTAAAGTAGTTCCTGTTTACATATCACATTTTACTTGATCTCACATTGCATTAGGGTGTTTGTTTTTTCCACGATGTTTGTTTCCTTTTTTTGAAGCATATTATTCATGTATAATACGTACTGTGAACTGAGTCACCTCTAGGAGTCTGTGTGAGTTGAGGTTGTGGGTAAGGGTGCATCTGAAAGAAACAGGCAAAGGACTCCTTTTACTTCTTGGTCTTCAAGAATGATGGAGGTTCTATATTGGCATGTTGTTTATTGGTTGTTTATTTATTTATTTGCAAGACAAATTAAAGATGCATGAGCCAAGTCTGGCTGCACCTGAATTTTCACCACCCGATCCTTCCGGACCACAGAATTTACCTACGGTTGACAGTGGGATCACAGAAGTGTCTATTCACAGCCCTACCATTCGGACTGAATTTTGCACCTCGCATTTTTATGATAATGCTGGCAGTTCTGTCAGCTTCAAAGTGAAGGCTAGAAGTTCATGTATTTCAATTTCCATACTTGATAACTTGCTGGTGAAGGCAATCTCCTGCATTGGTCAAGGAACATATTCATCACATGAAAACTATTTTCCATGACTTGAGCTTTACTATCAATGCCCAGGAGTCTCATTTCACTCCTACTGAACGACTGCGGTCATATGGGAGGTCCTGAACAAGACCCGCCTGAATGTTTCTTCTCCTTTTCAGCGTACTCCAAATCTTCCAGAGATCAGTTCCATTTTTCTGACTGGCACCCAAGTGATAGTTCTGCATGTCTTATTCATGCTTGACTTTATGACCTCAAGTATTCTGTTCTTGTCACATGACAGATAGTTTTTGTAAGCCCTTTTGTGACTGATGCCTGAGAAAACAGGGGCTTCAGCATAAGGGAGCTGCTCAGTCTGGGTGCATATCTCTAGATCAGTCCATCCAGATCTGTACAAATGCCCTGCTAACCTTTTGGTAAGTTGTCCATTCAGTTCTCCACAAGTGAAGGCTATCGGGTTACAAATGCTTCTCACTGGACAAGGGCACCCATCTGGGTAATATGATAGTTCAAAGCATTTGTGTTTTGTGCTTGTACATAAAGGTGCAGGAAATATGGGTGGTCACCTTGCCATGAAGGTCTACTTCCCTTCTTCTAAGTTGATCACCATTCAGATTTTTTATTTTTTTTATTTTTTATTTAAGGCGAACATTATCCGAAGGTGTCAGAGCGCTTTACATAAGAACCAGTTGCGATACATAAAGACTCAGGATTACGTGCGTTGCAGAAAAGATACAAACAGAAAAAAATTGCAAATGTACAAGTTATAGAGTCACACAAGGAGGAGCATTCAAGGAAGGGATACGAATGGATATACTCTAAGAGTCACACAGGAATGGTAGATAGTACAAAGTTCTACTGCATATACTAGTGATTAGAGTTATCTCTATATACATAGGGAAGGGATACGCATGGATATACTCTAAGAGTCACACAAGAATGGTAGATAGTACAAAGTTCTTTGCATATACTAGTGATTAGAGTTATCTCTATATACAAAGGGAAGGGATACAAATGGAAATACTCCAAGAGTCACATAGGAATGGCAGAGAGTACAAAGGTCTACTGCATATACTAGTGATTAGAGTTATCTCTATATACATAGGGAAGGGAAACGCATGGATATACTCTAAGAGTCACATAGGAATGGTAGATAGTACAAAGGTCTACTGCATATACTAGTGATTAGAGTTATCTCTATATACATAGATATACAAATAGTAGATTTTCTCAGGTCAAGACCCAAAAACCCAGGAGAGCAGAGTTCCATTAAGTGGGGTCGGAGGGGGGACGCAGTCACAACACCAAGGGAGGGTGGGAGGGATACAAGGGTATGGAGAAAAGGCAAATCAGAAAAAGGAAGAAACATTTAAGGATCGTCAAGGGGGAAACAAGGGAAAAGGGGAAAGGACGAGGGAACGGACAAGATGGCGGGTCAGGGTCCATAGAAAAACGGCCGTGAACAGCAGCAAAATGGCGGCCAGGACAATAGAAAAAACGTAAAGAAGTCCATGAGGGTGACCCAGTGAGTATGGATTAGAGTGACAGGAGAAGTCCGGGGGGTACATAGTTCAGAAATCAAAGTCAGGGAGCGCTCTCCCGAGTACAGGCTCATGGCCTACATGTTGCAGTGGTAGCTCCCGGCGCTGGAGCTGCTGTTCTGGCTGCAGGGCGAGCTGTAAAGGGAGCCCAGGCCAGGCGAGTAGTTGAGGGACAAGGAGGGAGGGATGCCAGTCCTGGGTGCAGCGAGGAGATTGCTCCCCGCGCCTTGCGGGGAGCCCCGCAGCGAGGTCATGGTGTTATCCACAATGAAGCCCTGGCCGTGGTGCTGCGGGTGCTACTGCTGCTGGTGGGGTTCGGGGCCCTCCAGGCTGAGGGAGCGGCCTGAGGGGCTGCCGCTTGCCATGCTGCTGCTACTGTCCGGGCTCTCGATCTTGGGCACGGGGTGCAGCGCTGGGGAGGCGGCCTGTGGGGGTGACGGGGCGCCATTCTCCGTCTATGTCCTGGATGTGCAGCGGCTTCAGGGCGCCCGGCTCCGATTGCTACTTGGCCAGCAGGCCAGAGGCGCTGGGAGCCCGGCGGGGGCGGACGACAGCCCGGTGGAGGGCAGCCCGAGACGGTTAGGTAATGACATTGCTATCCATTAAATCAACATACAGGACAAGGTGGGATCTTTGGCATAGTGTTGAGAGTAGTTTTACCAATAGCACCTAATTTTATGGATCTGTCCAACATAAAAAAGGCTTTGAGTCACTTCTCCTCAGATGAGTGGCAGCAACACCCAGAGCTGACAGAGATGACCTTTTCCCGATTTGGGTATCCATAGGCAGAACTGTTCTACACTGCCCAGAGCAGAAAGTGTCCTCAACTCTGTACTATACACTTGCTTCTGAATGATTCCCTGGGTGACGCCTTCAGGTTAAGTGGGTCTCAGGTTCCGATCTATTATGTGCTTACATCTGTCAAATGTCCTGTGGAAGATACAAAATATTTAGTGCAGCTGACCCTAACCGCCACATTAGGTAAGGGGGATCTGGTAAACTAATCTGATGGAACTCAGCATTTGGCCACCTGTTCCTCTCCCACATAGGTTGAACCTGCTCTTGCAGCTGGATGGTCTGGCCCTTCATTCCAATATCCACATGTGGTAGCTGTAAGCCTTGATGCTGAGCGGTGCTAACTAGCGTCTTTTGTCTATTTTCCTGAAGTGGCCTATGTCATTTTGGCTGCGGGAAACCCGCTACAAAATCCATTATACACTGGAACAAGATTGTTCCAATCTGCAAGGTGTAGGGCCAGAAACCTTTTCAGTGACACTTTTCTGACGTTCCACGATTTGCACTCTCATACCCAACAGGACCTTCCAGTGGCCACTATAAAAGGTTATTTGGCTGCCCTATCCACCATCAAGTGTCTCCCTGATCAGCCATCTTTGTTTTGAGGAACACTAATGATGCATTTTCTGAATGGTTTACTTTACTTGTGTCCACCCACTATGTTTATTGTTTCTGAATGGGATTTGAATCTTGTGTTGAATTTTAAAATTGCATTCACATTCAAGCCAATGCATATTGCAAAGTTCAACTTCTCTGTCAGAACGCTGTCTTCTTGGTCGAAATGGCTTCATTTTGTACGGTTGGGGAATGTCAAACTCTCTGAGTTCAGCCACCTTCCACCATATTACAGCAGACTCCATACCTGTCCATCCTAATATGGCGTCTGCCACATGCATCAGTCTATTACCCTTCTATCTTTCTTCCCTCATCCCACCAGAGAGTAGGAACAACTGCATAACCTGGACACCAGCGGCTCAGTATCTTATTACAGTGACCACTCTTGACAGGACAGACTCAGCTTTTTGGGACCTTCAAAAGAAATTAGAAGGGCAAGGTGGTGACGAAATATCCAGTTCACATTTGATGATACTCTGTATCAAGTTCTGCTATGCCTTAGCCAACAAAGACCCTCCATGTTATTCATGCCCACTCCACCAGGGCCATGGCTGCTTTCATGACTCGCAGCATAGGTGCAGGGCCGGACTGGGAACCAGAACCGTCCCGGCCGTTTTTGTTACAGGGCCGTTTTTGCAGCATAACGGCCCTGTAACAAAAACGGCCCCAGGGGCCCAAAACCGGCCCCCAACCATGCGGCCCACCGGGGAATTGCCCGGTGCCCTCAAAGGCCAGTCCGGGCCTGCATAGGTGTTCCAGTGGGTGACATCTGCCATGTAGCCACATGTTGATCATTGCATACTTTTGCAAATTATTATTGCCTCTCAGGACTCATTCTTGAGGTGGAGAATCTGCTTGAGTCTGTATTCTTCAGAAGAAAAAGTTTTCATCGATAACAACATTTCAGGTGGATAGATAACATTTATGCAGATTCCTTCCTGCCCTCTCTCCTCCTTTGAATATATAGTGCTCTCATTTATATATAAGATCCTAGGTATACAAACTTGCTATGTGCTGCATTTGCCTCTGTTTCTCATGGTCTCTTGGTTCCTCTCCGCACACCTCAGTGAGGTGTGGGAAAAGTTCCTGAAAACAATACCAGTGCACCGGTCAGCACATTATATCTCCCAATGTCATCACATCCTTGGCGTGTGAAGTTACGGCATGGTAACATGGTGTCACCCGGCAGAACTGAAAACTTGTGCCTTGTGGGAAAAGCTTTCTCAACCCTCTCTGCGACATGTCGATAGTAATAAGGTGTGGAATCTGCAAGAAGATTACATAGCCACCAGAAATATTGTTAGTTGTTAGTGAAGTTAAGTAACTTTTTCTAGTGTCTCATCAGATCCTTTTCGCAGTGCCCATATATCATGCAGACCTTCTCCAATAGTTCTGCCACAAGTATTGGCATGCAGCTCTCATATTGCTACAGCCATGTAGCTGCACTTATGCTTGCAGTGGAATGAGGCAGAGTGAGCATGTTCTTTTTGGATGTGGCTGAGCATCAGAGGAGAAAGGCATTGGACCCAGGCTGTGAGGGTAAATATTCTAGGGAGCCAACTGAGGAATGACAGAGAGTCAATCTATGTGACTGCAGTGATGACTGGCAGACAAGGGAAAAGCTTGACAGAGTCCACCCAGAAGTGATATAGGAACAACCCATTTAAAGACACTGATTCCAGGAGCCAGGGAAATGTGAGAGAGTCCGCCCAGGGGTAACAGAGGAGCAACACTCAGTATACGGGAATGCTTTAGATTTCGTCCTGCAGCAACAGAAAAGCTACTGCCAGAGCTCTGAGCTGAATATCCAAATTTCCCCCTACCTCCAATCCGTGCTGGCCGTTGCTGGTCCTTAAAATTAGATGCTGCTGTCTCCCATTTAATATTGGTCATTTTATTGACCCTGTAAGAATGAAAGGTATTGTCTGAACCAAACCGTTCCAAACTAATGTCCTACATGTTTTACCCAGATTTCTGAATATGGCACTCAACCCACTTAGAACTAACACCCACTTCCACTTTCTTGGAAGCACAACACAAGAAAGAAAAGGAAAAAAGGTATTAAATGGTGGATGGGACCTGGTGACGCAATCAAGAAAGGCCTGGAAGGAGAGAAAAGGCAGGGAAGAAGAGTAGGGAGGAGCATGTGGTGAACCCTGCCAGACAGCGCAAGCCGCAGTGATATTTTGCTGTCTGCCTCAACATTGCACAAGGCCCTAATTGTTATTTTCCTCTTCGCTGTGTGTTTGAGAGAAAGAGCCTGCCAAGTCAGAGGTGTACTTCGGATTAGAGCTTCAACCCTCATGTTGGATTGCAGGATAATTACACTGCCTTTTTCAGCTGTGGGTTGTAGACTCCTCCTGTGATGGCGGCCGGTGAGGGTTGGACTCAGGACCAAGGAGGTAATGAGGGCACTTGAGCATTTGTGGTTCAGTTGACTGCAGTACATGGGCACTACTCTATTTTATGTGGCCTCTCTCCTGAACATTTACCATAGCTTAGAATAAAGGTTGAAGACCTTGCCACTCAAGGGTTAACAGCAGCTCTGCAAAAACGACTTTGGTTGCAACGAGTGAGTGCTGGGAAACCCAGACACCCCGCCTACTTTATCAAGAGTTTTATTAGCAAGATAGTGCATAGAGGGGTCCCTTTTGTCAGTGGCTCAAGTACAAGACCTGTCTGCGTGCACAGCAGACACCCACCTCACCTCCCCTCAGGTGCAGAGGCTCATACTAAGGGTCCCCGACCTGCCTGCATTACCTTTCCAGGAAGGAATGCGGCAAGGATGGCTGCCTTCCCAGCCCACAGCAGCCTGCAGGCCACGGTTGCCACAGCAACTGTTACCATGTTTGAAACACAATCTAAAATCAAAGGAAGATGACATCATGGCAAGGTGAGAAGCGCATAAAGCATAAACAATACAAAAACTATAGGGAGTTAAACTGTGGGGGCGCCACAAAGAGAGGATTAACTGTGACATCAGACCAGGGTCAGAGAATAAGGGATTCATTGATCAGAGAGTGCAGACAGAAAGGGGGTGCCCCAGAGTCGGGGTTCAGCTAATGGGAACCGCCCAGAACAAGATAAGGAGAGAAGAGAAAAAGTAACAAGTGCGCTGAAAGTTAGATGTGGGCTGCAGCTTTGTGAAGGATCTGGGGTGCCATAACATCCCATTGAAAGAGACTTCATGCAGCACGACATAGTGGCAAAGGAGGGGGCGACTGAGCAACCCAAGCTGCGTTCATGTGTGAGGGACAGATGAGACATTCAGTTTGCAGAACCTTCAAGGGACCCACCTCGTTGCTAAGGGTTTACTAAAATCACATGCCTGGGTTGTTGGTCTCGCTGCTTCATTGAACGTAGGCAGTTTGTTCCTATGAGCGGTGAGACTTGACCGTCTCTGGTAGTGCATCAGGGTCAAGGTTTAAACGTATGAGTGCGTTTTAAAAGATGCTGTTATTGTGCGCGAGACCAGCATGTTTTCTTTCAAAAGGCGGCCATGTTTGTTTCTGGTAAGCACCTGGACACCACCTTCAGGACAAACTGGACTTTGGAATGGAAGCTGACTACGACTCGTGTTTGCGAGGGGCCTCAGCTGTTAAGCATGGCTCCCCTAGAAAACAAAAAGTGATCTCTCCCAAAGAAAGACTGCGCTTTGTTATGATTGGATGGCTGTCACGAGATGGATTTACATGTGATTGGATTGCTTACCTGAAAGACTGCGATGTTGTGACTGGTTAGAATATTAGTGACAAAGAATGTTATTTGTTTGAATAAAAAAAAGTGCAGTGAAAGTTTGAGCTGCCCGAGGAATCTGCCCAAGGTAATGTGAGTTACGACCGAAGCGTGCGCATGTCAGTTTTATAAGTCAGTATGTTTCCTTGGGAGCTGAGAGGGTTTGTAATAAGATTTTGACAAAGAGCAGTGAAGAGCTTGTTTGGGTCTGTCACTTGCACCTGTAGACGTTTGTTGAAGACGCACTTTCCTTGTCAAACATTGAGGCCAAATCTTCATTTATTAGCATGGTGGTGCATTTTATTTGAACACGATTGTCATCAGGGCTATAAGTGGGATGAAAAAACTAGGGGGTCTCTCAAAGGGGCGTGGTCAGTGTAGTTAGGGGCGTGGCCTTAAAACAATTAGGCTAAAAATCTGTGTTTAGCATAGTGTGCCGCCCGACTTGTATTTTGCTGTTTCTGTCATTGCCTCCAGATATGTGATACAACAAGTTACATTATACCTACAACAAGCCAAGACTATTGGCCTTGTCAATGGTTATTAGTTGTATAAGATAAATAAGCTGCAGCTATGGCTTGTTACATATAATATTGATAAAGCTTCCAATTAAAGCCCCGGTGACCCTACCTCAATGTTGCTGCTCTTGCGTTTCAGAAAGAGAAGGGAAATCAAGAGAGAAAATGACTCTTTTAAGGATTTCCCTTCCCCTCAAACGCTCACCTGGCATGACGTCGTCATGCCGTAACTTCTCCACTAGTGAGAAGTGAGCAGTGTGAGCAGCGCACATCGATGTGCTTGCTGTCTCGAAACAGGTCTCTATAGGATTATTTTGCGCCCTGGCACTTTTTTCCGGACTGCAGTGACAGCAAAGTGCTGTCACTGCAGTCCGGAAAAAAACAGACCGCCTGTGCCAGGGCTCCAACCAGAGCCCGTTAGAGACCCGTTTCGAGGCTCCCTAAAAAGAACAGCCGGTGCTCAGACACCTTGAGACCCGGCCCACTTAAATCCCTGATTGTCATGTTAGTGAGACTAAGAAGGGAAATTTAAGGCAGAAGGGAGGAGAAGGGAGGAGAAGGACGCGCATCGTTGTAACAGGAGGTCATCAACCACTCAGAAATGCCAAGATTCTGCTGCTACATGAGGATGGCCAATCCACACACATACACGTGTTACTAACCTTGGGCCCGAGTCACAGAACTAACTTAAGACAAAATCCTAAACTTACTACCATTTTGGTATTCACAGAAGGCACTTACTCATTTCGGTATTCACAGAAGTTAGGAGTCCTAACTTTAGAACTCCTAAATGCCTTCTGTGAAATACCGAAAGTCTTAAAGTTAGGATTTCGGTATTTCACAGAAGGCATTTAGGAGTCCTAAAGTTAGGACTCCTAACTTCTGTGAATACCGAAATGAGTAAGTGCCTTCTGTGAATACCAAAATGAGTAAGTGCCTTCTGTCAATACCAAAATGGTGGTAAGTTTAGAATTTTGTCTAAAGTTAGTTCTGTGAATCGGGCCCCTTGTGAGGATGTGCTCCAAAATTGTCATTTGTGATTGAGAACATTCATAAACAAATGGCTAAATGTTATTTTTAGTGCTATACCTAAATTACATAGTAGCTTAGACATATATAAATAGCTCCTTGTGTCCTAGGGGGCACACACACGCCCATGCAGGCAGACCTGCCAAAGAGTCTCACAGACCAACTAACTCCACATTTGTTTAAAGGGACCAGGTTCTGATGGGGAGCAGGAGCACTGCACTATGTTATCATTCATAAGTGAGATTTACAATGCCAAGACCGATAAAGGAAGGCAAAAGTAGATGATGCATCAAATGGGAAAGAAGATTCATGGAAGATACAGGATCTGGCACCCAATGGGAACACAGCATTAAAAGGCAGCTGGGGATCAGACATCCAGTAGAAAAACTGCTTTTGGAAGTCAGTACGGCACATGCAGCATGACAGCAATGCCTCACATTTAATAGGAAAGTTGATTCAAGATGCATACAGGGATCGGGCATCCAACAGAACCATGCCTTCTGTGGCCATACTAGGATCCTTACATCCTATGGGAACGCAGGGTTTGGAGGACAGAGGGACCAGGCATCTAATGAAGAGCAGAGCTGTTGGGAGACATACATGGAGCAAATGGCTTGGAAGTCTCCCTGCTGCTAGGAAGCACCCCATAGCAGACATCCAGGGCCTCATTTATGAGGTTTTGCCATAGGGCAGCGCTGCAGGCCTTCCTGCTGCACTGCCCCACGGCAAAAATAAAGGGCAGGAATGCGTTGTATTTATCAGATACGGCGCATTCCTGACCTTTTCCCCAGCGCCGGCACACAATGGGCTGCCTGCACCAGCGCAGGCACCTTTGCACCATGGTGCAAGGGCGCCTGCGTTGCAGGAATGATTATTTTTGTATAGGAAGAAAACCTTCCTGCACAAAAACAATCACAAGAGGCGTGTTCCTCATTCCAGGTGTGCTACAGAATGCAGCACACATAGAAAAAGGTAAAACGAGGAGAAATAAAGATATTTCTCCTCATTGTGCACCTCCCCTAGAGAGGCATGAGTTTTTGGCGCTGCCTCAGACTTATGATTTCTCGTAAATCTGGGACAGTGTCAAAAAGCCATGGGTGCTGCTAAGAAGGCTCCCAGCAACACTTTGCACGCCCCTTTAACGCAGAAAAGTGCGTTAAAGGTAACGATATTTATGAGGCAGCATTAAGCCAAAAAAAGTGGGTTAGTGCTGTCTCGTAAATATGGAGCAAGCTCCTGCGCCACGGAAAGTCACAAAAAGTGACATTCCAGCAGCACAAGGGGCCTCATAAATGAAGCCCCAATCTTCAGCACTTTCATCGGGAATCATGCAAAACAGACACGTAATGGAAGCATTACTGTTAAAAGTCCTACACAGGTCAGTCGTCCAGTGGGAGCACTGATGTTTGGGGGCGTACATTGAATGTAGGAATACACAGAGCAGACACCTAATGAGGACCCTGCTTCATGAAGCAGACAGGGCAGAGACTCCTCATGGGGAACTGCTGTCAGGTGGCATTCATGGATCAGACATCATTTGGATACTTCTTGGAGGGTGCTTTTTCCAATTCAATCCTCATGGCAGCAGTACACTTTAATAGAATTACAGATTAAAAAAGAGCCACACTTAAAAACTTATAGCATTTTTTGTATTTTTTTTCACATTTTCACAGAAAAATGAATAAACAAATGGTGGTGCTCCACGTTCAGTAGATTTTTTCCTAAAGCCTGCTTTACAATTCTACTTCTAAGCTTGATTATAAATAAATGTCTATAGATAAAATAACAGAAATATTATAACTGCCAAGATTGAGTTATGTAAATCCAATTGTTATTTCCCTATATCTAATTTCTAAATACAAATGTCTTTTGAAAACTGTTACCACATATATTTTCGTATGAGTGCGCTAGTTATAAAAAATACTACAAGTGTTTTCAATTACGTTTATAATTTCAGCCTTTTTTAAACACCTATGGATGCTACCTAACATTTGCCATACGCTGAGTGCACATTACAGTTTATGCACTCAAAAACCACACATGTTCACTGTAGCTTATCCTTGTGCAGCAAAAGGTGATCAAACATGTCCAGTGCTTGGGTTTTGCCACATCTGACCCATCTACCTGAAGTGTCCAAAGCACACATGGAATACAATCATGCACGTCAAAGTCAGATCTGAAAAAAAATTTTTTCTCTGAAACAGAATCCCTATTAACTAAAGATAACACTATTTTCAGCTTTTTCGCACCAGTAGTGTTTGTATTATGTGCTAAGTGTGGCAAGACAGACATGGAGGCACAAACAATGCACTAAAGGCCAGATTAACAAACATTTTGCACTGTATTTGTGTCACAAAAGAGAAAACAACCAGCAAAAAATTATTCTTTTTGTTATTTACTTTCCAGCATAAAACTTGTTTCATGCTGTATAGTTGCCAGCAAGTAATAGTTACTTAGCATCAAGGGGGCATTACAGGGGTGGCATATGGGTGTTCTCATGCAACCACCCATGCTTTTTGAAGCAAAACCCTACCTACTAAACATTTGAGACAGGATTTTCCATGAAAACTTAACACCACTTGAAAGCAGCTATTAAACAGTGACATTTTTCATTTCTCCTCTCTTTGCCGACTTTGAATGTGTGCTGCACTCTAGAGCACACATGCAAAGTAGGAAAAGTTTTAAAAGTTGTCTAGGCATAGTATTTTGTACTGGAAGAGAACCCTTACAGTACAAAACCTATGCTAGACTTACGCAAACACCCTTGCACTATGACGCAAAGGTGTGTACATGGTGCTTGGAAGTAAAATTCTGTGTTGTCGCTAGGGAGAGGGAAGGAGAGTGCCATATCTCTGTATATATGGTGCTCTCCTGCTTTCTCCTCCCACACAAGGAAGCGCTGCATTTCTGACTGGTGTGCTGCAATATATGAGAATTTAGTAAATCTGGTCTAATTGTTTAAGATGCTGGTGTAGGCCGTCAGGAAACAGTGCTAAATCTAAGCCTGTGCTGTGACGTCGGATGCTACCATGCAGTACTTCCTCTGGTGTACAGCCATCTCTATTAGTACCCTACACAGGGCTTCATTACAGGTGTCCTCCTTATCCAGATGTGGCTTAAAACAGGAGTTATGGGTACCATTGCGACTGGTAACAGGAGTAAGCAATTCCATGAAGATTACAAGATGTGATGTATCATCTTGAGATTTCGGCACCCTTGAGTTATCAATGTACATAGTATTGGCTACTCTGATGGGTGGAGAAGGGATATCAGCCCAACTCGGAATACCACCATTTGTACCTTATCATTAGACTCACTGAGGCGGCTAATGCTCTTTCTAGTCAGACCGAAAAGAAGTTGTTAGGCAAATGTTACTTTCTGTTCAGCAAAAGGAACATCTTAGCACAATGGCAAAAGCTTGTGGTTTTTTTCTTCACCCGAACACATCCATCAAACCAGAGGAATTAATCAAAAACATAACATGTATTTGTAAAGTGCACTCTCACCCAGAAGGGTATCTTGGTGCTGAATAACAGATGCTTATTGTTTCCCAACTCAATGGAACTCATCATTTTATCAACCTCAGAAGGATGAAAGGATGAGTGGACCTGCAGGGATTTCAACCTGTGACGATAAGGTCAAACACAGTCCCTAAAGCGAACACATTAGTGCCCTAAGCCACCAGACCCAGCTGTGATAAATGAATGTCAAAATACTGGCAAGAACAGGTTGAGGAAGTGTAGGAAGGGGGTTTATTGGAAGGGAGAAGGATAATGAGATGGTACGAGTGAGAGAGCATAGGATAGAGGGAGACGCAGGGACAGAGAAAATGAGATGGTTAAGTATGTTTGTCGCTATTCTACTGTTTGCAGCCTTTAAACACTGAGTGCTCAAAGTGCTTTGTCAGACCCAACATACAGGTAAGAACTGACTGTGGAGGTGTGTTTTAGAGGGAATTGGGGATATCTGGAGGCAGAGAGTGAGAGTAGGAAGGAAACAGACAGAGAGAAAGAGGGAGAGAGAAAAAGATAGATGGTTATGTAAATGTATTGCTATAATACTTCCTGAAGCCTTGAAACACTAAGGGCATTTTTTAGAGTTTGGTGGACAGGATACTTCGTCAAAACATGATGAACATTCTGGCTGCTGTATAATGCACTTCAAATACAGTGGGCAAGATATCCACCATTTTAGTGATGGAGTATTAAGTCCGTCAATCTCTAAATAAGGCTATCAGCCATCAAAGCACTTTGTTAGGCTCTTTAACTTTATTACATGACAAAGGAGTGTTGGATTAAAATGACTCATAAAATTGATACGTGCTAAATGATAAGTGAAGCTGAGGAATGTTTTGTGTTAGACATAGGACAATTGGAGTGACCTGAGGTATCTGAAAGGTCCAAACTCCAGCGGTGGAGGATAACTTATAAGCCCAGACTTTCTGTCTCTTATGCAATATATGTATAGAGTATTTCTATAGTGCAAATCTTACCAAAAGGCAGCAGAGCACAGTATATGGTCATAGATCAGCATAAAGTTGATGATTGATAGGAGCGGTAGATGGGCTTTGGATAGTGAATGCACTGTGATGTGGTGATCTTTAAAGAAGTGAGTATTCACCTCTTTCCTAAATTGAAGCAGCACTGGGGAGTTCCTGATGAATACAGGGATGTTGTTCCAGGTCTTGGGTGCACAGATGTCAAAGGTCTGCTGTTGTTTATGTCACTTTGCAACATGTTAGTGCCCCAGTAAACTTTAGTTGACCTGAGCCATAATGTGTTCTGTAAGTACAGCCAAGCCCAGCACAGCTAAACTAAACTATAATACTGCATCTCTTTACATGGGCTTTTAAACATAGCAACACAACCATCCTCCTTTGTCTAATAAAGGACAATTGATTCTTGAAGGCTACCTCCCTCACTCCAAGAACAGTACATAATTGGTGTCAAGGAACGTAAATGATCTAGTCTTTAAAGGCTGTGGTTTAAACATCCTGCATGATCCCATCCCTTCACATCCAAGTCGTCACTGTCCCAACCTACAGTTGACTTTTACTCAAGATGGTAGTTCACACGCGCTCTCATTTCTGCAGCTCTTTGAAGCGAGAAACCAGGGGAAAGAAAGAGGTGGGATATCAGACTTCTTGCAGCCTCAGGTCTCAAGACCCCAACATCATTTGTACTGGGGCCTGATCAGCATACTCTGGGAGCGCTTCTTCTTCTGGTGCCTGGTCTGAGGTGCCGTGGACCCGGCCCACTCCGATGAGCGACCTGTGAAAGCTGATGGAGGAGAAAAGGAGTTACTGCTCATCACCAAAAAGAACCAATGTAGAAAATGGAGCAACACATAATTGATCTATTGTTCAGTGGTGTGGGATCAGTAAATACTTACATGGGTGAGACTGTATGCTGACAACCGTTGCTGGCGAAATATGGATCCTGCAGGAAAAGTGAAACAAGTCGATATGAGGACCTCTTGGAGCCACTTTCATTAATCTTAAATATTCTACCCCATTGTCATCCAGTGGTGCATTACGGAACTCTCTTTGCGCTCACATTTGTGTGGATGTGGTTCATTTCTTCTTTTGGGGGTATTTTGCTAACATGGGGGTACACATGCTTATGCTAAGATAGATGCATGACAGATGTCTCACAAAGGGTCAGGGGCACATTGTGTGATGTGATTGACGCTTCCCAGGGCTTGCGATATGTCTTTGATGTCATTAAGTGCCTGTCTGTGGGGATTAGATCTTTGGTGTGAAATTCACCTCTGGGGTGTATGATATGCATCTGGTGGAGGGCGATGCAAGCCTGGTCCCAAGAAGCGTGAATTCATTAGGATAAGAAACGCTTTTTGCTGCCTAAGAGACCGTGTGATGGCATGCATATGTAAACACAAAGGGGCATATTTACAAGTCCCTATTCCCACAGGAACGTAATTTTTTGTGATATTCCTGTGGCGATAAACCCTTCGTCTTATTTACAAGGCATTGTTAAGTCACTTAATCTGGCTTAAAGCCACCTTGCAAATAAGGCCCCCTTTCACGCTACACTTAGCATGAAAGGGGCGTGCTTGATTTTGACACTGCCCCCTATTTACAAGGGTGGCGTAAATAGGAGGCAGTGCCAAAAATAAGACCAGGGAAAACCTAGTCTTAACATGGCAAAAAGAGGAGAAATGCTTAATTTCTCCTCGTTTTTGCTGTTTCTATGTGTGCTACATTGTGCAGCACACATAGAAACAGAAAATCTCCATGAATAATTGCTCATGTGCAGAATTGTGTTCCTTCCTGCACATAAACAATCATTTAAAAAAAATGATGATTTGCAAATTCTACAGTGCAACACACATAGAGGCTACAATTTACCATTCTGGATTGTTTATATGCAGGAAGGGACACCTTCCTGCACATAAACAATCATTCCCCCCAAAGCAGACACCCTTGCACTATGGGGCATGGGTGTCTGTGTTGGCACTAGACAACTAGATTTAGTGCCAGCACTACGGGAAACACAGGGTGTGCACATTCTTGTGAATACGGCGCATTCCTCCATTTTTCAGAATGACGGAACTTGGCGTTAGCAATGTTTGCTTGACTCCCACTTCGCCATTCCCTTGTGAAAATCGCCTCGTGTCTATCATATAGTGACAAGTATTTTGTTACAGTGAAGGCACTTCTGTAACCTCAACGGGCTTATTTTACCGAATGAGAAAACTTTTCATGCTGGAGGTGTTGCAGTCAGATGTGTAGGCGTCATTGAAACGAGGGGGGTGATGGGCCCCCTTTTGGCCTTTCTGCACTGTATAGAGTACAGAAAATGTTCCCTGTGGCAGAGCTGCCACCATCAGGTAAGCTTGTTGGGCAGACCCAACAATGCCAAGAATCACAATGGAGGATGCACGCTATTTCTGCCTCCATTCCCACGGGCATCAGTGCAATCCAGATCTGACGTGACAACCATGACAGTTACGGGCAGAAAAAGTACACACGTTCCCCGCTCATTGACAGAAAGTCCCAGCGGGTAATATACATAACATAGCTTAGTCCCAAAGAAGGGCACCTGCTTTGGGGTAGAAACAGTAGGACTGGCAATACATGACGGCTTGTCGCCATTGTATTCTTTCCTCAAGTGGTTCTTGCCATGAGCATGAGTCACCTCAAGTGAAATATGTCCATCAAGCTAGAATGCAAATTTAAATTTGGCAGCCTGGATGCAATTAGGGTGTTTGGGGGGTCTGTCGCTGGGCATACAGCCCGCCAGACTTCTAATGATCCCCAAGACCCTTACACTGAAAGATGTCACATAAGATTGGAGCTGTCACTGTTAGTGGACAAGCTGTTACTCCCTGAGTGACAAGGGTGTCGTTAGTCTTGATGTTTCCCTGATGGTGTTAGAGACATGTTTCATAGAACAATAGGTTTGGTGTCACTCTAAAGGGGTCTCTGCAGCTTCAAGAGACAAGCGCAATTGAATGAGGGGATTCTCCTTACAGCGGGGGTGCCTCGTGGCCATTGGATCCAGGCACCTTAGACCGAGAGGTATCTTTACACACTGAACTCTGACTGTAGGCTGAACATTTAACTAAAGACAGAGACTGAAGGGAAGCATACACTAGCCCCATCCCAAATGTAGGTCTGTCCGAGTACGACTGGTGGTATCTGGTCAGGGTCGGATTGGTAACGTGGGCACTCGGGAAACGGCCGAAGGGCCGCTAATCGAGTTTCAGCTATGGGCTGCCTTTTTGGGCAGCCTGGGGTCTGTCGGTGCTGTTAGGATGCCGCCAGCAGCCCAGTGGGTGCCTGAGTGGCCTTTTATAGAGGCAGATGGGTGGAGGTATCACTCCCATTCTCTCGCTGGGCCCGCCCATTAATGTATGGTGATTGAGCGGGGCAGGGGGGCTTGAGCAGAAGTGGTCTCCCTTGCATTCATGTGTGGCTCAGCAGTGTGAACTAATCTGTGCATATTTTTTTATCTAAGTGAAGTTAATATAACACACCCCCATCCCCTTTCTTTTCATAACATTTTGCTGAAGCAGTGTTTTGCGGAAAGTCAATACGCAAACGAAGGCCACTTTTATTTGTTTGCCAGCGTCGGTTTTTGATCCCAATCCAACCCTGTTGGGGGGCCAAGCCTCTCGGATCCCACATCCATGCTGTAATATTGCACCTTTTTCACCACAGGAATGTGCAAGGCTGGGGAGTAAGCGGGCTGGCAGGAGATGAGCCGAGAGTCTTATCTAAGGCTGTCTGTGGTGAGGATGAAAGTTCATCCTCGCCTCGGTCACCTCGCCTCCCTTCTCAGGCTTCACCAGCCGGGCCTTGGAAGGCCCGAGGAGGGATGGGCAGGGGAAAGTGAGAGGAGCGCCGGAGTGACTCACAGAGCTGCAGTGGGCTTAGGCCGGCAGCAGGAGGGAGAAAACAGCGCCAGGTGGATTGAGGGTGACGCCCCTCCCACCACAATGAATCATTTCCCCCTCACAAGACACGACCCACATACTCCTTGTGCTGGAGTTAAACATATCTGGAATAGCCCTTCAGTCTCATCTTTATCGGTTCCGAACATGTTGAAACATTTTGATGGCTTTCCTAAATATGCGGTCCTCTCTGAAGGAGGCCAAGAGGCGGCCAGTCCATTTTTAGGTCTTGCTAGCTATTGCGTTAGCGATGCTTTGCGAGAAATTTAGTGGGGCTTCCTCTTGCCTCGCCTCGCCGTTCACAGCCGATGTCCACCTACCCCTTCGCCTCTGCCACTGTTGTGATATGGCCGTAGTTCCCAGTGATGGCCGCCATTTTTTGATCGGCAGCGCCGCCCGCCTCTAACTGCGCTTATCGATGCAGCTGATTCAGCGTGACCGGACCCTGCGCGGCAACGAACCCGTACCTGCTGGATCACCCGCAACGAAGAGCACTGCTCCTTGGCACAAGAACACGTTGAGTCAGCCGGTGAGCTGTGCTCCGCGTCATGTGTCTTAGAAATCCCAGCAGAGATGCTGAGACAGCTCGAGGGTCGGAGCGCCTGCTGCTGCTCCCTGTAGGCTGCATACAGAGCCCAGGGTTGAATCCTCAGACCGAAGCCTCCCTGTGAGCAGAGACGGGAGGGCTCTGGACCTGCCGGCGGTGCTTCAAGAAGAAGGACGTCGCTGCCAAGGAGCCGGTGCCGGCCGGCAAGGAGGACAAGGAGCGGCTGCTGCTGGCCAAGGAGCAGCAGTCGGAGCCGGGCACCCCGCAGCCGCTGCGCATCCAGGACATCAAGATAGAGAATGTCACCCCGTCGCCCCCGCAGGCCACCTCCCCGGCGCTGCACCCCGTACCCAAGATCGAGAACCCGGGCAGTAGCAGCAGCATGTCAAGGAGCAGCCCCTCGGACCGCTCCCTCAGCCTGGAGGGCCCGACCCCCACCAGCAGCAGCAGCACCCGCAGCACCACGGCCAGGGCTTCAGCGTGGATAACATGACCTCGCTGCACCCATGGACTGGCATCCCAACCTCCTTGTCCCTCACCTACTCGCCCAGCCAGGGCTCCCTCTACAGCTCGCCCTGCAGCCAGAACAGGAGCTCCAGGGCCTGGAGCTACCACTGCAACATGCAGGCCATGAGCCTGTACTCGGGATGGCGCTTCCTGACTTTGATTTCTGAACTATGTATCCCCCGGACTTCTCCTGGCACTCTAATCCATACTCACTGGGTCTCTCTCATGGACTTCTTTACGTTTTTTTTTCTTTTGTCCTGGCCGCCATTTTGCTGCTGTGCACGACCTCTTCTCTCTGGACCCTGACCTGCCATCTTGTCCATTCCCTCGTCCTTTACCCTTTTCCCTCATGTCCCCCTTGACGATCCTTAAATGTTTGTTCCTTTTTCTGATTTGCCTTTTCTCCATAACCTTGTATCCCTCCCACCCTCCCTTGGTGTTGTGACTGCGTCCCCCCTACAACCCCCCTTAATGGAACTCTGCTCTCCTGTTTTTGGGGGTTTTGACCTGAGAACATCTATTTGTATATCTATGTATATAGAGATACCTCTAATCACTAGTATATGCAGTAGACCTTTGTACTATCTACCATTCCTATGTGACTCCTAGAGTATATCCATTTGTATCCCTTCCCTTTGTATACAGAGATAACTCTAAACACTAGTATATGCAGTAGACCTTTGTACTATCTACCATTCCTCTGTGCCTCTTGGAGTATATCCATTCGTACCCCTTCCTTATGTATATAGAGATAACTCTAATCACTAGTATATGCAGTAGACCTTTGTACTATCTACCATTCCTATGTGACTCTTAGAGTATATCCATTTGTATCCCTTCCTTATGTATATAGAGATAACTCTAATCACTAGTATGTGCAGTAGACCTTTGTACTCTCTACCATTCTTATGTGACTCTTAGAGTATATCCATTTGTATCCCTTCCCTATGTATATAGAGATAACTCTAATCACTAGTATATGCAGTAGACCTTTGTACTATCTACCATTCCTATGTGACTCTTAGAGTATATCCATTTGTATCCCTTCCCTATGTATATAGAGATAACTCTAATCACTAGTATATGCAGTAGACCTTTGTACTATCTACCATTCCTATGTGACTCCTAGAGTATATCCATTTGTATCCCTTCCCTATGTATACAGAGATAACTCTAAACACTAGTATATGCAGTAGACCTTTTTACTATCTACCATTCCTCTGTGCCTCTTGGAGTGTATCCATTCGTACCCCTTCCTTATGTATATAGAGATAACTCTAATCACTAGTATGTGCAGTAGACCTTTGTACTCTCTACCATTCTTATATGACTCTTAGAGTGTATCCATTTGCATCCCTTCCCTATGTATATAGAGATAACTCTAATCACTAGTATGTGCAGTAGACCTTTGTACTATCTACCATTCTTATGTGACTCTTAGAGTATATCCATTTGTATCCCTTCGCTATGTATATAGAGATAACTTTAATCACTAGTATGTGCAGTAGACCTTTGTACTATCTACCATTCCTATGTGCCTCTTGGAGTATATCCATTCGTACCCCTTCCTTATGTATATAGAGATAACTCTAATCACTAGTATGTGCAGTAGACCTTTGTACTCTCTACCATTCTTATGTGACTCTTAGAGTATATCCATTTGTATCCCTTCCCTATGTATATAGAGATAACTCTAATCACTAGTTTGTGCAGTAGACCTTTGTACTCTCTACCATTCTTATGTGACTCTTAGAGTATATCCATTTGTATCCCTTCCCTATGTATATAGAGATAACTCTAATCACTAGTATGTGCAGTAGACCTTTGTACTCTCTACCATTCTTATGTGACTCTTAGAGTATATCTATTCGTATCCCTTCCCTATGTATATAGAGATAACTCTAATCACTAGTATATGCAGTAGACCTTTGTACTATCTACCATTCCTATGTGACTCTTAGAGTATATCCATTCGTATCCCTTCCCTATGTATATAGAGATAACTCTAATCACTAGTATGTGCAGTAGACCTTTGTACTCTCTACCATTCTTATGTGACTCTTAGAGTATATCCATTTGTATCCCTTCCCTATGTATATAGAGATAACTCTAATCACTAGTATGTGCAGTAGACCTTTGTACTCTCTACCATTCTTATGTGACTCTTAGAGTATATCCATTTGTATCCCTTCCCTATGTATATAGAGATAACTCTAATCACTAGTATGTGCAGTAGACCTTTGTACTCTCTACCATTCTTATGTGACTCTTAGAGTATATCTATTCGTATCCCTTCCCTATGTATATAGAGATAACTCTAATCACTAGTATATGCAGTAGACCTTTGTACTATCTACCATTCCTATGTGCCTCTTAGAGTATATCCATTCGTACCCCTTCCTTATGTATATAGAGATAACTCTAATCACTAGTATGTGCAGTAGACCGTTGTACTCTCTACCATTCTTATGTGACTCTTAAGAGTATATCCATTTGTATCCCTTCCTTATGTATATAGAGATAACTTTAATCACTAGTATGTGCAGTAGACCTTTGTACTATCTACCATTCCTATGTGCCTCTTAGAGTATATCCATTTGTATCCCTTCCCTATGTATATAGAGATAACTTTAATCACTAGTATGTGCAGTAGACCTTTGTACTCTCTACCATTCTTATGTGACTCTTAGAGTATATCCATTTGTATCCCTTCCCTATGTATTTAGAGACAACTCTAATCACTAGTCTCTTCTTTGTGTGGCTTTACATCTTGTACATTTGCAATTTTTTTCTGTTTGTATCTTTTATGTAACGCATGTAATCCTTAGTCCTTATGTTTTGCAACTGGTTCTTATGTAAAGCACTCTGACACCTTCGGGTAAAGTTCGCGCTATATAAAATCGCATTAAATAAATAAAAACTAAAAAATGTGTGAAGATGTAATACCCTGGCAGTCATGCTGTGCTTTGAGGCCGAGACAGGGAGTGATGTCAATGAAACGGATGGACTGTCTGCGTTCAGCGTGGACTCTCTAACTCACTGGACTCTGGCTGCAGCTGCCCTGCTTGGGCTTCAGCTCTAGGTGCGCAACTTGGTCAGTAAGATTCGGGTTGGGGGGGAGTGGGGGTGCTAGGGGGGGGGGGCAGAGCTTCAGATTTCCTAACAGTATAATGTTAAAATACTTTATAACACAAGCAGGGCGCGTGAGAAGGGCTTAAGAGTTAGTGGAGTACCACGTGAGAGAAATAACATTTTGTAAAATAACCAATATTTTTTAAGATTTTCAGAACTGAGACGGAGAGAATAAGTGGGCGTTATTGTCTGTCTGCATGTAAAAATTGGTTAAATCCGACAGATACCTCACCAAATCCGACTGACTGCACCTGAGCCCAACTAGTTACCAGAAAATAAATGTATTAGAGGGGTGCAACACCCCAACCACCACCCCCCCCCCCTCCCCGCCCCCCTGAATCAACACCCCTGCTTCGGTTTCCTTTCCACGGATTATCTGAGCTATAAACCAGGATCATGCAACTGATGTTATGTACTGGATAAATCACATTATCGGCTCATGCCTCAGTTCTCTTCTTGGCTGACATTCAGAACACTAAGAATAAGACCGGCGAGCCTTGATGGGCAATTCAAGCCAGACTTATGACAGACATTTCCATTAATAATACTCATTTTGATAAATGTGCAAACACTGAGTATGAATTAGGCACATCAGAATATTGATAGGGTCGGACCGGTTTCTAGGGCAATCAGGCAGAGCCCAATGGACTGGGTTTACAGGTCAACGTGTGGGCCGTTTTCTTGGCTGTTTGTGGTCCTTTATGATGCTTTGTGATTTTTACTGTTGTTTTCCCTGTATTTAAAACAAATATTGCCTGCAGCAAGTTCAAATATATGCAGTCTCCTATACCTTACTAAAACACTTACACTGCGTCTTTACAAGTTAAAAACTGCCCCAATATGCAATCAAGGGCCATTTGTATAGCTTTCTAATTCGCTAATCGGGACACTTTTATTTCGGTGCCCAGGCCTATTTTCTGTCCTTGTCCAATCCATCAAATTGATTAGGTTGATGGAAAGCTGTGCAGTGCGTGTCTCTTCCCAACCGAGAGCTGTGCGCAAGCTGTCCTGGCTCTGAATTAAAGGGCCGCACAGGTTTTAAATTCAACCACACCATGGAAATTTAAAATCCTATTCACCTTCCAGTGCGAGCTGCAGGTTAGTTTTGATTTGTCTCTATTTGCTTGAACTAAAGTCAAAATTAGAAGGTAGGCCCCTTGAGTTAGGCTATATTGTGCTTTTGCACAGCATGATTTGAAAGTAAAGGGCTTCCAGCTACACCTGCTAAGGAGCTTTTGGTGTCAAGGAAGAGAGAGAGGACTGTCCTGACTATTATTTTCATATTTATTGACCAAATATGATTAGAGTCTGTATTTTAATACCTCTATTACTTTAGCCGCCAGAGTGCTGTCTCATCAAGTTGAATCGATTACATCACCAAGAGGTGGATAATCATTCAGACAGGTACTCAAGTACCCTAACTCTTCTATAATATGAATCTCATAGCAATTACCTTAATATATGTATCAGAAGACTTGTGATCAAACAATAATTCCCCTGTCTTTGAAAATGTAACTACCAATACTTCACCTAGTATTCGGTTGATCTCAGCATTAGGACAGAACTTCCAACCCTCTTCGGACTCCCATCAAACATCGCATCATGATGGAGAGTTTATAAACTGTGCCTACTTTTATTCATTTGAGATAAAGGGGCAATTTTGTATTCCCCTTCAAGGGAATCATTGCCTCATCATGACACATCTTCTCATAATCATAAAGATGAATGGTGTTCTATAAGTTCATGCCCGTGAAAATGTTATTATAGAAGAGGTAGGAGCATAAGTGTGTTTGTCTGGTCAATCTTTGCAAGTTGACTAAATTGCTTTAACTAGGAGAGAATATCCTTTCTGAAAATTGGACGATGAAATAAGGGATGTTCAGCATATTTGTGAAAATCTGATGAAGCATTAGGGGGGACCTTTGTCCCTCTCTGTTTGAAATGAAGTAGCATGTTCTCCTGATTATCCCAGAATTCCCCATTCCAAATGAAGGATATTAGAAATGATCCACCCTCACCCCTGTTAGACACAAAATGCTGGATGTCTTGCAGCACATCCAAAGTCTCTGCAGCTTACCTGCTCTCCTCGCCTTCTAGAAGTTTCTTATAGGTGGCTATCTCCATGTCCAGTGACAGCTTGACGTTCATCAGCTCCTTGAACTCAAGCAGCTGGCGAGCCATGTCCTCCCTGGCCTTCTGCAGTGCCACTTCGACCTCAGACTGCTTGGCGCTGGCATCTTTGACTGCACGCTCTCCGTCACCCCCAACCTCGGACAGAGAATTCTCCAGATGCATGCTCTAGCAACAGGTAAAAACGAGACACTATTTAATAGCACTTTTCAATGTACATTACATTTTCACATGTAAGACTTTTAGACACAGTCGGAAATAATTTTAACCTTTCAAGCGTAGGAACTGTCTGATCTTCAATGTATTTGCTTGGAAATTTCCTAGTTTACTTTTGGCTTCGGGCCTCTGTCTGAGTTCATAGATACTTCTTGTGGCATTAATACGTTATCGATTTTATGAGGATTTGGAAATTTTATTTGTAAACCTCTGGATTTCTGCACTATCCCTTTTTAGAATGTTGTTGCAAAGAGTTGGCTATTGGCCAAGGGAAGACTTTCTTGAGTGAGGAATTCTAAACAAATATACTTTTTTACAGCTATTCTGCCCTTGCACCACTAATTTCACCTGGGACTTTTTATTGTTTATGTTAAGGCTTCAGAAAGGAAGTGCTTATTTCAACATCGCTCCAAACAAGGAGCTATAAGAACAAGTTTGTAGAGGATGAGCACACCGCATATGGACGGATTCAAGAACTCCTGCCTCAAAGACAAAATGGCCCCTGAATACAAATGACCCCCCACCACCCTGTGACATGGAGTTTTTTCCAAGGCAGCCTCCGGGTATTATCTTATAGCTAGGGTGATAATTTGCTATGCTGGATGTGGAACAGCAGCGATAAAAGAATACAGCTGGGCTGGAGTTGCCCTTCCGCTGCCAGAAAGTTTTGTAAGTGGGCACTCTAGCAATCTTAATGTTGATCAAAATGATCACCACAACAAATAAGATCAGAAAGGGGAACAATCAGAAGTGAACTTTATAGTGATGTGAAACACTTAAAGAATTTGAGTTTTGTGAGTTCTTATTCTGGCGTATGCCTGTTTTCAGGTCTAGATTGTAGGACCCTTAGGAACTAGTTTGCTGATCCCTGCTTAGGATTCACGGATCTACGGTTTGAGGGTCTGACCTTTGAATGCCCACCACAGCCTCTCATGAACATCTGGGCTCACCTGATTCTGAAGAGTCAAGATCTCTGATCTCATCTTCTGGATATTGACGTTCAGATCTGCGATGGCGCTCCTGCCGCACAGTAAATCGCTCCCACATTTCCGGGCTTTTGTTGCCTGATCCTCCAGCTGCCCAGAAGATTCCAGAGAACAAAAGTCATCGTTTGGATCAAAAACAAGGCAACCACCAAGAGAACAAACAGCTTCTTGTAAAGACAACTGGCCTAAGTGTCAGCTCACATGCAGCCTTTCTCCACCCTTTCGCATTTCTTTTGCCCATTACTGTTTCACATGGATATCAATGAGAGCCAGGCAGATACTGAAGTTTCTAGTTCTGACTTGTCCTTTTGTACAACTGACTTTGCCTATGCCAGCGCTGATCTCAAGGGTCATGGTAAATGGTGATGTGATGAGAGGCTAAGGGTGGAGCAAGGGGTCAATCCTATGATGTCATCAGGGACTTAAAGAGTACATGATGTCACTTTCCCTACCTCTTTGACTCTCTGTGACGTCCATTTTGTTACTCCTTCTCCTTCATTCTCTGCTGTTACGGGCCTCTGTGGTTGTGTCTCTGTAGTGTGAAGGACTCAGAATGGACAGATCTGAATGGTTGGAATGATGTTCTTCTCTGGTGCTCGTCTCTTTGTTTTTTTTTTTATTTTGACAGTTATACTACAAGCACTACCTTATCCTTTCTTTCGGCTTCGTTCTGTTGCGGTAATATACAGCTCTCCCTGTTTACATATCCCTCTCTTGTCACAATTTACCTTGCGCCTGGAGAAGGCCTCTGCTTCCTCTTTGCTCTTGATGGCCAGAAGCTCGTACTGGTCTCTCACTTCCTGCACAATGTGCTCCAGGTTCACGGGGCACCCGCTGTCCATCTCCACGGTCACAGAGATGTCTTCGACTTCATTCATCAGCTCCTCAAGCTCCTTAAACATAAAAAAGTAGAAGATATGATGCCCAGACCTTCTCATGGGGAGAGGGTTGTCCAACAGAGGGCGGGCATTTGAGAAAGTCCAAGGATGCAGAAATCAGTATTTGAGTACATCTTCCATCTCTCCCCCTTTCTACCTCACTCTGAGTTTCACCTGCTTTCCCACATGAGGTATTACTGCATCAAGAATCCCGCAAATAGGAGAACAAGGGCTGTGTCGTAGCTACAAATCTGGTCACTGCTCGCACTCTTTGTGCAACCCACCTCTATATATTTCTCTTCTTTAATATCTCTCCAAAGTGTTCTCTCCCTTCTATTTTTCATAGGGTCGCCCATTTTCTTTTCCCTTTCTCCCTCACTTCTCTTTTTATTCCTCTCCATTCTTATGCTGTTTTCATTCTTACCTTACAACCCTTCTCTATCTTTTCATCTTCCTCTTGCTTTATCTTACCAAGCACCACTATCTGCATCTGTCCCCCCATGGCCACTGGCATGAGATGCAAGCTAGTAACAGTTATGGCCCCGAAGGCCCTACAGTGATCAATGCTGCCACATCTATAAACATTGCCGGAGTGCCTCTAATTCTACCAGCCTACGGTGGCCAAAGATTCTTAGATCACACTTTCTGGGCTGCACCATTTCTAATTGCAACTCCTAGTGAGCTGAACAACTGCATTCAGCTCGTGAATGTGGGTTGAGATATTCTATAGTGGATGTAAAACTCATCTTCTCTGTCAGCTCTTCCCTGGTATGTGTTGTTTCACAGATATGTCTCATTTGTATTGTTTTCTAGTCTGAAGGGTATGTTAGTCCTTCAGTGCTATACCAACAACAATAATAACATTGATAATAATAATAATAATAATGCTAAAAACAACAATAATAATATTTTGTTTTGTGTATAGTGCTCCATACTGCACTTATGCCATTTCTTGGCTCTGTAAATAGCAGATGTATGTTTTTTTGTAAAAATACTTTTCTTCGATTTTTTAAGAGAGCAACACAAGTAGGCACAAACATGTGTCCATATCAACCAGCAAACATTACAGGTGAGCACAGTCCAGACATCAATCATCACATTTTCCAGCAATGGCATACTGAGAGCAGGTAAGTACTCAACGAACAAAAAGCCATTACAATCAGTATGAATAAACCCATCATCAGGCTTAAGTAGGTGGAGTCCCAAGTTCTTCATCCAAAGCCTCAAGATTGTGATATGCAATCCACCCACCCCAGACTTTACGAAACTTACGTAGGCATCTGCTAGTACTGTAGGTGACCTTCTCATCAATTTTGTACAGGTCTATCCTGTTCCTCCATTCAGACATAGAAGGTTCGAGAGGTCCCCCAGTGTTTCGCCACATCTATCTTCGCCACCACTAGACCTAGGTTACAGAAGAGTTGCTTTGCTCTGAGAACATCCACATCATTGGGTACACCCAAGAGGACATATTTGGAATCATCAGGGAGTGGCGCCTCCACCACCCTACCCAGCTTGTGTATCACTTTCTCCGAGTCCATACATATGGTTGGGAAGCCCATGGCATATGCGAGTTGTCTCCTATCTGACCTGTAGACCTCTGAAACTCCAGGGACATCGCCTTCCCAATTTTATGCAAGCATGCACGATCAAAATAACCCTGATGCAGAACTTTAAATTGAATGAGCTTCAATGTAGATTAGATTGCAACTTCCTTAGGGTGCATTAGGGCTGCCTCGCACTCTAGCTCATCCATTTCCTTCAAATCAGATATTCATTTGATTCTCAGCGTCTTCAGATGGTCTGGTACATTAATTTTAATTGTCCTATAAACTGAGGAAACAGCTTTTTTCATCACCTCCCCCATTAAGAGCCAGCCCTCTAGGGGCACATATTCAGGAAGGTCCAGCACTATATCTTCTGCTCTCCATTAATGCTTGAGCTGAGAGTATTGGAAGCATTGTGTGTCATCGAGATAAAAGTCCCTTTGGAGGGATTGAAAGGAGATAAATCCCCAGTTCTCAATAGGATCCCATACCTTGGAGATGCCAATAAGGTCCAAGGAGGTAAAGCCCCGGAGTTTCCCCACCCATAACAGTGTTTCACGAGTGATTCTGCGAGTCCACCCAATGAATTTGTTTGTTCAAACCCAGGCATCAAATGGCACCTGAGTCGAAGGAAAGAAGTGGCTCACTCCCTTTCCCGGTAAAGGTAGTGCTGGAAGGTCACCTGCCAAACCGAGTCCACTCAAGTGCATAAGTAGGATGGTCCCCTGGAGCCTGCCTCCAATCATTGATAGCAATTATGTGGGTTGCCCAGTAATAGGCTCGGATGTCGAGGAGAGCGAGACCTCCATTGTATTAGTTCCGCTGCAGCATCCTGAGGGCCACCCTGGGCCTTTGGCCATCCCACAGTAATATCTCAAGTTCTTCATCGATCTTAGTAAAGATCCCCTCAGGGATTTTATAGTAGGTGTCTTGAAGGATGTAGGAGTATTTTGGGAGAGTGACCATCTTGAACATGGCTGCCCTTCCCAATATTGTGAGGGGCAGCTTCATCCACCAGAATGTGGTCTGTACTTTAAAAAAAGATTCCACTCTAATCTTTTTTTCCTGAAGACTAGGGTCACATAAATCCCCAGATACTGAAATCCCTCCTCATCAATTCATAGCCTCCCAGGGAGAACCGATGGGTTCAACCGCCTCTGACTTGTCCCAATTTATGATGCATCCCAATTGGGCCCCATAGCTGTCAAAAGCTCGGAATGTTGCAAGAATTTAATCTTCTGGGCGAATGAGATATAGAAGGATGTAATCTGTTTATAGAGAGATCTTTTTCCCTATCTATCGGGGACCCAGGGACGTGGAAACCTTTAATAGTTGGATGTGCTCGGACCAGACATGCCAGAGGCTCCATCACCAGAATAAACAGTAGGGGCAACAGAGGGCAAACCTGCCGGTTTACCTCCCGAATGGGGAAGTTCGGGGTAAGAACTCCATTCACTCGTTCAACGGCCATAGGGGCACTGTACAGGAGCGCTACCCATTTCAAAAACTGGGGGCCAAAGCCAAAGGTTTGTCGAGTCTGCATCTAAAGAGATAAAAACATGAGGATCTGTTCGAGTGTGGGCCTCTGTCAACTAATTATGAAGCCTGCAAAGGTTGTACCTAGTCAACTGCCCAGGCATGAAGCCTGATTGGTCACTGTAGATGAAAGAGTATATTGCACCTGCAAATCTTGTGGCCAGTACTGTTGCGAGGAATTTAGTCTCTATATTAAGCAATGAGATAGGGCGATATGACCCACATCTAGAGTGTGGCTTCGCTACTTTAGGTATCACCACTATTGTGACTTTACGTAGATCGAGTGGAAGTATTGCATCTTCCCAGGCTCAGGTACAAATTAAGAAGGGGTGATGGGCGAGTTCCAACGCGTTACTCTTAAAAAATTCTGCTGGGATGCCATTGGGTTGTGGCGTTTTTACCAGGTTTCAGTTTAGGAATGGCTGCCTGTATATCTGCAGGGGAAATTGTCTCCTCGAGGGCTTCACTACCATCTGCTTTGAGGGTCGGTACCGACACTGCACATGGATACTCTTTTATTTCAGACTGCGTTGCTTGGGTCTGCACACTATATAAAGTCTCATAAGTGAATGCTCCTGCTGTGTCTCTATCTGTTGTGTAGGTGTGACCCTCTGTCCTTTCTATGCTGTCTACCCATCTAGCCTCTATCTATCGGCAGCCCAGCCATGCTAACGATTTCCCCGTCTTGTCCCTGGTGTCATAGAGGCGGTGTTGAGATACCAGTATTTGATTACGCACCTCATTATGTTTCAGTGCTTTATATTAATCTACCCTAGCCTCTATCTTTCTCAGCCGAATGGGATCTGGGGAAGCTGCATTGGTCAGTTACACCTGCTTCAAATTGGATTCTAAGGCCTCCACCTTTTCCACCACTTTTTTTTCTTAAAGCGATAATGCTCTGGGCTCTATCTCTCAACACTGTTTTGAATGCATCCCATAGGACCACCACTGAGCCCAGAGAGACTTTATTTTCAGTGAAGCAGAGTTCAGTTTCCATGCGAAGTGCGCATGCTATAGTCTTATCCCACACCTCTCATGCGTTCACTTTCCATCTCACCCTAGTACCTCAGGGTTTCTATCCCAGGGGAGAAAGTGGTCAGACAGCCCTCTAGCAAGGTATTTGACACGCCGGACCGCTCCTACCTCTCCGGTCAGCGTGAAGACATAATCTAGTCTGGAGAACACCCCATGTACACCCAAATGGTAGGAAAAGTCCCCAATTGTTGGGTGGTGGCGGTACCACAGGTCTGTGAGTCCCCATGATCGCGGCAAAGTGGGCCAGGGGTGTTTTCTTAGTATTGCATGAGGCAAATCCAGACCTATTCCTTTCAATAGGTATGACATCATTAAAGTCTCCCCCAACTCAGTGGAGGGACGACGAGTCTGAGCAGATGTATGTTTAACCCTTTTTATCAGTACTCAATTTGCCGTCTTCGGAAGGAAGGAAAGCTGAATCGGTATAGTTGGAACTAAAAAGCACAATCTCCAGATCGCTGACAGGTCAGTGGAGGGGCTTTAATCACAAACAACGCCCCACCCCCCCTTTTTTGCTTTCCTGTGGTATTTTGTTTGTCTCATCTTACTTCCCTCAGTCTCCACATATTCATCTTTTCTATCTTTTCCCTCAAGCATCTTCAGAGGCAGTAGACTTGCGATATAAACTCCAAATTCTCCTGCCTTCAACTACTATGACCATTATCGCTCTGTTAATCTCTGTTTTGCACTTTACTGCTCCCACCGAAATCTTTCATACCCTTTTATCCGAAGTCCATTTCTCTCTCGCCTTTTACTCTGTACTGCTACCCTTTTCTTTGCCACACCCTACACCTCGTTTTATTTCCCTCTGCACCTCCTTCTCTATTTGGAGCTTCCACGAGCTCTGATTCCCGCCTTTTCCTCCCCGTGTCCCCCTTTTAGTATTTCTTCTAATAACACCATATGTCTTCATACAAAAATATTTAAGTCAACACGTTTTTTTGTTCTTACTGATTAACGGAGCGTCGGCTGTGCTTGTCTGGCATTCTTGGCCGGTTCAAGGCGCTGAAAGGTTTCATTCCAGAGAGAAGGTTCTCCATTATTCTTCGGACACTTTAAATCTTTGGCAAACAACGGAAGTTTGCTCGGTTTCCGAGGGAGGCCTCACTTGTACTGCTCGAGGCAGATAGGGAGGGTTGTCTGCTCGGCAAAGGCCAATCCGGGGACACAGTTAGTGTAAAAGAGAGGTAAGAGTGAGGAGTGCTCAGTGACGCCGAAGGAGTGCAACGTGGTAAAAGCCCGCGTGTAAGGGGTGGGTTGCTGGGTTCAGAATTATGGGGTAGTGCAAGTAAACTGATGAATGGTGCTTGTTACGGGTGGACTTGCTGGGTTGGGAGCAATTTGAAGGTGTAAGTAAACTGATGGATGGTGCATGTTATGGGGTTGTTGGGTTCAGAATTATTGGGTGGTGCAAGTAAACTGATGGATGGTGCATGTTACCGGTGCTGCTGGGTTCAGGATTACGGGGTAGTGCAAGTAAACTGATGGATGGTGCATGTTACCGGTGGGTTGGGAGCAATTTGAAGGTGTAAGTAAACTGATGGATGGTGCATGTTATGGGGTTGCTGGGTTCAGAATTATTGGGTGGTGCAAGTAAACTGATGGATGGTGCATGTTACCGGTGCTGCTGAGTTCAGGATTACGGGGTGGTGCAAGTAAACTGATGGATGGTGCATGTTACCGGTGCTGCTGGGTTCAGGATTACGGGGTGGTGCAAGTAAACTGATGGATGGTGCATGTTACCGGTGCTGCTGGGTTCAGGATTATGGGGTGGTGCAAGTAAACTGATGGATGGTGCATGTTTCCGGTGCTGCTGGGTTCAGGATTACGGGGTGGTGCAAGTAAACTGATGGATGGTGCATGTTACCGGTGCTGCTGAGTTCAGGATTACGGGGTGGTGCAAGTAAACTAATGGATGGTGCATGTTACCGGTGCTGCTGGGTTCAGGATTACGGGGTGGTGCAAGTAAAATGATGGATGGTGCATTTTACCGGTTCTGCTGGGTTCAGGATTACTGGGTGGTGCAAGTAAACTGATGGATGGTGCATGTTACCGGTGCTGCTGGGTTCAGGATTACGGGTTGGTGCAAGTAAACTGATGGATGGTGCATGTTACCGGTGCTGCTGGGTTCAGGATTACTGGGTCGTGTAAGTAAACTGATGGATGGTGCATGTTACCGGTGCTGCTGGGTTCAGGATTACTGGGTCGTGTAAGTAGACTCATGGATGGTGCATGTTACCGGTGCTGCTGGGTTCATGATTACTGGGTGGTGCAAGTAAACTGATGGATGGTGCATGTTACCCGTGCTGCTGGGTTCAGGATTATTGGGTGATGCAAGTAAACTGATGGATGATGCATGTTACCGGTGCTGCTGGGTTCAGGAATACTGGGTGGTGCAAGTAAACTGATGGATGGTGCATGTTACGGGTGGACTTGCTGGGTTCAGAATTATTGGGTGGTGTAAGTAAACTAATGGATGGTGCATGTTAGGGGTGCATTTAGGATGGGGGTCTTGATTCAGCACATTACTGGATTTAGGGTATTTAGGCCAGAGATTTACTAAAGTTTTGTGCAAGTGATCGCAAGTCGCTGTGTGACACAAATTATGGTGGCAGTCACCTTTTGCACACAAAAGGTTTTTGAACTAAAACGGTCCATGAATGCAGTTATAAAAGAGCAACGCAAAGCATGCCATGAAAACCCTGTTAATGTATGTAAAGTGGGCAATACTGACAAGAACATGGCAAACACCTACAGGGTTTTATGCAACTAAAGTCATGCAAAGTAGCACTGACTAACATTATGTGGGATACTAACAACAGATGAAAACTGGCAAAAACAAGAGGCTAAATTAGGGATGGGTCGCATATGTTTTTTTCAATATGCGTAATGAGTGTAACAATAACAAGCATTTGCAATGCAATCGGTCTCATCTTTGGGACCTTATATGTATTTAGCTATGCAGCACATTAGACTGGGTGCTGAAACATCTCTTGTTCTTTAACATGGAGGAAAAGTAAGCATTAAACTGCATGACATGGCAGGTATGGGAACACATGGAGAGAAATATTGGCTTTCAGCGGGAAATGGTATAGTCCAAAGCTCCGTTTTTAACATAAAATGAGGGCTTTCGCAGGCCATATCACTGAAAATACAAGATTAAAAAAATATATTATTGTCTAAGGGTGCTCATGGAAGACAATTTCTATGGACTGGAATCTAGAGAATGCTAAAGAGATTCTGGTATTTTACTGACCTCTGATGGTTGTTTTCTATCAAGAAAGTTAAATAGAGGCGGTTGCCAGAAAAATTTAAAAAAAGTTCCTCAGCAGAAAGCAGTTCTGGTATTTTACTGACTTCTGCTGGTCATTTTCTCTCAAAACAGTTAAATACAGGCAGTTGAACAGAAAAAATGTCCCTAAGCGGAAGCAGACATGTCCTAGGGATGATCTCCAGAGCCCACAAAGTAGATACACATATAAGTATATGTAATGTAATGTAATGTAATGTAATTTAATTCTTATAGAACGCAGCTTTCACTCCAAGGAGCATCTTGGCGCTGAAAACCCGTCACCTAGAGTGGAATAGGCCGGAAGACTAGTCAAGCATCAGTCTGCTATTGCCTATAACATTATACTTATATCAGAGCTATACATGCTTTGTCTGAAAGATTAAAAACTCAGGTCTTCAGGGACTTTCTGAAATGGTTCTCCAGAGGGATTTGGCGAAATTGGAGCGGAAGCTTATTGCAGGCCCTAGAGCCCAGTACTCCAAGAGATTTTGCTCCCTTGGAGGATAGCCTGAATTTAGGAATCAACAGCAAGTTCAGGTTTGATGACCTAAGGTTCCGAGACGGCACATATCTCTGAAACCGATTTAGAAAGTATTTGGGTCCTTGCTGGTAGTATGCCCTAAAGGTGATGACTAGGATTTTAAACAGCACCCGTTTGTGGATAGGTAGCCAGTGCAGGGTCCTGAGTGCTGCTGAGGCAGATGACTTCCTTGGCCATCTCAGGACAAGATGGGCGGTGGCATTCTGGATCTTCTGCAGCCGATGCAGGACTGATCTATTTGATCCTGCATATAGGCTATTGCAGTAGTCCAGGCGAGATGTAATAAGTGCCACCGCCACCGTCTTCCTGGCTGCCAATGGAAGGAGGTCAAAGAATCTTCTTTGCCCCATGATTATACTAAAACAGGACCCTGCCACAGCCCCTGCTTGTTGCTTTAATGATAGTGCCTCGTCAAACCAAATCCCTAGGTTACGGGCTGTAACATTGGTGTTCGGGGGAGCCTCTGCATCTAGTGGCGACCTAGTCTTGGGGAGAAGAAGTTTTGCTGTTCGAACTGTAGAATTTCGGTTTTGCCCGAATTGCACTTAAGATGATTATTTCTCATCCAGTCAAAGGTGGCGGCGAGGCAGTCTCTAAGATTTTCCTCAGCCTTCACCGTTTCGCCATCTAGTACCAGGATGAGCTGAGTATCATCAGCATAAGATATTGTGCTGATGTGGAAGGATGTAATAAGCTCAATCAGGGGGGTCAAGTACAGATTGAACAGTACGGGGCTTAAGCTTGAGCCTTGCGGCACCCCTGTTGTCAGCGCCTTCTCTTCCGATTGGTACTCTCCGAGCACCATAACTTGCCTCCTGTGGCTGAGGAAATTCTTTAGCCATTCGAGCACAGTCCCTGCTATCCCTGATGCTACTAGGCGGTCAATCAATACGGAGTGTGACACCGTATCGAAGGCCGCCGACAGATCAAGTAGGACCAGTACAGCCTTCTTCCCCTGATCCATGGCAGTCCTCAAGCTCTCCACGGTGTATAATAGAGTGGACTCCGTGGAGTGCTTGGCCCTAAACCCGGATTGATTCGGGTGCAGAATATCATTTTCCTCTAGGAACCTCATCAGTTGTTTATTCACTGCTGCTTCCGTAAGTTTAAAAAGTACCGGGAGCAGCGAGATGGGACGAAGGTTTGAGAGCGTGGTAGAGTCTGCTAGAGGTTTTTTTTGCAGCGGTTTTACTGCGGCCATTTTCCAATCCAATGGGATCACTGCAGAGGACAGGGAGGAGTTAATGATAGCATTAATGATCGGATTCACTGTGTCCACTAGAGCGTGCAGCATCATAGGGGGGCAGGGGTCGAAAGGAGAGCCAGATTTACTGGATAGTATCGCCTGGCGAGACTCTTCCAGGCTAACTGGAGCGAACTTGCTGAGATGAACCATATCAGTACCAGCTTCACTCACCTCTACCAGAGGGGAGATCAATGGTTGTGGAAAATCTTTACTGAGGTCTGATATTTTCTGCTCAAAGTATTTGGCAATCGAATTACAGAGAGTAAGAGAGGGAGGGATTTCTTGTAAGAGAATTCTGGGATTCATGAAGCTGTTAACTATTCTGAAGATCTCCTTTTGTTGATTGTCAGAAGAGCTAATAGCCTCTAGGAAGTACTCTTTTTTTGCATTTTTAATCAATGCGTGATACTGCCTCCTAGCTTCTTTATAGCTAGTGAGTTCCTCAGCTTCATAAAAACGACGCCATTTCCTTTCTAATATTCTGACCTCCATTTGTTTCTCCTTTAGAGAGAGCGAGAACCAAGGCGCTGACATTTTATTCCGCTTTTTGCCCGATTTGCTGGTCTCTGCTGGCCCGCAAATTCCAGCAATCCAGTTACAAAAGCTTTTATTATCTGTTTCCGTGTCGCCGGTCAGTAATGGTTTACTTTCCAGGGCAATCCGCTGGAGATGGGATTGTCCCTTATTTTTTTCCAGTCATATTTTGTACAGCCGCCTGCTTTAATGTGGCCCGTCCTAATCACCTTTCCTTCAACTAAAAGATCAAAAGGCACAAACATATGATCGCACCAGGTCTGGATACAGGGTGGTTTTACTTTCAGAGATTTAAAATTCGTGCAAATACAATCTAGGATATGTCCAGCTTTATAGGTGGGATTCAATGTCAATAGGTTAAGCCCTAGGACATTCATGAGATCTTTAAAACATGTCGCACTTGAATCTGCGACAGAATCTAGGTGGAGGTTTAAATCGCCTAACAGTGTGAAATTGGCAAATTTGAGGGTGAGATTGCTAAGTACTTCCCCAAGACTCTCAAGGAAGTCCTTTTGTTGTCCAGGTGGACAATAGATTAGGGCTCCTGTGAAAGTAACCGACTCATGTATCTGCAGACAGAAACCCAAGCTTTCTGCCCCCTTGATATCTGAGAATTCGAATAGTGTACATTTCACAGAGTCTCCATGGATGATGGCAAGCCCTCCCCCATGCTGTTCCTGCCTGTCTAATCTTTCAATAAGATAGCCTTGAGGTAAAGCTAATGTAATAACAGGATTACACCAAGCTTTCAGCCACGTCTCTGTGACGAAGAGCCAGTCTAGCTCGTTCTCAGAGATCAGGTCATAGATATGTGCCCCATTCTTGCTCATAGATCTAGCGTTAATAAGTCCTCCTCAAAAGGAGGTAGGGCATCCAATAACCGGGGTATATTGCTCTGGGATAAGATACGTCATGCAATGATGACAGCAGATCGGCCCCAGCCAATTTTCCACATTTATGGACTCATGACAATAAGTGGCATGCTTATTCAACGAAAGAATCTCCTCTCTAGCTGGAATCGGAGTGGGTATGGATTGGCCAGCATGGCTAGCCCTGGGCCCGGCCGTGGCATGGACAGGCACAGACGGGCTTACCTTTGGCGCGCCTTCGGTGCGCCCGCCATGCGCATCCGCTACGCGGAGGCATCACCACACGCTATTAAAGGGACGCCGCTCGCGTCAGCTGCCTGAGTCACACCCCCACCGCCCCGCCTCCGAGGTGGGCGTGGAGGGAGAACGCAGCGTTGCGAGGAAGAACTGGACACCGCACCTAATCGGCGGAGCCTCGGGTCAGCACTACACAGTGCAGGTCTGATTTAAAAAATGCAACGTTTGCCGAGGAAGAGTGAGTGAGACAAAGGTTTTTTTTAAAAGCGCTACAGTACAGCGCAGCAGTGCTTCCTAACCCCCGGCTTCTGCCTCAGGGGAACAGAATAAGTCAGTTTAATAAAACAACACAACTCAAAATAAATGAAATAATATCGATTAAGAAGCGTAGCAGTGCTTCCTAGCCCCCGGCTTTCCGCCTCAGGGGTACAGAGTGGGGCGAATCACGACTTACTCGGTGCTTTTAAAGGGACGCCGCTCGGATCAGCTGCCTGAGTCGCACCCCCACCGCCCCGCCTCCGAGGTGGGCGTGGAGGGAGAACACAGCGTTGCGAGGAAGAACTGGACGCCGCACCTAATCGGCGGAGCCTCGGGTCAGCACTACACAGTGCAGGTCTGATTTAAAATAATGCAAGGTTTGCCGAGGAAGAGTGAGTGAGACAAAGGTTTTTTTTAAAAGCGCTACAGTACAGCGCAGCAGCCTCAGGGAAACAGAATAAGTCAGTTTAATAAAACAGCACAACTCAAAATAAATGAAATAATAACGATTAAAAAGCGTAGCAGTGCTTCCTAGCCCCCGGCTTTTCGCCTCAGGGGTACAGAGTACCCCTGAGGCGGAAGTATATACAAGCAGTCTCGAATGCTGGACCTAAAAAAGAACATATCAAGGAATTTACTCAAGGGCGGTCCTCTGCAGAAATGCATATGGACTAGAGAATATGCCATGGGCACTAGAGTCATGCAGGATACAGTTCTGTAGCCTTTGTGCCTTGGTGCAAAGAGAAATCTCTTTTATAATTTGATTTGATTTTTGGATTTATAAAGCGCAGAGAATGCCTGGAGGCGTCTTGGCGTTGAAGGACTCAAAGGGACTTGCAAGAGAGGGGTGTGCAGAAGTAAAATTAGAGGTCTGCTAGGAATAACCATGTTTTTACTGATTTCCTAAATGATTAGAGATTCGGGCTGTTTTTAATTGTTAGTGGAAGAAGATTCCACGATTTTGCAGATCTTAGCAGGAAGCTCCTTCCTCCCCACCGTGCATGCTTAAAATTTGGGACTTGCAGCAGTTTTAATTGCGCAGATCTAAGGTTCCTGGACGGGCACATAGTATTTTATGCATGACGTCAGGTAAGAAGGGCCCCTTCCTTGGAGCGCCTTAAACGTAATACACAGTGACTTAAAAATTATTCTTTTGCTTACCAACAACCAGTGCAGAACTCCTAGTTGCTGTGATATTGATTCATGTTTGCTAAAGTCCAAAATCAGTCTTGCTGCTGCGTTCTGCAGACGTTGGAGCTTTCTCAGATGTTGTGTTTGGATCCCCACTTAAAGGGCATTGCCATAATTTAGCCTAGAGATAGTGAGGGCAGTCACCAATGTTTTTAGAGCCTCAGGGGGGATAAAGGAACGGATCTTTCTGATCATTTTTAGAATGGCCCAGAAACGGGCGGTAAGACAGCTGATCTGGCTGTCAAAGGTCAGCCGACAGTCAAAGGTCACCCCCAAAGGTTTTGACTTTAATACAGGTGTTGGGCACTCACCCAGCTCTGCCGGCCACCATTTCGGGGACCAGACCGGAGGATTAGCTCCCAACAGCAGTACTTCGGTTTTGCCACCGTTGAGTTTTAGACAATTGGATTGCATCCAGATGTTGACTTGGAACATACAGTTGTTAAAACGGTCGGCTATCTCCTCCTCATTGTAATATCATAATTGCAAGCCATTTGCATGTATGAGGCCGATTATGTCGTTGGCAAACAAGTTGTAAATAGAAAGTTGGTCAATGTTTGTGCAAACGTTAGTAAATCTACCCCATAGTTGGTCAACATTTTTGAGCAAAGTATTTGGTTGAGGACTCTTGGCAGTTAGGTGCTCGTTATAGAACTTTTTTTCTTCGTTTGTTCTGCTGTTAGGAAGTTATTTGGACAAGGAGTACTGATGGTGGAAAATGCTTGGCACTTTGGTTCTATCCAGCCGATGCTTGGCGCATGCCCTTATAGGTTCGAAGAAATGTGTGAAGTCTCCCTCAGTGGAGATTCCAGGGTTGAGCTGCTGCTGATTGGCTGTATAGCAAAAGACCTATTGGGGAAGCTGCTGCGATAATGCATGCTATGGAACTCATATTAGAGACGATGCTGAAGGGGTGCATGGTACACAATTTATGTTGGAGAAGAAAATGAGAGGATGTATGGTACAGGGCTTATTTTGGAGAAGTTGCTGAGGGAATGGCTGGTACATGACGTATGTTAAAGAACTTGTGAGGTCATGCATGGTGCAGGGCTTTTGTTGGAAGCATTGCTGCGGAGATGCAAAATACAGGACAAATGTAGGGGAAGTTGCTGAAGTAACACATGGGACATAATCTATTTTGGAGAAGTTGTAAGGGAGTGATGGTACAGGACTTATGTTGAAGAAGTTGCTGGGGGGGGGGGGTGCATGGTCCAAGGTGTATGTCGGAATAAACGGAGACGGTATGCATGTTATAGGCTCTATGTTCAAGAAATTGCTGAGGAGGGGGTATGGTACAATTCTATTGCAGGGAGATGTTGCAGGAAGGATGTTTTGTACAGTACATATGCTGTGTAAGTTAATTAGGAAATGCATGTTGCAGAATAAATGTGGGAAAAAGTGCAAAGAGGATGCATGGTGCAGGAAGTATGTTGGATAAGATGCATATGAAATGCATCTTATAGACCTTATGTATGAGAAGTTGCTGAGTGGAAGCATGACTTGAGAAGTTGCAGTGAGATGCTTGGTTTGGGATTTATGTTGCAGAGAGGATGTATGGTACAAGACCTATGTTTGAAAAGTTCCAGGGCGGATGCATGATACAGGCCACATGTTGAAGAAGGTGCACATGAATGCATGATGTAGTGCCTATTTTGGGGAGGTCCTCAGTGTGAATGCTTGCTGGGTGGAGGCCTGTTTTGATGCTGTTGAAATGGATCTGCTTGGACGGTGTCTAGTACTTTAAGGTCTAGTGGGATCATGATTGTAGAATCTTAGAGTGTGGGGGTTTCCTTGGCTTGGTCTCTGTTAGGATGTGCTAGTTTGGGTTTTTTGATAGAGAAGGGCTTGTTGTTTGATACTCTTTTTAGGGCTGTTTAGATTTCAATACATCTTTATAAATGTTTAAAAAAGCAAATAATTCTCGCAAATACCATCCTGCCCACGCCAGATAGTGACTTTCCTCCTCCTTCCTCATTCACTGAGCTCCCCCCGGACTTCTGCTAATCTAACTGCAGTTTCTGTGATAGGTATACAGGTTCTCTACATAAGAAGAATCTGCAGTGGTCTAGAATCTGCAAAGTACTTTAAGAGTGGGCCCATGTGCTTTCGGAGATGTTTTGGCTCAAGTCTGCTGCCTGAGAGTGTGACAGGCATGTTTCCTTATAGGGGACCTGCTCAGTTGAAAGTAATGTTGAAGACTGACAGTCTTTAGTACTCCCATCAGGGACGTGTTGGGTTTGGGAATGGGGTGCTTAGTTTGGGACTCTTCTTATGTAGCAAAAGGTCTGTGTTTTAAATTCCTATCAGGGAATGTATGTTGGTTTGAATATCTGCCTTTTGGGACCCAAGAGATTTTGTTTGAGGCTGTAGTGAGTGGCTACGTTGGCTTGGGTTGAGGCTTATCAGAGCGGTGACAGCCTCTAGGCACCCGTTGGGAACTTGCAGCCAGTACTCCTTGTTTTGTAAGGGGGTTGGCGTTGCAGTGTTCCAGTGTATACACGGCCATAGATTAAGTGCTTGAGTGGATAGATCTGATTGGTTTAGACTATGATTGAGGGTATGGCCATGAACACTAGTTCAGTTACTGCATTGTCTGGGACTCGTTTTGGCGTCTGAGACTGCTGGATTGGATCGATTGATGTTAGGACAGTGTGGCTAGGTCTGAACCTCAACTGTCCGAGCTCACCCTCGGAACTCCTTTTGTGAGACTCATTGCTGGCGATCTCTACTGGTTGGTTAGAGCAGGAGCATTGTTGTTTACATCCGAGATGTTTAAGGTATGCATTGCTTACATGCTTATAAACGGCTCTCATCAGTTCCATTGTCTCCAGGGCCTCTTTCTTTCTTGCCTCCAGTTCACTCTTTTCCAGGCTGCAGGTATCCAAATCCTGTAAAGAGAGATCAGAACATCAAAGCATAAGCGTCTGTGCCAACAACATGATCTGGGCACCATTTATCACACTGTTCTCTGTGCGCCTTACTCCTATTGAGACATATGACCAGGAGCTTTCACACCTAGGGCCTAGAAGTTGGCAATGAGCGAGTGAGTTAATGAGCAGGAACAAAAGCTAAAGATGACCATTAGTACAATCGCAAGTAATTGGATTAATATCAAAATAGACCAATAAAGTTGGGCTCCATGACACACCTTCTTGGCAATGGCTCTTCTGTGTACAAACTGCAATAACGTCTAACTATATTTTATTTGCATATCGACTTTAAAGATTGGTTTTCATGATCTCGCTAATATGAACTCGTAAAATGAGAGGAAGCGAGCGAGACACAGTGAGGCAAAGAGTGAGAGAGAGACAGAAAGAGATAGAGGCAAAGAGAGCCAAAGAAACAGAGAGATAGAAGCAGAGAGAAAGAGAGATATGATGGGAATGAGAAGAGGCAGAGAGGGGCAGAGTGAGAGAGAAATAAACACTGCGAGACAGAAAGAGGTAGAGGGACTAAAAGAGTGAGCGAGTGAGAAACAGTGCGAGTTAGGAGAACAAGAAAGAAAAATCCAGAGAGAAGGAAAGAGACAGACACAGACTGTAAGATGGAGAAAGAAAGAAACAGATATAAAGGAACAGCGACAGACCGAGTGACAGACAGCGGATGACAGAAGGAGAGACAGGGAAAGATATAAAGAGAGACGGGGGTGGGGGGGACAAAGGAAAGATAGGCAGGGAGGGAAAAAAGACAGACAAAAACTGAGCGGTAGGGAGAAGAAGGAAGAGAGAAATAAAGAAATAGAGAAGGAGGGTGAGACAACGAAACAGAGAGAGAGGAAGAGAGGTTGACAGAGAGTGATAGAAAGAGGCAGAAAGGGAGAAAGTGACAGAGAAAGAGCCAGAGAGCAGTGGCAAGAGACAGAGGATCGTGGCCTTCAGTCATTGGGTGCATTGGTATAAGTCTGGTGGGTGAAGCCGAAGCCAATAGGGGTGGGGTGGAGAGGACAGATATTGATCCCACTTTACCTTCTTTGCTTGCACAAAGTCATATTCAAGCTGTGTGTGGGTACTGATTTCATCCTCGAACCTGAGAGAGAAAGTGAGAAAGTGAGCGTCAGTGACATCTTAGGGGTTAATATGTTCTTTCCTTTACTGCTTTGCTTTGTTCTTGGGCCATTATGTTCACTTTAGCGCACAAAGATGCATCTGTTAGAAAAAGAGCATTCATTCAAAGTAACATACCAAACGCCAGTGCTACGATAGTCTGGCTCACTGGTTAGAGGCGGCAGACCCGAGAGCAGAGGACGGCCCGGGACCAGGGTTCGATTCCCGGCGCGGCAGGTTTCTGGACCAGGGTCAGCGGACTCGATAATTCTCTCGCCTCGGTGCCCACTCTGATCAGCGATCACACTCGGCAACTCTGGGCATTAGCTTGCCTCATCTTCACTAACGGCCCCACCAGACCGCTGGGGATGCCTGGTCTCACCCTGGAGATACCCATTAAGGGACCATCTCTCAGGGAAGCCAGGAAGGGTTTCGCAGCGGTCGAAGCGCCTTGGGACCCTCCGGGTAAGTAGTGCGCTATATAAATGCCTATACATACATACATACATACATACATACATACAATCTATAGAATAGAAGGCATGGCAGTTGTTGGACATATATCGATGTTAACCAATGCTTGATCAGGCCATTTACTAAGGACAGAAGAGATGAATGACCAGTTTTAGAACATACGACAGTCCATCCACGGAGAGTGAACACCCCATAGACAGAAAGGCAAAGTGACAGCTGACAAGCACATGATATCCTGTTGATTGGCAGGTGATATCCCATCGACAGATGGGCATGGTTGCAGGACACAAGCACGTGATATTTAATTAAGTGACAGGTATAATGTAGGTGTGTGCGAAATATGTGCTAAGGCGTATTTCATGTTTAAAAAAAGCACAAAAAACATAAACGCCACAAACATATAGCAGCTTGTATTCTGGTAGTCATTCATGTTCCTCCTATGTGCGTTGTGCACATTTTTGCCGCAAATTGCATATAATTTGCAATGTGGTACAGTAGCGTAATTTCAGAACTTTCACAAACAAGCACAAAAAGAGATTATGCCTGCGGAACTGAAATTTCACCCAGGCCTAACATGACAGCAGGCGAGAAGCACATGATATTCCATTAATGGACAGGTAACATCTCCTAAATAGCAGACTAATGGCAGGACAGAAGCACAGGATATTCCATTAATGGACAGGTGACATCTCATAAATAGCAGACTAATGGCAGGACCGAAGCACATGATGCTCCATCGACTGTCAGGTGACATGCCATTAATAGACAATTGTAACAGGACTGAAGCACATGATGCTCCATCTACTGTCAGGTGACATGCCATTAATAGACAGTTGTAACAGGACCGAAGCACATGATGCTCCATCGACTGTCAGGTGACATGCCATTAATAGACAGTTGTAACAGGACCGAAGCACATGATGCTCCATCGACTGTCAGGTGACATGCCATTAATAGACAGTTGTAACAGGACAGAAGCACATGATGCTCCATCGACTGTCAGGTGACATGCCATTAATAGACAGTTGTAACAGGACCGAAGCACATGATGCTCCATCGACTTTCAGGTGACATGCCAGTAATAGACAGTTGTAACAGGACCGAAGCACATGATGCTCCATCGACTGTCAGGTGACATGCCATTAATAGACAGTTGTAACAGGACCGAAGCACATGATGCTCCATCGACTGTCAGGTGACATGCCATTAATAGACAGTTGTAACAGGACCGAAGCACATGATGCTCCATCGACTGTCAGGTGACATGCCATTAATAGACAGTTGTAACAGGACCGAAGCACATGATGCTCCATCGACTGTCAGGTGACATGCCATTAATAGACAGTTGTAACAGGACCGAAGCACATGATGCTCCATCGACTGTCAGGTGACATGCCATTAATAGACAGTTGTAACAGGACCGAGGCACATGACGCTCCATCGACTGTCAAGTGACATGCCATTAATAGACAGTTGTAACAGGACCGAAGCACATGATGCTCCATCGACTGTCATGTGACATGCCATTAATAGACAGTTGTAACAGGACCGAGGCACATGATGCTCCATCAACTGTCAAGTGACATGCCATTAATAGACAGTTGTAACAGGACCGAAGCACATGACGCTCCATCGACCGTCAGGTGACATGCCATTAATAGACAGTTGTAACAGGACCGAAGCACATGATGCTCCATCGACTTTCAGGTGACATGCCAGAAATAGACAGTTGTAACAGGACCGAAGCACATGATGCTCCATCGACTGTCAGGTGACATGCCATTAATAGACAGTTGTAACAGGACCGAAGCACATGATGCTCCATCGACTGTCAGGTGACATGTCATTAATAGACAGTTGTAACAGGACCGAAGCACATGATGCTCCATCGACTGTCAGGTGACATGCCATTAATAGACAGTTGTAACAGGACCGAGGCACATGACGCTCCATCGACTGTCAGGTGACATGCCATTAATAGACAGTTGTAACAGGACCGAAGCACATGATGCTCCATCGACTGTCAGGTGACATGCCATTAATAGACAGTTGTAACAGGACCGAAGCACATGATGCTCCATCGACTGTCAGGTGACATGCCATTAATAGACAGTTGTAACAGGACCGAAGCACATGATGCTCCATCGACTGTCAGGTGACATGCCATTAATAGACAGTTGTAACAGGACCGAAGCACATGATGCTCCATCGACTGTCAGGTGACATGCCATTAATAGACAGTTGTAACAGGACCGAGGCACATGACGCTCCATCGACTGTCAAGTGACATGCCATTAATAGACAGTTGTAACAGGACCGAAGCACATGATGCTCCATCGACTGTTATGTGACATGCCATTAATAGACAGTTGTAACAGGACCGAGGCACATGATGCTCCATCAACTGTCAAGTGACATGCCATTAATAGACAGTTGTAACAGGACCGAAGCACATGACGCTCCATCGACCGTCAGGTGACATGCCATTAATAGACAGTTGTAACAGGACCGAAGCACATGATGCTCCATCGACTGTCAGGTGACATGTCATTAATAGACAGTTGTAACAGGACCGAGGCACATGATGCTCCATCAACTGTCAAGTGACATGCCATTAATAGACAGTTGTAACAGGACCGAAGCACATGATGCTCCATCGACTGTCAGGTGACATGCCATTAATAGACAGTTGTAACAGGACCGAGGCACATGATGCTCCATCAACTGTCAAGTGATATGCCAATAATAGACAGTTGTAACAGGACCGAAGCACATGATGCTCCATAGATTGGACATATGACTTGGCATTGATAAGGAGGTGTGATAGAAGACAGAAACACATGATGTTCAATGAAAGAACAGGTGACATTGCAACAGTGTTTAGGTATAATGCAGGACACAAGCATAATATTCCGCAAATGGGCAGGAGACATCAACAGGCAGGTGTGATGGCACAATAGAATCACATGATAATCCATAAACAGACAGGTAAAATCCCGCCGACAGACTGGTGCAATGGCAGGACTGAAGCAGATGGTATTGCATCGATGAATAGGTGGCATTGCATCAATAGACAGGTGTGATGGCAGAGAGAAGCACATGAGGTTCCGTGTATGAACAGGTGACATCACATTGGTAGAGAGGTGTGGCATAACATGAGCGTGATATTACACCAATGGACGGGGACACAGGACATAAGCTAGGCTTTCCCGTTTTCAGTTTCTATTTGGTGCTAATTCTGGTTGGATTTTTCAGTCTTTTCCAATGTTTTTAAAAACTGTAAAAATCAGTATTTATCAGTGTTTATTATTGTGAGTTCCGTACAAATTTAGAGGGAATGTGTTTTTCTAGTGCTTATAAACAAATGTGGATTCATTTCCTTCCTTCCTTATTTCATTCCTGTTATCAAATATTCTTACGTTCTTTCCTGTTTCTATCTCCCTTAGTTATACACTTTCATTGAATTTGCTCTTTCAAGTAACTTTTCTTTATTTTCCTTACCTGGCTGCTTGTTGAATTCACCAGTACTCAAATGCTTCTTTGCAGTAGGCCAGTCGCACGCCAAGTCAAAGGTGTGCTTGAATGGAGATGTTTGCACCCAAGTAAGATCCGATTATAGCAGCTACAAGATTAATAGTGGGCATGACTGGTTAATGGTTCACACACATATGATGGACTGGACTGCTGCAAAAAAAGGATTTGATTTTCGTTGATGGACAGGTGACATCCCACTGGTAGACAGGTGTGTTGGCAGGAGAGAAGCGCATGATATTTTGTGAACAGACAAACAACATCTAATTGATAAACAGGTATGATGGCAGGACTCAGCACTTGCTTTCCCATCAATGAACAGGTGACATCCACCCTGACCTGCATTTTTAAATAACCTAAGGCACTTCATTCAGCAAACTGTGTGCGTCTCTCCTGTCATCACACCTGTCTTATGAGGCGATGTCGCCTGCCCATCAACGGAAAATCAATCCTTTTTTGTAGCAGCCCAACCCCACCCTATGTCAAGGTGTGCATGAATGGAGATATCTTCTTCGCTCCTACCGTCACACCTTACTACCAATGTATTCTCACCTTGCCATTCACTGAATATCATGTGATGTGCTTATGTCCTATCATCACACCTGTCTACTGATGCAATGTCACATGTTCATTGACAGAAAATCACGCTTGTCTCTCTTTCCCCCACACCTCAATCTTTGGTAGGGCATGTGTACTTCAATGAAGTATCACGTGCTTCATTCCTGCCCTCACAACTTTCTATCCATGAGAGATTACATGTCAATTGACGAAATATCATGTGCCTGTGTCCTGTCACCACACCTGTTTACCAATGCGATGGTACATGTCCTTCGATGGAATATCACGTGATTGTGTCCTGCTATTACACTTTTCTGTCAAAGCAATATCCTGTGCCCAATGAAGGAATATTTTCCTTGTGTCCTGCCATCACACCTATCTACTGATGCAATGTCACTTGTCCATTCACAAAATGTCATGTGCTTCTTTTCTATCATAACTCCTGTCTCTCAATGGAAGGTCACTGTTCCATTCATTGACTATTATGTGCCTATGTCCTGCTATCACACTTTTTACTTATGCAATGTCGCCTGTTAGTTCATAGAATATCATGTTTCTCTCCTGCCATCACACCTGTGTACCGATGCAGTATCAACCTGTTCATTTATGGAAGATCATGTATTTCAATTCTACAATCACACCTATTTACTGATACAGTCACCTATCCATTCATGGAACATCATGCGCTTCTGTCCTACCATCACACCCGTCTTCCAATGTGATGTTTTTAAAACGGTCAAATCCCTAGCACATCTCACCACTCCACCGATCCCTTCAAGTCAAGAACTAAGTAACGGGTCAAGGACAACTTAAGCTATCTAAAAAACTGTGTATATATGTAGGATACAATCTATGAATCCAAGGTATTCATGGTGAAAAATTGAGTTCCCATCAGATACCCGTCCTGTACCGCCTTACATCATTTGGGATCCTTCACCCGAAGGAAGTGGAAACGTGTCCACTATGGATCAGGTAGATTGTAGCCTAATCGTGTAGAAGGATACAGGGATGTGTTGAAAGAAGGAGTGGTATCAGGGGGTAAAAAAAACTAGCAGTGCAAATTGATGAAAGTGCTATGTGCAACAAATAAGTGAGTGAGTTAATATTGGGTTGCAGGAATGGAAAAATGAATTTAAATAGGATCCTGCCCACACCCAAGGTTAAAAAACACTGCAAAGTAGTATAACAAATAACTGCTTAGATGTAATCGAGGTCGACATGTTTCTGCAGTGTGGTAGGGTCAAGGGATCCCTGTCTGCTTCTTCAGGACCTTAACAGAAAATGCTACTGCTGATAAGTGTATTATAGTGATTTAAAATCATATCACCTGAAAACGCCCGTCGAGATGATGGTCATGGAATCATTATGGACGGACAAACACACAAAGAAGAAATACACAGTTAATGACGATAGCCTGTGAAGAGAGACAGATATCTCGTGAAAAGTACATGATGCCAAATAATATTGGTCAATGGTTGCTTAATAGTCAGCCTGAGTTGGTGAAATCAACATTGATACAAGAAAGAATAACATTGTATTCACTCACCCACGGTATGGGGAATAAACTCTCCACCTCACCCGGCTACAGCTCAGGTACAAATGGAGCACCGCTCTATTGAAAAGAAAAGCGAAGAAAACACTATAGAAAGAGGAAGAGCTAAAAAAGCTTAGGCTAGACACGCCCTGTCGTAGAAGGGTCATTTCTTGAGTAGCATTTTGTAACCTTCTTGAGCGCCTGCCTAACGCGGCTACAAATGTAGGGAAGGTAACTAATATCAAATGTTCTTTTAAAATGCTAACATAGAAAGTCATAATGTTGCATTTACGTTATGATGGTATTTTAAAGTACATGCTCTGAGCAAGTCTGCGATGAGGGAAGTTTTGAGCCAAAAAACTCATGCGAAAAGCGGAACCCAGACCGCTTGTGTATCGAGCGTCCAAACGGGTGATGTCTAGCTGGGAAAAGTGCTTGGGAAATCGCGTCGATACAGCCTGAAATTATTGCCGCCAAGTGAAAGCAAACTAAGTAAGCAAAGGGTTTAGTACCCACCCAATGTGCGCTATAAACTCACATGAGCCCACTAAGTCTGTCCCGTCCTCTCTCAATGCGCTTACCTGTCCGTCGGTACTCCTGACATCCGTCTAGGCTGTCATGTGGGAGGTACCTGGGCGGACAGGAAGCGGACCTTTAAACTTTCTTTCACGGGCTACGATAGAGATCACGTGACTACCTGTATTACGCGCTCTAATTCCACAGGGCTGCTTGGAATTGTAGTTTATCTATGTGGTAGATAGGATTGGTGTCTCTACAATGCATGCTTTTACATCGCATGCCTTTACAACGTGGTTTTTACCACGCAGTCCATTACAACGCATAATGCTTTTAGGCGCTGGATAGTGAATTATTTAATTTACTATTCCAACTCCAGTCCCCGTGGATAGCAGGGAAGGTGTTGGATAGTAAATTAAATATATTCCCTATCCTAGAGCGCCCCCCAGCGCAATGCGTTGTAATGGTATGCGTTGTAATGGTTGCGATGTAATGGTAGTGCGTTGTAAAAAATGCATTGTAAGTGATGTTCCCCGGTAGATATCGCCACAAGGATGAAAATAAAAGAAACACTGGGTTGGTTTGTCAACCCTGAGTCTTTTGTTATTATTTTTATTTTTACCGATCATTTATGAACTGGCACATGCTATATTTAGTGATATTGTGAGAATCATTATTGACTCAGATTAAACAGAAAGCTGTTGTTTGGCTCATATGGATGTACGTACTTTGCGCTGCAATTACGTAAGGCTACTAGGAGTTATAGTCAGTCAGTGTACTTAGAACAAAAAAACCTTTTATAAATCTATGTCAATTGTGACAATTGTTTTTGTGAAAAAAGACTAGCACTGTAAAAAATGCAATGAAACTCTACATTAAACCACGGGACCAAGTATGATCGTAAGGAGCTTCGCAATTGTGTAAGCCTACACAATTGCGAAGCTCCTTACGATCATACTTGGTCCCGTGGTTTAATGTAGAGTTTCATTGCATTTTTTACAGTGCTAGTCTTTTTTCAAAAAAACAATTGTCACAATTGACATAGATTTATAAAAGGTTTTTTTGTTCTAAGTACACTGACTGACTATAACTCCTTGTAGCCTTACGTAATTGCAGCGCAAAATACGTACATCCATATGAGCCAAACAACAGCTTTCTGTTTAATCTGAGTCATTAATGATTCTCACAATATCACTAAATATAGCATGTGCCAGTTCATAAATGATCGGTAAAAATAAAAATAATAACAAAAGACTCAGGGTTGACAAACCAACCCAGTGTTTCTTTTATTTTCATCCTTGTGGCGATATCTACCACATAGATAAACTACAATTCCCAGCAGCCCTGTGGAATTAGAGCGCGTAATACAGGTAGTCACGTGATCTCTATCGTAGCCCGTGAAAGAAAGTTTAAAGGTCCGCTTCCTGTCCGCCCAGGTACCTCCCACATGACAGCCTAGACGGATGTCAGGAGTACCGACGGACAGGTAAGCGCATTGAGAGAGGACGGGACAGACTTAGTGGGCTCATGTGAGTTTATAGCGCACATTGGGTGGGTACTAAACCCTTTGCTTACTTAGTTTGCTTTCACTTGGCGGCAATAATTTCAGGCTGTATCGACGCGATTTCCCAAGCACTTTTCCCAGATAGACATCACCCTGTTTGGACGCTCGATACACAAGCGGACTGGGTTCCGCTTTTCGCATGAGTTTTTTGGCTCAAAACTTCCCTCATCGCAGACTTGCTCAGAGCATGTACTTTAAAATACCATCATAACGTAAATGCAACATTATGACATTCTATGTTAGCATTTTAAAAGAACATTTGATATTAGTTACCTTCCCTACATTTGTAGCCGCGTTAGGCAGGCGCTCAAGAAGGTTACAAAATGCTACTCAAGAAATGACCCTTCTACGACAGGGCGTGTCTAGCCTAAGCTTTTTTAGCTCTTCCTCTTTCTATAGTGTTTTTTTCGCTTTTCTTTTCAATAGAGTGGTGCTCCATTTGTACCTGAGCTGTAGCCGGGTGAGGTGGAGAGTTTATTCCCCATACCGTGGGTGAGTGAATACAATGTTATTCTTTCTTGTATCAATGTTGATTTCACCAACTCAGGCTGACTATTAAGCAACCATTGACCAATATTATTTGGCATCATGTACTTTTCACGAGATATCTGTCTCTCTTCACAGGCTATCGTCATTAACTGTGTATTTCTTCTTTGTGTGTTTGTCCGTCCATAATGATTCCATGACCATCATCTCGACGGGCGTTTTCAGGTGATATGATTTTAAATCACTATAATACACTTATCAGCAGTAGCATTTTCTGTTAAGGTCCTGAAGAAGCAGACAGGGATCCCTTGACCCTACCACACTGCAGAAACATGTCGACCTCGATTACATCTAAGTAGTTATTTGTTATACTCCTTTGCACTGTTTTTTAACCTTGGGTGTGGGTAGGATCCTATTAAAATTCATTTTTCCATTCCTGCAACCCAATATTAACTCACTCACTTATTTGTTCCACATAGCACTTTCATCAATTTGCACTGCTAGTTATTTTTACCCCCTGATACCACTCCTTCTTTCAACACATCCCTGTATCCTTCTACACGATTAGGCTACAATCTACCTAATCCATAGTGGACACGTTTCCACTTCCTACGGGTGAAGGATCCCAAATGATGTAGGGCGGTACAGGACGGGTATCTGATGGGAACTCAATTTTTCACCATGAATACCTTGGATTCATAGATTGTATCCTACATATATACACAGTTTTTTAGATAGCTTAAGTTGTCCTCGACCCATTGCTATTACTTGTTTTTTCATTGTACATAGGGATCATAGCAATGCTAGGTTAATAAATATTTCCCTTACACACCCTCTTTATCGTATTAAAGAACTAAGTAACAACATAGCCAAATTCGTTTTCGATAAAGTTAACACCATCTTTTCAACTTTTACAAATACCTCAAATAGAAACTTACCAAACTCACCCTCTACTTTAACAACTGTTTCTAAAAAATAACATAAAACTCAACTACTTTAATCCCCTTACAGATGAAGACAACTATAAGATTATCACTCGGGTGAAGTGAGGATCCCCATACGATCCCTGCCCCATAGAAAATGTAAAGTTAGCAGCAATGACAGTGGCAGGCAAACTCACATCCATTTTTAATTTAATGTACAAGGAAGGATACTTCCAAAAAAGATTGGAAACAGGCATCCATTCTACCACTACTTAAGAAACCTAACTTAGATGCCAATGACCCAACAATTTTAGGCCTATCTCTAGACTGCCCCTCCCAGCGAAGATAATAGAGAGAAACATGAATGCCCAACTTAACCAATTTCCAAAACTATCCCAGACACTAGATCCCACTCAATATGTGTTTAGAGAGGGGCATAGTATGGAAACGGCACTCATCAAATCATCTGAAGAAATCAGGGCCATTCTCAATCAGGGCGGCAGAGCCGCCCTGATCATGCTAGACCTCTCAGCGGCATTTGATACGGTCCACCACACCCTGCTGGTGGACCGCTAGGAGGAGATAGGAGTCAATTGAAAGGCACAAAAACTCCTTAATTCCTTTCTCTCAGAAAGAACTAAAACGGTCAAACTCGACAATTTCGAGGCAGAAGCTTTTTCCCTTCCCTGTGGAATTCCGCAGGAATCCTCACTAAGTTCCACACTTTTTAACATTTACGTGTCATCTCTTGCCCCCTTATTGAATCTTTTGGTTTTAATCTCACGTCATACTCAGATGACACCCAAATCGTGGCCACCATTCGACCTGAAATGCTAGGCGATACCGCATCCAGGCTACAGGACTGCATGTATACAGTGAGTGACTTGATGGCACGGAACTGCCTAAAGCTAAACTCCCAAAAAAACGTAGGTGGTGCTCTTTGGCAATAACCCTTCCTTTTGGACCTCAAAATGCGGGCCAAACGCCATAGGCCCACTGAAACACCCGACCAGGAAGGTGAAGAACCTGGGAGTTTGGATTGACTATACCCTAAGCGTTATAGACCAGGTCAATTCAGTGACATCTACCACCTCGTTCATTCTCAGAACATGTAGAAAAATAATGTCCCTACTTCCTAAAGATGCACAACAAACAGTAGTCTTAGCATTAGTATTGTCCAGACCAGACGACTACAATGGTCTTTATCTTAAGTTGCATGAGGGATCCATGAACAAACTGCAGATGCTGCAGAATGCAGCAACTAGGCTCCTTACAGGAACCCCCAAGTACGCATCAATCACAACATCCATAAAAAAACTCCAATGGCTACCAGTCAGAAAGCGCACCCAATTTAAGGCTCTTTGCCTGGTTTTTAAGGCTCTGCAGGGATCAGGGCCGGACTTTCTATGGCAACAATTCCGTTGGTACGCACCAAAAAGAACACTTCTGTCATCAGATGCCAAACTTGTGGTAACGCCACAAGTAAAAAAAGCCAACTGGGTGGGCAGAAGTTTATCTGCTAATGCAGCAAAGGCGTGGAACACGCTTCCACTACCTCTAAGAAGCATGACCAATCTTATGGCCTTTAGGAAAGCATTAAAAACCTGGCTCTTCACCAACTAGCTGGTAATACATACATTTTCACAAATCTCCAGTAGGACTTTACTTCAGCGCCAGGACACCTTCGGGTAGCAGCAGCGCTTTACAAATGCTGTTAACATTAACATTAACATGTCACATGATGTCCATTCATGGATAGCCTGTGCTTGTGCCCTGCAACTACCCCTCTCCATCAAGGGAATATCATGTGCTTCTGTCCTGCCATCACCCTGGCTTTAAATTCAATGTCCCCTGTCCATTGGCAGAATGTCGAGCTCATAGTATGCCATCAAACATGTCTATCAATTGCTAGATCACCTGTTTATTAACGCAATATCTTGGGCTTCCGTCCTGCCATGAAACATTTCAACAATGCAAAACCACCTCTCCCTTCATGTGCTTCAGACCTGTCAGAGCATCTGCTTACCAGTGCAGGGCCACCTCCCATTCATGGAATATCATGTGGTTGTCTCCTGCTGCCACACCGCTCTATCCTTTATATGTCACCTATCCATCAATGGAACACTTGTGCTACTTTTTTTAAAATTAGACCTTTCTATCCATACAATGTCACCTGTTCATCAATAGAATATCATGTGCTTGTGGCCTAACACCACAACTCTCTATCGATGAGAGGTCACATGTCTGTTGATGGACTATCACGTGCTCCCAGTTTTGAGTTAAAACTGATTAGAACAAATAAAACACAACCAAAGTGAATGTTTGTTTTTCAGTAGAAACCAGAAAAGACTGGATTTGTGGATTTTGTTTTTGCATTGGGGACAATTGGTGCCCAACAGTATAAATGAAGCCCCTACTTTTAAGAAGTTCTCTGTGATGGATGATGCTGCTATGACTTTTGGTCCGCAGTAAGCTATTTGATATGCCCTTGTCGATGTCTGCAAGAACCTCTAGGACCTACTTTTCCTAGAGTTTGGATGCATGGCTCACATCATATGGCTTCAAGTCACTAGTCACTGAATGTTGGTGCCTAGTGGCCACAAGGTCTGCAGCTAAACTCTCAGTAGGGACTCAGCCTAGGGCAAGGAGCACCCCCATGATTCCAGCCTCCTTCACTGAGAATTGGACACAGCTAATCTTTCTAAAAGCTCAGATATCAGGTTTGTGGAAATAAAGATCACTGTGCATATACATGTCTCCAGATGCACTGTCCTCTCATAAAACACTACTCCCAAACCTTCTGTTATTAGGTTTACAACGGTGGTTTAAAATGCATGCTTATGGAGCTGCATTCTTTCAATCAGAATGATTAGAGCCATATCATAAAAATGTTCAGTGCTAAAGCACTAATCACAGATTCACATGAGCTGATTTTGGTGAAACTGCACAGATTTTAGTGCATATAGCAGTTCAGTAAATTTATGAGTTTGCGTTCAAGCTTTAGACAGTACAGCTCGAAGTTAATTAAAACATGCTGCAGATTATGCGGTTTCTGCAAAAATAGGTGCAGGGACCCGCTCTGAGCCTTCACACTGACAGAAATATAGCCCCAGATTCACCAGGTTCAATTTTCATTCCTACTGCTTCCAAGTCGAAAAGAAACTTAGAACTTATGGTGCCGAAACAAGGCATGATACTTGGCAAGATCATCTGTGAGAAACTCATTGACCACCTTTAATGGGAACATATTGAACTGCGCTTGTTCTTTCCCTAGAACAGAAAAATGCACTATAACAATGCACACTGCGCAGAATACAAAGGTAAAGCGACTTGTGCAATTGTCACAAATGCCCAGAAAGAACACAGTCCCCACACAGCTTTAAAAACACAAAGGCCTACTCGCATGCTTGCTAGAAATCAAAGCTTAGACATCCTCAAATAAACAAGGTTTCGCAGACACGGCACAATAATGTAGAATGAACTTCATCCCTGTTGTGAACTGAACTCACAGATAACCCCAGGCATCCTGTAGGTGATAAAGCATCCTAGCTATCTTACCTGATTCTTCATATGCTGTAAACAGCTAACAGTATACATATAATAATTTCTTAGCAACTTTCTTGTCTATGGAAAGGGAGAGTAGGAATTGGTCCAGACCAGACAGTAAAAATACATCTATTACCCCAGTTCTTTTTAGGTATCTATAGGTAAATAACAGCCAAGTGACACTGGCTTGTAGTAATTGAGCACCCAGAACCCCAAAATCTCCAGTATCATGTCCTTAGCAGGAACACTTCATTCAGCAAATCTGTTTTTTATCTGAAGAACTTAGCAGCAAGAAGGTGTGTCAAATGCCCACCATTAACCATTTGCTACAATCTAATCATAATGGAGTGAAAACAGTTCTCCATTCATGCACACCCTTTGTATAGGATGTGACTGTCTTATGACATATAAGCAACCACTGCCATATGATTTCCCATTGGGAAATTAGGCCTTTTATAACGAAAAGGGGGAAAGAACTCGGATTCTATCAGGATGTGATGGTCTCACTCCGCTTTGTCTTTGTTAAATGGAGTATCCAAAGATATTGGAGTAGACGCTTCACTCACTTATCGTGACATGCTTCATCATAGGCCTTTATCCACACCTGGATAAGATGGTACTGTCCGGGCGGACTCAACCATTGATGTAATGGGTTTTCTTATATAAAGCAAGTACTGGTCATGCAGGGAACCAGATGAGTGATGATAAAAATACCTACTGGTATACCCAAACAATGTGTTGTAGTCGCAGTCTACCTGGGGTATGAATAAAAAACGTGAACCGGTTGGGGTTTTCTGAATATAATTGTTCAGTTGTACCTCTTGTAAAGTGCCAACATGTTTCAGCCCTCACCAGGAGCCCACGTGGGTCTGGGGCCTTCGTCAGGGCTATTTATCTACTGCTTAGTGTCCGGCTCCTATAGGGTGCACGCACTCCATGCACTGACATGAGGCCTAATGCGCTCACCTGTCTTCACTATGTCCTCAGTAGATTTTCAACAGCTTTTAAAATGTTTGTAACATGCAGATCAGGCGGTTTGGTGCTGCCTTATGTTCACACATTTGTCAAAGTCCTAGCACCGCTGAGATACCTCTACAGCCCGCTCAGTCCGCCGCTGTGTCTAGGATAGGATGTGACTGGGCTGCTGCAAAGAAGAAATTGATGTTGCGTCGATGTGCAGGTGACATACCACCAGTAGACAGATCTGTTGGGAGGACATAGGTATAAGGCATTCTGTCACTGAACAGTTGACATCATATCGAGAGACAGGAGAGGTGGCAGAAGAAACGCGCAAGACATTCCGTGAACGAACTATGACATAAAATTGGTAGATAGGTATGATAACAAGAGGCACATAATATTTTCTGTGAATAGACAGGTGAAATTACATTAGTAGACATATGTAATGGCAGGACAGACACACATGATATTCCATAAACGGATAGATGACACCCCATCAGAAGAATGGTGTGATGGCAAGTCAAACTACACAAGTGGGGCAAATTATACTCTGTCTGTGGAGGACAGGAGTAGGACCACTCTTCTGGCTATATTAGATTGTCAATGGAGTACAGGAGCATACTGATATAGAATTGCATAGGTGAAACAGATTCTATTCCATCGAGAACTGTCAGTCACAGGTTTTGTGGCGGTTGGTTGTAAGTACAAATTGCATGTGGGGTGAAACGTCCGTGGAGGTTTGTGTGTACCTTCGTCTTTGCCATGCATTTTCCCCTTCGTGTTATGTCCTCTGCTGCTCAGCCTGAGTTACTGTGATGTAATTAGAATGCTGGCATGTGGCTGGTTGGAGAGTGTCAGTTGAATGTGTGGCTGGGCAGCAAGGATGCTGCTGCCAGTGGGGCTTCCGTCATGCCTACTTTACCTGTAACATGAGACATGAAAAAAGCGGATCCTGTATCACCTTACTACTGGCTACCTTGCATCTTCTTTTACCACAGATACTTTTAAAGTGGATAAGGAATGGGAGTCACAGTTGGAGTGGACACTTAGCTAGCCAGATTTGGAAGTCTGCCAAGTTGGAAGCAGAGCTGAAGCAGCATGTCCACCTAAGCCTGTTGTGATTTTGGTGGATGCAGTTCATAGGTTGTATTTGGGAAGAATGGTCAGAGTTTGCATGTGGAGAGTGATATTGAGCAGCATTTGTTTGCAGTGGATACCCAGCTGCGGCTGAGTGATAGGTTAAACCGAGATTGTAATTGTAATTTATATTTATATAGCACATTATCACTTGCTTTGGGAACCCGTCCTGGTTTTTCCCTGTGAGATAACCCGTACTGGGCACCCCCAAGGTGAAAGCCAGGCATCCCGCCGCGGGGGGCCGTAGTGGAGATTAAGCAAGCTCTTGCCCGGAGTTGCAGAGTGTGAACCCGTGATTCGAGCAGGCACCGAAGCGAGAATTATCGAGTCCGTGGACATTTTGGGCTCAAGACCCTGCCGCGTCGGGAATTGAACCCCGGTCCCGGGTCTGACCTCTGCTTCATTGTCTTCCTCTTCTAACCATTGAGCCACACTTCTCACTTGCTTTTGAGTTGGCTGCTGAGCAGAGATTGTGTGTGATGTGGGTGCTAAGCAGAAGTTACACATGGTGGTGGATGTTAAAAACATGTGAAATTGAGTAACTTGAAGGCTTCATGCTTGGAGGAGGGGGCTCTATCGCACTGGCAGGTGATTCGTGGCCAAGCTTGGAACAAGCTACAGGGAATGAACTGTGACAGCGGTCTTCACTTGCCCTGACTTGTGGCAGAAAACTCACCAAGCTTGGAGACCCACCAGCAGCCTTCACTTGCTTCTGCTCGCTAAAACATTGATACCAATTTGAGACTAGCATCGGCGGGCACTGTGGCAGTCCTTACCAATCTCTGCCTGTGGTGGAGCAAGTATTGAACTTTTTAGGCAACACAACCAATTAATTTCACAATAAGTCTGTTGCACTTTTACATGCATCTTTCAGAAAACATTATGAAGAAAAATGCAAAAAAAATGTAGTGGAGTACTATGCAAGATTCTTATATCCTAAAAGGGAAAAAAGTTATTTATAAATGTGATGACCATAATTTCTTTTATTTGTTTAGCAGCCATAAAAAACGTTGTACATGAGAAAACTGTCAGTACATGAAGCAATTGGAGCAGTGTGTATGATATTTAATCAAGATTAACCATTCAGGTCAGGATTAACAAACGCAAACACACATTTAATTACATTGATGAGACCATACAGGCAGATCTTTTTTACTTATTTGTGGAGATTTTGGATGTGTTTGGAATATTCACTCTCACTATTCTATTAGCAAGAGATGATGTTTCAATCCTTTTTTAACTCCTGGTGATATCGATATTCACAAATGCTTACGGATAGAGGGGCTTATTTACAAGGCCTTTGCGCCACTTTTGCTTTATTTTTGATATGGGAAACACAAAAGTGGTGCAAGGGGCTTGTAAATCTAACCCAGAGAGTTCCACAGCAGACAAAGTAAAATGACCAAACTAGAGCAACCACTGGGCAGCTTGGATGTGGTTAGGAAAGTAAGGTTGTGGATCTTAGATTTGTGGCTAGAGTGTATCGGGATAGGATGTCCGCGATATAGTGAGGAGCAGCAGCATCAATAACTGCTAGGTATACCAGAGCCAGTAGCTTATATATGGCCTCTGATTTTAGGAGACAGCTTGAGGGTGATGTAATGAACTGGGTGTGTCCAGGGAAACTGTATAACGTTCTAGTGGCAAATTTTAAGACCATGTCACGTGGACAAAAGGATATTGGGAGGCCCACCAATAGGCTATTAGAGTGGCCCATTCTGCCTAGCTCTACAGAGTTGAGGACTATTTTAGCTGTATTAAATCTGGACAAATTGCCAGATCTTCAATATGTTTACTACTTGGTTTTTTTATGCAGCAATGGAATTCATGGACGTGAATGATTTCATGTTCATTGATAGGCAAAAAAGAACGCCAAGGTTCCTAGAAGAGGAGGCAAACATCAAGGTATCGAGGATGAGTCAGTTAAAGAGGCAAGAGCGGATGAGGAGGGCAAATACAGCACCTTAGTTTAGAGTATTTCAGCATTAAGACTCGTTAGGCCATCCAGTGGCTAATGACACTGAGACAGTTAGATATCCTGGGCCCTACAAGGAGTGCGAAAATAGGAAACAAGAAAAAGATATGGGTGACACCTGCATAAAGATGGCAAAAAAAAAACTAAGAGGGAAGGTCCTCATGAGAGGTAATGGAGAGGAGAGTAAAGGAGAGGCCAAGGACAGAGCATGGAGAAACACTGAATACATTTAAGAAAAATCTTAATGCTCATAAAATGTACACAGTTTCGCAGAACTGTAGAAGAGTATTAAAAAATGCATAATATTTCTCTTATGTTATGAAGACTCCCCCTAAAGCACTATCCAACCAGTCCACCTCCAGCACCATTAAAAATCCCCTTCTGCAAAATTGTGTCTGTTCTGATAAATTGATGTGAGTGAGTTTCAAAATGGCACCCTGATACAGTTTTTTTAGACAACTTTGGGATAAGTGTGCATCCTCTGAAAATGTAACCTAAGTTTTTGCATCAAAGTCTATCGTTCTGAGTGCAAATACACTGCCATGAACCCGCCATCAAGCCCAATATTTAGCCTCTCCTAAAATGGGTGATTTGGAAGCACTTTCACACAGTTGTCACTTATTCTCACAAGCCAATGAGATAGCAAAGCCAGTTAATGATGCTTCTGAAGACGTTTGTGCTTAAGCTGTACTTCATAGGTTTGAATCTTTGCAGGGCTGGCTACGCCTCTCATTCATTCAGGCACAAGAACATAAATACTAAGTGTAGGATAAAAGAGAAGGTTGAGCTGGATCACTTAATCTAGTATGACATAATTTCGTATGGGAAGCACTCTGAGATTTAAAATTCAAAGTGATTTGAGAGAATATATCCCTTATTAAGTAAAGTGTGGCAGTAATCAACAGTGCAGAAGTAATAGTGAAGAACCACAAGCGGTTAAAACCTCAGCTTCATACAAAAGCGGTTTACCGCAGATGTCCAGTGGAAAATGTCACAGTGATATACCAAATAACAATACCTGAGTCAAGAGTGGGCTATCACTGCTGCTAACATAATACAAACCGCAAACTACATCTATATTTCCGTCATGAGGGTGTGGTAAATCTTGTATAGTCGTAAATAGTCACAGCTACTAGCAATCACATAAGAAGGTCCCTGAGTGCGACAACGCAGGCAGGCCACGCTCGGATTGTGGTTGATACAATCATAGGGGTGAGTTTCCAACTATCGGTCTCCACAGAGCCTCTTGCATAAGGCCTTCATGATACAGAATATACTGAAAGACACCCCGTTGTTTGGTTCACACTCAATGATGTTTCTATGTATGATTAGCAGGGGTAACAGAGGATGTACTGAGATTATCTATTGAATATGGGGTCACCTAAAACAACTCAACGTCCCTGCCCACTAAGAAAGGGCATTCCCGCGCTCCCACACTTTGGGGCTGTTTAGGATGGAGGATTTTCCGCCGGCCAGGAGGATGCGGAAAATCCTCTGCGACCCACCAAAGACCCACCGCCACATTAGGATGGCTGGTGGGTCCTGGTTTCAGTCCGCAGCTTTTCCGCCGCGGTTGACTTACAACCGCAGCGGAAAAGCTGTAACATGGCTGTAACATGACTGTAACATGGCTGTAACATGGCTGTAACATGGCTGGCGGTGTCTATCAGACACCGCCAGCCATATTAGGATAGAGTAAAAGAGATGCTTTTCCACGGCGGCTTTTCCGCCGTGGAAAATCATTCAGAATTTGACTTCGGGGGCCCGTTGCGGGCCCCCTGGGCGAAGGGGGGTGGGGGGTGCACATGGGGGGTACCCATGGTACCCCCCTGCATTTGTGTGCAGAAATCGGCAGGCACCACGCGGTGCCTGCCGCTTTCTGCATACAAATGCAATGTATGCATTTTTAACCCCTTCGCTGCTGATGACGAGCTCAGCTCGTCATCAGCCACGGGTGGCGTGTGCTGATGACGAGCTGAGCTCGTCATGTAACGCGGTATTTTTAAAAATGCCGCACAGCGCAAAAATCACCGCAGCAGCGATGCGGTTAACATTGCGGCGGGTGCAGCTTGAAGCTGCACCCGCCGCAATGTTAAAGATAGAGGATGTGACCGCCACCCTGGCGGTCACATCCTAATCTGCAAGGAGGGAACGCCGCTGCCCATGCGGACGTTCCCTCCTACTCTGGGGTCGCGGACGGACTCAAATACGTCCACGATCCTAATGAGCCCCTTAGTCCCACACGGCCACCCTGACAGCAGCCTCTAAATGAAGGATAATGCAAGTGAGCCACAGGTATACCACCTTAAAGTTAACAACTTCTTTGCTGCCTGGGCAGAGGAAAAGGGGTGAGGCATGAAGATCTGAGAAAGAAACCAGTAACAGAAAGGGCCCAGATCCTGGAAGGTCAAAGATTGAGTTTCTGATCTCTGGGTGACAAAATCACAGACCATCAGGCTTTCATGGCAAGGGATGAGGGTTAAATCATTTCTAAGGCCTCATAAAACAAGCATTTGCAATACAATAGGTCTTGCATCAGTGAGAGTTTAAGCTATTGGCATTGTAAATGACAATGCCTTTTATTTCTGTTTTGATAATAAACACATAAATAAAAGGCATTGTCATTTACAATGGCAATAACTCAAACTCTTGTAAATGCTAGACCTATTGCAGAAGCAGCCGCCATGGCCCCGGGCTGCTTGAAAAGTGAAAGAGCACACAGTGTGCTGAATGTTGCAGGAAAGCATGTCGTGCCTGCAGTAGGAGAAACTCATTAAAGAAAATAGTGCCTACAGACTAAATAAGACGTACCGTGTAACAACGAAGTAAAAGGTACAGTCCTCAATGAAGACAAGACCGTACTATGGAGGGACTAACAGGTCTATTAACGAATCAGAAGTCAGCATTTACGAAGGACAATGACACAAACCAATGACAAATATGGGCAGAGATTCAACTCCATACTCGAATACAGCATGCCTCGCGGAGCAGCGCATGCGCTGCCTGGCTCGACCTAAGGAGAACCAGGTCACACTTGGGTATGCCCTACTGGGACTGGATAAGTTGTGCAAAGGGTGAGAGCGGTACTCTATGGGGCATAGAAACTGCAGAAATGGTAGACATGACTGGAACGCAGAGGCTGTAAGGGGTGTCCTAGTAAGGGAACAAGGAACATACTAGTGTCTATATGGCCCATGAGATAACTGTTCATGAAAAATGTTGTCAGAAGGGGGCTACTGATTGTGGTGCACATGCCTCTGTAGTTTAACAAAAGAGAAGATCCCAGTCATCTGCAAGTAGGAGGAGTGATGAACTAGATCGCCTATAGGAGGCGCTCCTGGTGCAGCTGCTGGCAGGGGCGATGAGCAATGAGGTAAAATTAAACCCAGCTTTTACAATTAATGATAGTGTTATGGGTGTGGAGGTGCAGCCACATCAGCGTCTAGAAACTGCAACAAAAACATCAGGGTGTCCCAAAACCGGAAATTGACAAACACCTTATGAAAATTTGAGCCCACATTTCGGACTAGGGGCCGGATTTAGATCTCGGCGGATGGGCCGCTCCGTCACAACGGTGACAGGTATCCCGTCTGCTAAAATATAAATCCTATTATATCCTATGGGATTTATATTTTGGCAAATGGAAAATCAGTCACCATTGTGATGGAGTAAACAGTCCGCCGAGATCTAAATCAGGTGTTTAGCTGTAATATTTAATGAATGGTTGAGCAGCAGAAGATTGTCAAAATCTTGGCACAGTTCTACTACAATCCCTCTATAAAGATGCAAACAAGTCAACGCCTACGTTTTACCACCTATTTTCCCGCTGAAACACAATAGGTAAACTTTGGTCGCAGCTTTGCCAGGTAGATTGCAAACAGAGATAGAGCATTGGAATGCTGCGCTCCATTTTAGGCGGGTTTTTACACAACACTCACCCGGTGCGAGAACAAATGTTTATTTTGCCTCATTTATCTAATAAACATAGAAAGAGATGAAAGGGCCTTTTACATACTTGTTATAAACACCTACATTAAAAAAAGAATGGTTTGGCCAAGTGACAACAAGCCAGCATCACTTTCTCCACGGTGTGTGATGTTCTTTTAACAGCCTTTCCTGAGATGCTGGGCTTTCACTGCTTTGTGGATCTTATAGTAGTATATTTCACTCTTCGTCTGTTTTTAAACGCCCATTTTCTCTTTTCACACATCACTGTGGTCATTGCAGTTAGTCATGTGCACATTTCCTCACGATTTGCATCAGTGAAAGTCCTAATGCATAAATCTTGTAGTCCCAACATTTGCATTTGATGATACTACATCACTATTAAGACTTTTCTTGATGGTTACTTGTACCTTGGTCACGCTGTCCTTTGGCAAACTCAGAACTTTAAGGGTGAGCAGAAAAGGACTAGAGCGGGCCGTGGGAGTGACAGTGGAAAAGGAAAGAGCATATATTAGAGGGTACTTAAAGCTTTGTAGGTAGGGACATAGAAGGCACTTAGATGCAACATGGGGGCGAGGAATTTAGAATGAGGGAGGAAAGAAGAGCAGATGATGTTATGTTGACCTGGATGCTTGTATAGCCCTTGCACTTCTTTAAGGCCGCTTAAAGCGCTGCATGCCGAGGGATGAGAGAAGAACAATAACAAACAAGCATTGGAAATGCAATAGGTCTCTGATTTATTTGAGTTAGAGCTAATGGCATTATAAATGGCAATGTCTTTTATCCATGTGTTATGGAGTGTATGCAAGTGGTGTGTAATGGAATTATGTGGTTTGTATTGGAAATGTTCACCCTGCACTCACTACTCTGCACTCACTACTCTGCACTCACTACTCTGCACTCACTACTCTGCACTCACTACTCTGCACTCACTACTCTGCACTCACAACTCTGCACTCACAACTCTGCACTCACAACTCTGCACTCACAACTCTGCACTCACAACTCTACACTCACAACTCTGCACTCACTACTCTGCACCCACACTCTGCACTCACACTCTGCACTCACACTCTGCACTCACACTCTGCACTCACTACTCTGCATTCTGCACTCACTACTCTGCATTCTGCACTCACTACTCTGCACTCACTACTCTGTAGAGTTGTGAGTGCAGAGTTGTGAGTGCAGAGTAGTGAGTGCAGAGTAGTGAGGGCAGAGTAATGAGTGCAGAGTAATGAGTGCAGAGTAGTGAGTGCAGAGTGCAGAGTAGTGAGTGCAGAGTAGTGAGTGAGTGTGCAGACTAGTGAGTGCAGAGTAGTGAGTGCAGAGTAGTGAGTGCAGAGTACAGAGTAGTGAGTGCAGAGTAGTGAGTGCAGAGTAGTGAGTTCAGAGTGTGAGTGCAGAGTGTGAGTGCAGAGTAGTGAGTGCAGAGTAGTGAGTGCAAAGTGCAGAGTAGTGAGTGCAGAGTAGTGATGTCTTCTCGGGTATTGTGCAAATTCAGCTAAAATTGTGCTAAGGGCATTGTTCAAACTGCCAACACATGCACCTCAGGGCAGTGTGAATACCTGGAAAGGAAACCAGCATGCGCACACACACACAGCTAATATATAAAGCAAGAGAGGCGAACGCGTAGTGCTGCTCGTGCGAGGAATGGTGTTTACTCTGTGGGGCTAACGTGAGCACGCGCGCCCACCATCTGCCTTGCTTGTCCAGCATCTGTCTTCAATTACCGCCAGCCATGACAGCTGGTAATTGAAGACTAATGACCTTCTCAGGCTCGTGTCCGCACGGAAAATGCAGGAAGTGGAGAAAATGTACAGGCTATGGCCTATTGCGTGCAAGCTACTAGAAAGACGGCACCGCAAGGACCAATTACCATGCAGATGGTAAAACAAACTGCTAAAAAAGCTCGCGCACTGAGGAATTTTTCCAGCACGATCCAGGATCCCCTTTAACAATACGACTCGGAGCTCCGGCCCACTTCTGACGAAGTGGTGACGTAGGCCGAGCCCTAAAAAGGCAGGGGTTGAGTGGAACTGAGGGAAGGTCGAGGTTACATTTTGCAGTTGTACTCGATAGTTTTATAGTGCTTACGCATGCATTGGGCTTCTCAAAGCACTGAGGTGGAATAGAAGGCAGACAGAATGTTAGAGAGGAGGGAGGAGTCCTTTCATTTATATGGAGAGTAGCTAGAGAACTAGAACTATTTTGCATTCGCAAACGGTGCAAATCGGTAATTTCGGCTGTATGCAAATGCAAAATAGCCATTCAAGATATATGAAAGGCTTTGTAGTTGCAATTTTTGGTAATTGTAAACGTTTTGATTGCATAAAATTGCAAATACAAATAGAGAATAGCAATATGCGATTCCCTTAGCACATGTACCAAGCATTTTCTAAATGCAAACTGTGCATTTAGGAAATGCTATTACCAAGTACCATGTACATGCCCCTAGGGTATGTGTGCGCTTTACATGTGCAAAACATTTTTGGTGGTGCTTCAGGGGAGCCATAGGCCCCTGGGCACCCTTGTTATTGTATTACCTAATTTGCAATTTCCAATTAGGTAATCACAAATTTGGTAATGCAAAACCAGTTGCACTTATTGGCCCACCCATGGGCTTTCAGGACCATAGGGATGAATAGAGTACTATTACTGGTTACCTAATTGTACTTATCAAATTTTTGGGAATCTCAATTAGGTAATCGCTATTTTCTTACATACCATTTTGCACTCCTTAAAAAGTGATTACCTAAACTCGCAATTAAAGAAATGCAAAATTGATTTTTTATAAATGTGGCCCTAAGTGCCACCAGGTATCCAGAGTGACTGTCCTGCCCCGTACCATATCTTCTATTCTCTTCATCCCTCTCACCCACAGGGCCTTTGCAAACCTGTATTCTGCTCTCTACCCCTATCGCCAAAAAGATAAATCCCTGTCGGTTCCCCTCCATTCTTATATGTAGTTTTCCATTCTCCTGGGTGTCTTCCAGACCTAATATTGACCTGTTTTGTCATCTGAATTATGATTATTTTTGCCACTACCTGCATTTCCAGTTCATCGATACCTTACCATTCGGCTCTAAGTTGTGAGTTTGTCTTTAATTTCAGCTGAAACCAAACACAAATACTGTGGCACCATTATTCTCCTCAGCTCCGAGCATCCCCTGCTGCTCCACTGTGCCCAGAACAGAGGAAGCCCGGATACGTTTTATCATCCCCTACCAATCTCCCAGTAAACCTCATTCAGGGCGATGTGTGGGTGGAATGCTTGATTTAATTACAGCCATTAATAACGACTCTGGGCAGCATTCCACTCTATTGTGTGTTTTTGCTCACATGCTACTGCAGACCGGTATCAACAACCATTTATAAATCAGCCTTGGTCCTGCTTCAATAAGAACATTCAGGCCAGGTCCCCCTGATTAGGAACACAAGCATCTCTGGACCGGTTTCAGACGTCTTGGGCCTCGTGAGGCGCAGCTTGAGTCCTATGTCATACATGAGCCACATCTGGCAACATTCATAAGACTGGCGGCTCCTCCGCTATGGCGTAGGAGCGTCGCCCCACTACTTTTGAGCAGCAGCAAAGAAAAGGAAATATAACATGATAATAATTTTGAGTTACTATCATTTTATATTTCCTTTGCTGGCGGTTGGGTGGGCGGGGCTGTTCTACTCTCAGAGCAGGGCAGGGAAGGAGTGGTTTTCCCACTCCCAAGTGCGCAATGACTGTTTGGTTGGCCGTCTTGTGCCGCCCAAACCAGTCATGCACACTTTCCCCATTCTCCGTGCAGGCTGCATTACAGCCTGGGTGGAGAACATGCCCAGGCCCCCATTCCCTGGATGAGAGTCGTACCAGGATGCTTAAAACCAATCACAACGCTGGATTGCAGCGTTGTGATTGGTCAAGGGAGCCTAGGTGCTTACCAATCATAACACTGAATTGCAGGGTTGTGATTGATCAGGGGAGCCTGGCTGTTCTTTCTGGCTTCCTGTTCCTCGAGGGAGTCCCACGAGAAGAAAGAGAAGGAGCAGAGACGCGGGACCCGGCGGCAAGGTAAGTGTATATTTTTTCCTTTTTGATTTGCGCAACCCCGCCCTCCCGCGCCAGCCTCACCATCCGCGAGTCAAGCGGGCCATCACTGGTCAAAGCGTTGGTGTCACTGTAAAGCTGTGTGCGTTTCTAGAGGTTTCTAGCTCAGTTCCGCCCCACCCGCCCAAAAGAGATCCCCAGTGCCGAGGCACTCAGCAGGGGTGAGGTAACCAAGCCACTGGCCAGTGAATGAGATGAGCAGAGAGCTCAAGGGGTGCATGCCTGGACGAGGTGAGCAGAGACAGGCAGGGCCCGGGAAGTCCCTGACTATAGTCGGGGAGCAGAGGTAAGTATTTGGTGAGCAGAGGTAGGGTAAGAGCCAAGGGGACCCTGACACAAGCAGAGGTGCAGAGGATAACTGACAGACTGAGGTAGAGGGTGTCACTTTACTGCGGACCCTGAGTGTCCCTTAGAAGGAGGTAGCCAATGGGATCAGAGCTCCCGCCAAGACGATGCGAGGGAAGGCACCCAGTGAACGAAGTGTTCCTCGGAAGGAGGAAGCACGGATGTGAAGGGGCCTTTGGATTTCTGACAGGATGAGGCCATGACGTATGTTTGGCTAGGCAGAGTTCGTGGGCGCTAGCTGGAGGAGCTGTACAGGGGAAACATGGAAATCTGATGTGGGCAGTGGTAGGCAGGATACTGGGCATTGCTGGCAGGGTGAGGGGTGCAGAGGTAGGCAGCGTGCAGGGGTCCTCTGAAAGGAACAGCAGTGCAAGGGTCCCTGGCAAGGTGTATCGAGAAGGTGAGCATAACCTAACCCTGATGGTCCTTGGCCGGGTGAGGCGAGCACGGCCGGCCATTCCCTGACATTGGAGTGCTTCCCCAGAGCCACATCTCGCTGTCAACACACTTGGCAACAAGAACAGAAACATTTCTGAACATGAAAAAGGGTAGAACAGGTTCTGGGTGGCATGTTTTCCTAAGGCTTCTGGTGTTTGCATTAGTGGAGGCTGACGGGAGGAGGCGCTGAATGGAAGCACTGTGCACTCTCACTCCGCCTCTCTGCCTTGCCCCAGCACTCACTCTTCAACCCCTCCCTTTCACTCTGCCAAGCACTCCCTTTCACTCTGCCAAGCCCTCCCTTTCCCAACCTGGCCCCACCTGTCACTCTCTTCTTTTTTCTCCCTCTGTTCCTCCTTTACCCCCCTTTACCAACTTCACCTTCCTCTGTCTGCCTTCTCCCTCTGTCGAATGATGTTAAACGTGATATACATGGAAAGTCGCAGAAGTACTGTCAGTAAATACACTAATGATCATGTCACCGCGATTACATATGTCACCCCGATTACATTTTGTGGAAAGGGATCACAATGACAGAAATGGACTTTCTGAATCGGTGACTGCTATATTTTTTCGTTATTTCTTAGACTTCCAATTTCACTGTACATGTGTTGTTATCTAATGTTCCTTCTTTTGCCTGCTTTATTCTTTCTCCTTGGCATGCTCTCACTTCTTAGTCTTTTTCACTCTCTCTCTCACCGCTTCCCTGGCTACGGGGGGTTAAGGAGATTTCCAGGTAGTCCTTTGCTTTGACACACTTGTAGGCAGAACTGTTTCGATCATCCCTCTATATGCCTTTCAGGGGTACTGGCTTAACAAGTGACTGATACTGCCCTATCTCCACAAAACGTTTAACACCACAAGACCTGTGGTACGCCTCTTTACTTCTGCAATGCCAACTGAAGAGCTTTATTTGCTCAAGGAAGGTTTCTCGCGTGCTTGGGGCTGTGTTAAGTTGGCGTGGTTTGTTGTGTTGCTGTTGTGTGTCTCCTCCTCTCCACTGCCCATTGACCTCTATTTGCACACTAACCAATGGGTGTAAGGGCAAACACTGCCACACACATGACAAACCCACCACAAGGAGAACCACAGATCAAAGTTCCATATCAAACCATCGAACATGTGACACAAAAAATACTTAAGTGCAGTTACACTCGCACTGAGGATTCTGGGAAACCGCTGGAAAGAAGACACAAATACTGGGCTCAACTAGTGGGAAGAAAACAGAAAGGTAAGACGAGGTGGGCCAGGGCTGCAACCTTCCAAGCACTTTATCTCCCACCTTCTCCTGTGCAGGGAGTCAATTTGTCTAGGGTCTGAGCCATTACCTAGCCATTACCTAGCCAGGTCTCCCGGTCTGGTGCTTGTGCTTTGGGAACCTTTCAAAGCATGAGAGGGACTTGGACCAGGAATCTCTAAAAAAAATGCGGCCTCATTGGGCCTAGTAGGAGTAGGTGAACTGTTGACCTTTTAAAGACTGTGTAGTTTCTTCTCTGGTTGCCAAGCTTGACTCCTCTTCCAAATCGTTCCTTTGTCATGCAGTGCATCTGTACAGCAGTATCCCTTCCTATGAAAAACGGGTATCTTCTGCTTATATCACCTACTCACATTCTTATCCGTTTGACCAAATTGTACTCATTTGACAGGATCTGTACCTTCTGCATGTTTCAATATGGATTACAGCGCCTTCTCTGATAACCATGTTTTTTGTGTAAAGGCACATAGCCTCTCTGTCTAGGCTAGTGTTATTTAGCTGCCAATATGTTTTAGTCTTAATCATGATTATAAATTGCGTGCTGCCTTTTTCTCACATCTCCTCCATCACACTGCTAGGTGACACACACACAGATAAGAGCGCCTGTCTGGTCACTGACGACAGCACCAAAACGCTCCCCACATAGGATCAAAACATATACAACACTTCCCCATGTGGTAGCATGCTATGTATTCGAAAATGTGCTTTGGCCTCCTACAGAGGTGTATTAACTGTTTAAGTGCTATATAAGTGCTACAAGACAATACAGTGCAACATTAACTTCATCACCACTCTGGGTGCTATTGAACTAATGACGAGCAGAATTCGATGACTGCACGAATCTGAAAAGCGGCCATCTTAACATGCGCTCAACAAGCTGCACGAACATTGCAATCTGAAGGCTTGGCGTAGTGCCATAAGGGCACATACCCTAACTGTTAGCACTTCAAGTGGTAATATGGCTCTTCTGTGGGCTCCATACCAAAGGACAACATGAAGCAATCTACACGATTGTATAAGAGTTTCTTTTGTACCAGCCTTCCTTGTATGCTTCTGTAACCTAAATCTTACCTCTCTCCCCTTTGGTGTATGCTCATTCGAGTCTGCTTCTGTCCTCCGTGTCCTCGGGCTCATCTTACCTATCCTTTTTCTAAGCACTTCCAATAAATGCATATAAGAGAAATAAGGTGCAAGAACAAATGATCGAATACCGTGTAGTTGGGCAGGGGATACCACGTGTCTGCCAGGACCACAACCAGCTCCATAAACACTGCATGTCAGGGCGCTTCTTGGCACCCCGTCTTGCGCGTGAAAATTTCCCTGTACACCATCAGTTCAAACCACCAGGCTTGCGGTGGCTTGTTCGATGCCCGTGTGCCACTCACACATCTTTGTAATGAGCTGCACTTTTGGCGCCCATGGACACCTCCCAGCTCTCTATCCTTCCTAGAGCACTAATAATACATCATTTCTTCCTGGTACCACCTGGACTCACCACCCTGCTGCTCTTGAGGTGTGTCACACAGCATTGCAGAGGATCTTGATTGGGCCTCCATCACCTACTGCACTTATAGGTGACCAGAATTTAAGAACGAACAACCGGGACGTGCACAGGCATAGAAATAGGACTAACTGTCCTACCAGGTCGCAGGATATATATATATATATATATATATATATATATATATATATATATATATATATATATATACATATATATATATATATATACTACTATTATAAAGAGAGAACACAAACCTTTGAGCCAGGTAAACTACAAAAGTAATGCACCAATTACTACACCCAATACACCATTTGAAAGGGGAGATGTGGCAGAAGGACATAGGCTATAGATATGTACACCATATACATTAAAAAGCAAAAACGCCAAACGTGGTAAAGTAGTCCCTTGGGGGCGTGGTCGTGACCGTGGGCGTCTCAAACAACAAATGTGGGCGTTTACAGGGCCGTGCCAAGTGCAAATAACAAACATAGGCAAAGCAACTTCACAACACACTTACATATGCACACAGAGCGGAAATGCGCTTTCACTGAATTTAGAACGCACAATATGCTGACATAGAGCGGAAATGCGCGTTCAATTAATTTAAATTCACACATGCAGCGCAGTAACACCAATATACAAAAACAGCGCGCTATAAGAAATATACACACATTCGTTGCAGTTACCCAGACAACATTGACGCCTTCGCATTAAAAACCGGGCGGGCCTTCCATCGACGAGGAGTGTCAAATGAAGCCACACAGGGGGCAGGATTAATCGCATACTACACCAATCACAACGCACTAAAGAAAACACACACGCGACTTCGGCTTACCAAAAAAAAAAGTCTTTAACCATTGGCCATTGACGAACGACGTCACAGGGGGGTAAACACGAACAAAAAAAGCCGACATTTCTTAACGGAGAAACGCAATCGACTGCGCATTCACAAGACTTTCCCCACATCTTGCGGACAAAATTAAACGCTTACAATAAGACATACCAATAACGAAAATAACACAACTGCCCATAATCACTCGAGTACTGCCAGGACTTCACCACACAATTGACAAAACGAAAGGAAAACTTCTTTGAAGGGATACAAAAACGAACACAGGGAAAGAGCCTTCGAAAGAAAAAAAAACATTAAACAGGTGACACAACACTTTCCTCACATCTTGCGGACAACATAAAATGCGGAAAACAATACATACGAATTAAAAAAATAACACAAGTGGGCCAAATCAGTTGAACAGGGCCAGGACTTGCACAGACAACTCTTCTCCGGGGCGGGCGGGGGCCCTAAAGCAGCCTTTTGCTCCCAGACAACGTCGGGACGGGCTGCTAGTATATATATATATATATATATATATATATATATATATATATATATATATATATATATAGATGAAAAGAAGGATCCCAACTGCTTCTTGCAGCGGTTTAAGCAGGCGCAGACCTCCTCTCCATAGAACAAATGGATATCAGATGTTAAATCATCAGAAAAGCCATCACACTAGTCCAAGTGCCAGCAGTGCATATTTATTTTGCAAAAGTGTCAGAGCAAGTGCCCTCCCTGACGCGTTTCGCTCCGCGGACGGAGCTTGGTCACATCTATATATATGTGTGTGTGTGTGTGAACAAGGGCTTACGAGCCCGAAACGCGTCATCAAGTATGCTGGAAGAACTGGGTTAAATAAAAATATCTTGCCTGGATACAGTGGTCCATCTCTCCTTCTCCGCCGCACTGGAAGCAGCAGGAGTTTTTGCATTGTGAATATATATATATATATATATATATATATATATATATATATATATATATATATATATATTACTGCTCCAAGTTCGCCCCAGCTGGCGAAGGTGCACTCCGGGATCAGTTATGCCCCATAAACCCCTCTGCACACAAACTGCAGCCTGACGCGTTTCGCTAGTATAGCTTTTTCAAAGGCTGTTTCCCTCTGTGTCACGGCAGCGTTCGCAGTTCCTCATGTGTGAATATGCTGCCTTATGATAGGCTGTGCTCTATAGAGCCTCTTTCAGCAGTCTCTCACAGGATTGTGGATAATGAAGTCCTGCACCTTTTCCCCTGATGGGTGCCGTTATGCGGAGGTCCACCAATGCACGCCCAGAATGGGCTCTGCGCGCTGAAGGGATTTGAATTCCGGCACTGGTCCCGGAGTGCACTTTCGCCAGCTGGGGCGAACTTGGAGCAGTAATATATATATATATATATATATATATATATATATATATATATATATATATATATATATATATATATATATATATACACACACACACATATATATATATCAGCATACTCCATTCAGTCTCTCGAACATCACAGGTTACCGCAGGAAACAGAGGAGCCCGGACCACAGGGAGGTGCAAAAAAGATTTTATTCCAGCCTGATTTCGAACACCTTCAGCATGATGCGTTTCGATCCCCTGGTATCTTGTTCACATGACGCGCTACACGGTGGATGTTTGAATTTATAGGCCAATTTTTTGTTTTTTAAAGTGATATAACCAATAAAGTGACCAACTGACTTGTTATCCATGTCTATTAGCAATAAATACCTAATCATTGCAATTTCTGTACCGTTACATTTGAGGTAAAGGATCATACATATGTACATACTGAATAGATGATACAAATCATATAATAGAAAAATACCTTTAAAACCTTAAAAACACATGCCTATAATTTTCTGGTTAATGCATTTTACCAATTGATTATGTTTTAGTCCAGGTTTGAATACCAGGGGGTGGTGTTGCCACCCTTCTAATCAATACATAACAAATCATCAATACAGTACTACAATTGTAAACTTGCGATTTTGTAAACTTTGTAAACTGGGATATGTGCAATTTTTGCTTTGTAAAAAGTGCTAAGTGCCGATTTATCTAAAAAAACATTACCTTAAAATTACCATAAGATCGTGTGTAAAATGGTAAAGAATGGTTGGGCGGCGGTTTCTTTAAAAACCTAGTGTTTTAATCTTAACTGACGTATGGCTCACTGTATAACACTCACGTTGTTATGCTGGCTTATACAGGGTTTTTTAAAGTTTCTTGGGCTACAGGCAAGTGTAGAGGTCTTCAGTAATCTTAAGGCCCCCAGGGGACTTGGAATCGAGATTTAAAATATATTTTGTTTCCAGTCGTCTTAGTGCCTTCACCCTATTCCCTCCTCTTTTGTGCATCGGTACACTATCGAATAAAAAGTACCGGAGGTATTGGGGGTCTGCCTTATGTTTCGTGCCAAAATGGCGAGCGACTGGATACAGGGGGTCTTGGTTTTTAATCGCCCTAATGTGCTTGAGCATCCTATTGTGTCCCTGCTGTATAGTACTGCCGACATATCTGAGATTCCAAGGGCACTCCAGCACATAAACCACATGGTCTGTTTTGCATGTCAGGGCTTTCGTGATTGGATGTTCCTGTTCTCCAAAAGGTGTTTTGTATTTGGTGGTATTGACCCCATGTGTACAGGCTTTGCATGACCTACATTTGTAGAACCCTTTGCACTGACTTAACCAGGTAGTGTTGGTGCAGTCTCCAGGGGGGTCGTTCTGTACTAATGTATCCCTCATAGAGGGAGCCCTGCTGTGAGTAATGGCTGCTTTCTTGGGCAGTAGGTGACCTATTATAGGGTCCCCTAATATTATAGGCCAATTTCTGTCTATAATCTTTTTGATGGCTTTGCTCTGTTTGGTATAGCTCAGAATGAACTTGAACATGTCAGTCTTTTCCCCTTCCCACGATGTTATGTTTGCCCCTTTGTTCAATAGAGTGTCACAATTCACTTTGTTACTTCTTTCAATGGCCCTGTTGATGCACAGAGCGGAGTATCCCCTAGCTAAAAACCTATTCTTGCTAGCTAGTTGGGCTTCCCTCAGATCCTCGGTATCACTGCATATGCGCCTCAGCATCTCCCCGTAGGGTATGCTTTGTATTAGGTGCTGAGGGTGGGTGTTGCTGGCATGGAGTACAGAGTTCCCAGCGGTGGTTTTCCTATGCAGTTTGGATTGTATCTGGCCCTCCTTCACATACACTTGTACATCTAGAAAATTGACAGTTTCTGAACTGATAGATGCCGTGAAGTTAAAGTTTAAATTATTGACATTCAACTCCTCTATGAATTTTTCCGCCTCCTCTCTAGTGCTCTGCCAAATGATAAAAAGGTCATCAATGAACCTCAACCATGTTTTTATGTTGTTGGTTATATACATTGGAAATTGGTTGCGCAGGACCAGCTCCTCCCACCAGCCCATATGTAGGCAGGCATAGCTGGGGGAGACTCTGGCCCCCATGGCGACCCCTCGTTGCTGTTGGTATATCACATTCTGGAACATGAAGAAATAATTTTTTAGAATGAATTCAACCATATTGATTAGCATTGTACTATGAAGTTGAAATTCCAATGCTCTCTTTGCCAGGTAGTGCCGTAAGGCTCTTAGATCAACACGATGTTGGATAGACGTGTACAAGGATGTAAGATCTAGTGTTATAAGCAGGTAGTTGTCTTGCCAGTTGACTGTTTGTATTTTCGCCAAAAAGTCCTCTGTGTCCCTTATAGAGGATGGTAGCTGCTGCACAAAGTCCTGCAGAAATAAATCCCCGTATTGCAATGTTTTTTCCAGGGGACTATTTTGGGCTGAAATTATCGGCCTCCCTGGCGGTTTTGTTGGATTTTAATGTACCGTGGGTATGAAGTATAAAAAAAGAGGTTACCAGGTTGTCATTTTTTAAAAATTTGTATTCGTCCAAAGACAGTAAAACCCATTTTTTCATGCTACCAATTTTATCCTAAAATCATTGTACATGATTTTTAGCATTTGTTACTCACTCTGATGATGACATCCTTTGTATTTTAGTTGCATGCTCATATTTTAGTTGCATGCTCATAAACTGCAGGTCAGCCATTAAACATGCCACAGAGCTAGCAGAATCCATCCTCAACTATGACATTAAAATAGACTTCATCACAGAGACTTGGCTTAATGACACCTCTCCTCCAATCATGGATATGCTTGTACCCCCTGGCTTCTCTATCATCAACAAAGATAGAACAGACCGGAAAGGTGGGGGACTAGCAATCATTCACAACAACAACCTGCCCGTGACCGAAATCGACACATTCAATTACAACTTCTTCGAATGCCTAACCGCCAACATTAACACCAGCAACAATAATCCACTACACTGTCATCTCCTATATCACCCTCCAGGCAACACCCTCTTGTTCACGGAACACTTCTCAGACCTGGTCGCACAATGCCCTCTCCGAGATAGCAACAACCTAATTCTGGGTGACCTCAACCTGCACTGGAATGATTTAAACAGTGCACCAATCCAAAACTTGAACGAGCTACTACATAGCATTGACCTTACCCAGCACTGCTCAGAAGAAACCCACAACAAAGGAGCAATCCTGGATGCTATCATCGCCCAACATGACGTAATCACAGCCCCTTGAGTTCCTCTATTTGTTGTGTAATCACAATAGACCACATCCTACCGGTCGACTGGTCAGACCACCACTTAATCCTATTCCGCATCTCCCAACCGATCATGCGGCAACCTCCCATCCAAGACCCCCCCGCCATGGACAAGAAACCTAAGTCAGATCAACATGGCCGATCTAGAAGAAAAAATAACCACCCTCTTCTCCATCCCCCAGGACGGTCTCTCCACAAAAGAACTCACATCCCACTACAACACAACTATGTCCTCTATCCTAGAGCAACTTGCCCTCCCCGAAACTGAAAAAAACCAGGAACATCCCCTCCAGATCCTGGTTCAACAAGAACATTAACGATGAAAGGAGGCAGCTTAGAGCCTCAGAACGTCTATGGAGAAAGAATCCTAGCCTTTGCGAAAACTCAAAACTGCAAGAAGAAAGTATAAACAACATATCAATAATGAAAAAAAAAACTTTTTCTGCACCGCCCATGACAATGCGAAAAACAGGCCAAAAGAACTCTTTAGTATCATCAAGCAGCAAACTTCCAAATCCCCTTCAACCCCAGTCCAGGCCTCCAAAGTTCTATGCGACAACTTCGCAACCTCCTTCAACGAAAAAATCAACAAGATCGAGCAATCACTCGACACCATTCTCAATCCAGCCTCCAAAAACTCAGCCCCAGCATTCGAAATAACCTCTAGCTCGCGCCCCATGAAAGCCTGGAGAACCTTCGACCCCGTACCTGAAGCTGAGATTCTCAATCTAATCTCCTCCTGCAAGCCCTTATCACACATCCTCGACCCTGTACCCTCTCAAATGACCAAAAAGCTGAAACTCTCCCTTGCACCACTTTGGTGTGAAATCATAAACAGTTCCTTAAAAACCGGCATCATACCAGATTGTCTCAAAGTCGGCCAAGTCACACCACTACTCAAAAAGCCAGGCCAAGACCCCAACGACCTGCACAACTTTAGACCGGTTTCCAATCTCCCCTTCCTAGCCAAAATCCTCGATAATGCGTTCTCCGTCAACTGAATCAGCACATGGACAATATCAACCTGCTAGACCAACACCAATCAGGCTTCAGAAAAGGCTGTAGCACTGAAACCGTGATCCTTAACATTGTCGATGACATCCTCAAATCCCTTGACACTCACCAATGCTGCCTACTCATTCTCCCAGACCTCTCAGCAGCATTTGACACAGTAGATCACAATCTTCTCATCAAGGCTCTCAAAGACTGTGTAGGTGCAGACGAGGTAGTCCTTCAATGGTTTTCCTCCTTCTTTCATTGTCGCTCCCAAAGGATAAAAATCAAATCCTTTACGTCTGACCTACTCCCCGTCAGCAGAGGTGTTCCCCAAGGTTCAGTACTCTCCCCATAGCTGTTCAACATATATATGGAACCCCTCACAACCATTCTAAAAAAAAACAACATGCCCTTCCACCTATATGCAGACGACACCCAGATCTACCTGGAAACCTCCTCTTGTAACGACATTCTAAGACTCAACAACACTATCAAAGAAGTTCAACAATGGCTTGCAACAAACCACCTTAAACTCAATCAAGAAAAAAACGAAATCCTCCTCATCTCCAACAAAGATGAAAACCCGCAAATCGTAGAGTGGCTGAAAGCTATTGATGCTCTCAATTGCAATCTCACCCTGGTAACTCAGTAAAATCACTAGGAATCACCCTTGACCAGAAACTAACCATGACCAACCACATTAAGACCTCCGACAAGAGTGCCTTCCTTAATCTGAAGCTCCTCTACAAAATTAAACCTTGGATGCCCATGGACATCAAACAAGCCACCCAATCACGGGTGTTATCTAGACTGGATTATAGAAATGCAGTTCTCTCCAGTACAGCTCTCTCCCGCTTAGCCCCACTCAAAACAACTCTCAATGCTGCTGCCAGAATGGTCACCGGAGTCAAAAAATACGACCACCCATCTCCTACACTCAGAGAACTAAAATGGCTCCCAGTGGAAATGTGTGCAAGCTTTAGAACTGCCTGCCTCACTCACAAAGCCTTGCACACAGGGAACAGGAAAACCTGGCCTCCAAGCTCAAGAAAGCCGGCCAGTCAAGAAACCTTAGAAGTTCTAACACCCTCTTACTAATCCCTCTGAAAGCACCCAAGCAAAAAACTGCGGCACGTTTCTTCGCAGGAAACGCGCCCAAAATCTGGAACTCCATCCCGGTTGATATCAGGACTACTCCCTCCTTCATCAAATTCAAAAGACTCTTAAAAGACTTATACCTCAACCGTGCCTTCCCAAACTGAATCCCAAAACGCACAAGCCGGCATCCTGCTGCCACCAGGCAATTGCTCCAACAATCCCCACCTCATCCCCGTCCCCTAACCCCCTACTCTCCTCTACTCCCGGAGGAAGACTGAGCTCAGGACTTTACCCACGCATCGAGACTACCTCGGAACCGCACTACCTCAATGTGCTCCTCGTACGCACAGCACACGGGAACTTTAGAACACTTATGCTTTCTTTTGCCTCTTTTATGTGTTTTTTTCTCCCCTATATGCTGTAAAGCGCTCTGATACCTTCGGGTCTGGCTAGTGCTATATAAAACCTTTTAAACAAGTTGGTTTGTTGCTTCATCAATGTAGTCTACTTTGTTCCAAAGGACTAAGTTGCCCTGTGTCCAAATTGTGGATAATGATATCGTTGTTGTTTTTTAGCTTCGTCATGAGGTTATAGTATTGGATGTCTCTTTTTTTGGTTTTGCGTCTAGTTGAGGCACATGTTTTGTAGTTACGTTTTTTGAGGCTGGACGTAACTTGTTCATTGAATACTTCAATAGAGTCTCTAATGGTGATGGGGTTAAAGATGGAAAGAGATTTGAATGGCGTTAAAGGTCTTTATTGTACCAGTATGTTGTCCACATTGCCATTTGTGAGGTTGCCTATATTGCTTTTCTGGGCAAGCTCAATCATAGTGTGCAGTGTTGTCATATCATTGGTGTTTAGATTTGCTTCAATGGGGCTAGTTACTTGGTCATGTATTTCCCCTGTTTCATCTTTATCAGACTCTTGTTTCTGTTGGAGAAAATATTTCTTCAGTTTCAGTTTTCTGATGCGGTACAAAAGGAGGTGGTGATGGACGGAGCATCTGAATCAATCAAACACTCACTCCCAGACAAAAGATCTGGGTTTAATCCATCACCGTTTTCTGATGCTCTTGAATATAACACATCGTGTTGCCGCATAACCAAAGGAACTCTCCGGGCAATAATATAACCCAAGTTGTAACAGTTGAAGTTCAGCTTTGTTCAGAACTATATTTGTGAGATTGATGATTGTTTGATTGGTATTTGATTCTGTCTGAGTTAGCGCATCCAATTGCGCTTCTGTTATTTTTTTCCGAAACTGTTTTGGCTGCTCTTTTTCGTTTTGCCTGCCTCCTTTGTCTGCGTTTGACTGTTCTGTTTCTGGCAATTTGTTTGTTGGTTTTCTCGGCCTAGGATGTCCCTGCGTTCCCTGCATAAAAAATCCACTTCATCTTCCAAGGAAATTTTAGCTGGAACTTGTTTCATTCTTTGGAGGCGAGAGTCCATTTCCAACTCGCTCTTCGAGGCCGAGCTGAAGGCTGAGCTGGAAGCTCCATCTGGATGTGTCATTGGGTCTGCTTGGTTCCCCCTTGTTATTTGCTGGGTCTCTCCATATTTTGAAACCTTTAGTTTGTCATATTTTTTGGCAAATGTGAATATTCTCCCACATTCGTAATCCATGCGGTCACAATGAAATTTGTATATCTTTCGTATTCTTATTTTATCTTCCTCCTTTTTAATCCGCTTAATCATTTCCTCCTTCAGCTTTAATACTTCATCATTTTGCCCCATAGTTGAGAGCTCTTGATTTATTTGTTCAATTTCTTTCACCAGTTTATCCCGGTCTGATTCGGCATACTTTACCAGTATTGTAATTTGTCTACGTGAGGATTCTAAGTTGGTCTCGGCCCATTCATGCGAGGTACTCTCCCCACATCTAAGTATCGCTGGAGCAATTTCGCTTCCCACCACTTGTTTTGCTCAGCCTTGCTAAGTTTCTCCAGGATTTTTAGTTTCTCCTTGAAACCGGAGTTCTGTGTCCCTGCTGGTGCATTGTGGGCAAGTAAGTTTGGAGGGCCCCAGGGGAAGCGAAGACGCAGTCTAGTCTTCCCCTGGGGTCGTTCGCGCAGGGATGGGCCAGGCTGGGGAGGAAGGGGTGGGGTTTGGGGGTAGGGGTATAAGAATGCAGGAAAGGAAGGCAACTTCCTCTTCCTGCATTTTGGCATTGCTGGGTGGGGAACAGTTTTTCAGATGACATAAGAAGGGCGGTCTGGAGCGGTTTGGCGGCGGTACTCACGTGGTGTGGTGGTCGTGTCAGGCTTCGGCTGTGCGGTGTTTCGGTGGTGCCACTGGTCGGTGATGTGGTCCGTGGCGGCGTTGGGTTGTTTGGTGAGTGGCGTCATGTCGAGGGTGTTGGCCGAGGCGGTGCGGGAGGCGTTGCTTGTGCTGGGGAGGGCCGGGCGGGAGGATCTGCTGCGGCCGGGTGTCTTGCAGGAGGCCTGGGTTGGGCTGGAGAGGGCTCTGAGGGCGGCCTCAGCAGGGGTGCGTGCGGCGGGGATTGCCTGCCTGGAGGAGTTGGCTCCGGCAAGCAGAGGCGCGTCCGTGAAAGGGCGGGGCTCCGGGATCAGAGGAGCGGCGCGCGGAGGCCAGCGCAAGAGCCAGCCTTCGTGTTTGATGGCTGGCAGGAAACTTAGTGAGGTGGACGCCGGGGGGGTACGCAGGTCCCCCCCGCGAGTGACGAGGCGGCGGCACTGGCGATTTCGTCCCAGGGACAGGGAAGGAGACAGCTGGGTGGGGCTGCTGGGGAAGTAAAGGGGCTGATGCTGCGAGGGGCGGTCCGGGGGGGCTGTGCATGTGGGGGTAGAGCGGGAGGTGGGGAGTGACGGCGTGGAGGCCGCTTGTGTGGAGGGTGGGGCCCTGGGAGAGGGGGTGGGGCCCTTAGACCTTTCGGTGTGTGTTCGTGCCAGGACCCCAGTAACCCCTATCACGAATCTGGAGAAGGACAGGCCTGGGGGAGCTGGGGGTACTGCGGGGGTCACACCTTGGAGGAGCATGCAGGGGGTAGGGCCCAGGGGCTACTGCCCACCTTTGCTGGGCAGATGGGAGGCCATGGATTTGGAGGCCAAGATTAGGGAGCAGCGGCGCCTAGTTCAGGAGGCAGATGCCCGGTGGGCAGAATTGGAGGCTATCAGGGATGGTGCAGACTGGGGGGAGGAGATGGAGGGCCCTCCTACGCCTACATCTGAGGAGGAGTTTTGGGCAGAACAGGAAGAAGCGGAGGGGTCAGGTAGGGCACGGGGGCTCCGGTGGGGTGTAGGGGTGTCAGGCAGGCGCAGTTAGGGACGGCCAGGATGGCAGCGAGGCCCAGCAATGCCAGAGCCCGCCCGGGTTGGAGTGACCTGGGGGGTAGAGGGGGTTCCCAGCTGGCTGAGGACAGCAGAGGGGTTGTAGGTTCGGCGGGGTGCAAGACGGCTCCTAGACGCCGCCTAGGAGCAGCAGGGGAGTCTGCGGCGGATCTCCCTCCATCGCGGGATCAGGCCTCGGCGGTGTGTGTGGAAAGGGCAATGGGGAGTGGTGTACGAGTGCAGAAAGGTGTGAAAAGAGCGGTACGTGAAGTGGTGCGGAAGCCGGTGGAGGATGAATGGGAGCTGGATTTGGACTATGGTGCGGAGAGCGATGAGTTGGAGGAAGGTGGAGTGAGAGATGACGCTGAAAGGACGGGGGAAGGCACAGGGCAACAGTGTACTTGGTGTCTTGCAGGCCCCTCGGAAGAAGACGGGGAAAGCGAAGGTGTCTACAGCAAAGCCCAGCAGCTCGGAGCGACGGCGGACGTGACGCAGGCAACTATGACAGGTGAGGGTGCTTGGTGGGCTGCGTGGGAGGCTTGCAGGTCGGTGGGAGTGGGGGAGGGGTCTGTGAGGGACGTGGGGGGAGTGGGGGCCAGAGGGCCAAAGCAGGAGGCGCTTGCGGCTGCAGCAGGTAAAACAGTGGTGACGGCAGGGGTGCAGACGGACAAGCCTGGGGCGAATGACCGGACGGATGGGAAGGAGGACAAGGATGAGAAAGGGGGGACAAGCATCAGAAGAAACTGCCCTATATGGGCTTGGCCATGCCTTTGGGGTCTCACTTGTCGGAAAAGATTAAGGGTAGGATTTGGAAGCATGAATATGTGGATGTGTTCAAGTTACTGCACAGGGAAGTTCAGGCAAAGGAGGGCTCGAAGGAGGAATAATGAGAATTGACCAGGCGGCCCCGGGTTCTCGTCAATATGGAGAATTGGACGTCGGCATTTTTAATATACGCAAGCATCTACTGTGAAAAGCACCTGGATAGGGCTATTCCCCTGTTAAAATACATGGACATTGTCAGAAAGGCTCAGTTACAGTTTCTGGGTTTCGCTTGGCTGAGCTACGATGAGGAGTTTAGGGCCCAGGTTAGTGTGAATCCTGAAAAACCTTGGGGGGAAATTGATCAGGAGCTGTGGATGCAGTGGATGGCATCAACACACTCGTCGGCCTCCACACACACGGCTAGTGGGTTACCAGTTCCCTATCGGTCCTTTCCGTCATGGCCCGCCCATTCTGGGGCGGGAGGAGTGGTCACCCCGGCAGGGCACACAGCTCCAGCGGCCAAACCAGGCACCAGTACGACTGGTGCCTGCTGAAGCTACAACAAGGGATATTGCTTGCGATAACCTCGTAAGTTTAAACACGAGTGCTTCAATTGCGGTGGACGGCACGCGGTCACTCAGTGCTTCACCTTGGCCACACCTTCAGAGCAGTGGTGAACCACAAATGCGAAGGGTAGGGGACAGCCTGGTCAGAAGGGCGCCTATTCCGGTTAGGGTGGAGGCGATGGCCCAGTGGCTAGCATGTTACCCCGACAGGGAGGCTGCTTTGAAATTACAGTGGGGTTTCACGGAGGGCTTTCGAGTGGGCTACCAACGACGTAGGGTGCGGAGATGGGCGGACAACCTAAAATCAGCGAAAGAATTGCCTGGAGTGGTGGCTGCCAAGTTGCAGAAAGAAGTGTCGGAGGGTAGAGTGGCAGGTCCCTTTGTGGAGTGGCCCCTAGAGCATCTGATTATTTCCCCCGTTGGGAGTAGTGCCGAAGAAGGAAGAGGGTGAGTTTCGTATGATACATCACCTTTCCTGGCCGGAAGGTCAGTCCGTCAATGATTTCATTGCGGAGGTAGACTCCTGGGTGCTCTATGCGTCGGTGGATGATGCAATTCGCCTGGTGCGAGTGAGCGGCAGGGAGCAGAAATGGCTAAATGCGATATCAAATCAGCCTTCCGTCTGCTGTCGATTTATCCAGCAGATTTCACTCTACTGGGCATGCACTTTGCAGGGGCCATCTATGTGGACAAGGTCTTGCCCATGGGGTGTGCCATTTCCTGCGCGCTTTTTGAAGCTTTTAGCACCTTTTTGCAGTGGGCTTTTACTCAAAGTAGCGGGCACCGGAACGTGACGCACTACTTGGATGACTTCCTGTTCATCGGGAGGGAGCATTCAGGGGACTGTGGCAGGGCCCTGTCACATTTCCAGGACATGGCACGGCACTTTGGAGTACCCTTGGCCCCGGAAAAGACAGCTGGGCCTAGCTCTTGCTTGACGTTCATAGGGATTGAGCTGGACTCCGTTCAGTGGAGGGCCCGCCTCCCCCAGGCTAAGGTGGAGGAAATTCAGGCATGTCTGTTGTGGGCAATTGGAGAAAAGAGAATAGTGCTGCGAGCCGTTCAGCAGATGTTGGGGTTTTTGAACTTTGCATGCTGGGTAGTGTGAGCGGAGTGGACTTTTTGCAGGCGGCGCGGCATGGCCACGTCGGGGGCGTGTTACCACATCACAGGGTCCGGATCTCCATGGGGGTGCGGGCTGACTTGCGGACATGGCTGACGTTCCTCTCTGACTTCAATAGGGTGTCTCTGGATTTTGTCAAGGAGCGGACTGTTTGGCAGATTCAGATCTACTCAGATGCAGCGGAGGCAGCAGGTTTTGAACTCTTTTGGGACGGCAGATGGTGTGCGGAGGAGTGGCCGGCGTAGTGGTTGAGGCAGGGAAGGAGCATTGCGTTCTTGGAATTTTTTTCCCTGTTGGTGGCCCTGGAAGTGTGGGGGCGGAATTCCAGAACAGATCTGTGTTGTTTCATGTGGACAATACGACGGTGGTCGAGTTGGTCAACCGACAGAGGGCAAGAGATCTGAGAGTATTGCGGCTGTTGAGGGGGTTTATGCTGCGCTGGCTGCGGTTGAATGTGATATTTCGAGCCAAGCATGTCCCTGGAGCGAATAATGACATTGCGGATGCTTTGTCTCGTTCGCAGTGGCAGCGTTTCAGGAGGTTGGCGCCTGGAGCGGCCCAGCACAAGACCAGATTGCCGGCCGGCGTCTGGGCCTTGGGGGAGTGAGAGTGTTAGGACTTGTTGAAAACTCGGTGGCGGACTCAACGAGAGGAACGTACAGACTGGCATGGGAAGAGTTTGTTTTCTTTATGGGGTGGAGGTTGGTTGCGGCAAACGGAGTTCGTTCAGTAATTGAGCAAGGGTTTTTGCAGTTTGTGTTACACTGTATTGACAGGGAACTGTCGTCTGCGACCATTTCAGGAAAGTTGGCAGGGCTGTCATTCTATGGTAGTTTGTTTTTTGGTTTTGACCCCACGAAGGATGTGATCATTGGTAGGATACTCAGAGGTTGGGGTAGAGAAAACAGGGGAGGCGGGACATTGAGGGAAGCAGTGACCTTTGAATTGTTGGTCCGTTTAGTTGAAGTGTTACCCATTGTGTTGTTATAATAGTTTTGAGGTGCGGCTGTTTCGGCTGTGTATGGTGTGGATGTTTTTTGGGGCATTCAGGGTTTCAGAGGTGTTGGGTACAAGGTTCAGGAGTGGTAGGAGGTTTGGAGATGGGGCCTCTGGGGATTTGGTTGAGCCAGCCCAAGACGGATCAGTTGGGGAGGGAAAAGTGGGTCTGGTTGTGTGAGAGTGGATAGGGAGGTGTGTGCCCGGTGGCTGAGTGGAGGACGTCCGTGCAGCTAGTAGGGGTGACAAGGGGTGAAATATTTTGTCATAAGTCTGGGGTCAAGGTTACGGCGGCGCAGCTGTTGGCAGTGTTGCGCATGGCAGTAGGTAGGTTGGGTCTGGATCCGGCGGGTTTTGGGACTCATTCCTTTCAAATTGGGGCAGCGACTGCAGCGGCGCGGTTGGGTTGGTCGTGGGATAGAATACGGAGGATAGGTAGATGGAAGTCTCGGTGCTGTGAGCGGTATGTCAAGAAGTAGGGTTTTGGGGCTAAGACATGGGGTGTTGGGATGTCGAGGTTGACTGCATTCTAGGATGTGTATTAAACTATTTTTCTTTCATAGGTTGCGTGGGCGGACCGGGGGCCAAGACGGTCACATGGATTGTGGGGCATTCCTTTGTGCACTGGGCATCGAAATATGCAGAGCAGCAGGAGTACGGCCATAACCTGGGACTCAGAGGACATCAACATGAGGTGCACTGGTGGGGAAAGGGGGGATGCGATGGGGGGCACTATTGCCCTGGCTCGCAAAGATGGTCCCGCAGAGAGGATGCCCGGATTTGTTGATCATTCACTTGGGGGAAAATGACTTGATACAGCTGTCGGGTTTGGCGCTCTTACAGCTGAAGCATAGGGACCTGGAGGTGATGAAACAGAAGTTATCTGGGACTTGCATTGCTTGGACTGAATTTATCCCCAGGAGAGTTTGGAGGGGGGCGAATAAGCACGGGGCAGTCGAGAAGGCTTGGAGGAAATTGAACAGGGCAAAGAGGGTTTTTTGTGAGAACAAAGACATTAAGGTGATGGACCACCCTGGACTACGACTTGAGGAAAGGTCGCTTTTTAGGGATGACAGAGTGCATCTTTCGACGCTTGGGAATGCCTATTAAATGATGGAAGTGCGTGATGTGGTGAGCGAGCCGTGGAACGAGGCGATCAGGTGCCGCAGGGATGTATGAGGGGGAGGCGACGAAAGATGCACAGTGGCACTCTGACCGGGGGGGGGGCAGGTAACCGCCCTAAAGGGGGTTCCCTGGTTGGCGGTATTTGGAAGGGGTGGGGGAGTCACTAGCGGGCGCACCCACCTCTCGTGGGGGGGAGGAGTGAATGATGGGGGGCGACTGGTGGCATGAGAGTAGTGCCAGGATGCGAAGAGAGATTGGAAGAAAGGACGAAGAACGGAAGGTGGCATGGAGTGGAATGGAAGGAGAGGCTGGAGTGTATGAAGACGGAGTTAATGTTGGGGGGGAGATTTAGTTGTTGTTGATGGTTGTATTTGTTGTTTATGTTTGTGCAGTCTGGTCCTAATAAATGGCCTTTTACACTTAACAACAGTGTGGCCTGATTATTGCGCGATGGAGGGCCCCAGGGGAAGCGAAGACGCAGTCTGGTCTTCCCCTGGGGTCGTTCGCGCGGTGAAGGGCCAGGCTGGGGAGGAAGGGGTGGGGTTTGGGGGTGGGGGTATAAGAATGCAGGAAAGGAAGGCAACTTCCTCTTCCTGCATTCTGGCATTGCTGGGTGGGGAACAGTTTTTCAGAGGCCACCCACCCACCCTACAGTTATTAGGGCTCGGGGGTAGGGTTGGCAGAGCGTGCCAGTTTAGGACGGGCTGCAGGGTTGGCAGTATTTGGGAGGGGTGGGGGAGTCACTAGCGGGCGCGCACCCACCTCTCGTGGGGGGGAGGAGTGAATGATGGGGAGCGACTGGTGGCATGAGAGTAGTGCCAGGATGCGAAGAGAGATTGGAAGAAAGGACGAAGAACGGAAGGTGGCATGGAGTGGAATGGAAGGAGAAGCTGGAGTGTATCAAGATGGAGTTGATGTTGGGGGGGAGATTTAGTTGTTGTTGATGGTTGTATTTGTTGTTTATGTTTGTGCAGCCTGGTCCTAATAAATGGCCTTTTTTTGCTTAACAACAGTGTGGCCTGATTATTGCGCGATGAATCACGAGCACGGTTGTCATCAAACATATCGGGCGCCGCTGCTTCTATTTCTATCAGCGCATCCGCTGACATGATTATACTTTCAGTCTGATAGTTAGTAAAATACGTGAAACACTATGTTACAGGCTGATCTGCTGAGAGTTGCTTGCACACCATGTGTTTCGCACACCTCCAACCCGGCTGCACTTGATACAATGGCTGTCCCCTTACACTCCAACAAGTAGGTGGCACTTCGTGTCCTCTGACCCGAAACAGCTTACCTTTTCCGTGGCTGAGGGGGTGTCACTGCCGTCGTTGTGTGGATGGAAGTAAGGCATGGGCTCTGCAGCCCGAATTCACACCTCATTAAATTGCTGTGCTGCTTGAATGAGGTGAGGCAGCACAGCATGAGAGTCTAAACGAGTTAACTTCTGTCCTAAGAGGGCCTGTTGAAATGTAAGCCTACACAAGACTAATTATTTAGCAGGTTCACCCAACCCTCCCATAAAAACCGCAACATTTTTGTGTTTTAAAAGAAAGTGTTGGGACGCCGGGACAGTCCAGGCAAACCCAGGACGTCTGGTCACCCTATGCATTTAGCTCATGGTGCCCGTGTTCCCTATCTCTGTCTGTGGTAGTCCCATTATCACAGCTGAGCCTTGTTGCCTCAGTCGTTCGGGGGAGCTTCATCGCATGGCACCGGTTGTTGTCACCACTACTGCTATGGGTAGTAATGCTGGTGGTAAATGGGATGGGAGTGTGACCCGCTCCTTGACTGTGTCTCAGGTCACTCAAGGTTTTCGTATTTTTTTATTTATAAAACACTACTGTACACTTTTGAGTTAGGTTCTTTAGAGAGCAGCACATATTGGTGGCATGTAATGCTCTCCGTTGAAATAATCCTGCTAGAAATCAGGATACAAGGACACACATGGACATGAATGTGTTGTGTACAATAAACAAGAAACAGTGAGCCGTACATATAGTGAATGAGAGGCATTCAATATTTTTAATGAATGCCAATGAAATACAGTGTTTGATGTCATGAATGATTAAAGCATAATAATAGGAGGTATACTGTATTGAGTAATGAGAGGGCAACTGATAAAAACAAGGAATTGGAGTAAAGTAGCAGTGCAAACAAAGTTACACAGGTTAGATGAATGAAGTCACGGGCCCTGTTAATAATGACTAAATGTTGGGTTCTCCCAATAGCCCTCGAGAGTATGAAAAAAATTAAACTCTGTAGAAAAATATTACACTCTAAGGGCTAGATTATTATATTTTATGAGGTAACCAGGGATAAGTAATGTATTATCTATTGATACCACGTGTTTTACTTCAAAATCGTCTGACACTTAATTTCAATTCAATGAATACCATACATTTTTTTCGTATCAGTTTGCACACTTTATCAATCAAAGATTAAATACAATCTATTTTCTTATCACTTTGCACATTATTTGCTCAATAGTTTACTAGACCTTGAGTCTCAATATTTCAAGTGTGACTATCGTGTTAAAATAAAAGCATAAGTTCAAATATATGAGTCTTCTATATCTTAAACAAGTGACCCTGTTCACTGGTCAAATTTGCGCATAGTTCGTTGTTTTTACGTGGTACAGCAGACACTCTTCTCGACTGACCCGTTTTGGCCTCTTCGCTTTATTTAAAAAACTTCTATAGGACTGTCTCAAGGATCTTTTTATTTACTATTTGCACATTCGGGTCCACCTCTATAGAACTACAGGGGGCATAGAAGTGCATTTTACCAATGAATAAATTCATATATTTGAACTTTTGCTTCTATTTTAAAGTGGGAGTCACACTTAAAATATTCAGCCTAAAGGACTAGTGAAATATTGAGCAAAAACTGTTTAAAGTGATATACGAAAATGCATTGTATTTCATCTTTGATTTATAAAGTGTGGCAACTGATCAGAAACAAAATGTGTGGTATTCAATGTTTGAACTATGGGATCCACAGTAAAAAAGATACCCATAAGGGTTTAAAGGTTCTCTCATTGACAAATCATTAAAATTTAATTACATTTCAGAGGATTTTGAAGTCAAAGGCAGGATATCGGTAAATGATATAAGGGTATTGATAAATATTATATTACTTATCCAGGGAACCATAAAAACTATAGTATCTATCCCTAAATGAGCAACATATTTCTCTAGAGTCAAGGGTCCTCTTGACATGTATGAAAATAATCGAATTTATCCTTATGAGGATATACGCACAGATATTCTACCGTACACTCAAAAGCCTATTGGCGCTATAGAAGTATGTCACAATTTAATCCTACATTAAGTCTATAGATGGAAAAATGTGCTTCAGAAGATGTATGGCCCTATTTTAAGTCCAAGCATCAATCTAGTTGCTGCATTTTGTATCCGCTGTAGCATATGTAGAGAAGCTTGAGGTATATATCCACACAGAGTGATCCATGTAGAGAAGCTTGAGGTATATATCCAGATAGAGTAATTGTGGTGATGTGTAAAGAAGGATCTCAGGATGCCCCATGACAAGTGGGAGGTCTTGAGACAGTACTGTGTTTATCATATATCAATCTGTATTTTAGTAGAGGGAATACTGCATTTATGATGGGCAAATTGAAACTTGGAATGTATCAGATTAAAGTGGTGTGAGAGGAAATTCCAGGCTGGTTGACAATAAACAACTTGAAGCTTTTGAAGGGTGGTGTAATCTAATTATAAGCTATGGCAAATGTCTTTGCTGATCACTTTTGTCTATGTGTGCCCATGAGCCCCTTTTGGCACCAGCAGTGTGGAATGCCAGATGTTCAGAATATGCCAGGTGCTCTTATGGTGATTGGACTGATGCCCCTGTATCCCTGTGTTGTTTGATGTTTCTGGTTTGCTCTGTGTTACTGGTGCACATGATCTATTCATACACAATGGTAGGGTGAATTTAACAATTTTCATAATGTGTGTGACTAGCCATGGCCAGCACACCAGGTGTATGGGTATGTTGCATAAAAGGCCCAGGTTCCTTGAAGCTCTGCATAGGACAGAGGAAGTTTTTATTAGGGAAAGTTGATCTCCTACTGCTGTTCTCTCGTCTGTTGTGCCTACCCTTCCAATGCCTTCTACTCTGGCCAGTTCCACGAAATCTTCTGGCCAAACTGTGAGGACTAGTCAAAAATATGCTGCCTCCAGCAGGACCTCCAGAATGCTTTTCTCCTAAGACCCACGTGCTGTCTCCTCTATCTCTTCCCTCTGCTTTTTTAATAAATTCTTCTGCATCCCTTCCCAGTGGAGGCTACACTTGTGTTGGGCGCCATTCTAAGTGGGCCTTGTCAACAAAGATCCAGAACTGCTTTGGCTTCTCTTACAAGACTTTGTAGCGTAGCAAGGGGAAAATGACACTTATTCTCCCTCTACCACTCACATTCAGCCTGTATAGATGGTGGGTGGGATTGCCGTCAATCCAGTGAACAGTATCTAATTCTGTGTGTTCAGCCTTTCTGATAATCTCTTTCCACTAGAGGAAGCAGTGCTTAGGTTTGTTCATGTCGGGCATGCACCTGGATTGGACTCCATTTTTGGTTGTGGCATAAGTTGTACAGTATCTTTTAAGCCCTATTGTGCCTGCAGATAAGCTATTTAAACGATTTCCAACTTTTGCCACTTTCTCAGTTGCCCCTCTCTAAGTTTTTTTTAAACTTTATTTTCCAGTTTCAAAGTTAAACACAATGTTATTACCAGCTCAAATTCAATAACATTTGCAGCATTACACTTCATACAACATTTGCGCCTGTAAGACATTATACGATGCTCCACATGACTTCGCACTTTTTGGATTAACAATGATTCTCTCATATAATGACCTCACCTGGCCAACTACATCCCCAATTGCCCATATCTGTACCATCATTAAAATTGCATTGCGGGCGACAGGAGCTCACTCAATTGGTGTTTTCAGGTGATATTCTCGGACATCAGCATCCCAGAGGTTAGCCAATACCCACAGGAACCAACCAGCTATTTGACCTTGCGTCAGGCTGTGTATTGTTTCAAAGGGACCCAACTATCCAGTGGATGAGATTTACTGGGTAGTGTGGAAGCATATAAATCATAATTGAGGTTGCAGTGTTAGGCTATGTAGTCAGTCCTTGCACTTCGGCACCTCCTTCCACCACTATTTTAGTGCAACCTTCCTTTTTGCGAGTAGCAGCCCCAGTGCTGTGAACTTCTGGACCGATTTGTGTATGTTATTTACATATCCCAAAAAGGTCATGGCCAGTGTAGGATCAATGTCCAAACCAATCATGTCCCCCAATGTGTGAAATATGTCGGTCCAGAAACTGCCAATCTTAGGGCAGGTCCAAGCACGGTGCGCAAAGTCTGCATCTGGGGCCTTGCATTTGGGACCTGTCCGGGTCTATTTTGTGTGAGGTCTCGAGTGTGATGTAAATTTGCGGTAGGAACTTGAAGTGAAAAAGCTTGTGCCTGCTGTTCAAGGACACCTCTTTTGTTTGCAAGCAGCAAGAAGCCCACTGATCATCAGTCATAGGGTGACCCAGGTCCGCCTCCCAAGCAGCCGTAGATTGGTGTCGTAAACTGAGACTATCTCTACGCAGGCCCTACATAGTTTAGAAACCAGATGTTCCCCTGTGCTACTGTCTAGTACTATGGAAAGGGGGGCTAGTGGGTCAGGTTCGACTGGAAAGCCGGGAACCCTTGCTTTTAAAGCTGCACGAAGGTGGGCAAGCACAAACCTATCCATAAATGAAGCTTCTTGAAACCTGCCTCCGCCAGAGACTGAGAAGGCCTGGCCCTCAATGTAAAAATCTCTTATTTTTTTCTCGTCAAATTTAGTTAGCGTGCGTTGCACTTTTCTTTCCCCAGTTGTCGGTTTCCATCGGTTATTCGGAAGCAGTAGGCTCGAGGAATACATACTCGGAGATCCCAGCATCCTGAGCAATTTTTGTCAGGCCCAACTGGTGGTGGACACCGTCTGGATGTCTAGGGGATTACGTGAGTAGCCCTGTGGCAACACCGTGATCAAGGAGTCCGGGAGGACTAGATCTGCTTCAGGTCTCAAATAGGGGATTTCTGGTGTCAGGATGGTACCTAGAGTGAGCATAACCACACTGCGCGATCAAATAATGTAACTGAAGGTTTGGCACTCCCAATCCACCCCTATGGTATGGGAGGGTCATGACCTCCCAACGAACCCTAGGGCGCCTGCCACCCCAAGTCAACCGAATAAGGTGATTATCGGTGGTTTAAAAAAAGCGATTTGTGAGAGGGGAAGGTATGTTATTAAATAAATACAAGAATTTTGGCTGTACGATCATCTTAATTAGTGCCACGCGCCCAGTAACCGAGAGTGGAAGCTGGTGCCATCTCTCAACTTGTTGTTGGAAATTGTATATTGCTGTGCCATAGTTCAGTAATAGAATCTCAGTAGTGTTTAAGTGTACATGTATCCCAAGTATTTGACGGAGTCGGAGCACCAGGCAAGTGGGTATTCACATTCCTATCTGACTGTGCCAGTGGTAAGAGGGAATATCACAGACTTATGCTAGTTTATTCCAAGGCCGGAAAAACTGCCAAACCGAACAATCTCTCTAATTAAGGGGGCCAAGTTGGTTTGAGGATCCCTGACATACATTATTACGTTGTCTCAGTATAGTGACCCCAATAATGGGCCAGTATTAAATTGGAGCCCTCTATGGAGGTGACGCTCCTGAAAAGGCCTGATGAGGGGGTCCATTACCAGTATGAAAAGCAGTGGGGACAAGTGGGCAACCCTGACTTGTGCCTCGAGAAAGTGTGAAGGAGCGTGAGAGTGTTCTGTGTAGGCACAGTTGAGCAGTGGGGGCTGAGTATATTAATGCAATAAGGTTGATAAACCCAAGGGGCAGACCTAACCTGCTCATGACCATCCAGATGAATGGCCATTCCAATGAATCAAAAGCTTTCTCTGCACCTAATAGCACTGCAGCTGCCGGAGTAGCCGGGTTGATTCGGCGGAGGACCGCGAAGAGAGTGCATAGATTAGGGAGGTAGATCTATGGGGGACAAATCTCGACTGGACCGGGGAAATTATTTTATCCAGCAACAGTGCAAGGTGCACAGAGATTGTTTTCACCAGAATTTTATAATCAAAATTTAACATTTAAAATTTAGGAGACTTTTAAAAACCCACCTCTTTACCCTTTAGGTCGCTCACTTTCTCCTGCTACTCTCTCCACAGCGCGGGGACACGCCGTGATGGCGTCACCAGGCGCTTTATAAAATCCTTTATTATTATTATTATTAACAGTGATAGCGGTCGATATGATCCACAGTGTGAGAGGTCCTTGCCAGGCTTGGGTAATAGTATGATCACCGCTTCCCTCAGGGTCGGTGGAAGCTGATTCCGCTCCAAGGATTCAAGGTAGACCTCCAGGAGCTTATGGGGCTAGGATATCTTTGTATCATTTATAAAAATCAAGGCCATCAAGGCCAGGGGGGGAGGCACAGTTTAATGCTTCAATTGCATCTGTTATATCATCCTTTAATAATGGCTCGGCCAGGAAGTCCTGCATATATTTGTCCATATATGCACTCACAATCTCTTCAAAGTATTCTTCCTGTGACTATGGGGAATGCACAAGCTCGGAGGTATAAAGTTCTTCATAATACCCTAGGAAGATGTCTTGAATATCAGCTGTATCCGTCAGAGTAGGCCTGAAGTCAGTATCAATGGCTGTGACGTACGACTTAGAATATGGAGGTCGCAGTAGTTGAGCTAGCGTACGCCCCGGCCTCTCGCCCTCCCCCTATTTGCGTGCCACCGCATATTTGCTGAGGAAGTGAGTTTCCCTTTCCGCCTCTTCCCAGAAGTCAAGTAATAACGTCAATCAATGCCTTTCCCAATCAGCGGATTCTGGGGAATCTAAAATGGATATTTCTAAAGCGGTCAGCTGCTTCTCTATGGTGGCTAAAGTATTTCTCAAGTCCCTCAATACACCTGCATGCTTTGATATGGCCACTTCCCTGAAGTATGCCTTGAAGGCCTCCCAGAGAGTCGCCCACGTGTCCACTGACCGTGTTCAAATCAAAGTATTCTTCAATTGCCTCCCTAATTTCGTTGGCGAATAGGTAATCATTCAACGCCCTGCTCTGGAATCGCCATTGACATTCATGTCCCTCTGGTCTGGGAATGCAAAGTTGCATGGTCCAAATAGGTGCGGGGGAGAATCTCAAGTGTGTTTTGCCATGTGTGCAGGAACCAGGCGAGCAGCCAGAAATCTAGTCTGGTCCAAGTGTTGTGTTGAGATGAGTAGTGAGTGTAACCCGGGTTCGCCGGATTACGGACCTTCCAGACGTCAGAGAGGTGAAATGTCTCGCACATTTCTAGCAATACCTAACGGGCCCGGGGTTTGGGCTCTGTCACTCTAGAGGAGCAGTCTATGGTGCGATCTAAAAGTAGATTAAAATCTCCACCAAGTATCGCACTACCGGTACTCATACGTAGAATATGGGCATCAAGCCCTTGGAAAAATTCAGGGCTGTCAACATTAGGGGCGTAAACACATACAAGAGTAACAATATGACCCATCAGTTTACCCACTACAATAACGTAATGCCCGTCTTGATCAGTGTGGCAGTCAGATAGGGAAAATGGTAGTCTCTTATGGATTAGGATCGCCGTGCCGCGGGCATAAGTGCTGTAAATGGAAAAAAAACAGTGTGCACCCCAGCCAGCCGCAAACTGTGTGGATTCAGACTTTGGTAAATGTGTCTCCTGCAAGAAGGCAATGTCCACATTGTGCCGTTGCAAGTAATGGATCACGTTTGCATTTTTTTGGGGTTATTAAGCCCCCTAATGTTCCAGGTAATGAGGGACAAGGTCCAATGAGCAGCTCAGTCAGGGACATTAGTCATTTGTTTCGTGTGGTGAACCCATGAGTATGAAGCATGCAAGGAGTGTCAACAGTCATGGTTTGGGTAGAGCTGGTAAAGAAAGAACAACAAACAATTTGGAAAATTTCTCCTCCCTCCGCCCCCTTCCCCACCTCGCGCCCCAGTACGCAAGGTAGATACCCAAATAAACAATAGCCTAATGCATCCTGAAAACACCCCATTTAGGAAAACAGGGACAATGACTGATGCATTTGAATCTGAGAGTTTAACAATGTGCTATGCACCTAGGTGGGAAAGCAACGCTCGAATGGCACCCATCATAACATAATCATTATGAAAGAAACATAGCACTGCTGTCTTAATTATCATACTAATACAGATGTTGGATATTATCAATTTTCTTTGGCGTGAGATCAGAGATTGCTGCCAAGGCGGAGCAAGCGTCATTCACTAGAGAAGAGTTCGACACTGGCAACAGATCCGCTATGGAGAGGGGAACAGTCAGTAGCAACATCACGTCGCTGACCATCAGAGCCTTTGTAGGACTTACAGAAGGCTTGAGCCTCCGTGGGATTTTCGAAAATGAGGGGGGTCTCCCGTTGATATCAACCCGCAGACGCAGATGCGCCGGGTACAGCATGCCGTATCTGAGGGTCCAAATTCCGTAGTGTTGTTTTGACACCACCTGTAAACTTGTGGCAGGCCTCCTGGACCATGAGTGTAAAATCCTGGGAAAATGATACAGCCGATCCCTGCCATGTGATTGTGCCACGTTCTCTAGCCAAGCGCAGTGGCGTGTCCCTGTCCCGAAAGTTCATTATGTGGGCGATGATCGGGCGCGGTGGGAGATCAGGATCGATGCACCCGTTCAACAACAAAACCAGGGGTGAACTCCTCCTTTCCAAAAATGTCAATAAGCAACGATTCCACAAAGGTGTCCATTCTGCCTGTGTTCGTCAACTCCGCGACCCCAATTATGCGAAGGTTATTGTGGCGACTACACACTTCCAAATCTTCGTTTTTAATGGCAATGTTTTTAAGACTTTTCCGTTTGTTCCAATCGTTTCGTCGTTTGAGCAGCGCCATCTTCAAGATCTGAAATATGACCTTACGCTGTGTCTAACCGCCGACCGTAAATGTCTATTTTTGCCCCAAGGGAGTCCAAGTGCTTATCCAGCGTGTCAAATCTGCTGTCTATTGATTTAAATCCGGCCCGAGTTCCACCAGTAAATCGGGGTGGGTTGAAGCAGCCCCAAGCGCCGCAGCCGAGCCCTGGGTACTATCCGCCATGTCAACACTAGTGTCCTGTACTTTTTCTGTGACGACGGGAAAGGATAGCACTCTCTGCTTAGGGTCTTTTCTGCCCATGCCTGTGAGCCCTCAGCCAGTAAAAGAGCGCGCAACCATCCAAAGGAACAAGACCTGGTCGAAGTGAGGTCACGCAATTACTGTGCCAATGGTAAGGACGTTAAGGCCCTGCTGCCCTCAGAACTGGAGGCGAGCGGCATCTGCAAACCTTGAAACTGGCATCAGCCGTGGTGTGTGACCTGCGAGGTAGGGCCCCAGCGTTTAACCTGCTGCGATGGAGTTGAGAGTCCGAGTGGGGGCCCACCCTTCAATGAGCGGGCTGTGGGGGATGTAATAGCCAGAATAGCACAGGTCAAGCAAGAGGCCTGGAGAAGAGCACACAAACTGCACAGGAAGGGGCTGTTGCGTTGCAAGATCATGCCCAGATGCACCAGTCGCAGTTAAGGGTGGGCACACTCATAAGCCCATGCTTTCACCTCTCGGCGCCCAATGCTGTCCGTGGGCGTAGGTGTGTTGGTGTGTCCGTTGCGCAGTGCTACAATGGAAATGGCGAGTCCACCTTGCAACACTCCAGGCAGCACAGCTCCACAACAGTCCTGCGGCCGAATGCAAGCAGACTCGCCGGGGTTTCGATCCCACTCCCGCAGCCCCCGCGCACAGCCAAGCGGCTGTCTCCCTGGCGCACCGGTGTTCCCTGTCACCCCGGGGGCCTATAGGAGCGTCAGCAGATCAGTGCGCAGCCGCCAGATCGGCAGTACAGCAAGGGGGAGTGCGCTGTGACGGCGGCATGGGGAAGGACATGCAGATGGGGGGGGGTCACACAAAGAGCTCACCGCAGCCCGACATCCACCTTCGGATCACTCGCACTCCGCCAGCACAGGTCCACAGGCCATGGACCGGAGGACCCGGCAGACAGCAATGCAGGCCGCAGCAAGCTCCGCCTACTCATGAAACGGAGCGGATTTCTGCGCATTGCGGGCGACTCTGCGGGTCAGAGGAGTCGCTACTGCCGCTGCATGGAATGGAGGTGATCCGCCTCACAAAGCTGAGTTTGGTGGCTCAGTGGACTAATGTGTCCATTGCAGGGGCCTGTGTTCGACCTCATGGTCACAGGTTCAAATTCTGGCGGGTCCACTCAGCCTTTCATCCATTTGAGGTCGATAAAATGAATACCATTGAGTTGGGTAACAATGAACATCTGTTATTCAGCGCCAAGAGACCTCTGGGTGAACGTGCGCTTTACAAATAAACATGTTATGTTACTCGATGCTTCTCCTCGAAGACAACAGGATAGGAGCTGGGACACTGAACAGAGCTTCAATGCTGCACTACCATCTTGGTCCATGGCTTGGCTCCGCCCCTTGCCTCTCTCTAATTTAACAGATCTTCTCTTTTCTCCCTTTGTCTCCCATTGCTCTTGCAGTGTTACTCTCTCTCTCCCACTCATTGTCTCCCTCAACCATAACATATATCTCCATGCACAGAGCTGTACTTCTCCTGTAACTGTTCTGTCTACCTCTCACTGACAGTGTTTCATTTTACCCCTTGCTTGCTGGCTAGCTCGTTTTCAATGTGTGAGTCTTCTTTTATGTGTCTCCTTCCTTACTATCTTAGTTACCATACCTCTTTAGTGCACCCTTGCTATAACTTATTCATCCTTGCTGTGTCACCTTCTCATTTTCTTTCTATCCATCAAACTTCAACTCTCTGAATGTGTTTCACTTTCCCTTGCTTGGTCTCCCTTTCTGTGTCTCCTCCACTGTCATCTCTTCTTCCTCTTTGCTGTGTCTCCTTCTCAGTTGGTATCTCATTTTCTTTCTAAGCTTTTCCTGTGCCACCATCTCCCTCACTCTGTGCTCCATTTGAGTATCTCTTTCTTGCTCTTCATGTCTCGTTCTCCATTTCTATCTTTGTCCACTTACTCACTATGACTGTTCTCTCGCCTTGTGTCCTTCTTCATTGCAATGCCCATTTGTCCGATACCAGGATACCTTTGCAAAATGTGAATACTTCTTGCTTGTTGTCTTTCAGGTTCCCTCTGCATGCCTCTCTGCCACCCATCACCTCTCCTCAGTGTCCATATCTTCACCATTTCCATTTCTTATTTTCCATCACAGCTTCCTCGAGAATGTGCCTTCTCCCTCGCCATGCGTCACCTTTTCCTACTCAGTGGCCATCTCTACTTCTCACTCGTCTATCTCCTATCGCTCACTACCCCCTCCTTATCAATTTTCCTCTCTGTTACCCTGCTTTATCTCCACTGCCTTATCTCCTTCTACCTCATGGTATTATTCTATTTCCTCTCTGTGACTCCTCCCTCAGCTTGTGTCCTCCCTTGCTGAGGCTCGCTCTACTTCATTATGACACCTCTCCCTCATCAAATCTCCTCACTCATCATGTTTCCTTCTTCCTCGTTATGTCTCCCTCTCATTCAGCATTTTTTCTTCTACTTTACCATGATTCCCTGTCCCTCGCTGTGCCTCTTTCTGTTTCCTGTACTGCCATAGCATGCTCTCAACCTCAAGGCTGTATTCTTCTCCTTGCCCATTTCCATCTAATTGTGACACATTGTTCCTCACAATGCCTCCTTCTCTCTCTCCGTGTCTCAGCTATTCTGTAATTATTTCTCTTTCTCCCTCACAGTTTCCTACTCGATCACTATCACAACTCACTGTGCATTATTCTGGCTGACCTTGTCTCCTCCTGCCACCCCACTTCTCCTTATCACTCACAACAGCCTGGAAATGTTTCTACACCCCTCACAGTGCCTTCTTCTCTCTCATCATGTCTCTGCTTTTCTGTCACCGTAGACCTTCCCCCTCAATGTACCTTCTCTCTTCCCATCTCATCTTCTCATTCACTATATTTTGCATCCCTCTGAAGCCTCTGACTATTTTCATTTAACAAAACAAGAACCCCCGGGCGCTGCGGTCGGAGGAGCAGGGAGGCCGTTTCCTTGAATTCGGATATTCTAGAGATCGTGAGGATCATCTCATACCTAGAACTAGGTGACGAAGCATATCTAGCACACGGCTACAGCGATTTACCAAGTCCCTTCTCTAGCATAAGCAAAGTAATCCAAAACTAATCGGTGGCCCCTCCGACACAGTGTGGAATTTACAGACCTGATAACAAGACATTATCAATTACAACTATACCCAGACTGACCAAGTGGGATATTTGTAGTCTTGAGTTGGACGCAAAACAGGACACCCTTTTTAATATTCCGACCTCAGAACGATAACCTGAGTGAGATATTTACATATTGTTTGAGAAACTGTCCTGAAGAAGGTTTTTAACCGAAACGCCGCGTCAACTTTTTTCTCAAGAACAATTTTTAATGTATTGTGTAATATATTGCAATTTTTTTTAACTATGATGTGCGTACTGCCTAATAATTGTATGAAAACATTTTTAGGTTTCGCCTATTACCATTCGCTTGCGAATGGAATAGGCGAAAATTCATGGGCTTGATCGAGTAGTGAAACCACTGCGGTTTTTACACAGTGCATGTGAGGTCACGTGACCACAAAAGCGGGTCACGTGACCACACAAGCACGAGCATCTCCCTAATCCGCCTGCCTCCCCTCGTTCGCATTCACGCCCCCCACCAGGCTCTCCCGCCCCCATCAGGCTTCCCTCCTAATCCGCCTGCCTCCCCTCGCGCATTCACGCCCCCCCCACCAGGCTCTCCCGCCCCCATCGGCTTCCCTCCTAATCTGCCTGCCTCCCCTCGCTTGCATTCCCGCCCCAGGCTCTCCCCGCCCCCATCAGGCTTCCCTCCTAATCCGCCTGCCTCCCCTCGCGCATTCCCGCCCCCCCAACAGGCTCTCCCGCCCCCATCCGGCTCATTAAGTCGTGAAGATTACATCAAGCAATTCACTTCCTGTTTTCGGCTTTTCCGTAGCTCTACTTCGCTGTGGAGATGAAGTTTTTCGCATTATTGTATAATGGGCTGCGCGAGGAGGACAAAGACGTACACATCGAGCTCTTCGTGAAGGTGGGTCTACTGGCCGCCTCTGTTTATGCGCGGGCAGTCTCAGGTGGTGCGGCTTTAAGTGATTGTGTCGCTCCTGCCAGGGCAGGGTATTATGCCGTGGAACGGCCCCACCTCTCGCACCCCTCAGAGCACAAGCGGACATTTCCTAGAGCAGGCCAGCCTAGTGTCTCCGGCATCCCCAGTACCGCACTCATGCCTTCACCATATACAGCATGGCATTTCAAAAACACGCACTAAGATTGCCGCGCACAGTGCTCGCGGAAATTTTACCAACTGAGGGATCTGTCCTGGCACAGCAATATAAGTATGCCGCCCCCGCCCCCAGCAGACCACACCCAGAATGGGGAACTTCCAATAACTACCCACTAGGGAACACCCCACACAAAGGTCAAAACTACTTTTTAAGATCATACTAGCCGCTTAGCCGCAGACTGCACACTCAGTGTGGTGTAATCGCACACCAGACCCATATGTTGTTACCCACAACCAGTACCCGATTGGCCTGCACGCATAGCGTCCCAGAAGAATACACCCATTATGTAGCACCACCACAGACCACACCTGGTTCAATGCTTCTATCAACATGCATGCAGCTACACGCTGCACTCCCTGTGGTGGCCTACTTTGTGCGGGGCCCTCCCCAAGGTATTACTTCATGTTGCTGTTTTAAAAAAAAAATTATTTTCTCAACATACATGCTGCTACGCTCTGCACTTCGTGCTATGCCTTACTCCGTGCTGTGCTCGTCTCTCCCTCTACTGTGACGTCCAACCGCCACCTTCCGCCCGTCACTGCTTGTTTTTATTTTTAAACGCTTCTATCTACATAGCTGGAGCTACACGATGCACTCCGTGCGGTGCCCTACTCCGTGCGGGGCTCCCCCCCCCCAGGGATTACCTCATGTTGCTGTTTAAAAAAAAAATGCTTTTCTCAACATACATGCAGCTACACGCTGCAATTCGTGCTGTAAGGCACATCACGAAGTGCAGCGCGTAGCTGCATGTATGTCCAGAAAAGCATTTTTTAAACTTTACGTTTTGTTTTGTCAAACTAACTATAACGAAGACCCGTTGCCACGCTGGAATTGTGATGTTCTTCTGAGAACTTATGTTCGTGTTACTATATTTTTATTAATCATTTCCACTCGAATGATTAGGGTGTTTTGGCAAATCCGAGACCAGAAGCAATATTGTGACATCAAGTTCTAATCTCATCCTCTATGAGGATGAAATTGTGTTCATTACGTGATCTCTAGCTGGTGAGCCTGTGGTTTCTTCCGCTGTAACAAAGATGTTCCTGCCATTACCCAATTTAATGAGACGTCATTTATCACCCTCGTCTGGATGAAAGGCCGACATGCCGTGCAGAGTTCGGACCAGGGCCTTCGTATTTTTCGCACTTTTCGCATTTTTGTCCTGAATTCCCAATGAAGGAGCTGGCACTCGGTGTGACCTTCGGCAGATTTTTTCAGCATTATGCCTCGACATATGCATCTCTCTAGTTTCCAGTGCCAGGCGGAACAGCACACTCGGGGTTTGGGTGCTTCTTTAATTGAGCTGAACAGTATGAAGGGTTTCCATTTGCTACCACTGTTGCCACACGCATTGAACTCGCCAGGCAGCCCACCCCTCCCTCTCCAGCGTGCGCCGCGCTCTCCCTTGGTTGCCACACGCATTCAACTCACCAGGCAACCCACCCCCCTTCCTCTCCATATGGGTGTTAGCGTTTTTCTTTGATCTCCGCCGCACGTTCACACAGGCTCCTCTCTGCCCACGCATCTCTCCTCTTCAGTAAACAAGCACTGGCGTTGCCAATAGGTCTCGCAGTAGGAAAGTTGGAGCTATTGGTTTTGTAAATGACATTTTAGATTTATATATCGTTATTGGCATTGTCAATAACAATCTATAAATATAAAATGTCATTTACAAAACCAATAGCTCCAACTTTCCAAATGCGAAACCTATTGGCAACGCCAGTGCTTGTTTAACCTGTGAAGTGTAATAAATTCATGTTCTATTTTACTTTAAAATCTATTTGTTGTATTATTATGTTTAGTCTGTCACAAATCCAAATAAAACAATCTCTTAGTGAGTGTTAAAATTGCATGCTGTTGCCCATTCAAGAGTTTTCTATTTACCTAAACTGTTTTTATCTAGACAACACTTTAGATGTATTTGGTGGTTGTGCCTACAAATAAGTGCAGTGGGTACTAAAGTCCGTTTGACCACTCTCACGGCATCATATGATTCTAGGGACACTCTACCTTTTTTAAATCTTTTTGTCCCTCACCATGACTACTGTTTGTCCATATTTCTTTTAAGATCACCAAGTTTTTAACACTCTTCTCTTGCTAAATGATTATTCTGTGCACAATGTTGAAGTCTTGGAACTCATTACATAGCCCAAATCTTCCAATCTGATGGTGTTCTGGAAAATCCGAACATCTACCCATGGGTAGAAAATGATGCACAATTCAGCACGTCCCCACAAAGTTTAGAAGCACATAATTCTTACTTGTCTTTAAGGTCATGTACGGAGCCCACCATGTCCACCAGCTTGGACTGGCTGTCTCCATTCTCCTCGTAGATGGTGTTCAACTGCTTCAGCAGCCTATCGATATATGACTTGTAATGGGCATCCAGGTTTGTGTGACTGGAATCCGAGGAATCGTCAGTAATCTCCAGCATGGACCACCGCTCATGTAGAATCCGCTTCTCCTCCTCGAGGTACCGGATCTGCAATTGCAGAAGTTTTTTTAAGTGTGCTTTAAACCACATTTTGAATGTTAATCATAATCCATCAGGAAGTGGATTGCTTTCTTTCTGGTGCAAGAATCCCCCACTTTTGTGCTTGAGGGTAAGAGCCATACTAGATTTTCAGGATAACCACTGAAAATGCAAATAGTTTTTACTTAGGTACACTGTGTGTAAGTATATCTCATACATCATGGTCACATAACCTGAAGACTGGGAAAGGATACAACCATAGTAGACCAACACTAGACTTTCATGGTGTAATTTGACACAGAAACAAAGAAGCTGATGGAATGTGAATCTTCTAGCCAGTACTAGTCTGTCTAATACCTATCCTCTCCTTATTCAAAAATACTATGGGCCTGATTCACAAAGGTAACCTTACACATATGTGTAAGTTTTTGACTGACTGCTATTCACAAAGGTATTTTATTAACAGTGTCTTAACAACTGTGGAGTCTAGGACTGTCTTATCTTTATATGTGTGGAGACTCTGTAGTTGTAAAGATACTACTAGTAAAAAACCTTTGTGAATAGCAAACAATCGAAAAACATACACAAGAGCGACCTCTGACCCTGCACTCAGGCTAGGTCGCCCCCATGCTGCCTGCTGCTGCCCTCTGCCTGCCTCAACGCTGATCCAGCGCTCGCTCTCTCCCCCAGCTGCTCCTCCCGCACTTTCCTGCCGCTGCCTCCCTGCGGCCCCGCCCCCTCCAATCCCATTCACCGCCCGCTCCCGCCACCCAGCTGCTCCTCCCTCCCAGTTTCCCTCTTATGGAGACCGCGAAGCGGCCGCATAGCGGCCGCCCGCAGCGGGCTCGCCGCTGACGTGACAAAGGCGCGCCAATGGCAAGCCCGTCTGCGCCCGTCCACGCCTGGACCGCGCCCAGCGCCAGGACCCCTGACCCCCGACGACGCCAGCCCAACCGACGGACTCACGACGCCTCCACCCTCCACGCACTCAATGCCGGCCAGAACCCCGCCTGACACCGAGCCACCACGAAACGCACCCACGGACCCTTCACCTGCCAAGCCTGCAAATTTACCTGCCTCCGAACCTGCACCGCACCCGCCAAGCCAAGCTCCAGCAACGATCACCTCAAGTGCATCCTGCTCAACACCCGCTCCATCCACAGGCACGCCGTCGAACTATGGAACCTCCTCAACACAACATCACCAGACGTCGCCTTCCTCACAGAAACCTGGATGAACCCCTCCTCAGTCCCTGACATCACCATAGCCATCGCAGATGGCTACAAGATCACCCGGAGGGACCGCGTCAACCAAACCGGAGGAGGCATAGCCATCGTCCACAGAAGCACCATCCGCATCACGACCAACTCCGACGACACCCTCACCGCTGCAGAGCACCTTCACTTCCAGATACACACCGACCCTAAGACCACCCTCAGAGGCACTCTTATCTACAGATCCCCGGGACCACGCACACAATTCAGCGAAGCCATTGCAGACTTCGTCAGCCTGCACGCCCTCACCTCCCCTGACTACATCCTCCTGAGGGACCTCAACTTCCACCTGGAGAACAACAATGACAGCAATACCGCCGCCCTGCTGGACAACCTCGCCAACCTCAGACTCAAGCAACTGGTGAACACCCCCACCCACTACGCGGCCACACTCTTGACCCCATCTTCTCCAGCAAGCACATCTCCTTCAGCCACTCCACCGGACTACACTGGACAGATCACAGCTGCGTCCACTTCAACTTCAGGAGAACCACAACCCTCCACCACCCGCAACAGGTTTCCCGCAGAAGCTAGAGCAAGATCAACGCCGACCAGCTCACCACCTCCCTCAGCTAGAACCCTCCCACCAACACGACGGACCCCAACGAAGCAACCCGCAACCTCACAGAGTGGCTCACCAACTGCGCCAATGACCTTGCACCTCTGAAGAACCCTCCCAGCAGACGCGGCAGCAAGAAAACTTCGTGGTTCACCAACGACCTCAAAAACTCCAAGAAAACCTGCCGCACCCTCGAGAAAGCCTGGCGCTGCGACCAGACAGCAGAAAACATGACAGCCCTCAAGTACGCCACCCGTCAACACCACCAGCTGATCCGCACCACCAAAAGGACAACATTCAAAGAACGACTGGACAACAACACTCACAACAGCAAGGAACTCTTCAGCATCGTTAAAGAGCTCTCCAACCCCAGCGCCTGCAACAATGACATCACACCCTTGCAAGACCTCTGCGACTCACTCGCCTCGTTCTTTCACCGGAAGATCGCCGACATACACAACAGCTTCGGCGAACAGACCACGCACCCTACCACTGAACCAGCGCCCCCCACCACCACCCTCTGCACCTGGACCCCGGTCAGCACCGAAGACACCACCCGCATGATGAACACCATCCACTCCGGCTCCCCAACCGACCCTGGTCCACACCACATCTTCAACAAAGCGACTCCATCATCGCACCCCAACTCTGGGACATCATCAACAGCTCCTTCGCATCCGCCACCTTCCTGGAGAGCTGGAAACATGCCGAGCTCAGCGCCCTCCTGAAGAAACCCACCGCGGACCCCACGGCGCTAAAGAACTTCCGCCCCATCTCGCTCCTCCCTTTTCCTGCCAAAGTCATCGAGAAGACCGTCAACAAACAACTCTCCGCCTTCCTCCAGACTAACGGATCCCTCGACCCCTCGCAGTCCGGCTTCCGAGCAAACCACAACAACTAAACCACCCTCATCGCAGCTACCGACGACATCAGGTCCCTGCTCGACAACGGGGATACAGCTGCCCTCATCCTCCTGGACCTCTCAGCAGCTTTCGACACCGTGTGCCACCGCACCCTCATACAGCGCCGCAGCAACACCAGAATCCAAGGAATGGCCTTGGAATGGATCATCTCGTTCCTCACCGGAAGAACCCAGAGAGTCTGCCTCACCCCTTCCGATCCGCGGCCACTGAAGTCATCTGCGGCGTTCCTCAAGGATCCTCGCTCAGCCACACCCTCTTCAACGTCTACATGAGCCCTCTCGCAGCCATCGCACGCCAACACAACCTCAACATCATCTCCTACGCTGAGGACACCCAGCTGATCCTCTCCCTCACCAACAAACCCGCCACTGCCAGAGCCAGCCTCCAGGAAGGGATGAAAAACGTTGCGGAATGGATGAAGCTCAGCCATCTGAAACTGAACTCAGACAAGACGGAAGTCCTCATCCTGGGACCATCCCCCTCTGCCTGGGACGACTCCTGGTTGCCCTCTGCGCTGGGCACCGCCTCCAAGTCTACGGACCATGCACGCAACCTGGGCTTCATCCTGGACTCATCCCTCTCGATGACCAAGCAAGTAAATGCCGTCTCATCATCCTGTTTCAACACCCTGCGCATGCTCCGAAAGATCTTACGGTGGATCCCCACCGAGACCAGGAAGACGGTCACCCAGGCCCTCGTCACCAGCCGACTGGAAAACTCCAGAAAATACTCCAGCGCATACAAAACACCTCTGCACGACTCATCCTGGACATCCACCGTCACAGCCACATCTCTGCCCATCTGAAAGACCTGAACTGGCTCCCCGTCAGCAAGAGGATCACATTCAGACTCCTCACCCACGCACACAAGGCTCTCCACGACATGGGCCCCAAATACCTCAACAGCCGCCTCACATTCTACACAACCACCCGCCAGCTCCGATCGGCCAGCCTTGCTTTCGCCGCCGTCCCACGAATTCGCAGAGCCACCACCGGAGGAAGATCCTTCTCCTACCTGGCGGCCAAGACATGGAACTCCCTCCCCACCCCCCTACGGCTGACCCAGGACCATCTCTCCTTCAGGAAACAACTTAAGACCTGACTGTTCAAGCAGTATCGACTCCCCTCCCTCCCAGCGCCTTGAGACCCTAACGGGTGAGTAGCGTGCTCTACAAATTACTTGATTGATTGATTGAAAAGGGTAAGTTTAACTTTATGAATCAGGCGCTGCATCGCTAATTACTAGTGATCTGGAACAGTTTTAGGTATTTTTTGCTCCCGATACATTCTGACACAGTGGGGTTCAGTATTTATTGGATTCGATAACTAGCCATTGTTACAAGTTTTATCCTATAAATGGGGCATAGCATGTGGATTTTGGCATTTACTGCACCAAAATCTGCATGTCCTGGTAATTACTGGACCTTTTTTCCGTTGTCAAAATCTAGTAGGTTTGACCTATTGAAATGTAGGCGCTGTGGGCTTTATTTCAGCTGGTAATTACAGAGTGTGATATGGTTGCACAACTCATAATTTGGACCACTGTGCAAAAATGGGTTTGCACAATGGTTGGAATGTTCACCCCCATTTTGTTGAAATCAGGGTCTTTGTGGGCTTCAGCTGTACCCCTAGTATTGATCCCCTGTTGCTGGTAGTTATATCGTAGTTCATTAATTTCGACTGGAGCCAATAAGAAAGTGGTAAGAACAGAAACAATGGGGCATTTGCGGTGCATTGTAGGAAATGGCAGAAACAGAAGAACTAATGCAGCAGTTGTAAGGAAGCTCTGCGTGCTCTTCTTAGATGGTGTTACCTTTTGGGAAATAGCGGGAGTACGTAATGTTATGATGATATGTTATATTGTGTTGGTTAATATCATGTATTTATTTATTTAGCGTATGTCTCTAATGCCTAATAACACTTCAGAGAAAACCTGTAACCAGCACATAAAACCTACAACTGTAGTTAAAGGCATTTCCTAACCCTGATTTAACTTATTTGAGCACATAGCAAAAGGGGGAGATTGTTACAAACTTCGACTGCCGCAACTGAGAAACTTGGTCATGAAAGGTGGCAATTCTTGGTTTAGGCACACACAGTTTGAACTGATAAGCAGACTATGTGACCTACCTTGAAATAGGCCACCTGTGTTGTCAATCCAAAATATAGGAGTGTGGTCATGAAGTTCCTTGACGATGATGGTCATGGCACTTGAAGATGAGTCTGCTCTGAACTGAAAGCCAATGTACGGTTCTAAGCGATGATGGAGTTCCTCTTCTGCAGGCCCAGATTTTAGCTTGCTGGTTCATTTTGTACCAGCTAGAGGAGGCTTAAAATTTATATTGGGGTAGCATGATCAATGGAACTGTCATAGTCCAACAGTAAATTGGACTTTTCTTTAGAAAATCTCACTGAAAATCAATAACCTCTTCATTTGGATACCTCAGTTCATGCGTTATGAGGAGTTGTGGAATTCTGTGCAAACAGGCCAAACATGAGGTTATTCCCCCATGCATGTAGAGACCATCTATCAAGGAGTGTCAGAGCCATAGAAATCAATTTACTTCTTCTAGGTGATTAGTCATATGTACCTTCAACCGAGGCATTAGAATGCATTCAAAATTTTATTGTAGCAATGCCGATCCATTGACATCAGGTGGCATTGTGTGGCTCGACCTGTGGATAAGCAAGATGCCAAAGGAAATGACGAGGAAGGTCCATAAATGTTGTGTCTGGAGCAGAGGCGTTCAGTCCTGTCCTGAAGTACTTGGGAACAAAGTCCAAATATCAACCAGGACACAATCAAAAAGCTGGTCTCCTGAGAAAATAAATGCCTTTTTATCATAAGAAACATAAAAAACATTAACTATCTTCCACCTTTTGCCATCAAAAGCATTGAGGAAAACATGCCAGATGGTTCAGAGATTACTCCGAATTGTCTTCTGAATCAATTCCCATGTTTGAACATCTGAAAACTCAGGTCAGCTATTCTTGTATTGGAGTCTCAGTTGAACTAATTCAGAGTGTTCGTAGACAATATGGGCAAGTTTCAATATTTGAAGGCTGGGACATTAGTGCTACTGCTCCTGGAGCAGAGTAATTTTGGCTCCACTTTCATTATTACTGATTAGGCCACATATACATATATTAAGGGCCTTATGTACTCATGTGGTGTAGTATGACAAGTGAAGTGCACTTAAAGCGATATGGAAAGTGCATTTACCATGTAACCTCAACATTTATATGTGTGTACATTAACCCTTTCCTTGCTGCCGTCGGCCATTGGCCAACGGCAGCACTACCTTCCCAGTGCTGCCGTCGGCCAATGGCCGACGCGGCCCCGGGTTAAAGATTCTTTTACAATAACAACAAATTGCAGTTCTCATGTATATTTAACATGTGTATTTTAATAATATTGATTAATCTTTATATATTCATGTATTTGCTTGATGATATCTTGCATTTATTATATAATGGAACATGCATCAATCAGAATTGCATTTTACATTTATAACGTAACTGCCTATGTACCTGTATTCACTCAGTTACAATGTGCACTGAATCTTAGCTTTTGCTAACTTGAACAAAGGCCATAAGCATTTGGGTTTTGCAATATTTAACTTTCAACGTGAATGTTTTCTTTGGGTGCAGTGTTTTTGTTTCCTCTGCAGGTGCCTGGTGCATGATCTAATGAATGAAGAAAGGCACCTTGTGTGAAAAAGATAGGAAAGTGTGACGGGAGTCAAGCGTGATAAAAACTAATGAGCAGAAGGGAGGACTACTGTCTGTGGATGGAATCCAAAGCTGCTTCGAATATGTGGATCAAAGAAGAAGAATTATGAGTTTTCCTGCCAAGGAGCATCATTTGAAGGTGGTCACTAATTGGACCTTTGATACTGTTCTACAAGAGTCCTTGGGGGTATAATTAGGGAATGCTCTTTAGTTTTGTTCTGATTCTTTTCAGACTAGGGGAGGTAAACACTTCTATGCACTATTATCATTGCACAGCTTCATGCCATGCAATACTCTTGCTGATACCTTACTACTTTATTGGATCTAATCTGGGTTTAATTTAATACTCTTTGGAGTAGGTTCATTGGAGCAAATTAGAATCTGTTAAGCATTATAGGTAGGAGAACTGAAACTTTCGATCCCACCAACATACTATTTTTCTTATACTACTTGCACAATTGCTACTTAAGTCCTCATCTGTTACTTGTTATTGAGGATAAACTTTTTTACAGATTTGGCTTTCATTTGATAATCTTGTACTGCTATACTATGTTTCTGAGAATTCTTTTTCTTACTTTGGGTTTGAATTTGCAATAAATCCATACTTAATCCTACTAAATGGCTGAGCTTAACCGCATAACTTAATGGGTTGCACTGTATTTGTGAATTGAAACGAATTTTTTTATTCCTCAAGCACTCTAAGAAGATCAGTCACGGGGGGGGGGTAAGAAAGAGGGTCAAACTCTTCTGCATTAGCACTCCTATGGTGCCAGCTGCTCTTGCTACCCTTGCAGTAGTGCCAGTGGTTCTGGCTTTGGTTTCAACCAACCGTTTTCTTACTCTCAGCCTGGCACTATCGCCAACTGTAGTGGAAAAATCAAAAAAGCCAACTTTACCCCACTCTATGCCTATGGCACCAGTCCCAGGATTGGCCCCGACATCAGAATCACAGCTCGGAGTTCCAGATTTAATCATGTCACAGACCCCTGAAATAGATAGTATACTTAAGGGGCAAGAAAATGTATTGATAGCTATTTATTTGATAAGAGGAGCCAGATATTAACCCCTGTGTGTTTCAGACGGCCCCCCGCCGTACGACGTCACGGTGGGCGTGTGCTGACGAATGGCCGGGGGCCGTCCGAAACCCGCCCACTGAGTAACACCCCCGCCCAGCGTGAAAATTCGATCAGTGCGGAAGGGGTTAAGATGTTCATAAGACCAGGAGCCTTTTCAAGGTTACGTGAAATCTCTGTATTTAACTCAGAGACTCTTTCAACTTTAGGGATGAAGATGATGAGGGAGGCCTAGAACCTCCTCCTGTCTGACAGGTTAAATGCAGGATTCTTCCTGGATCTGCAAAATGGAAGCAGCTTTAATAGCTTTTGAGGTGCATCGTCAGGACAGCAGTGGGTGTGGTGGACACTGTGATGTCAAATTTACTATTGTAACTCCAGTCCTAGAATATTTGGGGATAGTGCAACTTTCCCCAAAAAAGTCAAGGAGGCTTATTTACTATTCTAACTTTACTACTGGCATATTTTGGTAAAAGGTAATTGTTAGAACTGGCTATTTCTGGTAGGCTAAGGCTGACGCCAAAGCCAGGCAGAAACCACCATTCTAGTCAGGGCAAGGAAGTCACACGCCAAGATAACCTCTGCTCACCCCCTTGGTAGCTTGGCACAAGCAGTAAGGCTAAACTCGGAGGCAATGTGTAAAGCATTTGCGCCAGCGCACAACAGCAACAACATACTAGGCACACCACAAAAGAGACTCCACACAAGGTTATTATAAAAATAACTTTTGTATTGTAAAAACACATCAGATAAAATCACACATATACATTGTGCCAACTGGCACGGGCAATATTCACAGGGATTATGTACACAAGACAGGGCCACAAGGGCCACTGTCATAGTCAGATATAGAACTCCTAGATAATATGTAGAATATCAAATCACTTCTAGAATAAGAAATAATAAAACATAAAATGGTAATCACAAAGATAACAACCAGTAACCACTGGTAACAGGGACCAGGACCTTACTAGGACCACCTGTACTAAGAAAGAAGAACCACCTAAGTATCACACAGCATTAGGGGTCTAAGAAAGGATACATTACCCATGATGTAATAAACCTACATTCAGAGGAGTAAGAATAGAGCACATGATGCAATAAACTACATTCAGGGGTGCAGCGCAAGAAGACACATGATGACTAACCATTCAGAGGTGCAGCGCATGGAAAGGAAGACACATGATGCAGTAACACATTCAGAGGTGTTAAGAATAGGGCACATGATGCAATAAAATACATTCAGGGGTGCAGCGCAAGAAGACACATGATGACTAAACATTCAGAGGTGCAGCGCATGGAAAGGAAGACACATAATGCATAAACATTCAGAGGTGCCTAATAAATCAATAGCGCAAAAACACACAGTAGGCAATTACTATTTAAAAACATAGAAATCACATTGCGCCAACACTACATAAGCCACTACCTGTGGCAGTCCCTAGGCCAACTGGCCTTGTTGGGGCAAGGATGCCCTGGGTCCAAAGTCAGGGCGCGCTGCCATGCAGCGCCAGTCCAAAGTACAAAAGCCTAAACGTGGCAGTTGCCCACAAAGTGCTGGGCAACTGTGTACATCACAGAAAGGCCTAAACGTGGCAGGTGCCCACAAAGTGCTGGGCACCTGAAGAATCAACAAAACGGCGCCAGCTAAGCCACACAGGCTCTGAAGCCAACACTGCGCACGTTGGAGCCACACAGGCTCTGGCCAACACTGGTCAAACGTTGGAGCCACACAGGCTCTTAAAAACATATATGGCCCCTCTGAGCCACACAGGCTCTCTCAGCGTTGGGGCGACCCACTGCCAAACGGGGCCGCCCTGACTCTCCATTTACTTCATCGAATGTCCCCCAGAGCCTCTCTCAGGGCTCAACATCAACAATGCCCCCTTCGTTGGAGCCTCAAGGCTCTGGCGTAACGTTGGGGCGACCCACTGCCAACCGGGGCCGCCCGAGCACCAACACTGCCTCACCGGCACACAAAACTCCATCTGCTCCCTCCCGGAGCAGCAACAGCACTGCCCCCGTCTCACCCGGCCCCAGCCTAGACTCACCGGGCCGCTTCTGATGCAGGACGGGCGCCGGGATCCTCTCCAGTCCACCGGGGATCCTGGCCGTGCAGCGGAAGAGCGCCCAAACCTCGGAGCGCTCTAGGACATCACCGCTGGCGCCTGCAGGGCTCTCCCTTCGCATGGGAGCCCAGCACAGGCAGGCGCCCGCCTCGCTGCTTCACCCGGTCCCCCATCTCGGGACCGGGGCTTCGCAATCGCCGCCTCTCTCCTCTCGCTGCCGGCAGCCAATCCCAGCGCGGCAATGGGGCGGGACTTCCTCTGCAACCCGGAAGTCCCGCCTATGGTCAGGCGAAACGCTGCCTGACTTCCTGTGCGCAGCTCGGGCCGCGGCGGTGATTACGGGGGCAAATCGAGGGCTGGGCACCCTCAAAAGTAATATAAATTAGTTAAGCGAGGTAGGCACTCGCAAAGGGCCCCTGAACCGGAGAATGCCCGTGATTATAAAATAAAGTGCCCACGAAGCACTCGAGGCCACACAAAGGGCAGGAGCGCTTCCCACACGGGATAATCACAGCGCTCTGCCAGAAAGTCAAAAATAAAGCGCTCCCACGCGCTATAACAGCAGAAAGCACTCCCAGGTGCTTAGGACAGGAAAAGCAGCGCTCCCAAGCGCTAGAAGGTAAATCAAGCGCTTTCTGCAGGAAAATGCAGCTTCTCCATGCTGCTAAAGATCCAGAGATTCCAAGGGGGCAAAGTAAAGTCCCCCCCTCAGCCCAGGCAAGGCAGAGGGGTCCCCCAGAAGTCCAGGAAAGTCCATCAGGTGCCCAGGGGCTGGGCAGAGCCAGGGATTCCCCTTAGCTCAAGCAGCAGCAGCCCCTGGCAGATTCAAGTTGAAAACAAGAACATTTTGGAAGGAGATACAACCCCTTTTTATACAGTGCAAAACCTTTGAAGTCCTTTGAAGCAGGCAGTGTGAGAACCAGCTGGACTGGTTTAGAGGGAAGTCCCCTTCAGTATCAGGGACAGAGGTGTCAGTCGCCCAGCGGGAGGTGGAGCCAGCTTTGTAGTTACACAGGAACAGCCCTTCACTATCAGGTGCCATCTCCTCCCACTTCCCTGGCAGCAGATGCTGCCTTTCATCCATGGGCTGACTTCAGACAACCTCCTGGGCTCTCCAGCCCCTGTCATCCTCAAACCAGACAGTCAATCCACAAGCAGGCCCATGCACTCTGGGCCAGGCTCACCAGCCAATCACACGCTAGCACCAACTTGCACAAATATGCCAACTTCCAAAAGTAGGACTTCTAGACTAGACACAGCCATGTCGCATACATCATTTTGCGGCATTCATTCTCACGAGTTCTCTCATACCAAACTCGCCCCTGCACTCCCCACGCATCAGGAACTACCATGGGCATACATATTCCCCATTCATTCCTATGGGAGGGCAGGTCACTCACCATTCATCCACAGAGAGCTCAAGCACTTTACACTGTACCACAGTGAAAAAGTGCGCAGAGGCCTAAAATCACCAACACCAGGTTCCATAAATAGGCTAGGAAAACGCAAAAAGTCTAGGGGTGAACCTGCCTAATAGGCCGGGTCCAACACAACCCCCTTCCAGCCAAAACGCAGGGTAGACCAATCACACCACTGATGGGCTTCACTGCTTTGGGCGACAAAACCACGGACACGGCCTTGCACAGCAGGGACACCGTCCAGTTTTTCGCCACTCTGAACCTACATGGTTTCCTCCAAATAATAACTCTCTGACTCAACTAGGGTACCCCACTGGTACACACTAGTCATCCACAGCCAAGACCAGGCCATAGGCCATCCAAATCACAGGTCCTAACTAATCCACAGAGTGGGGGGTAGTAACCCCTGGCATACAATAGCCATTCTCCACTCTCTCTCTCAGTGTAGCTACAACTACCACTGATCCATCAACCTAGGGACCATACCCTCAAGCTGACCAGAGGTCACGGGAGAGAATGCCCCACCCTACCTCTACTTCTGGGTTTCCGCACCCTCACAGAAAAGCACTTCACCAGAACACAATTCTCCTACCAGATCAGGACCTCACTCCATCACTGGTCTACCACCTGGAAACTATTTCACTTCTGAGGTACAAAGCACACAGCACAGTTCCTCTTCAAGCAGGTGGGGGGACACAGCACACAGCAAAGCCCCCTTTCCTCTACCTTGGTGGAAACAACAAACTGCAGGTGAGCCCCAGAACACACAGCAAGGGCAGCCCCCTCAGTCTCTTCAGCTGATCCACTTTGGTAGAGATTCCTCTTGACCTAGAAGTTTCCTAATCTCCCAACCTAAGATCTAAACCCTCAGGTTACACCGGGGTCAGAAGTAAGGACACCGTCCCTCTGCACCCCCTTCCAGTTCCAGTATGTCTCAGGCTAGACAGAGCACACGCCAGCGGCGTATCAGCGACACATTATCCTCCATTACTCCTTCCAGGTCAGGCCACACCCCAACCTGGCTTTCCCCCCTCCTCGGGGAACGACCTCCAGAGGCCCCACAAATGGTCAAGCACTCTAGACGGTCAAATGCTCAGCGAGCCAGGACTTCTGCACCCTCCACTTAGGAGCGGTACTGCCCAACACTAGGACCGCCGGAGTTCTGGTTACAGACACTCCCCGTCCGCTAGACACAGGAAGATCCTCCTCAAATGACCTATGTACAGCTTAGGCCCCTGACCTGGCGCTCCCTTAAGGAACCCTCCAGGCCCTGAGATAGGGTTTCAGGCCAACGTGGGACACACCGTCCCACACTCACTCCGCCTCCACTGAGACAGGGCGTGAGCCCCTACACCCCTACCATACTACTGGGACCAAGCTGGGTTACACATGAACCTCTTCCCCTTTACAGGATCATCAGATACACAAGCCACTCCTTTTGGAACCACTCCCTAATGCCTCTGCAAGACATCTAGCACACCGCCAGACATCCACCTTCTTGTCCAGTGCCTCTGCAGGACCTCCTGCACACCACCAGAGGTACACCTCTCATGCAAGCTCTTTAACAAAAAGAAAACTCACACCAACTCCTCCAGTTCAGCACATCACTCAATCGCACACTCCCCCCCCTCGGACTGGTAAGGCAGTTACTACCACCCCTGATCACTCAACCTGACCACACGTGACACAGGTACCAAACTCTGGGAGCGGGGAATGGGAATTAACACACTGGACACATTAAAGCTGCCACCACTGGATCCTACCACACTGGGGAATCCAGACACACACACTACACTCAGGGAACAACCACCCTCCTGAGCTAGTCATTTCTCCTCACACTCCCTCTCTTCCATCTACCCACACAGGGACAGGATTTGGGATTGGACACGGGACCCAGCAAGGGATTCCTAATCTATGGGAACCTCCCCCCTCTAATGGCGTCCCGCCCTGTCACTTTCTCTCATCTGCCACTAAACATAAAGCGCAGAAACACATTTGAAAATGACACTCTTGAGGAAAAAAATCAAAAACAATAATCCCAAACATGTGACTATCTGAAAAAAACAATTGCAGAGTTTTGTAATGTAGCCAGTTGTCGCTATGGCACTGCGCAAACACAAGTTCCAAATCCGCACCGCTGACCAACAATGTTAGAACTGGCTATTTCTGGTAGGCTAAGGCTGACGCCAAAGCCAGGCAGAAACCACCATTCTAGTCAGGGCAAGGAAGTCACACGCCAAGATAACCTCTGCTCACCCCCTTGGTAGCTTGGCACAAGCAGTAAGGCTAAACTCGGAGGCAATGTGTAAAGCATTTGCGCCAGCGCACAACAGCAACAACATACTAGGCACACCACAAAAGAGACTCCACACAAGGTTATTATAAAAATAACTTTTGTATTGTAAAAACACATCAGATAAAATCACACATATACATTGTGCCAACTGGCACGGGCAATATTCACAGGGATTATGTACACAAGACAGGGCCACAAGGGCCACTGTCATAGTCAGATATAGAACTCCTAGATAATATGTAGAATATCAAATCACTTCTAGAATAAGAAATAATAAAACATAAAATGGTAATCACAAAGATAACAACCAGTAACCACTGGTAACAGGGACCAGGACCTTACTAGGACCACCTGTACTAAGAAAGAAGAACCACCTAAGTATCACACAGCATTAGGGGTCTAAGAAAGGATACATTACCCATGATGTAATAAACCTACATTCAGAGGAGTAAGAATAGAGCACATGATGCAATAAACTACATTCAGGGGTGCAGCGCAAGAAGACACATGATGACTAACCATTCAGAGGTGCAGCGCATGGAAAGGAAGACACATGATGCAGTAACACATTCAGAGGTGTTAAGAATAGGGCACATGATGCAATAAAATACATTCAGGGGTGCAGCGCAAGAAGACACATGATGACTAAACATTCAGAGGTGCAGCGCATGGAAAGGAAGACACATAATGCATAAACATTCAGAGGTGCCTAATAAATCAATAGCGCAAAAACACACAGTAGGCAATTACTATTTAAAAACATAGAAATCACATTGCGCCAACACTACATAAGCCACTACCTGTGGCAGTCCCTAGGCCAACTGGCCTTGTTGGGGCAAGGATGCCCTGGGTCCAAAGTCAGGGCGCGCTGCCATGCAGCGCCAGTCCAAAGTACAAAAGCCTAAACGTGGCAGTTGCCCACAAAGTGCTGGGCAACTGTGTACATCACAGAAAGGCCTAAACGTGGCAGGTGCCCACAAAGTGCTGGGCACCTGAAGAATCAACAAAACGGCGCCAGCTAAGCCACACAGGCTCTGAAGCCAACACTGCGCACGTTGGAGCCACACAGGCTCTGGCCAACACTGGTCAAACGTTGGAGCCACACAGGCTCTTAAAAACATATATGGCCCCTCTGAGCCACACAGGCTCTCTCAGCGTTGGGGCGACCCACTGCCAAACGGGGCCGCCCTGACTCTCCATTTACTTCATCGAATGTCCCCCAGAGCCTCTCTCAGGGCTCAACATCAACAATGCCCCCTTCGTTGGAGCCTCAAGGCTCTGGCGTAACGTTGGGGCGACCCACTGCCAACCGGGGCCGCCCGAGCACCAACACTGCCTCACCGGCACACAAAACTCCATCTGCTCCCTCCCGGAGCAGCAACAGCACTGCCCCCGTCTCACCCGGCCCCAGCCTAGACTCACCGGGCCGCTTCTGATGCAGGACGGGCGCCGGGATCCTCTCCAGTCCACCGGGGATCCTGGCCGTGCAGCGGAAGAGCGCCCAAACCTCGGAGCGCTCTAGGACATCACCGCTGGCGCCTGCAGGGCTCTCCCTTCGCATGGGAGCCCAGCACAGGCAGGCGCCCGCCTCGCTGCTTCACCCGGTCCCCCATCTCGGGACCGGGGCTTCGCAATCGCCGCCTCTCTCCTCTCGCTGCCGGCAGCCAATCCCAGCGCGGCAATGGGGCGGGACTTCCTCTGCAACCCGGAAGTCCCGCCTATGGTCAGGCGAAACGCTGCCTGACTTCCTGTGCGCAGCTCGGGCCGCGGCGGTGATTACGGGGGCAAATCGAGGGCTGGGCACCCTCAAAAGTAATATAAATTAGTTAAGCGAGGTAGGCACTCGCAAAGGGCCCCTGAACCGGAGAATGCCCGTGATTATAAAATAAAGTGCCCACGAAGCACTCGAGGCCACACAAAGGGCAGGAGCGCTTCCCACACGGGATAATCACAGCGCTCTGCCAGAAAGTCAAAAATAAAGCGCTCCCACGCGCTATAACAGCAGAAAGCACTCCCAGGTGCTTAGGACAGGAAAAGCAGCGCTCCCAAGCGCTAGAAGGTAAATCAAGCGCTTTCTGCAGGAAAATGCAGCTTCTCCATGCTGCTAAAGATCCAGAGATTCCAAGGGGGCAAAGTAAAGTCCCCCCCTCAGCCCAGGCAAGGCAGAGGGGTCCCCCAGAAGTCCAGGAAAGTCCATCAGGTGCCCAGGGGCTGGGCAGAGCCAGGGATTCCCCTTAGCTCAAGCAGCAGCAGCCCCTGGCAGATTCAAGTTGAAAACAAGAACATTTTGGAAGGAGATACAACCCCTTTTTATACAGTGCAAAACCTTTGAAGTCCTTTGAAGCAGGCAGTGTGAGAACCAGCTGGACTGGTTTAGAGGGAAGTCCCCTTCAGTATCAGGGACAGAGGTGTCAGTCGCCCAGCGGGAGGTGGAGCCAGCTTTGTAGTTACACAGGAACAGCCCTTCACTATCAGGTGCCATCTCCTCCCACTTCCCTGGCAGCAGATGCTGCCTTTCATCCATGGGCTGACTTCAGACAACCTCCTGGGCTCTCCAGCCCCTGTCATCCTCAAACCAGACAGTCAATCCACAAGCAGGCCCATGCACTCTGGGCCAGGCTCACCAGCCAATCACACGCTAGCACCAACTTGCACAAATATGCCAACTTCCAAAAGTAGGACTTCTAGACTAGACACAGCCATGTCGCATACATCATTTTGCGGCATTCATTCTCACGAGTTCTCTCATACCAAACTCGCCCCTGCACTCCCCACGCATCAGGAACTACCATGGGCATACATATTCCCCATTCATTCCTATGGGAGGGCAGGTCACTCACCATTCATCCACAGAGAGCTCAAGCACTTTACACTGTACCACAGTGAAAAAGTGCGCAGAGGCCTAAAATCACCAACACCAGGTTCCATAAATAGGCTAGGAAAACGCAAAAAGTCTAGGGGTGAACCTGCCTAATAGGCCGGGTCCAACAGTAATATTCACCAAGCTGAAAAAAATAGGTTAAAAAAGTGGTAATTTTGCATTAACCGAAGTGCTGCCCTAAGATTGCTACTGAAGGCAAAATAATAGTAATACCATGTCATCACACCTGGCAATCCTTACACTTACTACACAGCTGTCCAAGTTTTAGTAGCGACTGCTCTTACGGCAGAATGGTGGGCGGGGGACGGGTGTGAAGTGGGGGGCGGGCGGACAACAAAAATAAAGGAAAAAAAGAACTTACCTTCCCCTCGCCAATCGCCGCACTTTTTCTTTCTGCGGAGGCTACCAGACTTCCCTGCGGTCAATCCCAGGGCTTCTCTCATTCATACGAGAAGTGCTGGGATTCGCCTGAGTTGGCTTTTTTTCCACTCCTAAGGGGACTGGGAGCCTACGCCTGGTATTCTCTCCACCCGGTAATGCAGCAATGCAGCTTCGGGTTGGGGAGATGTCAGTGCGCATGACGGTTTGGCCGTCCTGAGACAGCAGGCCAAACCGTCATGCGCGCTGAGTGCAGTGCCACCCCCTCCCCCGCGATGACACCGCCAGCAAGATGCGGCAGGGAAGGAAAGATAAAACGATAATAAACACTTTTTATTATCTTTTTGATTTTTCACATTTTGAGGCTTCTGTAAGGGGAGGCAACACTCCTCCACCATATCGGAGGAGCCGCCACTGCCAAGTTCACTCAGCAGTGCTCCATTTCCTTTGTTCCTCTTCTTACCTGTGCCAATTACTGTAGGAAAATCCTTCCTCCGTGAAGGTCTTAGCATAGGATCAATCCCTGAAACATCTACAGATGTCTAACAAGAAAGCTTAGGGTCAGGGTGCCCTAAGGAACGACACACTTAGGGAGAATAGGGCAACAGGAGAGTCTTAGAAGCCATACTGGAAGGTGTACGCATCTTCTGATGTCAATATTAGCAGCAAGACGCAGGTGATGTCTCCTGTCTGCAGTTATAATCACTGTCTGTGAAAGGCCTTTCCCATTTTAGCTGTGGTGTACCGCAGATTGCTAGCATGACTGTCACTCCGAAACCCTCTACATCTCACGAACAGGCTAATATTGAGTGCTAGCATTACTGTTTGTACCAGGTCGTCACTATCTCAACTGACATCTACTCGCCTCTGCTAGCAGGACTATCTGAACGGTCATCTGCTGTCTCACACAATTACCTCTCAGAGGCCTTCTCTAGTTGAGGTGCAAACCAGCTTGACTGAACCTAAGAAACCTTTTACTGCACCCAACATGAACATAGAGTCTGTCACAGGATGAGCTACGACAAACAATGTTGAAACACCTCTGTCAATGAATCTACCATCAAGATAGCCTAGAAAGGAACCAATTGGAAGAAGGGGACTTTTCCCTTCATGGACCTGCACTGTGGACTCTCCTCAGGTTCTTTCCAGGGGAACGCTTCCGAAGGGTAGAGTCTGTGATAATTCCTTGAATAGTCAACCTGCTTATGCATCTTTGCTCCTCCTGGTTGGGGAGTAAGAGGGAGAAAGAGAAAATATAATTGTAGTCACTATGGGACTTTTACTGCAATAGTGGAACTGCATTGTTCCACTATTATCGCCCTGATTACTTCCCGGCTAGATTATTGTAATGTCCTCTACCTTAATGGTTCAGAATGTATCTGCAAGACTGATCTTAAACATCTATGAATACCAATCTGCTTGAAAAGGTATTCGGTCTTCACATTGGCTACTGATAAAGGAAAGCATCTCATCCAAGACCCTTACTACAGTTTATAAAGCAGTACATTGCAAGGGCCCAATCCAGTGGCGGTTCCTCCATGGGGGCTTTTGGGCGCCGCCCCCCCTGCTTTCTCGCCGTGCGAGACGGCAGAAACAAATGGTAGTTATATAACTACCAGATTTGTTTCTGCCTTCTCGCACGGCGAGAAAGCAGAACACTTCCTGGTTAAGAGTGAGTGGGTGCTTTACTCGAGGGCAGGGGGGAGTGGCTTGGGGGAGTGGCTTGCCCACTGTTGTTAATACTGACTGTTTGGGCAGCCTGAGGCCGCCCAAACACACAGTATTAACAACAGTGGCAAAGCCACTCCCCCCTGCCCTCGAGTAACGCACCCACTCACTCTCCATCTTCTCTGTATGCTGCAGCAGCAGCATACAGAGAAAAAAATTACGTAGCCTGGGGCAGCCGGGCGCACCAATGAAAAACGCAGCGGTGGAGTGGAGGGGAGGGAGGCTGCCTGCCGCGCCGCCTTCCTGGTGACGTGCTGCAGGACGTTGAAGAAGTTGAAAATGAGGAAGGCGGGAGTCGGGACGAGTCTCCGGACGGTAAGTTTATTTGTTTTTATCTGATATATTTGTGGCCTGTTTGTTCTAAAATGTATGTCCTTCTGGCACATGGGGTGGGGAGACGGTGAACAGTGGGGTGTGTAATATTCTGGGTTTTCTTGATTTTTAAGCAGCCCTGGGCTGGCCTTTAATTCGACTCTAGTAACATACTTTGTGTGCGTTGACCGAGGTATCCCGAAAGATCCACTCCCCCTTACTGACGAGTGTGAGTTGTGCATGCTTTTGTGTGTATGGCTGCGGATTTCCAGAGGCCCATTTCCCGGCACGTGTCAGTATGTGTTTTACGTGTAGCTTTGTTTCCTACATAGTGTGGCGCGATTGGTGCATGTGCCTGCGTGTGCTGCTGTACACTACCCTTGTTGCTAGACTCAACTCCGTATGTGTGTGCCTTACGTTGTGTGGTATGCAGGGCGGCCCTCCATGGGAAGTTTGACGGGCTGTGTATTCGCAGCTTGCCAGACACTAACACCTGTGGTGTTTGTCCGAAGTTGAGTGGTTTGCAGGTTGGTCTTGTTGGGTGTGTTAAATCAGCTTGTCTGTGAGTGTGGGCTGTAGTGTCGCACTCTTCTCTAGTGTTTTCCCGTGTTTACCCTTCAGGCCTCGGCCCTGTACTCACAGTAGGTAAGTGGACAACCATCCGCTGAGTTGTGTCCGTGTGGTTTAAACGCCACTTGAAATAAATGTACATAATGAATTTTGCGGTCTACCTAGGTTCCGTGCACCCCTGAATGATTTTGTCCTGCCGGCATTTCATGCGTATTTCCCTCGTGTCAGCTGAAATACCTCTGAATTTCCGCACCTGTGTTCTGTTGTTTCCTGTGTCCTTCTGGGTGCACATTCTGGGTCGTGTGACTGCCCCCTCAGTTTTGGTAACAGCCAGTCTCATGTGCGAGAATAAGGATGATATCCTAAATAACACCTTTGCATGGCAACTATTACCCCAACCGCACACACCTGCCTTTCACTTGTATATTTATGTAAAACTGTTTACTTGAAAACTGTAATAAAAAGCATACTCTGAATTTGTGTTTCAGAGGGCATGTTTAAGCTCACATGAGTCGGAGACTATAGTACATACTTTATTTTGTCAGAGAAATGCTTATTTGGCATATCCTAAGTTGTATCAAGCCTTCAATAGAGAACAGGGTTAACAAGACACCTGCCAACTTTATATAATTGAATGAATAGATGAAAAAAGTAATTGTCTCTGAAATGTATGTTGATTTTTTGTACTGTATTCATCCAAGTTGACTGGCCGGTGCAATGGCAAAAATTTGTGTCATGAGATCTCTCATTATTGCAAATTATATGGATACCCAAGTGCAAATATACTGATTGTGTGTGTGTATAGATAATGGCTTTTTCCAGGATGTTGTGTTTGTGTCGTTTTCTTTTTTTTCCGTGCACCGTTTTATTCTTGAAATTGTGATCTGAGTCGCCTCTAGGTGTCTGAATGAGAGCAGGTTGCTGGAGGATGTTTATAACGACCCAAAACTGAGACCTGGAGTTGAGGCTGAAGGGAGGCAGTGCGAGTTTCTCACACTGTCAGTGTGTCATAAACATTTTTGAATACCTGCTCATCCAATCCTTGGTCTCTCTGTGTCTCACACAAACCAATGGTCATATGTGCCAATTGCAACTGTGCCTGCGCAGTGAGGCCTTTTCTACATGCGGTACTTTGCGAGCGATGCAGTACGACAATAATGTTACGCCCCCCCCCACTTTCAAATGTCTCCAGCCGCCACTGGTCCTATCCAACTTAAATCTTTGTTCCACCGATATATCCCCGGGAGGACCTTGAGATCATACACTCAGCTTAAACTTGCGCTACCTAGATTTAGAAAATCCAGATGGTGAGGTCATGCTTTTCCGGTGGCCGCTGTCAAGCTTTGGAATCTTCTCGCCTCTGCCATTGTCAATGCTAGTTATCTCTCTATCTTTAGAAAACTCCTGAAAACCTGGTAATTTCCCATTTAACTGGTGACTGTGTTCCCTCCTCCTTTCTGCGTCTGCTTAGTGCCTTGACACCTACGGGTATAGTGCGCTCTATAAATACTATCTTATCTTTATTGGGAAATGCTGAGTGCGGAACGGGCAGCACGGAGAGCCAGGGACAGAGATGGGAGTAGGAAGGGGATCAGGAAACCAGAGACAATGAGGGCTGGACATAGAGATGTATGACTAGTGGGGCAGGGACAGAGACTTGGTAATAGGAAGCAAAACAGGGAGAGGGACACTGGAAGTGATGGGCAGAGTAAAGTGATGGGCAGAGTAAAAGAAGCCTGGAGAGCAGGACTGTACAAATAGGAGCCAGGAAGGAAGTGAGGCCAAGGAACAAGGCAGTGAGTGAATAAAAGTAGGAGCTCACAAGACTCTCCCGTGGCATACAATATTTTTTTATTGCACTACAGTGCAGAGGCGGGACCAAGAAAGTCACCTGACAGTCACGTGGTGCAGTACCTGAGAGCCTAATCACCCTTGTCAGCTGAAAGCTGAATTTAGTGCCATTTGGTTACACTGATTGACAGTAAAGATTGGAGATTATCGGTCCTATACAATCTACAAGTCTGTCTGATTGTGCCCGTGAACGTCTCAGGCAATGGTTTCTTCTTAATATTACATATAGGGTTCGAAGAAGCATCTCTCCTTTCTCCCCCAGCGACTCTCCGTCTCTAACTCATTGCTACCACTCCTTTCCCCTACCTCCGACTCACCGAGCCCACACGGGCATGTCCCCTGGCCAACTAAACAGTCTCCTTCTCACCTTGTCTTTGAATGACGCACACTCGTCGTCCTGGGTCGTGTTGAGATTGGCTCCGTTCTCCTGGAACGTCACCCTTTTCCTGGATGACGTTCGCGGGGCGCTATCAGAATCGCTGTCGGTCGACTGCGCGGAATGGCCGCCATTGGTCGTCACGTGGGTGAAAGAGGACGTAGCTGCGTAGTCGTTGCTGTTACAATCTGTGGCTCCGTTGAACATGGAATGGTAGTCTCCGACGACACCCCCACCGGAAGAGTCACTCACGGCTGAGCGCACCTTTACCTTCTGGACGACAGTTTCGCTGGTGGACGTACCTTTGCTCTGATGGAGCCAGAATGGCTGAAGACCGCTCGCCATGGCAGCAACCTGTACGGGATCTGGGGCAAAGTTTCAGGGAAGGACGAAGCAGCTTGCTGGGAAGATGAATGTTTTCCTTGGGAGAGAGTACAGATTGCAATCCGCCCGCTCACAGCAGTGTTTCAGCGTAACATCCCTAACACCCTGGCACCAGTAATTGCTTTAAGGGTGTGACTGTTATTGCAAACTTTCCAGACCGACCTGTTGTCTTTTTCTAATTTCTCAAGCACTTTGTTTGAGTAGAGAAATATACACATTAAATCTCGAAGCAGATAATTGTGAGAAAAACAGCACAGATACATACACATAAAACGGGTATAAAGGCATACACCGAACGATAACACTTGTAGTGACAGAAAGCAGAAAAGCAGACCTGGTTAAACAATACAGGTACTGTACCAGATTCCTACAAAGGCGGAGGCAAACTATCAGAGCCCGACGGGCAGAGGAATGCACAAGGAAGCATACAGACTTACTCGCACTGCCACTTAAAGAGAAACGCACAGACATGGCACGGATTAACAAAAAAAAAAATGTTTAGGGCACCCCACCCCCCTGCTCACATGTAATCCAGCAAAGTAACACATAATCACATACACACATTTACAGAAAACGCACAGAAGCAAGCTTCAAATAAACATACTGAAAGATACACACTAATCCACAGACAGGTAGACCCTGCCACTGAACTCAGGCGATGACACACACACACTGTCACAGAAAGATAAACACCCAGACACATTTAGGCAGTCAGGGGTGGCTTTCCAGCAGTGCAAAAAAGGAAAAATAAAATGATAACGCAATGTTATTTTCATTTTATTTTTCCATAGTGGCTCAGTTGTGGGTGTGGGATAGGGCTGGGCTGTCAACAGCAGGGGAAGGAGCGGTGGGAACTCTCTAAGTGTGCATGACCGGTTGGCCGGCCATCTTGTATTGCACAGCCTGGGTGGAGAACATGCACAGGATGCTAGTCCCTGTCTGAGCGCCGAACCACGGTGCTCAGAGCAATCACGATGCTGCTGACATCAGCGATGTGATTGGCTTAGGGGAGACTATGTGCTTCCTGCTTCTGGGACTTGTCAGGAAGAGAAACGGCAACAGAGGAGGGATGGTGGCTGTGAAGAGGTAAGTCTCGATTTTATTTTCACTCCCTCACCCGCCCTGCCACCCCCAATCCGTGCCAGCCGCCACTGCAGAGAAGGGGCTGAAACTCACAGATAATTAAACACACAAATCTGCCCAGAACGTATAGATAAACATACACAATCAGGTACAGCAACACAGAATCACACACGCTTTCAGATTGATACAAACTTGCTGAAAATTCCAAATAAACGCTCACATCCCCCAATGCATGACCATTTACAGGCACACATCCATCACATGTTTTTAGTCAGTAAGTCACAGACGAGGCCAAAGTTAAAAACAAACTACAACTGATCCTGCTGCGGCTAGTGAATCTGAGTACTCAGGCGATTCTAGTAGGTCACATGTCACACTGTTAACCATGCTTGATCTGAACTGTTACTACCTCCTCATTTGTAATAGTGGCAACAATGGTGTCTTCCCTCACCTGGACAAAGCCAACATCCTCAATCTTTACCTACCTGCCGATACGCCTTTCAGTGCCCAGAATACTGCAGCCAAACTGAAATCTACAAAGGAGCTCTCAGGCAACATCAACCGAACAAGAATTCACCTTACTGGCTACACATCAATGCACATGTGACCTTCAGAGCAGGGCAAAATGAACAGAAGCTTTATCTGGATTAATTCTCAGTGTCCCATTCTCTCTGCCTAAAGGCTCTATGGGGCCATCCGGGTCACAGAGCAACCTAAGCAACCTATAGAGCTCTGTAGTGTCTACCCAAATATACATCCAGTGCTCCATCCAGCAATGCGTACATATGTCCACAGATCAATATGCAGTGAATCACATGCTCATCTTACTGTTAAACCAAATGTTCCAATAAAATTGTTCCCTGTGATTTCGGGTTAACTAGTGTGCCGCAGAATCTGACAGAGACCTCTAGCTGCAGGTTCCTTACCTTAGAATTATCCCCAAGCATCAGACTGGTAAGCAGTACCCCTGCATGCCGGTATGTGACATCGTCACCATTGCTCCTGCTGAAAGTGAATTGCGCGCAGCCTATATAGGTGCCACCCCAGCGTACTGATGTCTGTTCTTTTCTTCCCATGCCAGTCAGCGCAGATCCTTCCCAGTGCCCCATGGCTGTTCACCAAGATGATGGCTGTGGTTTCAGCTTATCTGCATCGATCAGGGGTGCCAGACTTCCGTTATATCCGCAATTGGCTGTTGAATGTAGACTCACCCCAGGTGGTCGTTTCCCACCTCTAGACTACGGCAGAATGCCTGCACTCACTGGGGCTTACTATGGACGTGCCAATGTCACACCAACCCCTTTTTAGATGCATCCTGTCTTTCAAGCTGTTCTGGGCACAGTGAAGTTTCGAGCTTATCCTCCCGATCGAAAAATCCAGATATTCAGGCTATGATAGCGATGGTTCATCCTCTATCCTAGATTTCGGCTAGACTGACTCTGAGCCTGCTGGGCATCATGGCCTCCTGCATCCTGAGTGAGACACATGCCCAATGGCATATGCAGGCTCTGCAGTGGGACCTAATTTTCCATTGGGCGCAGCATCAGTGGAATATCTCTGACATGGTCTAGGTCGCTGAGGGCACTGCAAAAGTTTGCATTGGTGGTTAACAAACCGTGATTGGTTCAGCAGCAGACCCCTCTCCCTTCCCCAACCAGATCTGATAGTAGTGGTAGATGCATCACTCGTAGGCTGGGGCGGCCATCTGGGAGAGGTGGAGATCAGAGGCCTCCGGAAGAATATGGGCTGCACACTCTACATCAACCTTTTGGAATTTCGAGTGATCCGACTGGCATTGAAAGCCTTTCTACCCTCCATCAAGGGAAGGCCAGTGCAGATGTTCATGGACAAGACCAAAGCCATGTGTAACTGCAACAAACAGGGTAGTGTGGGTTCGGGGACCGTTTGTCAAGAGGCCCTACATTTGAACAAAGGAGTGACTAGAGAAGGACAATATTTAACGGGGTCCAGTGTACAAGTCCAACAACTAGTAACACAAGAAAGGGTACAGAGTGTCCCGGGAAGAGTGGAAAAAGTAGAGTGCGTGTACTAGAAGAAGGGGGGAATCCCCTTGTTGGAACTAAAACCCTCACACACCCAGGTAACTAGGTGTCGTGCTTCATCATATGGGTTCTGCTCCTCGTCAGACTGGCGCTGCAATGTCTGACAGGCTCCCGAAACTGGGGCTCTTTATCGGAGATCTTTTGTTCCGGCCATATGGTGCATGCGTGTGAGAGGGCAGGGAAGTGTAGTCGTGGCGTGAAAAGGTGAATTAAAAAGGTGGGTCAGTCCACAATGTAATTTATTCGCGTGGTTGACTCCCTTGATTAAAAAGGTGAGAGGGGAGATAAATGCCCTGAATTTATCCGAGCATAATAACTACTACCCTCTGGTCAGGTCGACATGTTTCTTGCCAAAGTGGCAATTCCTCAGGACCTCGGTAAACAGTACTACACAAAAGAAAGAAAAATTACAGTGTGGTATACAACCTTCTTTAGTAGGTTTTACCGGTACGCAGGCCGATTGGTCCTGCTGAAGTATTGCGACCTGTAAGAATAAAGACATATCACAGGACAGTAGGATGAGTGCATTATTCCATCGTAGGTGGTCCGCAAAAGTTTATTTCAAGTACACACACAAGAGTGAAGGGTTAAAATCGGTGAAAAAGGTTACAGGCATAGTGAAACGGTAATTGTATCCAACAACTACCTCACTTATGCAGAGTCATGCTCATTTGAGTTCAGAGGAAGCAAAAATTACTGCAAGGTGAAGAAAACCGGGCTGTTATGCTTACTCCAGAGAATTCCCTAAGGTGCCCCGCAGACTGCTCCCGTGGGACCGGCTGTCAAGGTATGGTACCTAGTAAGGAGGAGATGTCATGGGCGATGTATATTACCAGCGGGGCTCAGTGGTGGTTAATACAAGGGAAAATGGGATTGGTAAAGCCCAATATGGACAACACGTGAAGGCTGCCAGTCAGACTCGGACCCGGAGTGGGGGTTGCTTCGAGCGAACAAGTGCCCTGTAATGCAGTAACGGTCAGCAGCGGTTGTCTGCCGCCCAAGGGGCGCAGGAGATCCAAGGACCACACGCCGCTCGCGCCACGCCTCCGCTGGAGAACCAACGGAAAACCGAGGCTGCGGCAGCGCGCGGTGACCCGACCCGCCGCGGACACCCAGGCAGCCGACTAACCCCACATACAATACTGTGCCACGGAAGCAATTGGCTTCCTAAACAGCTAACCTCGAGGGTTGTATTGAGCGAGAGCTGAGCAACTTATCCGGTGTCGCGGTACCAGCTGATAGGCGATCATGAGTCGAAGGGCAAAGTGAGAGGCTTACCTCCGGTGCTGCAGCGGAAGCCGCGTCCCCGTCACCAGCCGCGCATCGTACCACTTTTCTGTATTTTCCCTGACGGTTCGGTGCACCTGCCAACTCCTAGGCTAGAACCTTCTATTATATCTAATGTCCCATTGGTCATTTACATCCCTCATTCCCTTCCTGAACAAGGGCTGGCAGTCAGGCGCCACATGTACCCATCCTTGACTGACCGTGTTTAACCTATCACTCTCTATTCACGGCTCATAACCCAGCCTGTACACTGCATGTGCCCCTTTCACTTCCATCGTCCGGGGTTCCCTGCCCTTGCTTAGATGGCCGCTGCCTGTATCGCCTAGTCCTTCACCTTCTATGCGGTCTATCCTCCACCTAGACTTTGCTGCAACCGCGCATTCGCGGCTGGTGACGGGGACGCGGCTTCCGCTGCAGCACCGACTCGGCGGAACAGGGATGCTTTATATACCGGGATCCTCCCCCGCTCTCGCCACCAGCTGCTCTGCGCCCTGTTCGGACGCTGTACATGGGGGTAGGTTCCAACGGCCAGGACCGTGCGCCGCCGGTGGTAAGCCTCTCACTTTGCCCTTCGACTCATGATCGCCTATGAGCTGGTACCGCAACACCGGATAAGTTGCTCAGCTCTCGCTCGATACAACCCTCGAGGTTAGTTGTTTAGGAAGCCAATTGCTTCCGAGGCACAGTATTGTATGTGGGGTTAGTCGGCTGCCTGGGTGTCCGCGGCGGGTCGGGTCACCGCGCACTGCCGCAGCCTCGGTTTTCCGTTGGTTCTCCAGCGGAGGCGTGGCGTGAGTGGCGTGTGGTCCTTGGATCTCCCACGCCCCTTGGGCGGCAGACAACTGCTGCTGACCCTTACTGCATTACAGGGCACTTGTTCGCTCGAAGCAACCCCCACTCCGGGTCCGAGTCTGACTGGCAGCCTTCACGTGTTGTCCATATTGGGCTTTACTAATCCCATTTTCCCTTGTATTAACCACCACTGAACCCCGCTGGTAATATACATCGCCCATGACATCTCCTCCTTACTAGGTACCATACCTTGACAGCCGGTCCCACGGGAGCAGTCTGCGGGGCACCTTAGGGAATTCTCTGGAGTAAGCATAACAGCCCGGTTTTCTTCCCCTGGCAGTAATTTTTGCTTCCTCTAAACTCAAATGAGCATGACTCTGCATAAGTGAGGTAGTTGTTGCATACAATTACCGTTTCACTATGCCTGTAACCTTTTTCACTGATTTTAACCCTTCACTCTTGTGTGTGTACTTGAAATAAACTTTTGCGGACCACCTACGATGGAATAATGCACTCACCCTGCTGTCCTGTGATATGTCTTTATTCTTACAGGTCGCAATATTTCAGCAGGACCAATCGGCCTGCGTACCGGTAAAACCTACTAAAGAAGGTTGTATACCACACTGTAATTTTTCTTTCTTTTGTGTAGTACTGTTTACCGAGGTCCTGAGGAATTGCCACTTTGGCAAGAAACATGTCGACCTGACCAGAGGGTAGTAGTTAATATGCTCAGATAAATTCAGGGCATTTATCTCCCCTCTCACCTTTTTAATCAAGGGAGTCAACCACCCGAATAAATTACATTGTGGACTGACCCACCTTTTTTAATTTACCTTTTCACGCCACGACTACACTTCCCCGCCCTCTCACACGCATGCACCATATGGCCGGAACAAAAGATCTCCGATAAAGAGCCCCGGTTTCGGGAGCCCATCAGACATTGCAGCGCCAGTCTGACGATGAGCAAAACCCATATGATGAAGCATGACACCTAGTTACCTGGGTGTGTGAGGGTTTTAGTTCCAACAAGGGGATTCCCCCCTTCTTCTAGTACACACACTCTACTTTTTCCACTCTTCCCGGGGAACTCTGTACCGTTTCTTGTGTTACAAGAGGCCCTACTTCTCTGGGCATGACTGAAACGATAGAGCATTTCCCTAGTAGTTCAACACTTAGCTGGATCTCTGAACGTAGGAGTTTATGAACTCAGCTGAAGATGCCTAGCGGATCACGAATGTTATCTTCATTCAGAGCTGGTGTATGGTCTCTTTCAGCAGTGACGAGAGCCGTGGTTAGATCTGTTCACCACCGCTGAGAACGCGCAATGTCAGAAGTTCTGTGTGCTGTAGATTCCAAGGTGGCTGTTGCTTGGAGACGCTTTATGTCTCAAGTGGAGCTCCAATCTCCTGTACGCCTTTTTGCTCATACCACTCCTACCCAGAGTTCTCAAGAACTTCAGGAACGACCGGGGCCCAGTCGTCCGTGTGGCTCCTGACTGGGCTCGGAGAGTCTGGTTTCCTGAGCTGTTGAGCATGGCCATCGGTCCAATGATCAGGCTGCCCCTTTTGAAGAATCTTCTCACATAGAAGCAGGGGAGGGTTCTCCACCTGAACCAGTCAACGCTTCACTTTCATGCGTGAAGATTGAGCAGCAACAATTGGCAGCTTTCGGCCTTCCACCCGAATTCTGTAACCTCCACTAAGACGGTAAATGCCGGCCATTGGAGCAAGTTTGTGGCATGGCGTACAACCAAGCAGGTTAAGCCTTTATCTGCACCCCTTTCCCACGTTCTTTTGTTTATCCTTACCCTGGCCCAGCAAGGCTCTGCATTATGTACATTGAAGGGTTATTTATCAGCTATCTCCCCCTTCCTGCGGCTGCCAGATCAGCCTTCTCTCTTCAAGTCTCCAATTATAAATAGGTTCCCCAAACGTTTGCAACAGTTATTTCATCCAGATAACTTTGTTGTGCCTCAATGGGATTTTAACTTGGTTGTTACTTTTTTAATGTAATCTCTCTTTCAGCTACTTTATACCTGCCCTCTTAGGTTTCTCACTTTCAAGATAGTCTTTCTGGTGGTAATTACATCTGCCCAGAGGGTCAGTGAACTGCAGGCCCTGTCATCCCAGGCTCCATATGTCTCTTTCTTTCCAAACAAACTTCTTGCTGAAGGTGGACCCTATAGGCCCGTCCATCACTTTGCCTACTTTTTATGCTCAGCCGAAGATTTTATGTCTTCTACAGTGGTGCTTGAACCCGCCCCTCTTCTCCATTGGCTGGCCTCGTAAATGCTGGTCAGCCATTGGAGGAGAGGGGCGTCACTCTGTTCTAGCCCCGGCTTTAGCAGATTCGGGGGCGTGTTTTTTTGCATTTTTTAATCAGTGACATAATCTGTCACTCAACTGCAAAAACACGCCCCCGAATCCCAAAATGACCGCGTGTTTCTCCGAGGCATTTCCGCCTCGCCTCGGAGAAACGTGGTTATTTTATTTTATTTTATTTATTTATGCGTTTTTATATAGCGCGGACCTTACCCGAAGGCGTCGGAGCGCTTCACAAAAGGAACAGAACTGATACATGAGGAGAACATTACACGTGAACAGATTACAAAAGCAGACGTTAAGTTACATGAGGTAAAAGTGACAATTGTGAGCAAACAAAATACATGAGGTAGCAAAAAGTGCACAGGAGGAAAAAGTGACAAGTGTGCAGGTTACAAGAGAAAACAAAGTACAATTAGAGGTGTAATACTGCAAAATATGCTAGACACTCAGGCACAAGATTAAACGCAACGTAGGCAATGGTGGCACTTGTGCAAGTGTCAAAGGCAAACAAAATGTGAGCAGTAGCATACTGTGTGTTACAAGGGAAAAGTGGTTTCTGCAAGTTACAAAAAAGTACCAAACACAAGTACAAGGATAAAACAGCAGTGAATGTTAAACACTCCAACCACAAGAGCACACTGGGAAGGCACTTCCATAGTCAAGGAGAATAGAATTTTCAGTAAAGGGAGGTCTCCCTTCAGATAATAGAGTGGACGTGGATTACTTTTGGAGGTGTCTTTGGAGGAGGAGAACTTTGAGGTCCGTTTTGAAGGCCTGGGAGGAGGCGGTGGTCCGGAGCTGCGGCAGAAGGGAGTTCCAGATTCTCACCGTGTTGCCTGAAAAGGATTGGGCCATCATTCTTTCCTTCTTGAAAGTGGGAGGTTCAAGCAGAAGATTTTCCGCATTACGTGATGGTCTAGATCCTCCGGAAAGTTTCAGTTTATTCGCCAGGTAGCTAGGAGAGGAGGAGTGCAAGGCTTTGTGGGTGATACAAGCGGTCTTGTAGATAGCTCTAGCCTGAAGCCAGCAGAGGGTGGATAACATCGGCGTGATGTGGTTGCTTCTTTTGGCCCCATAAATGAAACTTGAGGAGGAGAAGAGGAGGAATTCAGTTTTGGAGGGATTCAGAATCAGTTGATGAGTAAACATCCAGTTTTGAATGGAGTCGAGATTAGAGCTTAGGATAGAGAGATCGTGAGTGGAGACAACCTTGAGGTAGATTTGAGTGTCGTCTGTATAGAGATGATAGTGGGTCCCGGATTTACTTAGGAGATTTCCTAGTGGTTCTAAATAGAGATTGAACAATGTGGGTGCAAGTGTAGAGCCTTGAGGAACACCCTGACCAACCGCCCCAGGAGATGAAAGACTGTTCGCTATTTTGATCATTTGGGATCTATCAGAGAGGAAGGAGGCAAACCATTTAAGCACAGTGCCCTCCATGCCCATTCTCTGTTGAAGAATGTTGAGGAGGGTGTTGTGATTGACAGTGTCAAAGGCTGCAGAAAGGTCAAGGAGAATTAGAAGACAGGACCCCCCCCCCCGAGTCGAGGATCCTCAGAGCGTCATCAACCACTTGCAGTAGGGCTGTTTCAGTGCTGCAGTTTTGAATGAAGCCAGACTGGAAATTGTCAAGATTATTGTCCTTGATATGATGAGAGAGTTGTTTCGCTACACATCTTTCTGTAATCTTCGCAAGAAAGGGTAAGTTAGTGATGGGGCGGAAGTTGTTAAGTTCAGATGCATCAGCAGTTGGTTTTTAAGCAGCGGGGTGACCTGCCCAGTTTAGAAGGAGACAGGAAGGGAGCCTTGATAGAGGGAGAGGTTGACCACAGTGGTCCAGTAGGAGAGGGAAAGGGTATAAAAGTTAACGGCAATGGCACTGGGGATGGGGTCCGGATGATGGTTGGAGGGCTTTGTTTCGCGGATGCACTTGAGAAGGGCATCTTCAGATATGGGGTCAGAGTTCTGCCAAATGGCTAAGGATTTGCACACCTCTGGAGGAGTAGGATGAGCGGCCTGATCCACAAGTGATTTCACTTTTTCATCGAAGAATATAGCGAAATCCGCTGCTCTCTTTGCAGAATCCTCCAACTTGGAGGATGGGGGAGAGCAGTCAGGAATCTTGATGAGATCGAATAGTTTTTTGGGTCTATTTTTGGCTGAGTCCAGGAGGGTTTTGAAGTGCTCCGCTTTCCCAAGGTAGATGTGCTTGTGGTACTTGGTACTTGGATCTTGCGGAGCGAAGCGTGGACAATTAATCGGTGGAGGGCACTTGCCTCCATTGTTTCTCCAGGAATCTTAGCTGCTTCCTTTCTTCATAGAGGGATTTGTTGAACCAAGGTGCTGAAGGGGTGGGCCTTAACCTTTTGCTTTTGAGTGGAGAGACGTTATTGATTTCAGCTGCAAGAACTGTGAGGCATTGGGAGGTGAGTTCGTCAACATCTAGGTTCGGGTCTAGCCTTGGAAGTGATAACAAAGCTGATTCACAGAGGGGACCGACATCAATATTTTTAGCATCACGGAACCAGGAGATAGCCCTCTTGGGTTGGCCAAGAGTTATAGAGTGTGATAGTTGAATAGAGAATGGGATGAGGAGGTGGTCAGACCAATCTACATTAATGGGGGTACTGATAGAAAGCAAGCCTGCTTTAGAAATAACAAGGTCCAAGATTGAGCCCTTAGAGTGAGTTGATTCTGTGCAGTGTTGGATGAGATCATTTGCAGAGAGGAAGGTGGCCAGGGAGTTTGTGGAAAAGTCTTACGGTAAGCCCCAGTGGAGATTGAAGTCACCCACGAAAGTCTGATTGTCACTTCGCGAGTATTGGTCACTGATGAAGTCAGTGAGTTCCTCCTAAAACGAAGGGCCACTACGAGGCGGGCGGTAAATGACATGGAATCTGAGGGGTGAACGGTGGTGCACTTGTAACTCAAGAGAAAGGCATTTTCAAAGGTGTGGGAGGAGCTGATAGGAAAGGCCTTAAGTTGAAGGGAGTTTCTAAAGATGACTGCAAAACCTCCCCCGTGCTGTCAGTTCTGTCATTCCTAAGTATAGAATAGCCTGAAGGTAATAGGAGATCAAGATTAGAGTGCGAGGTATCTTTGAATCAGGTCTCTGTGAGGAAGAGCATGTCAATATCGCCCCTTCCTTTCTGCTTTCAGGAGCTGCTCGGCTCCGCTCACCTCCCCCCCTTCCCTCTGCCCTCCTCCGTCACGCTCTCACCTCCCCCCTCCCCCCCGCCGCAGCTCTCTCCCCCCCCCCCCCCACCCCCCGCGCCACAGCTCTCTCGGAGGAGTCAGTGACCCGGGTTACAGCGGCTGCCAGACAGTGTGTTACTGGACGGGCCCCCGGCCCGCAACGACTGGACAGCCTGGACTAGGTGTTACATCTCTTATGACAACTGATAATGATATTGTACTGTGAGGAGTCTTCTATGGGGTACTCCTAAACGTTCATAGGAACACGGGGTGGTCTGGGCGGCGGCTGACTCAAGTGCCCGCCCCCGCGACGCCACCCGAGCAAGCCGGTCCGAGACCCCTGACTGCAGCTCAGCTCACCTCACACTGAGCAGGCCAGAGCAAGCTTCGGGCTGCCGGTCACCAGACAAGCAGAGGCGCTGGCGGCCGACGGAAATGCAGCAGCACTCCTGGCTGCATAAAGTAAGTGTGTTTACAAGGCAAGCCCTGGATGCTTACAATAATTCATTGATGTAGCATGTTGATTTAAAGTTCCTTTTGTTGTGCTTGCCAGAATTTAGAGCCTCTGCCTGCCAACAATGTCCATTTTGGTGAGTATCAAACGAAACCAGCTTATTTACTGTGTTGACAAAGCTACGATACATGTCTACACAGAGTGCGGCTTTTTTAAACTCCAAATCATAACGCGCAATGACAACACACCTCTCTTTTAATCTGTTTCAAACTAACTATACTACGTGTACCATGCCTCAGCCTCCCTCTCCTGAGGCTTGCCCAATGCCCGTGTGTGGTGGCTCTGGCGACTCGAGTCAGCTGAGTGTTGTTGATTATTTATTAGGCAGCTGACGGGATGAGGCCTCTCAAATCCCGGGAGACTCGGCCCGGGTGCATGTGGGACAGAGAAGCCATGGAGTAGAGTGAGGATACTTGATTAGTTGCTAGGGAGGAGCATGGAGGCCCAGACATATACACTATGTGCCTTATTACTTACCTAAGATAGCCAGACACGCACACTGCGACCTCCACTTCACTATTCGTGCCTTGAGCTGAGTTAAGGCACACACACAGCCTCATACACAGCACACTTTGTAGCATTGTGGAGTACAGGCATGAGGCAGACAAACTAAACACAATGCTATTTTCATGTTGTGCACAGTACAAACTAACGCAACAGGAGAGATTAATGTATGGAAATGAGCTCTCACCGGGATTGTATGCAGTTAACACTTGGTTATTTGTAGCATTTATTCAGTCTAGGTAAACTTGGTGAAGTAGTGTGGCTCACTGGTTAGAGGCGGCAGACCCGAGAGCAGAGGACTGCCCGGGACCAGGGTTCGATTCCCGGCGCGGCAGGTTTCTGGACCAGGGTCAGCGGACTCGATAATTCTCTCGCCTCGGTGCCCACTCTGATCAGCGATCACACTCGGCAACTCTGGGCATTAGCTTGCCTCATCTTCACTAACGGCCCCACCAGACCGCCGGGGATGCCTGGTCTCACCCTGGAGATACCCATTAAGGGACCATCTCTCAGGGAAGCCAGGAAGGGTTTCGCAGCGGTCGAAGCACCTTGGGACCCTACGGGTAAGTAGTGCGCTATATAAATGCCTATACATTTACTTGTCTTCATTGCCTGGTTTTGTTTGCGAGTGTCACTCCTAGTCGTTGAAATGTCACTCATAATTTCACTGAATTTATGAAAATGTCACACTTGGCCATCTGAAACCTTGGCAGCTATGCTCCCCGGGGCTTGTATTACAAAAGGGGGGTGCGGTGCAACCCGAAATCAGTCTAAAATGTCAAAAATCAGCCCGTAAGCGCAGCTATGTGTGCGTACCTGCTTTCATTGGAGCCTTTATTGTGAGGCTCATGGCGAAAAGTACTCTGCCTATTCCAGTAGAACGTGTTTATGACCGGCTTTTAACGAGTGTACAACTTTTACACAGTTATATCCAGTTAACAGGACAACTTGGGATGGCGCTCCGCCTCTACCTCCCCACAAGCGTCTCACATTGGATGGCAAGTGCGGTAATGGGCGGGGCTGCCTGCAACAGTGAACACGCGCCCATTACTGTGACGCGCTCTTTTGGACTCCCGCTCGTCCCCCGGGGAGTCGCCGTTTCAATCGTTGGAAAGAAGCAACTGGAGGTTCCCGGAAGAGAAATGGAGGAGCCAGCAGGAGGTGTGGGGATCGTGAGGTAAAGGGCTGGGCGACGAGGTTCCGTGGCCATGTAGTCTGATGGCGGCTTGGGGGTTGCCGTGCTTCTCTTTATTTAATTTTATTTTATTTAATGCATATTTATAAAGAAGCACCTCTTCTACGTGTCTAGGCGAGCACGTGCCACGCGGACTCCTTCAAGGAGAAAACATCTGGGTTTTCCATGGGGGCGGTGGTGGGCAGGGGGCGTATCCACTCAGTATTTGCTGTGCTCTGCCAAGACTCGTTGGGTTCTCATGGTGCTTTCTGTGTGTGTGCAGGGGCCATACATAGGAGGTTGCTTACATTTGCTGTGGATAGGACAGGAAGTGGTAGATGAAAAAGGCAGGCCTAAGCCCTGAAACAATTTCCGTGGTGGAGCCTAAAGGGTTGATAATGGTGCCACTGTACCTGTCATTCTAAGGGGGTGGAATTCCCGTTGAAATTTGCAAGAGCACCTTACCTGAAGGCACCGAATAAGGAGGGAATAATGGTAAATGCCTGGCCAGGAATAAGTGAAGAATTAAAAACCCATTTTCTCCCAGATCAAATTAGAACCATAATATCTAGACTAAACCTAACACGGGCAGCCGGCCCTGACAACCTGCCAGCTGTCATAATAAAAACAAACATAGAATGGTGGGCAGAGTTCCTTTCAAATATGTTTTTATGGATCCTAAATTCAGGTGAATTCCCTGCAAACTGGAAAGGGGCTATTGTTAGGCCAATCCATAAAAAAGGTGATGTAAACACCCCTAAAAATGACTGCTTAATAAACCTCTTGGATATAGGCGAAAAGGTCTTTTCTAAGGTAATCCTAGGGATTCTAAAGGAGTGGGTGGAAGACAAACAGATAATACCCCCAGAGCAGGGGGGGTTCAAAGAAGGCCACTCAACGATTGACCATTGCTTTGCTCTGTGGTCCATCGCACGGAAGTCAATTGATCAGAGGAGTAATCTATTCTGCTGTTTCGTTGACTTCCGTGCAGCCTTTGATCTTGTGGACAGGGATCAGCTGTCGTCAACACTAATAGGGTATGAATTACAGGATGACCTGCTGGCCCTTGTCCAAGCATTACATACAGAAAATTGGGCACAGATAATATTGGACACGGATGGAGGACTGACCAGGAGAATCCCTATTGGAAACGGCTTAAGACAGGGGTGCGTTCTAGCCCCCCTGCTGTTCGCCCTGTTTTTAGCTGACCTACCCCAAGTATTAAGAGATGTCAGAGGGGCGAACCCGAAGTTGGGAGGAAGGCACATATCGTGCCTCCTTTATGCCGATGACCTAGTAATAATGGATCAAACGGAGATAGGCCTCCAGAGAAAACTCAATAGGTTTAAAGATTACTGTACGAGTAAAAAACTAGTGGTAAATATGGATAAAACCAAAATAGTATGTTTTGGGAGAAGGAAAGTGAAGTCCTCGTGGTATCTTGGCACAACCTTGCTTGAGAGGGTGACCAACTATAGATATTTGGGAATGTGGGTCTCAGGTAACCTGAAATGGCATACACACCTGCAAGCATTAAAAATAAGGGCACTGGCGTCGGTCAAAGGCCTAAAAAGCTTTAATAACACCTATGGTGAAAGGTCAGATAGACCGGTCTTAAAAGCTTATCAAGCAATGGTTCCCCCACAATTTCTGTATGGAGCCGAGGTTATTTATCTCAGTGGTAAGACCTCCTGGGATAGTGAAGAGGGAAATATATTAAAAAGCTTATTCGCTCTGCCAAAATCCTCTATGGTGCAGGCAGCACGACTGGAGCTGGGAATAACCTCCTGGGCTATTACAGTTTGTATGAGCCTTGTACGCTTCTGGCAGCGGTTGGGAGTAGGGGAAATTGCTAAAATCTCCCAATGGGCTAAGGAGGAAATTATCAATAGTGAGCTCCCCTGGGCAAAAGAGGTAAGAGCCTCAATAAGCAAGGCTTATGGGGTGCTAGATTTGAAGGTATGTTTGCCGCAAGACCCCATAATATTTGGGAAAAAAGAATTAAAGACTCAGGGGGTCAATATGTCCCGTAGTTATGACCGGGAATACCTTGCTCAAAAGACCTCGGTAGCACACATGAAAGTGGCTTGGGAGAGCAGTCAGCACTTCCCTTACGTGGACCGGTTACCTAGCCATAGTCTGAGGCGAGAAGTCCTGAAAATGCGAATTGGCATAAACCCATGCTATGCAAATAACGGGGTTCGAAATTTAATGATAGGAAGTAATGGGAAATGCACTTGCACTTTAGGAACCACCTGTGATATGTTACATATTTTATTAGATTGTACGAGATTTTTAGACTTTCGAAAGGAGTTTTTATGTCCGATTTTTAAAAAATATAAGATTACGCACAGAATGCAAGCTGCCACTCTTTTGGTGGAAATTGAGACTTTAGATATAGCCTGCGCGTTGGGGAAATATATGAACAAAGTTAGGTGGTTCCTCAAATGCGCAGAAGAACATGTATAGTGTAGCCCTTATCCCTGAATAAAGGTAGAGATACTAAGGGATAATAGTAGTAAAAACTGCATTTTGAAGAAGGTATATATAGGAAATTTTAGCGATTTTAACAAATAAATGTTATAATACTCCGTTTTAAAAGGAACAAGAGAAGTTAATTTTTAAGTATCTTGAGGTGTAATTGTGGTTTTAATATTATCTTGTTATGCTGCTGCTCTTTTTCTTGTTGAAGATTACCATGTTTTGCTGTTGTCCTTTCTCTTATCACGGAATGTGGAATGTACTTTTAAGGTTTTAACAAATCAAATAAAGTTTTGTTTGACTGACTGACTGACTGACACCGGTGTTTATGGCAATGGTTCGATAATCTTACAATGAGCTGAAAAGACAAATCTCGCTACGTAAAATAGTGCGATATGCCTTCATAACTGGGACAGTGTCGCCCCCCCCTCTTCTTGTCATATTTGTGTCAGTGGGGTGTGCGATAGTACCCGACACAATCCACCCCTCAATTGCTTATTACCAATACATACTCTCCCTAACGTGTACACAAAGATCCTCTTAACAATTATGTTAACAAATAAATGTCACTTAAATCCAGCTCTAAACTCCTAGTACCCATAGTAAACCTGTCCCCCGGCTATAGAAACTGGGTCCCTACAATGCAACCAGGTATGTGTAAATGAATGGTCTGAAAACTTTCTCAAGATGTGTGCAACATACACAGGCCTTCTCTCTAGTCTGGGACATTCCTGCAGCTTGCAAAAGGATATTGGAGATGGTGCTAAATGTTAGACAGTTTCCTTGATGTTCATGTATATAGGATGTTGTGCTTATGGAGCCAATGCATACTTTTTCTTTTCATCTCCTATTCCATGACTGTCTGGGCCCCTTGTTGCAGAAACACAACCCCTGCAGTTTGATAAACCACATAACATGCTAATGGTCTCTGATAACTTTCCCTGAACCTGTATGCTATGCTGAAGGATTCCAGCTACACCGGACTCCCTTATAGCTTTCTCCATTCCTACAGAGCTTGCAAGATTGAGATGCTTTAATGGTCGATCATAGTGTTCCTTTTAAGGACGCTTTGCATTTCTCAGCAGCACAATTTACTATTCCTCATCTTGTATGCTTGTTTATGTATAGAGTATAACGTTTTCTAGATATTGAAGATGTCAAATCAATGCCTACAACTAATAAAGGTAACAAGGTTTTGAATGAGTTCTCCAACTTCTTTCACCCAAGCCAACCCCTTCTTACCCTCGCCAAAATATGCCGGGCTTCCAGCTTGCCTGGCTCTTCCACAGCTTGGTGCATTCCTAGAGACCTTGCAAGATTAACTCCGAGATGGTTTGAGGCCTCCTCCTGTCCTATCAGAAGGAGGTTATAGATTTCTTGGACATTTTTCTACTAGACTGGTGGGGTGTAATTTTTTGACATTGGCGTAAATAGAACAATCTGTATTCTTTGTTCTCTTTTCCTACACAGAAACTCTCCTGTCACCTGGCTCTGTGTGTGTGTGGGGGGCGGGGGGGGGGGGGGGGGCTCTGTGTGTGTGTGTGGGGGGGGGGGCTCTGTGTGGGTGGCTCTATGTGAATTACTGTGTGGGTGGCTCTGTGTGGGTGGCTCTGTATGTGTGTGTGGGTGGCTCTGTGTGTGGGTGGCTCTATGTGAATGACTGTGTGGGTGGCTCTGTATGTGTGGCTCTGTGTGTGGGTGCAAATGCAATGGGTCTCGCATTTGCGAGAGATTAAGCTATTGACATTGTAAATGACAATGCCATTTGTTTATGTTTTAAAAACAAAAATATAAATAAAAATGTCATGAGCAATGCCAATAGCTCTAACTTTAACAATGCCGAGACCATTGCATTGTAAATGCTTGTTTTTATTTTTGTTTGCTGATATCTTAATTAAGGTAAACTAGTATTACTTTAATGAGACTGATATTGTAATCATAATGTTTTTATTGAAGAATCAGTGTCCTTGTATTCATCTGATTAATATTCAATTAAGCAAAGACCATGGGGGATTGGCATTACTGGACTTCCATTTATGCTATCAAGCCGCCTATTTAGATTCTTTTTCTGGTTTGTGTTTTGACCCACTGTCTTCCGATAATTGTTTTTTAATAGCAATATTAAAAGAGTTGGAGCTTCAACTTTCATTTGTTTTTAAACTTTGAAATGCCTAAAAAAACTAGAAACAGAACTTTAATAGAAATGATAGTCAGAAAGAATTAAATTGGCTTAAAGTAATGGATACTGGATTGCCAACCTTTCTTCTCATTACAGGACTGTAGAGGTTTGAGGCTGCATTTGTCAGGCCCTTTAGTCAAGCTATGGAAATCAGATATTTAACATATTAGTGGATTTTAAAATGAATAAAACATGTAAGACCTAGGACCGGTTCGCTCTGCAAGGGAATGAGACCAGGTCTGTATTGTGGCTTAGCTTTGCACAAATTTAAAGAATTATGAGGTACTATGATTCAAGCCTAGAGGATTTTACTCATCAATTATCGATATTACTGTTAGGATTTGGTACTCTGTAATACGTGCTGCATCAAAGTCTACAGGAACAAATGATTCCATTTTTTCTGTAAAATATGTCTTGCAACTGGGTGTGTTATTTCCCCAAAATCTTGGCCAGATATTTCTTCTTTTGGCCATTTAACTTTCTAAAGCAGCAAATTTCAAAATAATTGAATTTTTTGCTATATGGATGTTGTACCCTATGTATCAGCTTTTACATAAATAATTTCTTAATGTCGCTAATCAATGTTTCCGATGTAACACATTGGCACAAGGAGATTGGTTCCACATTTTGTATGCTTAACCAGCTTTACAAATGTTTTGGGGCCAAATATTTAGTTAATTATCTAGCAGCTTGGGGGAAGAGTGGTGCCAGACCTACTGATAATGTTATTTGGTCTTTCAGGTAATATTGGGGCACTATTGGAGAGTGAACAAAGATTTATATTTTTATCTTTCTCAAATGCATGATAGTTGTATTGACAACTTTGGAAATCTGCGTGATGCCCTTTGTATAATCAAAGGCAAGCTAAAATGGCTAGGTTGAGGCTATTCGAATTTATATATGCTAAACATAATAATCACTCGAGCAGATTCACACAGCGATGGTGTCTTTTACCTGATAAATGACGGGTTGAGATATTGCTTTATTTAAGTGATTTCCACAAGTGCAAGCACTTTGGTTTGTATTTTTGACTTTTTCCTATTATATTGTAATGCTCAATATTGCTTGGGCTCAGCATTCTAGAGGGAAGTCGATGGCTATTGCACTTTACGTTTTACATGGTTGATCTTTAGTGATTGTTTTACCTTCTGGTAAGTGTTGGAGTGTACAATCATGATCGGTTTCTCAGGTGTTTCGATGTACTATATCGTGATTAATTTGTCTCAGGCACCTCGAAGTAAGTTAGTGGTTTTTGCACTTTGATATTTTGTGTTTTTTTGCACTGTATCAATTTCAATTTATAATCTTTATTCGGTTCTTAAAAAGACACCATAAAAGCACATACACAATATACACACACAAAAAATGTTTTTTTATAAAAAGGTAATTTTCCTTTTAAAAAGAGTTATAAAAGTTAAAATTGTCTCACACCATAAGTCATTGAGCCAGGGGAACAGCGATCAATTATCAAAAGGGGTCGGGTAGTGTTAGAGTTAAGATTCTCTGGTGTTCCTCAGCCGTAATGCCATCCGGATAAAATTTATAGTGCAGAAAAGTGTGTAAGCATCCTCTGCTTCCTGTAGGAACTTCAGGGCCAATTTTGCTTGTTTAAACTTTAAGTCTTTCAAAATCCCCACCAGGAACTTACGTCTTGGTGCAGTATAAAGCGGGCACAATAAAACAAAGTGAAGGGTATCCTGCGGAGACCTGTGGTCGCAGCCGCAGGTACCCTTCTCTGCCACTGTGAGAGTGAACCCAGCCGGAACCGCAAAAAGATGGTGGAGCATGTTCAGCCTAAATCGGGTCATGACATAGCTATCCTGAGCATTGTACATGACCCTTAAATAAGGTTCCATTCCTTGCTTCGCCGTGAGTTCACTGTAAGATATGATAGTGGATTTGTGTCTTTCTTTCTCAGCCCTTAATGTCTGCAGCCGTGCAGGAAAAAGTTTTTTCACCAGAGCTTTGCTCTCGCTGGTTAGGGAGTCTGGAAATGTGAAAAAGCTTGTACAATCAATCTCTGCTAATGAGTTCTTGACGTACTTCAACCAGGGTATGGCATGACCTTTATCTTGTTTGAGGCAATCCTGTATAATTTGTCTTGTGAGGGCCGCCTCAGGGTTGGTCCATACTTTAACCCATGCCAGTAGAGGCTTAATTTTGATCCGGTCTTCTATGAAGGGTTCTCCCTCTTCTTCATGGATTATATAGGCCGGTACGCTCTGGGGCACTTTCAGAATTCTTCTCAAGAATTTATTTTCTTCAGTCTGTATTTGCTGTGCTTTGTTATCCATGAAGCCCCACACTTCTGCCCCATAGGATACCTTTGCACAGCAAATTGACCTATACAGGTTCAGTATTTGCTCTGGGGACCATCTTCCTAGTCTTTGACCATACCCCATAATGGCTCCTACTGATGCTGCCAGTTTCATTGAATGTTTCTCTACCAGAGGTTTGAAATTAAGATGGTTGTCGAACAAAATCCCCAGGTATGAAAAGGTCTTGACCTGGTCTATCCTGTGTGACCCAATATGATAAGTGAAGTTCCCTTTTGTCGGTTGCCCTGATGACATAATGTAAGATTTTTCCAAATTTGTTGATAGGTCCAGTTTGTCCATGAACCTGACAAAGCCGTCGATCAGCTTTTGTAGTCCTACAGGGGTTCTAGCGAGCAATACCGCGTCGTCGGCGTATAGTAATACGGGCACTGCACGATGACCAATTTGGGGAGAGTCCACCTTTAGTTTGAGAAGATCTTTTTCCAGCAAATTGATGTATATGGAAAAAAGGAAGGGCGCGAGGATACATCCCTGCCTTACCCCACTGGTGCAAGCAAAGGGATCGGTCTTTTTTCCCTCTTGTGTGTACCTCACACTTGCAGTTGTGTTCCAATGGAGGTTTTGCAGGGTGTCGACTAACGGTTGGTCCACTCCCAAATCCAACAGCATGGACCAAAGCTTACTTCTGTTTACGCGGTCGAAAGCCGCTGAAAGGTCCATAAACCCCATGTAAATGGAACCCTTCCCAGCGATGGTATATTTAGCTGTCAGGAGATATAAGTTCAAGCATTGGTCGGTGGTTGATCTGCCCTCCCTGAAACCATATTGGATTTCCGAGAGGACCTGGTGCTCCTCGGCCCAGTCTTGTAACCGCTGGAGAATAACTCGCCCCAATACTTTTGCGGTCACATCAATGAGCGATATGGGTCGGTAGCATTGAGGGTCGTCGCGATTCCCTTTTTTGTAAATAGGGACTATGGTCGCTGTTGACCAGGAACGAGGCAGTCCTGCCACCACTGCCTCGTTCAAGACCCTGGTGAGCAGCGGGGCCCACAGCTCGGGTTTACTCAAAAATAAGTCAGGTGGAATTCCATCCGGGCCGGGTGCTTTATTTTTACTGAGCCCTGTAATTCCCATTTCGACTTCTTTCAGGGAGAAGTCCATTTTAGCCGGCTGAAAGCTCCTTGGTGCATCCCCCTGGGTTAAATTGCTTGAGTGGTTGTATAGACTCTGAAAGTGGTTCTGCCATTGTTCCGGCAAGATGATGTTTGTTATTTTTGGTGTCCCTTGATCCTGGAAACATGGGGAGTTAATAACTTTCCAGAAACTTGCAGAGTCTTTCCTTTCAGCGGCGTCCCTTAGATCCTCCCAGGCTTGACTTTGTAAGCTTAGTTTACGCTTCTTCAGTGCTTTTTTGTATTTAGCCCTATTCTGTGCTATCAGGATCTTGTCCCTTAGTTTTGCATGGAGGCTGACTTTCAGTTTTTTTAACGCCTTGGTACAGGATGGGTCAAACCAACGTGGATTTGAGGGCACTTTGTTAACCCCAGTAGACTTTAAGAGATTGTTTACGTGGGATGCAATTTCTTCAAATGCCCTAACCACCAAAGCTCCATCCACGCTTGGGTCAAGGCATATGTTTATTGCTTCTGAGCCCTCTGCTATCAGTCTTTTGTAGAATCTATCCCCATCGATCCTGGCCCATTTAATTCTTCTTCCCTGGTCCACTGCTTTTTCTATGGTGTCAGTTCTCTTTGGAACCAGATTAAAATCGATGCCTTCTATTGTGGTGATAACCGGATTATGGTCACTAAAGATGCTTGTGTCTATCATAGTTTTACTGATGTTTCTTTTTAATAGCGGGGAGACTAAAATAAAGTCAATATAAGAGTGGCAGCCTCTTCCTTTGTATGTTGGGGTTAGTTCTCCTTTTTCACCCAGCACAACAAGGTCTAGTGTTTGAGTCAGGTTATGCCTTTTCGTTAGCCTCTCCAGGTCCCATCCCTCTTTTGAGTGAGTGAAGTGTGGGCCTTTCGTTATTGTGCATCTCGACCAGTCTTTGTTAAAAGGTTTGAGTTTATCACAAAGATGGCAATTAAAATCCCCCGTAAGTATTAAACTTTGGCGGTTTGGTGTCTTATTTGGGGAATGCAAATATTCTAGGCAGGCATCAAGCTCGTTTATGGCTGTTCCCTTTTCTATCGTGCCAGGGGCGTTATACCAGTTGACTAGAAAAAAGTTTAGTCTTGTGGAGTCAAACCTTAGTACTTGGAGGTTATGTGAAACCCAGTTAGTGTTTGACCAGGTGACCTGGATGTCTAAGTTGACGTATATTACAAGTCCCCCACTAGCTCTCCCCGAAGATGCCTTTTTTGCCGGAACAGAGAAACTTTTGTAGCCCTCAAGGCTATAGTCGTTTAGTTCAGTGACCCATGTTTCTTGCAGACATATGATTTGGAATTTGTTTATATAGCTGAGCCATTCTTGGGATTCAAATTTGGCCGCTAGTCCTGCTATATTCCAGGATATGACTTGTAGGTTTCCGGGATTGTTTTCCTTTAAGGTGCCTGTTAGGTCTCTTAATGGGAGCACTACCTGTTTTTTCACTTTGTATAATGTGTCGGGGTTGGGTAGTGAATGACAAAGGATGGCTGATCTGCTCAGTATGCTAGTTGACCTATGTTTTGGGGCGTTTAATGGGTCGCCTTTTCCCCTACTTCTATTATTGCTACCTCCTTTGCTGGGCGTGGGTTCTAATCTATTTCCCGCCCCGTGCTCCTTCCTGTTAAGAGTGGATTTATCTCTTTCGGCCTTGTGTGGTTGGGGGGTTGTGCTTCCCGTCCCTGTCAGTCAACCTCTTCAAGTACGCTAAACCTGTTCCAGTGTGCATGCTGCATTGGGAAAGGATTGTAATTTGGGATCACATGATATGGCCTTTGCCACTGGGGTAGTCTATATTGGGGGTCCATTGGGGGCATTCTGATCGGTGGTGGTCTCCTGCTCTGCGGAGGTCTATGAGATGCAAATGGGTAAAAGTAGGATAAATGTACCGGGTGGATTTGTGAATGGGTATAGCTAGGGGGGGCATTGCAGATAAAATTAACTGCTGCAATGTCTCTGAAGTTTACCGTGATAATGTCCCCTGCTATGGTCTTCGTGCCATTACCGATCCACTCCCCCCTTCGTACTGAGAGGATCTCCCCGTGAATATTGGGGGGTAGTGGTCTGTGAATTTGTAGCCACTGTGCACATTTGTTTTTACACTCTACTTGTGTTTCCCTTTTGCCCTCTCTTAAAGGTGGTACTCCTGTTAAGACAACTACAAAAGGTAAGGCTTCAGGCGGGAGATTAATTGTCCTGAAGCGAGTTGCTGATTTATTTTCTTTCGTTGCAGTTGGGATCGAATTAGTCTTAGAGGGCGCTTTGGGAGTTTGAGCGTTATTTCCTTGAGATGTTTGAGGGGGTCCAGGAGATGGTTTGTTAATTTCGGTAATTGTTTGTTTGTTAATTTTGCCCGTGTTCGAAGGGGTGACAACCTTTTGTGTATCTTTAGTGCTTTTTTGTGTAACTCTGGTGGGGTTGTTTACAGCCTTGTCAGGTCCTAGGCTGGCATTATCTTTGGATGTTCTTTTGGGTATGGCCTCGTTTTGTTTTGTTAGGGCACCCTCTTGGGCTGGATGGCCTTTGAGGCCCACTCCCTTGTTGTTTACAAGCGATGTTAGTCTATCAATCTTGGCTATTAAAGGTTTTAGTAGCACGGTGATGGAATGTTCGAGGTCCGTTTTAAGGTCCGTCACCATGTTGGTAATCCAACAGGGTATTCCTGGCGTAGATGGATTTATGGGCGTCACCAAATTGTGATTTCTAGTTTTGGTTGGGCCTTTTTTGCCTCCACATTTGGAGCCATCCTTGGGCAAAGTTTTTTCCGTATTGTTTAGTTTCCTGATGGTTTTGTTTGTTTGTGGGTCCGTTTGCTCCCTGCTGATTTCGGCGGGTGCCTGGGCACATGGGAGATCGGCAAAAGAGGAGGGGGTGATGGCTAGGCTAGTGTCCGGGTCATCTACCGAGTCTACGGAAACTGCGGTTAGGTTGATAAGAGCTTCCTGGCTGTCTTGGACGATAGTCACGGGTGGTAGAGACATCCTTCTCTCCGTGTTTGCGATGGCATTGGATACCGCCCCTATAGTTTGTTTGAACATCTTATCGATTGCAGTTAGAGTTGGTAATGGTGGGGGAGGGTCCACTTTAGATTTTGTGCTAGATCTTAGTGTGGGCATCTTGGGCTTCTTGACAGTCTTCCTCATAGTCTAGTGATTGAGGGGGTGTGCCAACGGGCGATGGATTTGACTAGGATGGATATGTCAAAATGTGCGCAGTGCCTTAGATGACTTTAGAGGGGTGGCCCAGCCCAGCCTCCTCAGGCCTCTGAGGGCCACAGAGGGCCCACCCTTTGCCCGAGCTTAGCCCCGGGCGTCCCGCGACGCTGAGGGCTTGGTGGTTATGTAGCCCCTCCTGGCGCATGTTCCGCGTCAGGGAACGCGCCGCCGCAAAGGCTGCCGGGATCTGGAGTCCCGGAGCGGCGGCGCGACTGATGGAAGCGGTGTTCTGGAAACCTGGCGTTGGTCCGCTGTCTGTGCGCTCTTCTCAGCGCTTCACTCCTCTATTCTCCACCGGTAAGGCTCTGGTGCTGTGCAGTTGCTCTCCTCACGAAGAAAAACTGACGGGAAGCAGGAATCTCGGCACTGCACCGAAACTACAGAGTAGGCTAAACATAATAATCACTCGAGCAGATTCACACAGCGATGGTGTCTTTTACCTGATAAATGACGGGTTGAGATATTGCTTTATTTAAGTGATTTCCACAAGTGCAAGCACTTTGGTTTGTATTTTTGACTTTTTCCTATTATATTGTAATGCTCAATATTGCTTGGGCTCAGCATTCTAGGGGGAAGTCGATGGCTATTGCACTTTACGTTTTACATGGTTGATCTTTAGTGATTGTTTTACCTTCGGGTAAGTGTTGGAGTGTACAATCATGATCGGTTTCTCAGGTGTTTCGATGTACTATATCGTGATTAATTTGTCTCAGGCACCTCGAAGTAAGTTAGTGGTTTTTGCACTTTGATATTTTGTGTTTTTTTGCACTGTATACGAATGCTTTGTTCACTGGGAACTATTATAGGGAGCATAATGATAATAATCCACACCTTTGTTTTAATGTGCATCACTACTGTACTTCAAGTCTATATTTAAATTTGATGTATATTACTTTTCTGAAATGATTCTTGAGATGTGATCTTCTCTTTTTTCTAATGTATAAGTGGTACTACCAAAATAAATAAAACATTAGAAAAAATAGAATTGCCATTTTTTGGGGTTCACAGCTCAATCTGCTGTTAATGATACAAATTGTACATGATGGAACAAAACTAGATACATTGTACCGCTTTAATGGTAAGCAAGTTTTCAACCTAAGAAGTGACTGTGATGATGTTCTTCATGGGGGGAAGAGGAGATAGATTTACCAATAGATGGCATTCCAGACTAAAAGCAATGTACAGATTGAACTTTTAGTTTGATTGACTAGGGAACAAACGCCGTGTTCGATACTCAAGGACTCACGTTTAGACTGTTGTCCATACCAATACACAATACGGACAAGGGCAGATGGGATATACATAAGGTCCAGTAGATAGCTTTGGCTCAGCATATGTAGCATGCTTTTGAAATTTGATTAGTTATTTACAATAAAATAAGGTCTTGGTTTTTAATTGTAAATATTAATTGTTTTCAATCAACATGGTACACAATAGTTTGTTTATATTTATGTTTGTTGTTTTTTGTTTAACTGTCTTGATGAAGCTCCAGGTATTTAGCAATAAAACACGTTGATTATATCTGTATAGTTTGAAGAATTATTGTATAAACGATCTTGTGAAACGTTTAATAAGAATATGGGCTTGTGTTATCTTTTGCATACTTAGCCAAATAAGAATTATCCACAGAGTTAACTAATCTTCCTTGTTTGTGCCATGGACAGCGGGCCAACAGAGGTGGGAAACCCTTGTATTTTTTAGCTCAAAGAATATGTACATGAGATGCGCAGGTAACTAGTACAGCTGTTCATCTTTATACGGAGGACTTTAAAATGCAGTTCTTGTGGATAATCTATTTGCAGAGGTCTACATGATGGGCCTTTTGAGTGAAAGCTGCACATTGAGCCTATAAGAAGCAGGCAGTGCTTTTCACAATAAATAAATTGTTCATACTGCCTTTGTAGTAAATTTTCATAGTAAAAAAATGAGACCTGAGGCATCAGATGTATCTTTTAGCATTGAACCAGTAACAGACCATACCCATTATCATTGGCTTGTGACCATTACCAACTCAAGCCTCTGTACTGAGCATAGGATATCCCAAGAGTAAACCATCAGGCATAAGTCATAAAATTACAAATATATGCAAAATTATAGGAGGCAAAACAAAATACAGGTCCTTCTAAAAGGGTCTAACAATGATTACCAGAGTGAAAAATATACTATCCCCAAGGTTTGTCAGAACGTGTAACAACACTAAAACCTTTTCCTATTACAGTAATCTGTGAGATTCAATGTCACAAAGTACCTCTCTACAGCCTTTCACTTAACATGTGTATTTGTAAATCACACGTTCACCCTATATGGGGTATCTTGATGCTGAATAACAGATGTTTATTGTTATCCGACTCAATGGTACTCGTTTTATCGACCTTAGGTGGATGAAAGACTGAGTGGATTCACTGGGACTTGAACCTGTGACCATGAGGTTGAACACAGGCCCCAGTAGTCGATGCATTACTCCACTTTAACTCATACAGTGTGCTTGGTGAACCATTCTCCTCAAATGCACCACCTCTGTCGTGTGCTAGACATGAATGGTTTGTCTAGCGCACTTCTAAACACAATCTTTTATTTTTAAAAAAACAGAAATTCAGCACACAAAGGAGGGGGTTCCTTCCCTTTTAGAATTTTTGTTTTTGTGATACACACCACATGCAGCACGCTAATGTCACGGTGCTTTCACTGTGATCAGTTTTCAGAGGCAGAACCCTGCCCCACAGGTGCCAGTCTGTGTGGGAGAAGGGCTGCTGGAATGGGCACATTGCTCACTTTCTAGGGGTACTGCTCCAACGCAGATCCCTGTTTGGGATCACCCCAGGACTGTGAAAGCCCAATAGACACCAGGGAAAACTAGTAATAAAATAGAAGGGCTGGAGGTTGCCAGCACAGGCATCGAATCATGTCCCCTCAGCGTAATGACCCCAGCAGTCTTTCTGTCTTCCGGTAGAAAGCCCACTAGACCCAGGGCTGTTATGTTTTTAAAAAAAGAAGGTGTGGGGATGCTCTACACAGGTATCTGGCCTCGCACCAGCCCCATAATGGCCTAACAGTTTGTGTGCCCCTCGGGGGCTAGATTGGGAGGTTTAACCACAATCTGCCCTCTGGGGAGGGGCAATAAGCCCACTAGAAATTGTGGGGAAATTGTCAAAAAGAAAAGATGGCATCCCAACCAAGCAATGGGCTGTGTACCCGCCACATACTAGCTCTAAAAGTCTTTTTGGCTGTTGGGGGCGGAAAAGTGCCTCGCTTGGTGATGAAAGTGTACCCCTGACCTGAGTGCCTCAGCTGCAATGATGTCTGGGCCCTGGAGCTGATTTTTCTTGTCATGGGTGAACATGAATCATGCATGCATGCCATGATATAGACCACAGATTGAGGTTTTATTAGACTGGGAGGTACGCCTAAAGTGCTACCCTCATGGTGGTGAAAAGCTTCTGCCTTTGCCAGGAGTTAAGCAGAACAAGAGCAACTGTAGCAGCATTCCGCGTAGAGATCAGTAGAAGTGAACAGGCCTTTTGCCTGTGTCACTGGGGTGAGGTCTACAGACAAACTCATGTAATGTTCCACTGCTATGCGCTTAACTCACCTGTGGCCTACATCAATTTAGTGTGTAGTGCTTTACAACGTGTGTGTGATGTATACAGCATGTGTGTGTTGTATGCATGTGCTGGTTGTATGTGTGCCTGTGAATGGTGCAATACATGGAAGATTCTGAGATCCAGTTTGGGAGATCCATGGGTCACTGGAGGAGCATGAGGGGGTAGAGTAATCCCCCCAGACTGATATGTGCATTGCTTTATTCCCTTGAGCTGGGTGGAACATACACTGGAGGCCGAAGAGCCACGCTATTCAGTACACTTCAAAAGGTAATCTTTGATTCAGGGAGATTTCACTGGACAGGGGCCTGGGCACATCTCAGGAAGGAGAAGGGGCCGATGGGAGAATTATAAAGAATAGATCTGAAGTTCTTGGGGTAATCTTTGACGCACATAACAAAGTGACCGACAACTAGATGTGAAACTTTAGTCACTCCCATGGCCTGTGCTGTGGGGATATTAGATTTGGAGTTGCTCCTGCAGTGTCAGACTGCTTTCTGGAAGAAGAGCACGGCATAGGAGTTTTCACTTTAAAAGGAAGCAGACCACCAACACAAACGTCAAACACTTAGACCCTAAATCACATTTGGTGCCTGGAAATGGACAATAAGAAGGGAGAGCTCAAGGCCCCAACAATGATCAACTGTCAAGCAGCCAATTAAGCTGTGCGAGGAAGTGATGCTCAGCAAGACTTCTGCCTGTGACCAGGGTTGGAGGATAGTGCTGCCAGTATCCTAGCTGGGTGAGGAGTTATCACCCATGGATATCTAAGGCCACCTGCACCTGGAGCCTGAAGCACTAATGCCTGCCTGCATGCAAAGACCAATGTGCACAGTGTGAAAGAGGAAAATGCTGGAGGGAGCAGTGTCAAGTGTGATATACTGGTGAGTGGATCCCTATACCGAGGTGTGAGGAGATGGCTGCTGCACACATCAGGTCATCGCTCATGTCAAGGTTAAAGTCAGTGACCCCTTATTACAGAGCATGCTGCTTCAAAGATAGTCATGGTCAGCATAATTGCCGTGCTGATTGGGTGTAGCCAATATGTGGAGTGAAGTTGACGATCCTGTATACCAGGAGGGGCTGCTGTGAAGATTACTGGTGTGCTGCTCGGGCCATAGACTGTATGTGGAGGAAAATTGGCGACCACTTATGCCGGGTGGGACTGCCAGGAAGTTTTCTCTGGTGTTGATTTGGCCGAACCTCATGTACAGAGTGAAGTCGCCGACCCGTTGTGCCTTTTTCTGCTACATAGAGCCTCGGGCGCTGGAACACTTTCCACTTTCATCAGAGTCGGAGTGAGACTATTGAAACTCAGATTACTATTTTGGCCTAACCTGAATGTTGCGTATACTGAATTGGAAATAAGCACTACAGCTAGTGAGAGGGAAGTGGGACTCAGGGACCTACCTATTGAACACTAGGGCCCTGACCCCAGGAGGCTGTACATTTTGTTTGTGTATGCCGTATATCAGTTTGTGTTTATATATCAATACTAATTTTGTCATACAAGAAAGCATTTGACCCAGCAAAGATGTGTTGCTGCTATTGAATGTACTTTGAGTTGAGAGCCTGTGTTCACCCCCCTATATCTAACCCCCCCCACCGAAGAAACTTTGGACTGCTCCACTCATGCTACCTTTAAGACTCTAGTGCTGAAGGGGTATATGGCCTAGTTGCTTAGGACCCATAGTAAGTCTGGCATTCTGGGTATTAAACCATTGCAGGATCCACACAAGATACACCATGCTGGACTCTCCCAGGAGTATCCTTTTCAGAAATGTTTGGGTTTGGTATGTTTCCCATGGTGATGGTCAAGCTCCGGGCCAAGTATTGCAGATTTCTAGATTGGCAAAATGGGTCAATTTTAATGGCAACAATGTGACGCATCCCTGTAGCATTACAAGGCCTAACGGCAGTGAAACTTGGGTAATGAGTATTTTGAATCTAGACAGCATATGTGCCTTCCAAGCCTGTGCTGTGCATGCTTCACACTGCAGCGTGACCTTTTAAATGTAATAAAAACACTTTGTCATTGTTCCATACTCTAGCATTCGTAACCCAGTGTGAGGCTATGAGCGCAACACCAAGCTGTTGTGCATGCAGTGTTTGTATTTGGTGGTTAGTGTTTATGCGTACTTCTGCACCCATAGAGTTGGTAGCAAGTTAGAAATTAGGACAGGACTAGTCCTTTCATGCCAGAGTGGCTTTGGGAGGATTTTGGCGGGGAACAAGCACATTTTGGGCGCTGGGTAGGAGCTGGCTTTTCTGTGCACCTTTGTGTGTATCAACAGAAGGCAGGTTTGGCTCAGGGGTCACAAGTGTAGGGATTAGTAGCATGGGAGAAAATGATGTTCACACCATAGGTTATTGCCCAGAAGTTAGGCCACTCCTGTTTTATTACCATCTGGTGTCCATTGGCGTCCACAGACATTTTTTACACGGGGGGGGATCATAATGTTAACATCATCCAAGTTCTGACCCTTTTTGACAATGTCATGGGGCATGGGCATAGTCAAGGGGGGAGGGCAACGTCCCCCTTGCCCATCTCCACCCCCTGCAGACGCTCATGCTGACACCTGCACAGAGAGGCGTACAGCCCAGCGTGGTATGAAACGGTTGATGTCCCATGAGAGGCTGCAGAGTAGGAAGTGGCTGCTCAGTAGACTCAAATTTCCTGAAGAGGAGATCTGCACTCTTCCACCATAAAGGTTTAAGGGCCAGATGTAGGTGGCCATTTACCGACCGGTAACGGCCGATTTCGGCCGTTACCGACCGGTAAATGGTCATTTGTGATGTAGGGGCCCTATTTTACCGAATCTGTAAATTTACCGAATCGGTAAAATACCGAATCGGAATTTTTACCGATTCGGTAACTTGCAGATGTAGGTGGGACTCTTCTGAGTCCCACTGGTCTTACAGAATCGGTATTTTACCACCCAATCTAATTGGGTGGTAAAATACCGAATCCAGGTGTGCATGCACATGTGTGCATGCACACCTGTGCCATGTGACAGACAGACATGCCCTTAGGGCATGTCTGTGTGCCACATGTCACACGTGCCTGAATTCGGGGTGCTAGAGGGTGTCAAAGTGACACCCACTGCACCCTTGCAACATTCGGTATTTACCGAATCGGTAAATACCAATTCGGTAATGCCCATTGATTCCTATGGGCTTCAATGCCCATAGGAATCAATGGGCATTACCGAATCGGTATTTACCGATTCGATAAATACCGATTGTTACAGAATCGGTAATTCAATTACCGATTTCACCTACATCTCCCCCCTTCTATTTTACCGATTCATAAATACCGAATCGGTAAAATTCGATATTTATGAATCGGTAAAATATACTTACCTACATCTGGCCCTAAGTGTTTTCTGTGCACTTTTGGGAACATTTGCTGCTAAATTGCAGCCCTGCCCCGTTCAGATTTCACATAACCTATAAAATTTGTTTCAAAAATTTGGCACCGCCCAGCCACGGCCGGCAGTGGGGGTACCTGCAGGGCGGTGACGTGGGGAGGGGGAGGGGCTGGGTGGGGGGTAGTAATGTATGTAGTACGGAGTTTTACAGGTAAGTAAACATTTAAATAAATAAAACGAATTTCGTTGCGCGCACTACATCGCATTTGGGGATGCAGTGCACTCAACAAAATTCGTTTTATTTATTTAAATGTTTACTTACGTGGGAAGCTCCTTACTCCATACATTACTACCCCCCACCCTGCCCCTCCCCCTCCCCACGTCACCGCCCTGCAGGTACTCCCACTGCCGGCCGCAGCTGGCACCACCACCTGTCCACACTCCTCATGTGACTCTGTTAGCACTACTCACTGTAAGGAGAATTGTCAGAGGCCATAACCTCAAAACAGCCGCTGCAGGTACGATCAGTGGGGCGGTGGGGCCGGCTGGGGGGATTTCGAGAGAAGACCACAAGGGAAAATGAAATAAATATTTAATTTTTCCTTGTGGTCGTCTCCCGAAATTCCCCCCCAGCCGGCCCCACTGATCTTACCTTCAGCGGCCGTGGCTGCCTCAAGATGTCAGGGGTGCTGGACAGGGGACTGAATGCACGAGGCCGTGCACAGAACACGTCCTATGGCTTTGCAGGTGCTGCTTTTTTTTTGTTCTTAGATGGGAGGGTGTACATATATATGATTAAGTGGGTGTGGTACGAGATTCAAAAGGTGAAATCATAAGATTACAGGAATGAGGGTAGAGCGCTCTAGACCAGTGAACCCTTGAAGTTCCCAACATTAATCAATCAGGGATTTGTGAAGCGCACTACTCACCCGTGAGGGTCTCAAGGCGCTGGGGGAGGGGTCGAATAATGAGGTCTGCGACCATTTCGAAAAATAAATACTTTTAGCATATTCATATACAATAGGTCCATAAAGAAGCAAAACTGAACATTGTAAAGCACTCTGTAAATGTGAAGTTATTTGAAATGCGAAGCTAATAATAATATAGGTAGTATCACTAGCTTTGATTCCAGGGAGCAGCACTATTTCAGCAAAAAGAACAACTGAGGGCTAGAACCACAGAGGGCAATTAGCCTCAACTGAAGCACTAGTATACGCCAGCAGAAATATAGCATGCACTTGGAACAAAAAAAGGACAACATGATATACTAGCGTCCACATATTGCTTCGTCTTTCAGAAATAAAGCTACATTTGAAACGCTCCAACCTTCCAATTAAAATGTAGTTGTTTCCATATGTTTATGTTTGAAAATTAAATATGTTATAATTTATGTGTTAGCTTGATATATCTTTGTTCCTGAACTTGTATGTAATGTCCAAATCAGTCTTAGAAGGGGTTCCCGGCTTCCCGTATGACTGAGTGGGGGTCTACACAAGACAACAGTTTAGAAAACGCTTCCCTAGACCAATACAAAATGGTTTAACAGAAACAAATTGAGTCCCAACTTCAAGCTTGTATAAAATTGAATAGAACGTTTGCAGGTGAGGCCAATGAGGGTGGCTGCTTCCAAGGAGGCCCGCTCACAGCCATGACGGGAGACTTGAGCTGTCTGTTGTTCTAGTCAATCCTTAAGGTTCGGCTTCTGCAAACGTTACGTTAGAATTTGTCACACATCTCAGTGATCCAAGCCCTTCATGGGGAGCGCTGGTGACCATCCCAGAAGTGAGATACCTGCCTCCACAGGTGTACAGCGCGGACAAATCAGGTTGACACCTCAGCAGGCACAGAGCCCCATACACGCTCAATGCGCCCCTCAGAAGTAAGCCTCGAGGCACCTCGAGTTCAAGGCCAATGCAAGTTCCTAGGTGCCTCCAGAGCGTCCACTGTCCTCGAGGTGGAGGTAATAACTAAACCCCGTGCTTTAAGTGGGCCTGGTCCTCACCGGGTGATCAGCACCGTCAGTTCTATAAAGCAGGTGCTGAGACGGGTCCCTAGCGGGCTCTCCATTTTTGCTCTCACCCTCAGGGTGAGAAAAATAAACTCAGCTCTGCAGCAGTTCCACCCTTCACTGCCTTTAATGTAACTTCACAGAGATTCGTTAAAGTTCTTTCACAGTCTCATCGTTTCAGAACTGAACCAATATTTTTGGGTTGTTGTAGGTGCAATGTTCTGCTCTAGTGCCAGAGGCCTTGAGCCTTGTTATGAACCGACACTAGAACGAATGGGCACTACCACTGTTGGAGAGAAAAACATAATGACTTGTATTTTATCCAAATGCAAAAAACACAGTTGATGGACAGAATGCAGAACAATGTCATACATTCACCCCAGTACAGAGATCTGGGCCAAAATCCATCGTTTTTTTGCACTCCACACCACCCCAGTTCAGACATGGCCATATGCAAATCAGTCTGACCCTGTGCCTCATGGGAACAGTCCAGCCCAAACTGCCAAGCCATGCCTTCCCTGGACCGGAAACGAGCTTCCGAGGACCGGTTTCTGGCATTCCAGCCGTCTTCAGCCCAGCTTGCTTGAATCCAGTGGTGTGAAGAGCATGGGACTCACGTCTGAGCATAACCATCCCACTCGGGGTGACAAATGCAAAAACCACAGTTGATGGACAGAATGCAGAACAATGTCATACATTCACCCCAGTACAGAGATCTGGGCCTAAATCCATCGTTTTTTTGCACTCCACACCACCCCAGTTCAGACATGGCCATATGCAAATCAGGCTGACCGTGTGCCTCATGGGAACAGTCCAGCTCGAACTGCCAAGCCATGCCTTCCCTGGACCGGAAACAAGCTTCCGAGGACCGGTTTCTGGCATTCCAGCCGTCTTCAGCCCGGCTTGCTTGAATCCAGTGGTGTGGAGAGCATGGGACTCACGTCTGAGCATTCCCTTGCTCACTTTGCCACTGGATTCAAGCAAGCCGGGCTGAAGACGGCTGAAATGCCAGAAACCGGTCCTCGGAAGCTTGTTTCCGGTCCAGTGAAGACCTGGCTTGGCAGTTCGGGCTGAACTGTTCCCATGAGGCACAAGGTCAGACTGATGTGCATATAGCCATGTCTGAACTGGGGTGGCAGAGTGGGCTAAAGAACGGTGATGGATTAAACCCAGATCTTTTGACTGGGTGTGAGTATTTGATTGATTCAGATGATCCGTCCATCATGACCCCTTTTGTACCGATTGTATTTTATCCAGGCTACCGGATCGTCCGAGCTCTGTAACCGCAGCAGTTCAAGTGAGACCTGCTTCCAAATGCTGTGACCTACGTGCTGGATTCAAGCAAGCCGAGCTGAAGACGGCTGGAATGCCAGAAACCGGTCCTCGGAAGCTTGTTTCCGGTCCAGGGAAGACATGGCTTGGCAGTTCGGGCTGGACTGCTCCCATGAGGCACAGGGTCAGACTGATTTGCATATAGCCATGTCTGAACTGGGGTGGCAGAGTGGGCTAAAGAACGGTGATGAATTAAACCCAGATCTTTTGACTGGGTGTGAGTGTTTGATTGATTCAGATGATCCGTCCATCACCACCCCTTTTGTACCGATTGTATTTTATCCAGGCTACTGGATCGTCCGAGCTCTGTAACCGCAGCAGTTCAAGTGAGACCTGCTTCCAAATGCTGTGACCTACGTGCTGCGCATAAGTACGTGCAGTAAGACACGTTCACGCGTTGCTCTGTCTTCGCAGCAGGGTGCATATTTGGAACACTAACCGCCCTCGTGTCTTGGAGCCACTCATAAGGGGCCTTTAGCTGCCCAGAGAAGCTGGCATTGCTGTCCTCGCGGTGTCTTTTCGTGAGCGGGTTTCATTCCCTAACATCTGATAGCCTGCTTCCCGCCTTCATATCCTTTCTTTCACCCTGCCCTCAGAGGCAGCTGCGCCCTTCAGCCTTCACGTCAAGCTCCCACCGAAAGCTCCTCGCCTGCAAAACCCGATCCCGAGCAGGGCGAGTGACAATAACCCTGCGACGAACAATGCCCCCTTTGACAAATCCGTCTCACGTACGAGCGCTGCTGCTGGGAAGGAATGCGTCGCTGAAAGCCCCAGGCCACAGACTCAACCCCGGACTCACGACTCTGGCATCCCGTGCTGGCAGGGGAGGCTTCACCCACTCCAGGTGCGTCGAAGACTGCCACCGAGATGCCCAGAGCCGGAGCTCTAGTTGTGTGCCACTACATATTCCTTCGTTTGTGCCAGTTATTAGTGAAGGGTAAAGTGTGCCGCAGGAATACTGGGAGTGTTGTACAGCTTATTTATATATATATATAATTAGAGCGCTTTACATGAGCACCAGTTACGTTCAGACAGACACGTCCATTATTTTAGTCATGGGGAGATTAAGTGACTTGCCCCGAATCACAGCTATTTGAGCTTCTCCCCAGACTCGAACCTGGTTTCCCAGCTTCAAAGTCGGCCACTCTAGCCATTACGCATCATCCTCTCCCCAATAAATACAATATTGGTAAAAATGCAATGAAGTAATAAAATAATAACAGCCATCTCTTCTAGTGCAGTGATGCAGCAATAAAATATATTCTATCTGTGGTACTGTTAAGAATCAGCACGCTGTCATTGGATAGGGGCTGTCTGGGCGCAGGTAAGTGGCACCTGGTCGCCTGTCTGTATGGGTTTAGCAGGGTGGCACAGGGATACGAGGTCTTCCTCCTATAGGACTGGACATATGTATATTCTCAGCACCATGGCGAAGGCCTAGTAGCCCTTCCACGTTATGGAATGTGCATGCTTGGCACTGGGATACACACTCTCACCTCAGCAGGGCTTTCGGCGCAGGGGAGTGGCACGGGGATTAAAGGGCCTCTGAGCCTAACACAGTATTTGTTCATGAGATTGACATAGGAATGCAAAGAGTCTTAAATTGGGACAAAAGTCCTCCGCTCTTCTTTGTGAAGCCCTGCAAACTCCCTGCCCCTCCCCCGCCTCCCACCCCACCCCGGAAGGTCAATAATCATGTGAGGCCATCGAGGGTTCAACTATGAGACATTAGAGATAGGCTCTGATAATCAGGGTGCACAAAGCGCACCTTCTTTTCCTGAAAGTGGCTACTGCACTCTATAATTGCCCCTCCCTCCTTCCTTCCAGTGACCAACACCCGCTGTGAAATGCTTCTCAAAATATCCATTCTACATCCATATAACCCATTTTAAACCTGGTTCAGCAAGGACATCAGTGCAGGGAGGCTGGGGTGTCCTAGAGCAGGAAGCAAGCGCCACCAGAACTGGAACAGCATCTGGCCGTTGATAGGTTCTTCCCTAAGTTGCTTGGCCTGGTCACCAGCATTACACAAATGCTGATCCTCTTCTGCCTCTTCGTGGCTGTCGGTCTCACTTGAGAGCGTGCTCACCTTGGGGAAGTCTGCACAGCCACCTTACTGCTGAACGTATGGACAGAAGGAAGACCTATGGTAAGCAACGAACAGCTGGACTGCGCCTGCCAGGACAGGGCAACCTGAGCCCCTTGTGGCTGCCCAGGGACCACCAAGCCAACACCTGGGTTGAAGAGCTGCTCCCTCACTTTGAAGGAACATGCAGGATGAGCCTGCTCCATCACCAACCCTGCCTGTAAGCATGAGACACTGTACTCCTCGACCATCCTTGGAGGTCTGGAGGGATCTGGATTCAACCGTGGCCTGAGGTTGCATGTCATTGGCTAGAGGAGGTCTCCTGAACCATTGGAATCCGCTTCATAGCTGCCCCGGCCTTGAGGATATCTCAGATTGAAGCCACAGTCACCAGTAGCCAGAGGGCTGACACCCTTCTTGTTGTCTGTTGTGGGTGCCCCGACCTATGGGCCCCTCTCCACATGAAAAGCTCAACCACATGTGGAGGTTCCTGAGATACAGGCCCCTGCACATAAACTACCACCCAATGACACTAGCGTAAACTGTTGCAGAAGCCAGCCAATGTCCATAACGTAGAGTCCAGGACCCTGGGCTCCAGTCATCTGGACCTGTCCCCTTCAGCTGCACACCAGTGACAGGACAACAGGCCAACCCTTCATTTAACTATTTGTGTGTCTGTTTATCGATTGTGCTTTGAATTTACGCCAATTCAAAGCCCAATCTATGAACAGACACGCAAATAGTTAAATACGGATGTAGGCAACGTATTGATAGACGTGTCTATTAGTGAGATTTGATGTGCACCTGTATACGACAATAAGAGTGTCTTACATGTTGTGTTGTCTTGATCATGCTGGTCATAATTATAATGTATAATTTATAGTGGGAAATCATTTTGAGAATGATATGAACTGTATGCATTTCTTGTGTGGAATTTTATCCTTGAGACAGAAATTCTTTTTCATTTGTAATAATTTTTAACTTGTGTATAATGGAATGTTTTTTTAATAATCTTTTGAGAATAAAGTGTATGGTTTTAATTCGAATATAGTACAGTCTATGTTGATGGAAGGTGGATCATTGCATGCCAGCATTGTATAAATAGTGGGTCAAGGGAATCTTTGTTTCTGTTGGTTTAAGTACCTCAGTTCCCTTGTCCATTTCAAGGGGTCCTTCTCTATTTTTCACGACTGCTGTTTTTTTATACATATCCTAATTGTTCAGCCAGAACATAATACACACATGTAATGAAGTCACTTTCTTTTTCAACGCAAAGTGCTGAATGGACATTCAAGCTAAAAATGATTAATGACTAATTATCTCTGACTTCCTAATACACTCTTCCGCACAATACCGACTTTACCCCCTGCTTCTTAACACTGCCTGGTATTTGCATTGGATGAACTATGACATTATGCTGTTGTTAATGACTGAACCATGTTATTCGACTGTTAGTGAATTTGTAGTGAATGTGATATTACTGCTTTTACTAATCAGCACGCTGTAATTCAATAAAGCTATCTGATACCAGCAAGGGTCATGTTTGCATTATAAAAAACTATTGAAATAAAATATATAAAAATAAAATAATTGTTATTTAATGTGTAACAGTGTTTCTGAGGTTCTATGCCCCACAGTACCGTCTGGAGTGAGCCTTGACCATTCATCCCTTCTACCCTGAAGAAGATAAGTGCTGGTCATTCAATCAAACTGCAACAGTATTGTGGCCCCAGGACACTGTTGTAATACTCATATGTCTCATGCTGGACTTGTGCACTCTCTAGACATGGAACCTGATGTATGTCAGAGTCCATGTGTGTTTGAAAGCGAAAATTCTTGGTTATGTCAGGGATGAGTTGTCATTGTGCTGTGACAACGTACTGATGAGAGGTGACAGGTTCCTAACACCCTTAAGTTAGAGAAATAAGCGTGTGGTACTTGCCAATGAGGGTCATTTATGGCAGAGTCTGACCCAGCTTCGTCTTAAGTTTCAGTTTTGGTGGCCAGGTCTTGATGATCAGGTGATAACGTGGATTGAAAGGTGCCCTATTTGTAAATAAGGGGAGAAGAGATTGAAAGTGGGATCCAAATCTAACATGGGTATATTGCAGACCCTGGCGAAGACTGCATAGTATTCGTTTAGATTGTATTGGGCCTATGGATGAGTTATAAACAGGAAACATATCTGCGGTTGTGGTCATAAATGTTTAGGTCTCGCCTAGCGCATTGCGTAAGCAATCGCTATGCGAGAGATATAGAGAGCTGCTCCAGGAAAGCTTACCAAGGGGCTTTTCAATGCGGATTCTGGACAGTGCATTTGCCCGTGCACGCGCTTTCCATTTGCTCCCCGAGCCTCAGCATCAGACTTCAAAGGAATGCCCCCCGCTCCCCCGCCCCACCAGCCACATCACAAACCACCATTTGCCTCGCATCAGACTTCAAAGGCTCACGCTTACATCCTCCTCTTTCCCCTCATTAAGCTATGCACGGTGGAACCAGTGCTCCGATGGAGCGTGGCAGACTTAGAATCATTGGAAATCAGAGGCTTCGGTGATCGCCCTCCCTGGCATGGTTCACACCTTCTGTAAAAAGAACATGTACTACGCCATATCATTATTTTTAAATGCTTTCGTATTCTGAATATAAGCAATGTTTGAAGTAGCTGCCGTGGGTTAAGGAGTGGGCGGAAAGTGAGCAGCAAACTTCGACATGTCTTTGTAGCAGTGTGTTTGAGTGTTACATAGTTAATGCAAAGAACATTGACAATGTAGTAGAGATCTCATCCAATAGCGTGAGTTATGTTTATGCAAAATTAAAGGCAGACTAGTCTGTGTACGTATTCACCAGGCTTAATTAATTACACCATGAACATGGATGTATACATCTTTAGTAGATCGCAACAATAAACCAGTTTGCTGTAGACTAAAATCTTCACCTGCTGAATTTAAATACGTAATTAAGGATAACGTGAATTCCGGTGGCTTTTGTAGAATGTACTACAATCCATTGCCGAGAAGCAAGACTACAAGTACCAGCATGCATTGCTTTAGAATAAAGGGACAAGAGTACTGCGTTTTTAGTGATGCACAGTAATTGCTAACCTGGCTAAAGTGTAGATACGAGACATGTCACATAGTTTAGTTATCAGTTTGGCCTCATGTTAACTTTAAAATGGTGCCCATACACCTATTATTAGCAGTATTATTAGCAGTTCGGTGGCTTCTAAGATAGCCGTGCTCCGCCGTCACTTCATGGAGAGGCAGCCTGCACACCCCCTCACTCTCCATATGCTGGCTCTCACGCCTTTCCTTTTATCTCCCCCACCCCCACCCCACATCAGACTTGAAAGGAATGCGCTCCCCCACCCCCGCCACAGCAATGCCGAGAGCTTGTTTGGTGATGTATTGCTCCATTGCAGGAACCTTTCATACCTTTCATTCAGTGATGCTGTGCATTTTTTGAAAAATATATATTTATTTTAAATCTTCGTACGATGCAATGTCAAACAGGCTGTGAAACTGCTAGTCTCTGACCTTTTTATCCAGTCATGTGTACCTCTGCCATGTCTTCTTTCGGGCCTTTTGTAGCCAGTTGGTTCCTAGTCACCCACCAGGAGTTGCTTGAGTTTTTCCTCGGCACTGATGTGTTGGCCAGCTGTGACAACAGGGAACCTTTGCACTCACCTAGTCAGTTTCTCTTAGTACCCAGGGTGGACGCTTTGGCTGCAAGTCCTTGAACCGCTGTAACTGTGGCCATGTCTGTATACTCTGCTCATTTTGTGACATTACAGCTACTGTTTGTTACCAGCAATGCACATTTGAACAATGGCATTCTCTTTTCCAACTGTCATTAGCAGTAGTGCACGTTTGGGTGTTGTGCATTACATAACATTGTAGGCTTTGAGAGCAATTTCGTGGCCGCTTTGATGTTCTCAGTGAGCCGCGCGGCCACTGAGAACATCAAAGCAGCCGCGAAATGCTCACCGTTCCTCATTCTTTCGTTCTACTTTCCTTCCTTGCATGTTTCCTTGCCATTTTCTTGATTTTTTTCTTGTACTTTTCCTTGTGTTCTTTCTTATTTTTTCCATGCACCATTTTCTTATTTTTTCCTTGTCTTTTTTTTCCTCCTTTGTTTCTTCCACCTTTCCTCATTCTTTTCCTTCCCCTGAACATATTCTTTTCCATCTTTCTTTCTGCGTTTCTTTTTTCCCTCTCACTTTGCCTTTCACTTTATCTCGCCTTTCCCTCATACCCTCACTGCACCTACCCCATCTCTCATGCTCTTCTTTATTTCTGGCTTCCTCACAGTATGACAGTCAAAACTTTTGCTGCATTGAACAAGCAGATACTTGGAGAGACTGTCTGTTGAGCTTAAGGGCTCATAGATTTCTGCAAGACCCACAAAAGTTGGCAGTCTGTAAGGCCTTGCTGAACTGAGCAAGGCCAGCTGCATGTCAGTTATCTGACATACCATTTACTCTCTCTTACCAGCCTGTCTGTCAAAGCCCGATTAAAAATCGGGGAAATTCCCCAATGAGCAAAGTTCTCAAGTTTGCCAGTTCCTTTCGTGATTAGCTCATCTAGTCCAGGTTTTTTTGCTTTGCATTCTGGGTCTTGTGGTCCTGACTGTAAAACAGATAAACAGGACGACAATTTCAAGAATATAAAGCAAAACCCTGAACAGGATCGGCTGCACATGAAACTGGAAATCGTGAGAGGTCTGCATGCACATGTCGATCTGTAAGGATTATGCAAATGTTCTGTCTCTTTTTATATTTCGCCTACAGACATCGTTTGGGTCTTGCCTACAAACATCTTTTTGCTTCCTGTTTTCAGAAGAGGACTTGTGGAGCATACCAGAAACTTACAGTGGACTTAGAATCAGGCCATTGGATATCATAGGTTGACTGTATTTTCAATCTCATTATCTTGCTTCTCATTCTATGACTTTTCTTCCTCTTCTTGTGCTTTGTCTTCTCCTGGAGAACTGCTATTTTCTTTTCCACTCTCCAAATACCACTCAGTGCCACATAATTACAATCTACTGAATGCAACACACACTCCGCACAATAACACTCTATGCCACATAATTATATGCTACATAATTACAATGCAACACACACTCCAAACAATGCCACTCAGTGCCACATAATTACATGCCACACAATTACACTATACTATATACAACATACACTCCTCATAATACCACTCAGTGCCATATAATTACACTGCTCTCAACACAACATACAATCCAAATACCACTCAGTGCCACATAATTACACGCCACACAATTACACTATACTGTATACAACATACACTCCTCATAATACGACTCAGTGCCACATAATTATATGGTACATAATTACACTGCGCTCAACGCAACATACAATCCAAATACCACTCAGTGCCACATAATTACCCGCCACATAATTACACTGCACGCAATGCAACATACACTCCAAATACCAGTCAGTGCCACATAATTACATGCCACATATTTACACTGCGATCAATTCAACATGCACTCCAAATACCACTCAGTGCCACATAATTACACGCCACATAATTACACTGCACTCAACGCAACATACACTCCAAATACCACTCAGTGCCACATAATTACACGCCACATAATTACACTGCACTCAATGCAACATACACTCCAAACACCACTCAGTGCCACATAATTACACGCCACATAATTACACTGCACTCAATGCAACATACACTCCAAATACCACTCAGTGGCACATAATTACACACCACATAATTACACTCTACTGAATGCAACACACACTCCACAAAATACCACTTAGTGCCACATAATTATTTGCTACATAATTACACTTTACTCAATGCAACATACACTCCAAACAATACCACTCAGTGCCACATAATTACATGCCACACAATTACACTCTACTGAATACAACATACACTTCACACAATACCACTCAGTGCCAAATAATTATATGCTACATAATTATTTGGCACTGAGTGGTATTGTGTTGAGTGTATGTTGTATTCAGTAGAGTGTAATTGTGTGGCATGTAATTATGTGGCACTGAGTGCTATTGTTTCGAGTGTATGTTGCATTGTAATTATGTAGCATATCATTATGTGGCACTGAGTGGTATTGTGTGTAGTGTGTTTTGCATTCAGTAGAGGGTAATTATGTGGTGTTTAATTATGTTTTAATAGAGTCCATCCAGCACTCAAGTTTTTAATATTCTTTTCTGTTTAATCCTTTCGTTGTTGTGCAACATTAACCCAGTGTTTTAGTCTGAAAACACTTTATAACATATGAAAAATTGGGAGACACCGGGCAGTCCCGTTGTCTAGATGGTAATGTTCTGCACACTTTTACTGGAACCACATTGGTTCTCTTCAGGTATACTCATAAACAATAATAATCCATTCAATGAAATGATCCTTATTTCAAACTTTCGTGTTTATTTCATCTTTTTAGTTAATGTGAATCCTTTTGTTTCCAGGACATTTCATATTAACATCTCCCATTTACCCAATGCATTTCGGGTCTATGGTGACCCTTCCTCGGGGGTCTCTTTTAGCTCTGCCTGCCTTTCGTTTTGTGCTTGGAGTATCTATGAAATGGGAAATCTCGGCCTGTTTGAAGAATTTCTGTTGATGCTTCCAGCTCGTGCATGTGTACACCATTAAGGTTCTTGCTTGTTGAGTTTCACTGGTCTCTACCTGCGGTTCATGGAGAATGGTGCTGCTGCATCCACTTGTGACCCCGGTCACAAGTGGATGCAGCAGCACCATTCTCCATGAACCGCAGGTAGAGACCAATGAAACTCAACAAGCAAGAACCTTAATGGTGTACACATGCACGAGCTGGAAGCATCAACAGAAATTCTTCAAACAGGCCGAGATTTCCCATTTCATAGATACTCCAAGCACAAAACGAAAGGCAGGCAGAGCTAAAAGAGACCCCCGAGGAAGGGTCACCATAGACCCGAAATGCATTGGGTAAATGGGAGATGTTAATATGAAATGTCCTGGAAACAAAAGGATTCACATTAACTAAAAAGATGAAATAAACACGAAAGTTTGAAATAAGGATCATTTCATTGAATGGATTATTATTGTTTATGAGTATACCTGAAGAGAACCAATGTGGTTCCAGTAAAAGTGTGCAGAACATTACCATCTAGACAACGGGACTGCCCGGTGTTTAATTATGTGGCACTGAGTGGTATTTGGAGTGTATGTTGCGTCGAGCGCAGTGTAATTATGTATCATATAATTATTTGGCACTGAGTGGTATTGTGTGGAGTGTATGTTGTATTCAGTAGAGTGTAATTGTGTAGCATATAATTATTTGGCACTGAGTGGTATTGTGTGGAGTGTATGTTGTATTCAGTAGAGTGTAATTGTGTGGCATGTAATAATGTGGCACTGCTACATAATTACACTGCGCTCTACGCAACATACACTCCAAATACCACTCAGTTCCACATAATTAAACACCACATAATTACCCTCTACTGAATGCAAAACACACTACACACAATACCACTCAGTGCCACATAATGATATGCTACATAATTACAATGCAACATACACTCCAAACAATAGCACTCAGTGCCACATAATTACATGCTACACAACTACACTCTACTGAATACAACATACACTCCACACAATACCACTCAGTGTCACTTAATTATATGCTACATAATTACACTGCGCCCAACGCAACATACACTCCAAATACCACTCAGTGCCACATAATTACATGCCACATAATTACACTGCACTCAATGCAACATACACTCCAAACAATACCACATAATTACACGCCACACAATTACACTCTACTGAATTACACTTTACAATTACACTCTACTGAATACAACATACACTCCACACAATACCACTCAGTGCCACATAATTATATGCTACATAATTGCACTGCGCTCAAAGCAACATACACTACAATAACCACTCAATGCCACATAATTACACACCACATAATTACTCTATCGCTCTCAATCTATCTATCGCCCTCACTCTATCTATCTATCTATCTATCGCCCTCACTCTATCTATCTATCAGCCTCACTCTATCTCCCTCACTCTATCTGTCTATCTATCGCCCTCACTCTATCTATCTATCTATCTATCTATCTATCTATCTATCTATCTATCTATCTATCTATCTATCTATCTATCTATCTATCTATCTATCTATCTATCTATCTATCTATCGCCCTCACTCTCTATCGCCTTCTATCTATCGCCCTCACTCTATCTGTCTATCTATCGACCTCACTCTGTCTATCGCACTCACTCTAACGCCCTCACTCTATCTATCTGTCGCCCTCCCTCTATCTATCTATCGCCCTCCCTCTATCTATCTATCATCCTCACTCTATCTATCTATCTATCACATCACTACAGCATCACTCAGCACCACCACTGCATCACTCAGGGGCACCACAACATTACTATGTGCTACCACAGCATCACTGAACGCCACAACATCACTCGTCGCCAACACAACATCACTCAGCGCCACCACAGCATCAATCTGTGCAACCATTCAACAACAACTGGTTTAAATATGTTCTCTCAATGTTTCAAGCTTTATTACAAATGTCACAAAAAGATGTTAATATTTCACTTCTGTTCTTGGATTTTCATCACAATAAAAAACACTGAACATAATCTTCACAAAAGTTATTTACAAAAGTTTAGGCTTGTTTTACCAAGTGGTTGTGTTTGAAATTCTTGAAAGCAATTGACAAGAGGCTACTGTACGCAGTTTGAACTAAATATTTTTAGAAGAAGGTTTTCCATCTGTGCTCATAACGGACTGAGATCACTCAGTTGATCTCTTTTGAGAAGTTCTTGTCAGGGTGTGGCATTGCCCACCATCATGCCTCGCTGTATAACCCTCAAGGAAATGGTTTAGTTGAAAGGGCCAATAGGCTTGTAAAAGGAGTCATACAAATGGTGAGTGTAAACAGACAAGATGTGAGTAAAATGATAGATGAAATGACGTGGGCCTATCGCACAATAGTTCAAGGGATTAGCCGGAAATCACACTTTGAGCTTATGAGGCGGAGAGTTCCGAGAACCATATTGGTACCTTTGTGGATGTAGGTGTGAGTGTCAAATGGACTGAGCTGTGGTGTTGAAGGAGGGAGAGATGCTCCGATGATATCCTTAAAATGGCGATTGGGTTAAGATCACGGTAGGTAGAATAATGAGGGGTTTGTCTAAAATTAGAGGGCTGTACAGGGTCAAGCAGGTATTTCAGTTCTATGTTCTTTTAGAGAAAGGGTGAGAGGCGGAATCGACACAGAGTAGCTTTATACCTGAAGGCAGGTGAGTGTCCTGTAGCAAAGAGTGAAGGATGCAGAGGCTATATGTTTATACGGAACCTTGATGTTGTAGTAGACAGGAAGGCCTGCAATTCTCAGACAATGAGTGGAAATGTTTCTTGTGATTCTCAGAGAGTGAGTGAAAATGCTTCTCTGAGTGAGTGTGTGAGCCCAAGGGTGAGCAGGAGTACAATGGTTCGCAGACCTCTGGAGTATTTGTAGGATTTTGTTCAGTAGCCTTTTCTCTGTTAGTATTGATGTGTCATTCTACAATTTTCTACATTCTATTTTATATGTAACATTTTCACTGTACTGTTGTAGAGAAAAATGAGATAGCATACTTTCATTTTGTAATTTCGTGATAATCTTGCAACTTTATTCTTATTTCTGTACGATGTTCTTTTATCAATGTTATGCTATGCTGTATCTCTATTTTTGTAGTTTATGCTATATGGAAGGGAAGAAGATGTGTTGTAATGATCCTATGTCTCGTGCTGGACTCGTGCAATCTCTAGACATGGAATATGACATATGTCAGATTTCATGTGTGTTTTTGAAAGCAAACGTTCTCGGTTATGTCAGTTGTCTTCTGGTCAGCTAGGGAGTGTTCGCTGTTTGCTGCTGTTCTTATAGAACATCTTCTAGTTGAAACTTACCTAGGAGTCCTAACTTTACTACTCCTAAACTGAGAGAAATCCTAACTTTAAGACTTTTGGTATTCACAGAAGGCATTAGGAGTCCATGGTTATGTCCTCTACTGTGAGACCCAGTACTCTGGGCAAATACAGACAAACGCCTTTGATCAATGATAAAGTGGCTCAAGCCTACAGGGACACATGTGCCAGTGTCACTATGGTGACACCTGACTTTGTGGACCCTGGACAGATTGTACTGGGTGATAATTACCTGGTGACCAATGCTAGCAATGTCACTACTACCCATAGTGTGGCAGTTGTTAACTTCTCCTAGGGAGGGGTAACAGGCCTCAAAAGAGTTGTGGTAAGTGCAGACCTCCCTGTTGAATGTCTGTTGGGCAATGATCTTGAATTCTCAGTATGGTCAGAAGTGGAGTATAGGACTCATGCAGAGATGTTAGGCATATAAGCTCATGTCCTTGCTGTGACCAGGTGACAGGCCAAAAAGTGCCAAACTGAACAGGCCTTGGATCCTGAAACTATGGACCAAGTGCCATCCAAGAGAAAGAGCAGTAGGGTTAAGGCAGTGTCTCCCCCCTGCCTCCAAGTACAGACCAGCCTTCACAGAAAGCTGATAGTGAGACCCCTGAAGGAACTGTCCTAGACGAACTTGAACCTGACCAGGTTGAGTTTCTTGGGACAGGGGGACCTTCAAGGGCAGGCTTGAGGCAGGCACAGTTAGACTATTCCTCTCTTGAACCCCTCAGAAAGCAAGCTGCTTCTGAGGCTTCTGGGAATGCTATAGGTACCCACAGAGTTTACTGGGATGAAGGGCTCCTTTATTCAGAGGCTAGAGACCCCAAGCCTGGTGCTTCCAGGAGGTTGGTCACACCTCTGGCATTCAGGGGTTTCCTTCTTACCTTAGCCCATGATATTCCCTTAGCAGGACACTTAGGTCAGAACAAGACTTGGGACAGGCTTGTCCCTCACTTTTACTGGCCCCATATGTCAGAAGATACCAAGGAGTTTTGTCGCTCTTGTGTGACCTGTCAAGCCAGTGGCAAATCGGGTGGCACAACAAAGGCCCCCCTCATACCACTACCTGTTGGTGGGGGTACCCTTTGAAAGAGTAGGGATTGACATTGTTGGACCAATGGATCCCCAAACAGCCTCTGGGCACATATTCATACTGGTGGTAGTGGATCATGCCACCAGGTATCCAGAAGCTATTCCCCTAAGGACCACAACAGCACCTGTTGTGGCAAGGGCCCTCCTGGGAGTTTTCTCAAGAGTGGGCTTTCCGAAGGAGGTTGTCTCATATAGAGGTGCAAACTTTAAGCTTGGGTACTTGACTGCAATGTGGAAGGAGTGTGGTGTAAATTACACATTTACTACACCCTACCATCCACAGTGCAATGGACTTGTTGAAAGATTTAACAAGACATTAAAGGGTATGATTAAGGGATTACCTGAAAAGCTTAGGCGAAGATGGGACATCCTTCTACCCTGCCTTCTGTTTGCTTACAGAGAGGTCCCACAAAAGGGGGTTGGCTACAGCCCTTTTGAACTTTTGTTTGGGCATCCTGTAAGGGGACACCTATGTCTGGTGAAGGAAGGATGGGAGTTACCTCTCGAAAAGCCTAAACAAGACATAGTGGACTATGTACTTGGTCTCCGCTCCAGGATGGCTGAGTATATGAAGAAGGCTTCCAAAAACCTTGAGGCTAGCCAAGAACTCCAAAAAGCTTGGCATGACCAAAAGGCTGTGCTGACTGTGTACCAGCCAGGACAGAAGGTGTGGATGCTGGAGCCAGTGGCCCCAGCAGCACTCCAAGACAAATGGTCTGGACCCCACACAATTGTTGAGCAAAAGGGAGAGGTTACCTACCAGGTGGACCTTGGAACTCCCAGGAGCCCCCACACGGTGCTCCATGTCAACAGACTCAAAGCATATGTTGACAGGGCAGACATGGGCTTGCTCATGGCTACAGATGAGGGGCAGGAGGAAGAGAGTGACCTTCTCCCAGACCCGCTGACTCAGAACCCTGATGATGGTTCAGTTGATGGTGTGGCCTTAGCTGGCAGCCTCACTGGCCAGCAGCAACAGGACTGTAGACAAGGTCTCCAGTCCTTCAGACATATGTTTTCCTTGACACCTAGTCAGACAAACTAGTGCACCCATGAGGTTGACACTGGTGACAGTCTGCCTGTGAAGAGTAACATCTACAGGCAACCTGACCATGTCAGAGACTGCATAAATACTGAGATACAGAAAATGTTGGAACTGGGAGTTATTGAGCCCTCAGAGAGCCCTTGGGCCAGTCCTGTAGTCCTTGTGCTAAAACCTCACACCCAAGATAGTAAGAGAGAGATGAGGTTTTGTGTGGACTATAGAGATCTTAATGCTGTCACTAGGACAGATGCCCATCCAAATCCCAGGGCAGATGAGCTCATAGACAGATTGGCTTCTGCCAAGTTTTTGAGCACATTTGACCTGACAGCAGGCTACTGGCAGATCAGGCTAGCTGATGATGCAAAAGCCAAAACTGCTTTCTCAACCCCAGGAGGTCATTACCAATTTGTGGGGATGCCCTTTGGTTTGAAGAATGCACCTGCCACTTTCCAAAGGTTGGTGAACCAAGTTCTCTCTGGTTTGGATGACTTTTGTGCAGCTTATCTTGATGATATTGCTGTCTTCAGCTCCACCTGGGAGGATCACCTGATCCACCTGAAGAACGTTTTGGAGGCCCTGTAGAAGGCAGGCCTCACTATCAAGGCCACTAAGTGCCAGATAGGGCAGAGTAAGGTTTTGTACCTGGGCCTCCTTGTAGGTGGGGGTCAGGTTCAACCACTGGAGAGTAAGGTCAGGCCATCAAGGACAGGGCTCCCCCAACCACCCAGACACAGGTCAGAGCTTTCTTGGTCCTGTCTGGTTATTATAGAAAGTTTGTTAAGAATTATGGGTCCATTGTGACATCACTTAATGACTTGACCTCAAAGAAAATGCCAAAGAAAGTTCAGTGGACAGTAAGCTGTCAAAAGGCATTTGATGACCTGAGGAGGCCATGTGCTCTGCACCTATTCTGAAGAGTCCAGATTACTCCAAAGAGTTCATTGTCCAAACAGATGCTTCTGATTTGGGGGTGGGAGCTGTACTTTCACAACTGAATGTAGTTGGTCAAGACCAGCCCATTCCTTTTATTGGCAGAAGGCTGACCCGTTGGTCAGCCATTGAGAGGGAGGCCTTTGCTGTGGTTTGTGCCCTGAAGAATCTGAGGCCATACTTGTTTGGCACTCACTTCAAGATTCAGACAGACCATAAGCCCCTCTTGTGGCTAAATCAGACGAAGGGTGAAAATCCCAAACTGCTCAGGTGGTCCATTTCCCTACAGGGGATAGACTTTATAGTGGAACATAGGCCTGGGACTAAGGGTGGGCGTAAAATCCGTTTTGCGGGCGAATTTGCGGATTTTCTGCGATTTCGCGATCGGAGAATCTCGCGAAATCGTGGTAAAATCCGCGAATCAGCGGGGACGAATTTTCAGCCAAGCAAGGGTTACAGCAGCAGGTGCAAAAGTTGAACCTAATTTCTTTGTAACCTTTTACAAAAGGGTTACAAACAAATTAACTTCAACTTGGACACCTGCTGCTAATTGCTTCCTGGCGCCTCGTTGCCTTCTTGCAACTATACTATTTGACCCTGCTCTGACCCTTGAAGCAGGGTCAGAGAATAGTTACAAGTAGGCAACGAGGCACCTGTCCAAGGAATTAAACCTCATCAGGAAGCACTTACAGATATAAAAACAGGAAGAAGGGAGAGGATGGCAAATACACACATTTTGAGTTGTCAGGAGGGGTTAAACTAAAAGAGACCTTTACAGCACAATTTACATATGCATTTTGCTAAAAATAAAAAGCTGTATGTTCTGTAGGGGCAACTCAGGAATCTGGCCCTTCAGAGATCCGGCCTCTCTTTCTTTCTCTCGTTCTCTCTCTCCATCTCTCTTTCCCTCTCTTTCTCTCTCTTTCTATCTATCTATCTATCTTTCTATCTATCTATCTATCTATCTATCTATCTATCTATCTATCTATCTCTCTCTCCCTCTCCCATAAATGACTGCATGGGTAACTTCGCTATGCAAGCGGCTCGCGAAGACGCAAAAATCCCCGCGAACACGCAAAAAACCCTACGAACACACAAAAAACCCAGCGAACACGCAAAAACCAAAAATCTGCAAATTCGCGAATTTTGAGGATCGTGAATTCTCAAATCCGCAAATTTGCGGATCGCGAATTCGCAAAATTCGCCCATGCTTACCTGGGACTGACCATGGTAATGCAGATGGTCTCTCCAGATAATTCCACTTAGAACATGAAGACTCAACTGGTCAAGGTTAGTCTAATGTCCCTGCGTTGGGGGGGAGGGGGAATTGTGTAGGAGAGTAGGGTCTGCTTTCCTATGGTCACCCCACTTTTTGCTTTTTGATTTACTGGTTTTCGACTTAATGTGGCTGTGGGCCTGCTAATCAGACCCACAGCCCAGCTGTTCTCCCTCTAAATTCATACCATGTACTTTAGGTACATTACCAATTGGGAATTGGGTCACCTTAGAGCCCCTGTATAGTGTACCTTAGTTACCCAGGGCATAGGTGCATCCAAGGCCTACCAGGGGCTGCAGCATGTATTATGCCACCCCTGGCTGGCCATTCACATTGACACAACTGGCTGATCACTCAGCTGGGGCAAGGTCGGGTAAACACCCCTTGCTTAGGTGTAGTATCCCTATACCTACCTTTACATATAGACACATATATACCTATAAGTCACTCATATGGCAGGCCTTAACAATCCTGGAGGCAGAGTGCTTGGTTTTATGTGGGATGAGGCTCTAGCATGAGCTGAGCCTGTCTGCAGCTTTCGGAACCATGTCCTTCTAGCTGTTCTATGATATATCCATACCATATACTCTTAAGTGCATTATCAACCTCACGGTTGAATGCTAACTTTGCTTTGGCTTTATCAAAACATGTCGTGTAAGGTGTCATATGCTTTGGAATACTACCCCCTCCCCAGTTCTGGCGACGGGGGTAGCATTCCACCCTTCTAGAGGGAGAAGACATGTTGTTCCTAGTAAACCCGGTTAAAATTAACCAGAGCCTCATCATCACAAAAGGGATGCTGCTGCCACAGACACAAGTCTGACATCCTGCTGCTGGGAGTCCTTCCAGCGAGGGAGGCTTGGACAATTGGTTTCCTATCTTGGGAGGTGCTAACACCACCCCAGACTGGCCATAGTGTATTGGGAAAGGGAGGGCTGAATGAAATGAGACACTGCCTGGGGCACACAAGGTGTCCCATGCATAGTCCGGTTGAAACCAGTTGCCGGGGCACTCTAGCCCCAGCTCTGGTGTGAAACTGGACAAAGAGAAAGGGGTGTAACCCCCCTTCCCTGGTCCCACCCATATTAGGGACTTAGCAGGTAATCCAGCCCCTCAGATTGGTATATAGGTAGGAGCTGAGTCAAGAGACTTTAGATTTATCCTAAAGTTCAAGTTCAAGTTCAAAAATGTGTATAGTGCACTACTCACCGAGAGGGTCTCAAGGCGCTTGAGGGAGGGAGGTGAATTTACTTATCGAATATCCAGGTTTTTAGTTGCTTTCTGAAAGAGAGGTGGTTCTGAGTGAGGTGGAGTGGGTGGGGAGAGAATTCCAGGTTTTAGCCGCTAAGTAGGAGAAGGATCTTCCCCCCATGGTGGATCTGTGGATGCGCGGGATTGCGGCGAGGGCTTGATTGGACGATCGTAGTTGGCGGGAGGGGGTGTAGAAGGATAGACACGTGTTGAGGCATTCGGGTCCTAGGTCGTAGAGGGCTTTGTGTGCGTGGGTGAGGAGACGGAACGTTATTCTCTTGTTGACAGGGAGCCAATGGAGGTCTTTCAGGTGGTCGGAAATGTGAGCTTGCCAAGGGATGTCCAAAATGAGCCTGGCTGAGGCGTTTTGGATGCGTTGGAGTTTTTTCTGTAGTTTGGCTGAGGTTCCGGCGTAAAGGGTGTTGCCGTAATCCAATACGCTTGTAATTAGTGCGTGGGTGACTGTCTTTCTTGTTTCGGTGGGGATCCAACAGAAGATTTTTTTGAGCATTCGTAGGATGTTGAAGCAAGATGATGAGACGGCGTTGACTTGTCTGGTCATCGAGAGGGAGGAGTCTAGGATGAAGCCCAGGTTACGTGCGTGGTCCGTAGGTATGGGTGCGGTTCCGAGGGCCGGTGGCCACCATGAGTTGTCCCAGGCAGAGGGGGATGTTCCTAAGATGAGGACTTCTGTTTTGTCCGAGTTTAGTTTTAAACGGCTGTTCTTCATCCACTCGGCTACTTCTTTCATTCCTTCGTGTAGGTTGGTTTTGGCGGTGTTTGGGTCTTTTGTGAGGGAGAGGATCAGCTGGGTGTTGTCTGCGTAGGAGATGATGTTGAGGTTGTGTTGGCGCACGATGGATGCGAGGGGACTCATGTATACGTTGAAGAGGGTGGGGCTGAGCGATGTTCCTTGTGGTACGCCGCAGATGACTTCAGTGGCCTCTGATTTGAAAGGGGGGAGGCAGACTCTCTGGGTTCTTCCGGTGAGGAACGATATGATCCAGTCCAATGCCTTTCCTTGTACTCCGATGTTGCTGAGGCGTTGTATGAGGGTGCTATGACAGACTGTGTCGAAGGCTGCGGAGAGGTCAAGTAAGATGAAAGCAACTGTTTCTCTGTTGTCCAGTAGTGTTCGGATGTCATCTGTTGCTGCGATGAGGGCGGTTTCGGTGCTGTGTTTGGCTCGGAAGCCTGATTGAGAGGAGTCGAGGGATTTGTTGGATTCGAGGAAGGCGGCGAGCTGACTGTTGACGGCTTTCTCGATGACTTTGGCGGGGAATGGGAGGAGCGAGATGGGGCGGTAGTTCTTAAGTTCGGTTGGGTCAGCCGTGGGTTTCTTCAGAAGGGCGCTGAGTTCGGCATGTTTCCAGTTTTCTGGGAAAGTGGCGGAGTTGAGGGAGCAGTTAATGATGTCTCGGAGATGGGGTGCGATGATGGAGTCTGCTTTGTTGCAGATGTGGTGGGGACAAGGGTCGGTTGGCGATCCTGAGTGGATGGGATTCATCAGGCGGATGGTGTCTCCAGTGGTGATTGGGTTCCAGGCGCGAAGGTTGTTAGAGGGGGGTTTTGGTTCGGGGGTGGATGGAGTGGGCTGGTCTTCGGACTGGTTTTGAAAGCTGTTATGTATTTCGGCGATTTTGTTGTGGAAGAATGATGATAGAGAGTCGCAGAGGTCTTGGGAGGGGGTGATGTCGTTAGTGCCTGCGGAGGGGTTAGGGAATTCTTTGACGTTGTTGAAGAGTTCCTTGCTGTTTTGGGCATTGTTGTCAAGTCGATCCTTAAATGCTGATTTCTTGGTGGATCGGATGAGTTGGTGGTGTTTGCGGGTGGCGTTCTTGAAGGAGGCCAGGTTGTCAGTGGTAGGGTTTTTTCTCCAGGTTTTCTCGAGTGTCTAACAGAACTTCTTGGATTTCTTAAGGTCATCGTTGAACCAGGGGGCTTTTTTGTTCCCTTGCTTGATTAGATGGTTTTTCAAGGGTGCTAGTTCGTCTGCGCTGTGGGTGATCCATTGTGTGAGGTTGGTGGCTGCTTGGTTTGGGTCCGATGAATTGGCAGGAGTGTTTTGTTGAAGCGACGAGAAGAGCTGGTCGGTGGTGATTTTGTTCCAGTTTCTTCGGGGAATAGGTTGTGGGGGGTTATGGGGCGTGGACTTTTTGTAGTGGAAGTGAACGCAGCTGTGGTCCGTCCAATGGAGAGCTGTGGTGTGATCGAAGGAGATGTGCTTGCTGGAGGTGAAGATAGGGTCGAGCGTGTGTCCGGCGGAGTGGGTGGGGGTGTCAACGAGTTGTTTGAGTCCGAGATTGGCCGTGTTGTCCAGAAGGGTGGTGGTGTTGTTGTCGTTTTTCTTGTCCAGGTGGAAGTTGAGGTCTCCCAGTAGCATGTAGTTCTCGGATGGGATGGCATGTGGGCTGATGAAGTCAGCTATGTCTTCACTGAATTGTGAGCGGGGTCCTGGGGGTCTGTAGATAAGGGTGCCTCTGAGTGTGGTTTTGGGGTCGGTGTGAATCTGGAAGTGAAGGTGTTCGGCGGTAGTGAGGTTATCGTCGGAGCTGGTCGTGATGCGGATGGTGTTCTTATGGACGATGGCGATGCCTCCTCCTATTTGGCTGATGCGGTCCTTTCGGATGATCTTGTAGGTGTCCAGGATGGCTATGGCGATGTCAGGGGCTGATGAGGCGTTCATCCATGTTTCTGTAAGGAAGGCGACGTCCGGCGATGTAGTGTCGAGTAGGTTCCAGAGTTCGATGGAATGTCTGTGGACTGAGCGGGTGTTGAGCAGGATGTCGACGCTCCCAACGGAGCCCGACCACAGAGCCTGACAAGAACCAGACTTCCAGATTTCCCTGAGCCCGATCCACAGCCACAGCAAAGCTGAGATCTGTGGAGGCGACAAGAGATGTGGGACCAGCCATCTTGGAAAACCTGCACTTTGCTACCTGTGCAGCTCCCGAGGCACCCTTGAAGCTGTGCATTGGGGATTGAAAAGCCCCAGCCCTGAGCACCTTCGGCACCGATGCACAGCCCTTCACACTCTACGAGTGCCGCATGGGGCCTGCTAGTGTTTTTGTGCTTGACGCATCTGTCCGGTCACTTGTCCATTGGCTAGTAGCCTCTGTGACGACAAACCTACAAATTTACACCACTGGCCTGGTTGCTCCAGGCTGGCCCTTGCTTCCCTGAAAAGGAGAAGCGCATCAGACCTTGCTGGTCTGATCAAGAAGCCATCTTTGATTCCTGGATTGGTTGACTTTGCCAAGGCTTGTTGACTTCAATCCGGAAGCCGACACCGCCGACAGCGAGATCGTTTGTGGGAAAGTCCACAGGATGAGAGAAGTCAATCTCAGAATTGAGAGAGAAGAACTTGCCCTAGCCAAAGAGAGACTTGCTCTTGCAAGAGAGAAAAAGTTAAGTGGATTAGATTCCACTGGTGGCAACAATATCCCTAAGGATAAAGACAGGTCCTATGACAATAGACACCTGAGTAAGATTGTGCCCCCCTACAAAGTTGGGGATGACATCCACAAATGGATAACTGCTTTGGAGAGGGCCTGCAAAGTACAGCAGGTACCCCAAAGTCAGTGGACAGCAATCTTGTGGCTCTCCTTTTCAGAAAAAGGAAGAGACGAGCTCCTCACTGTTAGTGATGATGATGCTAACAATTACACTGTCCTGAAGAGTGCCCTGATTGATGGGTTTGGCCTAACCACTGAACAGTACAGGTTGATATTCAGAGATACCCAGAAGGCACAGACTCAGGACTGGACTGATTTTGTTGATTGTGCCACTAAGGCTCTGGAATGCTGGTTATTGGGAAGTAAAGTTAAGGACCATACAGGATTGTATAGTTTGATCATGAGAGAGCAAATACTTAACAATTGTCAGAACCAGTTATTGCACCAACACCTGGTTGAATCAGAACTGACCTCTCCCCAAGAATTGGGAAAGAAGGCAGACAGGTGGGTAAGAACCAGGGTTAAGCAGAAACCCCAGAACCAAGGTGGTGATTAGAAAAAGGCAGACCAAAAAGGTGGGGATCCGAAACCAAAAGACCAGAAGTCTTCAACAGGCCCCCAAAAAGCTAATGAAGGGGGGTCCCAAAACTCTAAGAAGAAGAAAGAAGGTCCAAAGAAACCTTGGTGTAATTATTGTAAATCTGCCTCTCACTGGTTCAGTGAGTGCACCAAGAAAGGAACAGCCCCTACCACTGTTGCCCCTAAGGCATCTGCACCCCTAGTTCAGCTGGCAGTGGTAGTACTCAACCCAAGGCTACAATAGGGTTAACCCTGGGTACTGAGATGGATTCTGGCCTAGTCAGGATTCCAACTCAGGCTGTTCTTGTCTGTAATGGGGACATGGTTATGTCCTCTACTGTGAGTCCCAGTACTCTGGGCAAATACAGACAAACGCCTTTGATCAATGATAAAGTGGTTCAAGCCTACAGGGACAAGTGCCAGTGTCACTATGGTGACACATGACTTTGTGGACCCTGGACAGATTGTACTGGGTGATAATTACTTGGTGACCAATGCTAGCAAGGTCACTACCACCCATAGTGTGGCTGTTGTTAACTTCTCCTGGGGAGGGGTAGCTGGCCTCAAACGAGTTATGGTAAGTGCAGACCTCCCTGTTGAGTGTCTGTTGGGCAATGATCTTGAATCCTCAGTATGGTCAGAAGTGGAGTATAGGACTCATGCAGAGATGTTAGGCATATCAGCTCATGACCAGGTCACAGGCCAAAAAATGCCAAACTGAATAGGCCTTGTATCCTGAAACTATGGACCAAGTGCCACCCAAGAGAAAGAGCAGTAGGGTTAAGGCAGTGCCTCCCCCCCTGCCTCCAAGTACAGACCAGCCTTCACAGGAAGCTGATTGTGAGACCCCTGAAGGAACTGTCCTAGAAGAACTTGAACCTGACCAGGTTAAGTTTCTTGGGACAGGGGGACCTTCAAGGGCAGACTTGAGGCAGGCACAGTTAGACTGTTCCTCTCTTGAACCCCTCAGACAGCAAGCTGCTTCTGAGGCTGCAGGTACCCACAGAGTTTACTGGGATGAAGGACTCCATTATTCAGATGCTAGAGACCCCAAGCCTGGTGCTTCCAGGAGGTTGGTCATACCTCTGGCATTCAGGGGTTTCCTTCTTACCTTAGCCCATGATATTCCCTTAGCAGGACACTTGGGTCAGAACAAGATTTGGGACAGGCTTGTCCCTCACTTTCACTGGCCCCATATGTCAGAAGATACCAAGGAGTTTTGTCGCTCCTGTGTGACCTGCCAAACCAGTGGCAAATCAGGTGCACAACAAAGGCCCCCTCATACCACTACCTGTGGTTGGGGTACCCTTTGAAAGAGTAGGGATTGACATTGTTGGACCAATGGATCCCCAAATAGCCTCTGGTCACAGATTTATACTGGTGGTAGTGGATCATGCCACCAGGTATCCAGAAGCTATTCCCCTAAGGACCACAACAGCACCTGTTGTGGCAAGGGCCCCCCCTGGGAGTTTTCTCAAGAGTGGGCTTTCCGAAGGAGGTTGTCTCATGTAGAGGTGCAAACTTTAAGCCTGGGTACTTGACTGCAATGTGGAAGGAGTGTGGTGTAAATTACAAATTCACCACATCCTACCATATACAGTTCAATGGACTTGTTGAAAGATTTAACAAGACCTTAAAGGGTATGATTAAGGGTTTACCTGAAAAGCTTAGGCGAAGATGGGACATCCTTCTACCCTGCCTTCTGTTTGCTTACAGAGAGGTCCCATAAAAGGGGGTTGGCTACAGCCCTTTTGAACTTTTGTTTGGGCATCCTGTAAGGGGACACCTATGTCTGGTGAAGGAAGGATGGGAGTTACCTCTCAAAAAGCCTAAACAAGACATAGTGGACTATGTACTTGGTCTCCGCTCCAGGGTGGCTGAGTATATGAAGAAGGCTTCCACAAATCTTGAGGCTAGCCAAGAACTCCAAACAGCTTGGCATGACCAAAAGGCTGTGCTGGCTGTGTACCAGCCAGGACAGAAGGTGTGGGTGCTGGAGCCAGTAGCCCCAGCAGCACTCCAAGACAAATGGTCTGGACCCCACACAATTGTTGAGCAAAAGGGAGAGGTTACCTACCTGGTGGACCTTGGAACTCCCAGGAGCCCCCACAGGGTGCTCCATGTCAACAGACACAAAGCATATGTTGACAGGGCAGACATGGGCTTGCTCATGGCTACAGATGAGGGGCAGGAGGAAGAGAGTGACTCTCTCCCAGACCTGCTGACTCAGAACCCTGATGATGGTTCAGTTGATGGTGTGGCCTTAGCTGGCAGCCTCACTGGCCAGCAGCATCAGGACTGCAGACAAGTTCTCCAGTCCTTCAGACATATGTTTTCCTTGGCACCTAGTCAGACAAACTTGTGCATCCATGAGGTGGACACTGGTGACAGTCTGCCTGTGAAGAGTAAAATCTGCAGGCAACCTGACCATGTTAGAGAATGCATAAAGACAGAGGTACAGAAAATGTTGGAACTGGGAGTTATTGAGCGCTCAGCGAGCCATTGGGCCAGTCCTGTTGTCCTTGTGCCAAAACCTCACACCCAAGATGGCAAGAGAGAGATGAGGTTTTGTGTGGACTATAGAGGTCTCAATGCTGTCACTAGGACAGATGCCCATCCAATTCCTAGGGCAGATGAGCTCATAGAAAGATTGGCTTCTTCCAAGTTTTTGAGCACATTTGACCTGACAGCAGGCTACTGGTAGTTCAGGCTAGCTGATGATGCAAAAGCCAAAACTGCTTACTCAACCCCAGGAGGTCATTACCAATTTGTGTTGATGCCCTTTGGTTTGAAGAATGCACCAGCCACTTTCCAAAGGTTGATGAACCAAGTTCTCTCTGGTTTGGATGACTTTTGTGCAGCTTACCTTGATGATATTGCTGTCTTCAGCTCCACCTGGGAGGATCACCTGATCCACCTAAAGAAAGTTTTGGAGGCCCTGCAGAAGGCAGGCCTTACTATCAACACCACTAAGTGCCAGATAGGGCAGAGTAAGGTTGTGTACCTGGGCCACCTTGTAGGTGGGGGTCAGGTTCAACCACTGGAGAGTAAGATCCAGATCAAGAAGGACCTGGCTCCTCCGACCACCCAGACACAGGTCGGAGCTTTCTTGGGCCTGACTGGTTATTACAGAAAGTTTGTTAAGAATTATGGGTCCATTGTTACACCACTTAATGACTGGACCTCAAAGAAAATGGCAAGGAAAGTTCAGTGGACAGTAAGCTGTCAAAAGGCATTTGATGACCTGAAGAAGGCCATGTGCTCTGCACCTATTCTGAAGAGTCCAGATTACTCCAAAGAGTTCACTGTCTAAACATATGCTTCTGAGTTGGCGGTGAGCGCTGTACTTTAACAACTGAATGCAAATGGTCTCTCCAGATATTTCCACTTAGAACATGAAGTCTCAACTGGTCAAGGTTAGTCTAATGTCCCTGCGTTTGGGGGGGGGGGGGGGGGGGGTTTGTGTAGGAGAGTAGGGTCTGCTTTCCTACCCCACTTTTTGCATTTTTCTTTACTGGTTTTCGACTTAATGTGGCTGTGAGCCTGCTAATCAGACCCACAGCCCAGCTGTGCTCTCTCTAAATTCATACCATGTACTTTAGGTACATTACCAATTGGGAATTGGGTCAACTTATGAGCCCCTGTATAGTGTAGATTTCAAAAAAGGGGGAGACAGAAAGGACACTATTTACCACACAGTATTGGTGGAAGGTCCAGTAACAGCTTAGTGTCCTGTACGAAGTACTAGAGAGTTACACCAAAAATGGGGGTTGCTGTACTGTTCCTCGAGAAGGTAGAGTTGGGAAAGTTCTTGCTGGCGTGACAGGAAGAGGGAGAGGGGAGGTTATTAATACCCTGGGGAATCCATTATGTTGGATTTATTTGCCTCACACACCCCGAGGAGTGTCATGCTTCATCATCGGCGGTTGCTCCTCGTCGGGGAGGCGGTGCAACCCCCGACGGGCACACCTCAGAGAGGGGCTCTTTGGCGGAGATCTTTTTACCAACTGCCTGTAGGTGAAGTGGGGGTATGTGGGCGGGTCGGTGTATACCTATAGTGAGGTGGTTAAAATGTAGAAAGGGGTACCTGAATTGACTTTTATTCTGGGGGTCCCCTAGCTACGCTTAAAAGGTGAAACTAGTCCTCTAGGTGTTAACCAATTACGTTGTGTAACCCTAGAAGGGGCTAGTGGTGCATGTGGTCAACATGTTTCTCGCTCATGGTGCATTTACCGCGATTCTTCAGGACCAAGAAGTGAGGATAACAACATGCTTGTATCATATGTTATTAAAATTTACCTTAGTGGGTCCTCCTATGTCTATGTCTGGAGGGAGGATAAGGAAAAGGTTAAATTGCCAGTCATTGTTTTGCCAGAAAAAACATATATTGCCAGGGTGGTGGTGTTCTCATCCACCGCATGCTAAGTGTACTGAGTGTGCACTGTACAACTGTGAAGCACAACTGTGAAACACACGCTATGATTAGGGCTGTGATTCATGTTGTGACTAGTGAAGGTGAGAGTTAAAAACAAGAAGTGTAAATATACAAGGTTAAAAAATGCAGCTGCACGAATCTTAGTACCTGTCTGTAGTATATCAGGTGTAAGGCAGGGTTTGTAAAAATGTAGACACCACTGTGTAAGTTGTTAAGCATAACAGCACGCTATCACTGTGATCAATCAAACCATTCAAAAAAGCATGTTGAGAATGCTCAACTCACCTAAAGATCACGACCTAGAGGCCCCCTGAGTGTTCGGCAGGGCTGAACTGCAGCGCTGAGCCCAAGATGTGGCTAAAGGAGGGGTAATTAAGAACGCGGTATCCAGCAATTGAAAAAAATGCGTTCCAGCCATAAAGGGCTCAAAGTATGCAATGCGCGTTAAAAGTTCCTTTGCCAGCTAGGCGCTGACCACACTCACCTGTCGTCCGCTGCGTCCGGGTGTAGTGACCTACCCTTCCCCGCCGAGCTCGAGTAGATGTGTGAGCTCGGCGGGGTGGATCATTTAACCACCACCGGGAGAGCAGCGTGACGCGATGGGTACCCGCCCACTGACCTCGAAAGGGTGTAAGGTCCCCGGAGCGTGTCGGCCATCTTGTAATGGGTTCGAAATACCGAGGGGAGCTTTAGTTGAGTGCATTTGCCCCGTTAAGAAAGTAGCATCAGCTATACTTTGTAGGTGAAAAATGCGCCTCGGTAACAACCTGAAACCCAATCTTGTAATGGGTTCGAAATACCGAGGGGAGCTTTTGTTGAGTGCATTTGCCCCGTTAAGAAAGTAGCATCAGTTATACTTTGTAGGTGAAAAATGCGCCTCGGTAACATCCTGAACTCCTACTAGTTCTATAATGGCTCATTACAAAGGTTGGGTGCACGGGTTGTGGAAAACCGGTGCTACAGCCTATGGGACGGTGGCGGCCATGATGGAAGAGGTCCCAAGGTCGTCAGTGAGTTCAAAACCAGTTTGCATTGTAGGGGAATGTATCAGATCACTATCATACATGGATCGGCACTATGAATATGGGGGTTCACAGAGAGTGCCAGGGGATGTCTTCGTTGAGCCCATATTGGTCAGAAGACAACCGGTGCACCCATCTCTGTTCCTTCCTGAAGAGTGCTTTCGTGGGGCAGTTGGGGCTGGATTCAAGAACTATCCACTTTATTGCATTCTCATCATGGTTTGTTTCCACATAATGTTTACACATTTTAGTGTGGGTTTTTTTGCAGCGGAAGTTGCTGCGATGTTCTATGATCCGAGTCTTGATAGGGCGTGTGGTCATCCCTATATACTGTAAGTTACATGGGCATATAAGCAAGTATATGCAGTGGGATGTGTTGCAGTTAGTATGTTGCCTAATTTCCCATTTGAATGTGTCCGAAAGTTGTATAGTGTACCTTAGGTACCCAGGGCATAGGTGAACCCAAGGCCTACCAGGGCTGCAGCATGTATTATGCCACCCCTGACTGGTCATTCACATTGACACAACTGGCTGATCACTCAGCTGGGGCAAGGTCGTGTAATCACCCTTTGCTTAGGTGTAGTATCCCTATACCTACCTTTACATATAGACACATATATACCTATAAGTCACTCCTATGGCAGGCCTTAACAATCCTGGAGGCAGAGGGATTGGTTTTATGTGAGATGAGGCTCTAGCATGAGCTGAGCTTGTCTGCAGATTTCAGAACCTTGTCCCTGTAGCTGTTCTATGATATAGCCATACCATATACTCTTAATTGCATTATCATCCTCGCGGTTGAATGCTAACTTTGGTTTGGCTTTATCAAAACATGTCGTGTAAGGTGTCATATGCTTTGGAATACTACCCCCTTGTCAGTTCTGGTGACGGGGGTAGCATTCCTCCCTTCTAGAGGGGGAAGACATGTTGTTCCTAGTAATCCCAGTTAAAGTTAACCAGAGCCTCAGCATCACAAAATGGATGCTGCTGCCACAGACACAAGTCTAACCTCCTGCTGCTGGGAGTCCTTCCAGCGAAGGAGGCTTGGACAATAGGTTTCCTGTCCTGGGAGGTGCTAGCACCACCCCAGACAGGCCATAGTGTGTTGGGGCAGGGAGGGCTGAATGAAATGAGAGACTGCCTGAGGCACACAAGGTGTCCCATGCATAGTCCGGTTGAAATCAGTTGCTGGGGCACTCCAGCCCCAGCTCTGACACGAAACTGGACAAAGGGAAAGGGGTGTAACCACCCCTTCCCTGGTCCCACCCATAGGAGGGACCTAGCAGGTAATCCAGCCCCTCAGATTGGTATATAGGTAGGAGCTGAGTCAAGAGACTTTAGATTTATCCTGAACTGAAACTTGAAACGAAACTCTGGACCTTCGACATTCTACTGAAGATAGAAGACTGAAGAATCTCCCTTATGGTCAAGGAATGACCACCATGTGCAAACAGGCACCATCCAGCAATCTGCGGTTTGCTTTGTTGATGCTCCCGCCGGAGTCCCACCACAGAGCCTGACAAGAACCAGACTTCCAGACTTCCCTGAGCCCGATCCACAGCCACAGCAAAGCTGAGACCTATGGAGGTGGCGAGAGACGTGGGACCAGCCATCTTGGAAAACCTGCACTTTGCTACCTGTGCAACTCCCGAGGCACCCTCAAAGCTGTGCATTGGGGATTGAGAAGCCCCAGCCCTGCGCACCTTCGGCACAGACGCGCAGCCCTCCACACTCCACAAGTACCGCGTGGGGCCTGCTTGTGTTTTTGTGCTTGACGCGTCTGTCCGGTCACTTGCCCATTGGCTAGTGGCCTCTGTGACAACTAACCTACAAATTTACATTGCTGGCCTGGTTGTTCCAGGCTAGCCCTTGCTTCCCTGAAAAGGAGAAGCCCATCAGACCTTGCTGGTCTGATCAAGAAGCCATCTTTCATTCCTGCGTAGGTTGCCTTTGCCAAGGCTTGTTGACTCCAATCCAGAAGCCAACACCACCGACAGCGAGATTTGACCCAAACTCTGTCCCCTCTGCTTTCAGGTACTCTTCATCCTCGATCCGCCCTTGTATCGAACCGGACACTTCTCTCCTGGTTGCCTGCAGCATCTTTCTCCAAGGCTCCATAGGATGCAGCGACGAAACCCGACACACTTTGACACCTATGCACACGCTTCCTGTGGGTGAGGTAACGCGAATACTCCGGTGCTCCTGTGGGTATTTACTATCCTAGTGTCCTAGTTTTCAGTAGCTTTCTCCTAGTCCATCCGGAAGAGTCCAAAAAGAACTAGTTTCCATTTCTTTTGTTCCCATTATAACTCTATGGTAACTCGTGTGTGTGTTAAGACGCTGCACACGCCTCCCGTGGGCCTCCTTCTTCCTATCCTTTGGTAGTACGGCGTAGCCCCAGCGATTCCCTAGGCCATAGGCCTATCCTTTGTCCATGACGTGGTTCTTATACCACTTTTTTAGTATATGGTTTTATCTGCCCCTAGGGCTCTACTGTATATTGTGCAACTTATTGTAAGATAATTGAGTATCTTGTTATGTGCTTGTGCCTCTGACCTCATAAAGAGTTCAGAGGGGTTGTGTTAGTAATAAATACATATATATTTTATATATAACCTGTGTGGTGTCCTTTCGTTTGGTATTAAAGGGGTTACATATGGTAAAACAGCTGGCTTCACATGCCCTCTTGAGTTTAGCCTAAGACTGCTTTGTCCATGCTACCACTAGGATAGCTGGTCTATAAGGTTGACTTTAGAACCATCACCATAAGGGTTGTTTGGACTGATACAGGGTGCCCACTAGAATAGTGGAGATCACATATCAGGCCAACTTCTCACAGCAGGTGCCCTAGTTGAAACTCCACTTCGGTAAAGGACAAATCATCCTAAATTTTTGCTCCTGGCCAAGGCAAGGCAAGTGTGTTTTCTCTACAATTTCACATTTAAAAACAATCTGTACTCCTTGATGGAGGTGTATGAATCTTTGATTTATTGAAGCCTAATCTCTTCTGTAGTGACTGTCCAAGACGAGTGGGTTCTTTCTTATAATCTCCTGGTCTGAGAGCAGAGTCTACGATTCTCCTCTTTAGTTACTGTTGAGTATGAAAATGGGCAAAATCACCAACAAGCCCAACCCGTTTGCCCCCCCCCCCACCTTCAAACTTAGTAGTATGCAATGGTGTTCCCACAATTATCCAGGCTGATGGACAGCTCAACTTACCAAAGTGATCCAAGCGCACGTTCAGCCGCTTTCGATGCCGTGTTCTTGATGCAGAGGAATATGAGGAAATTTCCACCACACAAATAACCACTCACTTCATATTAATAAGAGGAATTATGTTTGTTTGATGGAGAGTCAACTCTTTGTCTGTAGTCTTGTTTCTTTCTCTATACGAGGATTCATTTTGTCACTGATTTCTGTATGAAACACCAGAGGAACAGTCACATTGTCAAAATTACATTACACAAGGTCACTGAAGACACTACCTCGTGCTCTTTTGTGTAGCTGTAGTGTAGAGATTATATTATAAAAAAACAAAGGTTAAAGTAACATCATAGTTAAGTGCGGTAAAAAAGATGTTTTTCAAAAAAATATCTAGAAATTCACCCAAAAAAACACACAGGTTAAAGTGATGTTATAGTCAGGTGACTATGTCAGTGACAACATTAACGTTTTGAACTAAAAAAACATAGAAATTCACCAGTTATAATTAGAAGAGTTATATATGACTTGTGCCCCTGCCATGCGCTGCAAATTATAATGAACTCTGCTAACTATAACTAGTGAATTTCTCTGTTTTTTTTTAGTTCAAACCATTAATGTTGTCACTGACATATTTACCTAATTATAAATTCACATTAACCGTATATATATTTGTTAGGGCTTTCTGGAATTGTCATGCTTGTAAATGTTTATGATGCATTACCAGGTGACCTCTGTCACTCTTTCATATGGGCCAAACTTCACCAGTATGGTGTGTACGTAAAACGTGAAAACTCATCCAATGCAGCAACCTGTACAACAAGCTGTGTACAGTACCTCCCCATCCCCAGCTTCCCTTTTTTCTATGGGTGCAAATGACCCTCCTGCTGCTATTGGCACCAAAGAACCTCTGTGATGGGTGACTTGGGTCAGGAGAAAAAGAATGAGGGAAAAGTTTCATAACAATATGCAGTAGAAAAAAACCCCATCTCTGCCCCGTAACCTTTACGAAGATATTTTACCCTAGAATCACAGCACTTCTGGATAATGTAGCCCCCGGGGGAAGTGAAGGTAGAAGACCAGTCTCTCTCCGGGTTGCTTTGTGCGGGGCCTGAAGGACAGGGTGGGGATAGGCCAAGTTAGGGGAAGGGGAGAGTTTTAGGTAGGGCTATAAATTTGCCGGTCTCTTCCTGACACCAAGCACCACCGAGAGGGGTTCACAAGAAGTTTGTCCTCCCTCCCACCCTACATGTGGTAGGAGGATGGGTGGAAAAGGTTTGGTTACAGCATTGCCAGTTTAGGGCAGGTCGCAGGGCATAGGCTTTACTTTAGCGGGATGGCGAGTCCTATACGGGCAGATTCACCATTCAGAAGGGGGAAGGGTGCACAGGTGACTGATGGTATTGTGCGGTATGCAATGAGCAACAAATGGATCATCAAGGGAGGATGTTTGGAGGGCAAGTGAAGGAGAGATTGGGTATATGGAATGAGGTCAGCGAGGGAAAGGAGGAGGAGTGAAGCAAATGAGATAGTGAGTTGTGAATAGTGCGGGGAGAATGAAACTGTACTGGTTATGTTGGGATGTATAGTTTGAATTATTGTTAAGGTTAATAAAGTTCATTAGTATGTTTGCAACCTTGTCCTAATATATGGCCTTTTACGCTACTATAACAGCGTGGAGTGTAGTTATTGCACAAATGCGGATTATCACTGGGAAAGTTTTAGCTTCAGAGTGAAAGGCTTTATCATCATTATTTTAAAGTCACATCGTCAACCTAGTGAGCCTCAAACTACACCAAATGCCATTTTTAAACATTTATGAGAAATAGCTGGCAAAGCTACATATAAACTAATACATGATTCAGATTATAATATTCTTTGACCCTTTGCTTGATTTCCGAAATCCAAAAAGGGGGCATTACCCAGTGAAAATGTGCATTTCAGAACATGAAAGAAAAGCATGAAAGTAGCACGCTGAGGATTTTCATGCCACTAGGGAAAACACTGTAGCAATAAATGATGGAGGGAATGCTGACTATATCAAACATTCACCCAGCAGTATCCGGTGAGTTCAGGAAGGGAGGCATGGCATTCCATGGAGACTCCCAGAGACGGGTGAGTTGGCAACTATGTCAATTGATTGATGCATTTGTTTATTCAGTGATGCACCCCATCTATTTATTTATTCAACCATTTTTTCGATCCCTATCCTATTTGCATTGCTATTGAGTGGCTCTCAATGTGTCTCATAATATCCTGAGGCAGCTCTCACGCCTTAATGTTTGTTGTCTAGAGCAGGGCATGCTCAGTATTTAGCCGGACTATAGAACCACGCGTTATCTGCCATGTCTTCTTGCTTTAAAACTGAAGTCAATATAGCAGCTGCTAGAACCCTTTATGTCAGCAGGGCAGTAGGGCCACTGTCCTATTCAGTCACCATTTAAATGCCTCCTCCTGACTTTCTGGCCGTATATTGTTTCCGGCTTTATCCCAGGAGATACTACATTTCTTTCCTACCGTATGCTTGTTAATATTCATTGCAATGCTCCTCGTTATGTTGTCATCTCGATAGTCACTTCCGCTTTGCGTTAATTTCTGCGAGTGTGTCATCCAGTAGCGTGCTACTCGCCAAGTAAGTGCTTCAACACCTCATTAGGGGTTACAAGCACTATATAAATGCAAACATTTTTTCCCTCTTCTATCCCTCTGCTAACCTTCTCAATCCCAATAACTGACTAATATCCACCACTCAAATTACTTCTATTTTCACTATACTAATTCAGCAGTAATCCTTTATGGGTTTCGGAGTAGAATGCTACTTGCTGAAAAAAGCGTTTCAACACCCCATCAGAGATAGCAAGCGCTATATAAATGCAAACCTTTTTCCCTCTTCTATCCCTCCGCTATCCTTCTGAATCCAAATAACTGACTAACCTATCCACCACTCAAATTACTTTCATATTTCACTATACTAATTCAACATGAATCCTTTAGGGGTTCTGGAGTAGCGTTCTACTCGCCGAAAAAGCGCTTTGATGCCTTCTCAAGGGTGGTAAGCACTATTTAAATGCAATTACAAAACAATACAATACGATACAATCTGTTCCAGGCAGGATGTAGTATTGCTACAGTGCATGCTCACTGGCCAAGGACCTGTCAGAACCCAGCCGTGGGAATAAAACAGGCCTCAGTTCTGATGTTTGATGATAAAAACTGCAGTCTGCAGTGCCAGAGGTTGATGCAAGCCTACTGTCTAGTGAATTGCAGTCATGCAGTACCCACACATTGCGTTGCTAAAAACCCACATTTCCAGATTACAGCAACAACATCTTGTTATTGATTAACTGCAGTTTTCTGATGAGACCTACTACAGATGCATAGTGCGTGTCCCTGCGTGTGGGTGCGTCGGATATCAAGGGGCATAATTACAAGACCCGTACGCCGCATTTGCGCCACCGGTGCGTCACTTTTGTGATGCAGCGGTGGCGCAAATCCAGCGCCATGCTGGGGGGTATTTACAACGTGTCGCATCTAGGGAGATGCATCACATTGTAAAGCCCTGCGCCACATGTGGGCGTTCCGGCGCTGGGGGGGCGTTCTGGCGAAGGAACGCCTCCTAAAAGTGGCTGAGTGAAATCTACAAGTTTTCACTCAGTCACTTTTACAGCCATGCTGCGTCAAAACCCTGCACCTGCTTGAAGCAGGCGTAAGGTTTGATGCAGCATGTTAGGCATAGGGGCACCCGAGCCTTGCTGGGGCTGCATCGCGCTTGTGACGATACTCCAGCAATGCGTCACCTTTACGGCAGCAGATGCTTCACGCATCTGTCTCAACTTGCCCCATGGTGTGCCGCATTGTAAATTCGGCGCATCCATGGTGGAGCAAGAGGTGTCTGCCGTGACGCACAATGACTGGTGCATCCCTGCTGAAATGTAGGGATGCACCAGTTATTGTAAATCTGCCCCCTTGTGACTACCACTGCGCATGCAAGGGAAGCCAGCACTTCTGCTGCACGTGATGTGCGTACTCTCTGCGCACGGGAGAAGCTTGCTCTGCTGCCTGTGCTTATTTGATAAATTTGTACTGTTAGAGATAACTTGCCTGGCTGCTCTACGTCAGTGCCTGTACTACGGGGTGTAGTAAAGCTTAATATAGCGTTATCAATATACAAAAGCAAATACGATTGTCTTTGCCAATGCAAGGTTGCTCAAGACAAATACACATTGGTATTGATAAGATTATACTGAGCTTTTTTAACACACACAGCACATGGCAACATGAGCAGCCAGGTTGCAGGTGGACTAGCCATATCAGTCAGTGTTGGCTTCTATATATCTGTGAGATATCCAAGACAAACACACTTGTGGGTCGAGCACATAGTTAAATAACACCCTCTCTTCCTCTGGGCAGTTGTTTGGGGTCTCACCTGAATGCTCACGCTGGATCTGTTCCTCGTGGTGAAAAACTCTAGTGATTTGCATTGCTTGCAATGATCCTTCGAGTGTCAGAGAAAAGAGAGTCATGGTCAGTTGAAGGCAAGATGAGGCCCATTTCAAACAAGCATTGTCAAAGCTAATAGATCTCTCCTATGTGAAACCTATTGGCTTTGCCAATGTGTTTTAGCCATGTTGCACACCAAAGTGGCTGCTGTTCAGCTTGGCTAAAAGTTAGTGGCAAGACGAGAGAGGCATTGAGGTTTGTAGAGTGGAGTGTCGTCAGGTGGAGTAGAGTGAAATAGAGTGGCGTAGAGTTGAGTGGAATGGAATGAAGTGTTGTGGAGTGTTGTGGAGTGTAGTAGAGTGGTGGAGACTGGAGTTGAATGTGGTAGAGTGAAGTGGCATGGAGTGGCATAGAGTGGGGTAGAATGCCGTAGAGTAGAGAGGCATAGAATGGAGTAGTGTGGGACAGTGGAGTGTAGTAAAGTGACAGAGTGGCTTAGAGTGTCGTAGAGTGGAGTGGCATAGAGCAGAGTAGCATAGAGTGGAGTGGTGTACAGTGGAATAAAGTGTTGTACAATGGTATAGAGTGGAGTGGTGTGGCTTAGAATGATGTGATTGTCATAGAATGGGTGTAGAGTGGAGTGGCAGAGTGAAGGAGCATAGAGTGGAATAGAGTGGAGGATCTTAGAGTGTGGAGTGGCATGGAGTGGCGTGGAGAGGCACAGCGTGGAGTAATGTGTTGAATAGTGGCATGGCGTGGCAGAGAATGGAGTGGAGGGTTGTGGTGTGGCACAGAGTGGAGCAAAGTGTCATACAGTTGTGTGTCATAGAGTGATGTGACGTGGAGTGGCATAGAGTAGTGCAAAGTGGAGTAGAGTGTTTTAGAGTGGAGGGGCCAAGAGTGGTATAGAATGACATAGAGTGGGGACATGGAGTGACGTTGAGAGGATTGGAGTAGGGTGGTGTGGCATAGAATGGAGGAGTGGCGTACAGTAGAGTGGAGTTAAGTAGCATCGGCTGTCACGGAATGAAATGGTGTAAAAGGGGGCAGAGTCTCATTGAGTTGAGAATCAAAGAGTGGACTGGTGTGGAATAGTATAGAGTACAGTGTCATAGAGTTGAGAAGAGTGCAGGAGTGTTACAGAGTGGAATGTCGTATAGTGGAGTGGCACAGAGTTTCGTAGAGTGAAGTGCCATAGAGTAGAGTGGCGTAGAGTGGATTGACATACAGTGGAGCGGCATAGAATGGAGTAAAGTGGCATGGATTGGCATAGAGTGGAGTGGCTTGGGGTGTGGTAGAGTGGAGTGTTATATGGTGGAGTGGAGTAGTGTTGCGGAGTAGAGTGGAGGGGTGTAGAATGTATTGGCATAGAGTGGAGTGATGTAGAGTGTCCTAGAGCGGAGTGTTGTAGAGTAAAGTGGCTTAGAGTGGAGTAAAGTGGTGTGGAGCGGCATAGGGTAGAGTAGAGTATCGTAAAGTGGAGTGGCGTAGAGTGGAGTAGCAGTGAGTGTCATTGAGTGGAGTGGAGTAGAGTGTCATGGAGTTGAGTAGAATGAAGTAGCAAGGAGTGGCATAGAGTGGAATAGATTGTAATAGAGTGGAGTGTCATAGATAAGAGTGGCGTAGTAGAGAGGAGAAGAGTGGAGTGGTGTAGAGTGGAGTGTCAGAGAGTGGAGTGGTGTAGAGCAAAGTAAAGTGTTACAGAGTAGAGTGCAGTAGAGTAGTGTGTCATAGAATGAGTGGCATGAAGTATCATAGAATGAAGTGGAGAGGAGTGGCATAAAGTGGAGTAGAGTGGGGTAGAATGGAGTGATGTAGAATAGAATAGTGTGGTGCAGTGGAATGCCGTAAAGGGTAGTAACGTGGCATGGAGTGGTGTGGAGTGGGGTTGATTGACGTAGAGTGGAGTAGAGTGGTGTATAGGGGAGTAGCATAGAGTGTCAGAACAGAGTGTCATAGAGTGCCGTGGAGTGTTATAGAGTGAAGTAGCATAGCATAGAGTGAAGTAGAGTGTTGAATGGAGTGGCATAGACTGGAGTGGCAAAGTAGAGTGGCATAGAATGGAGTAAAGTGTTGTAGATTAGAGTATAATAGAATGTGAAGTGGAGCAGCGTGGAGTGGCATATAGTGGAGTGGCATTGAGCGGAGTGGCGTAGCTTGGAGTAATGTATCAAAGAGTGGCAAGCAAAGAGTGGACTGGAATGGCATAGAGTGAAGTTGAGTGTCATGAACTGGTGTGGTATAGAGTGGAGTAGAGAGTCGTAAAGTCGAGTGGCATAGAGTGACGTGTCATAGATTGGAATGTTATAGAGTGGTGGAGAGTGGAGTAGGGTGTTTTACATTGGAGTGGCATAGAGTGCCATGGAGTTTCTTAGAGTGAAGTAGAGAGGAGTGGCGTAGAGTGGCATAGACTGGAGTAGTGTTGTACAGTGAAGTGGCCAAGAGTAGAGTAAAGTGGTGTGGTGTGTCGTAGAGTAGAGTGTTTTAAAATGTATTAGAGTGTTGTAGAGTTGCATGGAGTGGAGTAGTGTAGAATAGAGTGTCATAGATTGGAGAAGAGTTGAGTGTCATATAGTGAAATGCCACAGAGTGGAGTGGCATAGAGTGTCGTAGAGTGGAGTGCAGTGGCTTGGAGAGGAGTGCTGTGTAGTTGTGTGAAGTGGTGTAGAGTGGAGTGGCTTAGAGTTGTGTAGTCTGAATTGCAGTGGAGTATTGTCAAGTGGAGGGCCGTAGAGTTGCTTATAGAGAAGCATGGTGGAGTAAATCAGCATAGAGTGGACTAGAGTATTGTAGAGTGGAGTGGCATAGAGTATCCTAGAGTGGAGTGACATAGCATGGAGTAGTGGTTTACAGTGGAGTGGCCCAGAGTGGAGTAGAGTCGAGTGAAGTGGCATGGAGTGTCATAGAGAGGAGTGGTTTAAAATGGAATAGAGTGTCATTGAGTGGAGTGTTCCTAGAGTGGAGTGGAGTGGAGAGGAGTAGAGTGTTGTAGAGGGGAGAAGAGTGGAGTGTCATATAATGGAATGTCATAGAGTGGAGAGGCATAGAGTGTTGTGGAGTGGCATGCATTGGCATAGAGTGGAGAGGGATCATTGAAGTTACCTTTATATTTGCACAGACATACAGTTTTACTGGTAAAACTAAATAGCACACAAAGAGTGTGTAGAAATCGACATTACATAGTGTATTGATTTGTTTTGATCATATTAAAATATTTGCATGCACCACACTTTGGAATTAGATTAAAAAAGTTTGCTCCATTTGTGCTTTCCTAATTCCGATATATTCTGAAAGATTTGTGCAGTTAATTTACTTGCATTTAAATTTTGTTTTGTGCTAACAAAAAATTAACATCCTACAGACTTTCCCAGCAACATTGTCACATAAATCCTCTCACTTTGCAGTCAGAGAAAGAAAAGTAAACACTAATCTCCCTTGGAAGACGGAGCCTCGCATTTTGCCTCTGTCTGTGCACAGTAAATTTGACAATCTAAAAACAAAATTTAAAGGCTTGATTATTGCTCATTCACTTCTGAACTTCAACATGGTTATTTTGGGGGTGCTTCAGAATCCCCCACCCCCCTACTTCCCGTTCCTATGGCATGGGTATGGGTTTGACGAAAAGGATTGTTTAATTTATGCTATTAGTATGGAGCAATGCCCAAAATAAACAAGCTTGTAGACTGAGCATTGTTCCTCACAGACATGCAAGATTAGTGGCAGAGATAAGCTGAATCAGTCAGGCAGAAAGATAGGAGGCAGGAACTTTCTTCCATGGTATGCATTGCCAAAAACAAAAAAAAGAGTTCACAGAAAGTAAGCACTCAGGGAGGAATGCAAGGAGCCAATCACAGAGGTGGTGACCAGGCTATGCTCCACATAAAGACATGCTGGACAAACTAAAACGAATAAGGTCATCAAATAGAAAGCATTCAAATGAGTCTCACAAAACACAAAGCCAATGGGTAGCAATTGGCAGAATGCATTCCAAGGGAAGTTTCAGCATGTCCTCATGTCCCCCCTCCCCCCACCCTACTCCCTGTTCTTCAATGTGGCCGCAGGACAAATGGCTAGCACGCCACTGAGTTTTAAAGAACACAATGAATATTTTTTGATAATCTTCTCTAACCCTGGATTACAACTGTCTTTCTGTACTAAATCTGAGATAACCTGTTCATAGAACTGCACATCTTCCAGTTAGGATATTGTCAGGCAGTTAGAAGAGTGTTGTCCGGGAGATAGAAGAGTGTTGTCATTAGATGTTACAAAAATGTTTGCACATTGAAGAGACGTTTATATAGCTCATTTTAAAGTTTTACTCACATTTGTATATTTATGTATGTTTGTTTACCATTACATAGATGTGCTAAGACAAAAACAATTATGCTGGCAAATAGCTTAGCTCAACACTTTCAATAAAGTCAGTATATTAATAATTGGAAAATGTACAGATTCAGAAACTTTGACTCGAACCATATAAACTATTGGCTTGTAGCTGAATTTCCTGCACACTCAAATACATTCAAGGGACATATACTTCTAAGAGTGAACTTTGGGTGTGAACTTGTAGTGTAGTTCCTATAAACCTATATAGGATCTGCGCATTTATACAGCATACACTGTAGTATTGGTGTCTGGACTGATTCCAGACACTCTCACCGGGTATGTTAGCCTGTTGTACCAGCTAGCTCACAGTCCCACTAGAAACCCCTCTTACCAAGGACAGAATAGTTCTTTGCAACTATAGAACATGACAACCATGATCCCTCAGGATCGTGGCAACAGTGCAATATTTTTCTCTCAGTCACTCGTGCTCACTTTGTCTCGGAGAGATAGACAGAATAAATGGTGGGGACGTTTTTCAATAAGCATTTATTGAACCAGCGTCATTCTAGTGTATATTAGGTGTACTGAAACCACCATTTGACAGAAACAGATATAAATTATTAGAAGCACTAACAGAGTAAAGGGATGGTAGATTTCTACCATTGTGCTAAAACAATTAATACAGGCAAGTACATAAAATACATGACAGTAATAAATGCATACTCCTACGATGCAACCCTAACTAGATGTACCTAAGTGTACCTAGCATGTATGTGGGTGTAAAGCCAAGAATCCCTCTAGGATAAAGTCAACCCCGTACCTGAAGTGAGAGACTATGGGACACCGTCTTGGTCTTGAGATGGACAACCCGCAAAGGGATGTCCGACCACTGCGAGCTGGAGTGTCTGCAAGCAGGAACCTCAGCATCTCGCGTCAGTGTCTCGGCATAGAAGTCCTTTTATCCTCCGACTACCTCAGCAAGATATGGTTTTATGTACCCAAAGTGGTACCTTCAGGGGTTTTACCTCGCTGTGTCATGTCGGACTTAGGATGATGGAAGGATTGACCCTTATACATAGTTATTATGCAGGATGGTAGTCCTGCTGGGTTTCCAAGAATCCTCATGCATAATGGATAAGGCCAGTTTTCAGGGAAACCCCTACTTTTGTAAGCAGTATCGTAACTAGGTAAAAGGTCAGTCCCAAGAAACATTATGTAGTGTAATGGTAGGGGAGAATATAGGTGAAAGGTTAGGTGACCTGAGCCTATATTGGGGTACCTATATGAAACATAACAAACTGAATGGCTTTTTTGTGAGAGCCCTGCATCACCTTTCCACCAAGTAAAGTGCATCAAGCAGGGCTCTCAATCAGATTTATAAAGCCACTTTGAGGGGCTTGGAGTGGCCTCATAAAGCTTGAGTAAGGCAATGCAGCACCTGGGAGGTGTTCCATGAGCATTGCAGAGTGTTTCCCCAAGCAACACCCATGGATTTTGAAGCAGCCCCGGATAAAAAAAATCATGTCAATCTAGGAAAGTGCCATATCCTTACGTCTCCCGAGATGAGGTGTTACAAGGAGAAATATCGTTCTTTTTCCTTGTTTATTCATCTTTCCATGAGTGCTACAGAAAACGCCTCTTAGGATCGTTTTTGTGTAGGAAGGTCTCTTTCCTGCACAAAAACAATCCTGCATGCAATGGAGGCACCCTGGCACAATGGTGTAAGTGTGCCTACATTGACACTAAGCAGTCCAAAGCGGCACCAGCATAGGAAGAAACCTCGGCAGATGTAGGGGAAGTAACTGCTCAGGGTCGAGACCCAGCCGGGCCTTTGTTCGCTGTAGAGGACTGCTGGCCCCCTCTACCCTTCTGGCGCTTCTGGAAGGGTCTCCGGAACTGTTGCTGTTGTTGCTTCTGCTGTCCCGAAGTCTGTCCTCGCCCTCTGCCCTGTGCACCGAACCGGACTCAAGCAACTGGTCAACACCCCCACCCACTACGCCGGCCACACACTTGAACCCGTCTTCTCATCCAGCAAGTACATCACCTTCAGCCACTCCACCAGACTCCACTGGACCGACCACAGCTGCATCCACTTCAGCTTCAGAAGAACCACAACCCACCACCACCCGCAACAGGTTCCTCACAGGAGCGGGAGCAAAATCACAGCCGACCAGCTCACCACCTCCCTCAGCCAGAACCCACCCGCCAGCACAATGGACCCCAACGAAGTAGCCCGCAACTTCACGCAGTGGCTGACCACCTGCGCCGACGACCTCGAACCACTGAAAAACCCTCCCAGCAGACCCAGAAGCAAGAAGGCCTCCTGGTTCACCGACAAACTCAAGGACTCCAAGAAGACCTGCCGCACCCTCGAGAAAGCCTGGCTCCTCGACCAGACCACTGACAACATGACCGCCCTCAAACACGCCACCCGCAAGCACCACAAGCTCATCCGCACCACCAAGAAGAAATCACTGAAGGAACGACTGGACAACAACGCCCATGACAGCAAGGAACTCTTCAGCATCGTCAAGGAGTTCTCCAACCCCAGCACTGGCAACAACGACATCACTCCCTCACAAGATCTCTGCGATTCTCTCGCCTCGTTCTTCCACCGCAAGATCGCCGACATCCACAACAGCTTCGGCGCACCATCCATGCACCCAACCGTCGAACCAACGCCCCCCACCGCCACCCTCCGCACCTGGACCACGGTGACCACCGAAGACACAGCCCGCACGATGAACACCATCCACTCTGGATCTCCAAATGACCCCTGCCCCCACCACGTCTTCAACAAGGCCGACTCCATCATCGCACCCCAACTCCGGAACATCATCATCACCTCCTTCAACACCGCCACCTTCCCGGAGAGCTGGAAGCATGCCGAGCTCAGCGCCCTACTGAAGAAACCAACAGCGGACCCCACCAACCTCAAAAACTTCCGCCCCATCTCGCTCCTCCCTTTTCCTGCCAAAGTCATCGAGAAGATCGTCAACAGACAGCTTGCCGCCTTCCTCGAGACGAACGGATCCCTCGACCCCTCGTAGTCCAGTTTCAGAGCCAACCACAGCACCGAGACCGCCCTCATCGCAGCCACCGACGACATCCGCGCCCTGCTCGACAACGGGGAAACAGCGGCACTCATCCTGCTGGACCTCTCTGCAGCGTTCGACACTGTCTGCCACCGCACCCTAATTCAACGCCTCAGCAACATCGGCATCCAAGAGAAGGCACAGAAGTGGATCATCTCGTTCCTCGTCAGAAGAACACAGAGAGTCCGCCTCCCCCGTTTCGATCCGAGGCCACCGAAGTCATCTGCGGCGTACCGCAAGGATCATCACTCAGCCCCACCCTCTTCAACGTCTACATGAGACCTCTTGCAGCCATCGCACGCCAACACAACCTCAACATCATCTCCTACGCCGATGACACCCAGCTGATCCTCTCCCTCACCAGAGACCCCGACATCGCCAGAACCAGCCTACATGAAGGGATGAAAGACGTCGCCGAGTGGATGAAGAACAGCCGCCTGAAACTGAACTCAGACAAGACGGAAGTCCTCATCCTGGGACCATCGCCCTCCACCTGGGACGACTCCTGGTGGCCCCCAGCCCTGGGCACCACTCCCAAGCCAACAGACCACGCACGCAACCTGGGCTTCATCCTGGACTCCTCCTTCTCGATGACCAGACAAGTCAACGCCGTCTCCTCATCATGCTTTCACACCCTACGCATGCTTCGCAAGATCTTCCGATGGATCCCGACCGAAACCAGGAAGACGGTAACCCAGACCCTCATCACCAGCCAACTGGACTACGGAAACACCCTCTACGCCGGAACCACAGCCAAGCTACAGAAAAGACTCCAACGCATCCAGAACGCCTCCGCCCGACTCATACTGGACATCCCCCGACGCAGCCACATCTCCGGCCACCTGAGGGACCTGCACTGGCTCCCCATCAACAAGAGGATCACGTTCAGGCTCCTCACCCACGCACACAAGTCTCTCCACGACCTGGGCCCCATGTACCTCAACGACCGCCTGACCTTCTACACGCCCACCCGCCAGCTACGGTCTACTAGCCTCGCCCTCGCCGCCGTACCACGCATCCAAAGAGCCACCGCCGGAGGCAGATCCTTCTCCTACCTGGCGGCCAAGACATGGAACACCCTCCCCATCCACCTTCGGCTGACCCAGGACCATCTCGCCTTCAGGAGACAACTCAAGACCTGGCTGTTCGAGCAGTAGCGGACCCCTTCCCCCAAGCACCTTGAGACCCTTCCGGGTGAGTAGTGCGCTATACAAGTGTTATGATTGATTGATTGATTGATTGAAGAAAGTACAGGAACGCACTGTATTGCATAGATATGGTGTATTCCCGCACTTTCACTCTGGCGTAGGGCAACGTAGCAGGGTGCCTTGCTTCGCTGCACTACACCAAAATCCCATTAAAGGGGGCCTAAGTTTGGATAGATATTTAGGCCCTTATTTACGGGGATTTGACATAGGGCAGCACAGCAATTCATTTAAGCAATACGATGCATTCCTGTCCTTTTTCCCTACGCTGGTGCCATTTTGGCGCTAAAGTGCCTGTGTTGTTGGAAAGATTTTTTTATGCAGGAAGGGACACCTTCCTACACAGAAACTATCCGAAGAGGTGATTTCCTCTTTCTATGTGTGCTGAAGGCTACGGCACACATAGAGGAAATAACGAGGAGAAAAAAATAAATGTACACTTGTTATGCCTCACCTCAGGAGGCATATTGATTTGGTGCTTCCCCCAGGTCTGCATAATCTTGTAAATCTAGGGCAGCATCAAAATTCATGGTTTTTTTGTTTTCCGCTATCCTCCTCACCGAAGTAATGGTGACTAATAATGTCACGTTGGAAGAAAGCCAAGCTAACTTGATGTAAAGACTCAAAGAGTACGTCTGCAAGCCCACAAGAACCACTGACAAATCCTAGGAAGGAATTGGGAAAGGAACCACTGTTTCTTTTACTGAAAACATTTGATAAGTTACGTTGCTAAAGGAAAAATAACAGCTAGATCCCTTCTGGATTTTCTACAAGATGTAATGACTGCTCACCGGGAACATAAGCTCAGGGGAGCTAACCCTTTAGTAAAGTCACCCCTTAAGAAATCCAAAACTTTAAATCATTTGGATCATAGGGAATTTTAGCACAAGACGCACAACAATGTTTCTAACATTTAGAGCATATTTTGAAAATTGAATCTTTCTTGTCTGTTTGAGAACACAGGCAACCTCCCACGAACATCCTAACTGTTGCAACCAAACCCTCTCAACTTCCAGGTCGTCAACAGCAATTGGGTGATCTGCCTGAAAGTAAAATCTCGAAATTTAATTGGACTAGCATTGAAAGGTAGCGGGAGGTGAGGTTCTGGAGCTAGAAGTGTCAACAATGGAAACAATGATATCCTCAGTGAGAACGGTGGCATGCGAATCACTGTCACTTCTTCTCGCCAAACCCTCTGAAGCACATTTGAGAGGAGAGGAATTTGACAGAAGGCATACAGCAATTCCCGAGGCCATGGAATCACCTCTATCTCTGTAAAAAAGCAAATAATAGGGGCATTCAATGGGGTTGGAAAAAGATCAAGCATAGGATACACAGAGCGATTTGTCACCAGCTGCAATGTCTGAAAACTGAGATGGAAATCTATTGATGAGGACATATTCCTGCTGAGGCTGCCTGTTTGTATATTGATCACCCCCAGATTATGCATATCTGAATGATATCAAATTAATTTCCTCGCAGGGCAAGCTCTCATCTAACCAATTGAAAGACTCGCCTACCGATCAGATAAAGGGTAGACCCTTGGGTTTCTTTTACCCTCCTAGTCAGATGATGTCCCTTGGCCTACAGCCCACTCAGCCCAGGTGTATCATTGACGCCCCTATGTGCCCTTGCTCCTTCCATCCAAATAGGTATGAGGTTCTCTCAGACCTAACGGAGGTTGATTGACTAACTCGGCAATCAGGAGGGCAGATGGACAATGAGTCAAAGCGCTACCCATATGCTGACGCTGACGCAAGGGGGAGCTGGGGTTAAAGTGGTACCTGGTAAAGCAAAGCCTCTTAAAAATATTAGCATACATTTTGTGGGCCTCGTGGGAAAGGTGAATAAGAATAACCCTACACCTTGCAGTGTGGACATAAATATAACCCCTGAAAATAGGTGCTTTAGAGAGGAGTCGTCCCAGACACACGTGGTTAGTCCCCTGGTTCCTTCAGTGTTACCACCAGATACGGAACTGGGACCAGGGTAGGGGTCGTCCCAGACACACTTGGTTAGTCTCCTGGTTCCTTCACCGTTACTACCAGATATGGATCTGGGCCACCCTATACACCCAGTTATGTTAATCTCCTGGATCATTGCAGGTATTCATTCTAAATTAAAAGACGAGATTTGGATGGAATATATCAGGGGTTTTGATGTCATCTGCTTACAGGAGACGTGGGCCAAGGAAAGTATTGAGATGGTTGGTTACCAGGCCTTTGAGATGCCCGCTACAGCATCATTGTCGGGGAGGGCTAATGGTGGGTTGGTAACCCTAATCTCAGTTAGATTCTTCTCTCTATAAGTCTCTTGTGTAGGATCCTCTCAGTGGTTCCATTTGATTATGATCACTAATATGCTGCAAATGAGAGTCCTTCTTATAAACTGGTATTATAGCATTTTTGACCCAAGGAATTGTGATGTTATAGAAGCCCTGCAAATGGAAATTGCTAATGTTTCTGGGAAGTGGCAAACGTTATGTGTTTTATGGGTGGGAGATTTTAATTGTACATCTTGTGAATTTAGTACCGAAAGAGTTTGTCGTTTCTTGGACACTGACGACCAGCCCTTAGCGCATTTCATTCACACCCCGCTGGGAGAGGCGCTGAATACTATCATCATCAAGAATAACCTAGTCCGCCTGAATAATAGTTTTTCAGTCCAGTGCCCTACTTTTGTTGGCGGGGAACGGAAGGTTAGATTGATTTTATGCTTATTTCAATGGAATGCTCCTCTCTGGTAAGCGATTTCCATGTGGCTCTGGAAATAGCATGTGACCATAACCCATTAATTGTCTCGCTTAAAGTAATAGCAAAAACCTTAGGGGGTGATAGTCGCTTGATTGATTACTATCGTAATAAAGGCGTAAGAGTAAACTGGGGAAAAATAAATCCAAAACTCTTTGAGGACGAAACAGTCCATTCTAATTTAGACCTGATTATGGCTTGCTTGGAACAGGATTCTTCCTCATCCATAATTGTTCAGAGCTACGAACGGCTCTGTGCTAATGTAGCTGAAAGATTAACCTGTCCAGCTAGGCCTAAGCAGCACCATGATGCACGTTGGTTTAATGACGAATGCTCTAGAGCCCACAAAATCTTGAAAATTGCCTTACAATCAAACCCCTGAAATATAGAACAAATAAAACATGTGAGACGTCTATATAAACCACCATCAGCGCAAGGAAAGAGGAGTTGAGGCGCATAGCGTGGGATGATTTGGAAAGAGCAAGTGCTCTTAGAGATAGCAAAAGTTTCTGGGCCATTATCAACCATCCCCAATTCACTGAAGAAGTGGGAAAAATGGAGACTATTATCCTAGGTGATACCTGGGAATCACACTTTGCGCCCATTTTTAATCCAAATGCCAGAGAGTTGTTGATGTATACGAGGATCTCCCGGCAGACATGACACAGGCAGTAGAGCTTAGTGTCTCACTCACGGTGACTGAGGTGGAGGATGCACTTGCGAAGGGGATAAGTAGGAAAGCTCTAGGTCCAGATGGAGTGCCAGTAGACCTTTTTAAGTTAAACATAAATATTTGGGCCCCCCTGCTTACTCAGGTTTTTAAATCGGTATTGACTGGCCCAATTCCAGTATCCTGGAAATAGGCCATCTTTGTACCCGTGTTCAAAAAAGGGAACAGAAATGATCCTGCGTGCTATAGGCCCATTTCCCTAATCGATTCCACCGCCAAAGTATTAGGTAGGGTAATCCTTGCCCGACTGGAGACCTGGACGACTAGTAGGGGGATCATTTAAAAAATGCAGTATGGGTTCCGGAGGGGACTTGGAACTACAGAGCAGTGCCTACATTTATCCTTGATCATGGGCAAGTATACAAGGACAAAGAGTGGTTTTATCCACCTTGCCTTTATGGACTTGTCCTCTGCATTTGATACTGTGAACAGGGGTAAATTATGGGCACTAATGACAGACATGGGCTTTGAAAGCGCTCTAATCCTGCTCCTCAAAAGGTTACATACCAACACATCTGTTTCCATAAGATTTGGTTCGCAGGGGGAAAAGACAAGGCCCATTGTCTCAACAGAAGGAGTGTGGCAGGGGTGCATTTTAGCCCCTTTTCTTTTTTTAATGTATACGAACAGACTGGAAGCCTTTTTATTAGGTAAGAAAATTGATTTCCCACGCATTAAAGGACAGCCAGTTCCGTTACTTTCGTATGTGAACGACACTGTACTCATGGCCTTGATGGCTAACAGCCTCCAATCTGCTCTGGACGCCTTTACAAACTTCATGGCAGCACTAAACTTGATGATTAATTTCTCAAAATCTTACATAATGATTTGCGGCCCAAAAAAGACTAAAACTAGAAGGCTTAACGTAAGAGGCAAGCCCATTGAAAAGGTGGAACAGTTTACATATCTGAGTAACACGTTTAGTAAGGATATAAAATGGAATTCGCTGATCACGGCTAGAGCACAGCAAACAAGCAGAGTAGTAGAGGTGCTTTTTAGGGTTGTTTGTAAGTTAGGCCAGAAGCCAGTGCCTGAGCTTGTTACCTTATACAAGGCAAAATGCATGTTGGTTGCATTGTATGGGACAGGGGTGTGGGGTTACCAAAGAAGCTCCCAGTTGCAAATGGTGGAGAACACGTTTATAAAACGCCTGTTGATGTTTCCTAGCAGTGCTGCCATCTCATTTTCTCATCGAGAAGTGGGGATGGAATATATAGAAGATCCCATCGGCGCTGCCCCCTTGCTTCTGTGGGCCAAAATCTGGGCCTCAGAAGAGTTACAATTTTCAAGGGAGATCATCAAAGACAGTATTAACATGAACATGGCTTTGAGGATCCCTTGGCTTCAGTTTGTGAAGGATATGTTAATCCAGATCGGTCTGGGTGAGTACTTTGATACGCCGTCAAGCATCCCCACTAAACAAATACATGATAGCCCACACACTTTATACACAACTTGTAACAGATTCAGGAAACAATTCAAAGGATTTTGTTCCATAGACGAGTCGAGACCGGCCTTTTCACGCCGCTGCCTCCCTGCGGGCCCGCCCCCCGCCAGCCCATTCGCCGCCCCGCTCCCGCCAACCAGTTGATCCGCCCACCCGGCTCCTTACTTAAGGGGACCGCGTCCACCTGTTCGTGAGCGACCGCTGAGCCTGTGTTCAGGCCTGGTCGCCCCCATGCTCCTCTGCTGCTTTTGCCTCCTGCTGCCGCTTCCTAGTTCCTGTCTCGGGCGACCCAGCCGCCGCTGAGCCGCCCGCCCGCACCAGCCTCTTCCCGCTGCTGCCTCCCTGCGGCCCCGCCCCCCGCCAGCCCATTCGCCGCCCCGCTCCCGCCTACCAGCTGATCCGCCCACCCGGCTCCTTACTTAAGGGGACCGCGTCCACCTGTTCGGGAGCGACCGCTGAGCCTGTGTTCAGGCCTGGTCGCCCCCACGCTCCTCTGCTGCTTTTGCCTCCTGCTGCCGCTTCCTGGTTCCTGTCTCGGGCGACCCAGCCGCCACTGAGCCGCCCGCCCACACCAGCCTCTTCCCGCCGCTGCCTCCCTGCGGCCCCGCCCCCCGCCAGCCCATTCGCCGCCCCGCTCCCGCCAACCAGCTGATCCGCCCACCCGGCTTCTTACTTAAGGGGACCGCGTCCACCTGTTCGGGAGCGACCGCTGAGCCTGTGTTCAGGCCTGGTCGCCCCCATGCTCCTCTGCTGCTTTTGCCTCCTGCTGCCGCTTCCTGGTTCCTGTCTCGGGCGACCCAGCCGCCGCTGAGCCGCCCGCCCGCACCAGCCTCTTCCCGCCGCTGCCTCCCTGCGGCCCCGCCCCCCACCAGCCCCGCTCCCGCCAACCAGCTGATCCGCCCACCCGGCTCCTTACTTAAGGGGACCGCGTCCACCTGTTCGGGAGCGACCGCTGAGCCTGTGTTCAGGCCTGGTCGCCCCCACGCTCCTCTGCTGCTTTTTCCTCCTGCTGCCGCTTCCTGGTTCCTGTCTCGAGCGACCCAGCCGCCGCTGAGCCGCCCGCCCGCACCAGCCTCTTCCCGCTGCTGCCTCCCTGCGGCCCCGCCCCCCGCCAGCCCATTCGCCGCCCCGCTCCCGCCAACCAGCTGATCCGCCCACCCGGCTCCTTACTTAAGGGGACCGTGTCCACCTGTTCGGGAGCGACCGCTGAGCCTGTGTTCAGGCCTGGTCGCCCCCACGCTCCTCTGCTGCTTATGCCTCCTGCTGCCGCTTCCTGGTTCCTGTCTCGGGCGACCCAGCCGCCGCTGAGCCGCCCGCCCACACCAGCCTCTTCCCGCCGCTGCCTCCCTGCGGCCCCGCCCCCCGCCAGCCTATTCGCCGCCCCGCTCCCGCCAACCAGCTGATCCGCCCACCCGGCTCCTTACTTAAGGGGACCGCGTCCACCTGTTTGGGAGCGACCGCTGAGCCTGTGTTCAGGCCTGGTCGCCCCCACGCTCCTCTGCTGCTTTTGCCTACTGCTGCCGCTTCCTGGTTCCTGTCTCAGGCGACCTAGCTGCCGCTGACCCGCCCGCCCGCACCAGACTCTTCCCGCCGCTGCCTCCCTGCGGCCCCGCCCCCGCCAGCCCATTCGCCGCCCCGCTCCCGCCAACCAGCTGATCCGCCCACCCGGCTCCTTACTTATGATGCCCACGCGTACGCGCAGCGTTGACGCGCAGCGGGCGCGCCGATTGTGCGCCAAAGGCAAGCCCGTCTGCGCCCGTCCGCGCCTGGACCGCGCCCTGCGCCAGGACCCCTGGCCCCCGAGAACGCCAGCCCACACAACGGACTTACGACCCCACCACCCTCAACGCACTCAACGCTGGCCGGAACTCCGCCTGCTACCGAGCCACCCCGAGACGCACCCACGGACCCTTTGCCTGCCAAGCCTGCCGATTCACCTGCCTCCGGACCTGCTCCACCCCCGCCAATCCAGACACCCGCAACAACCACCTCAAGTGCATCCTGCTCAACACCCGCTCCGTCCACAGGCACGCCGTGGAACTCTGGAACCTGCTCGACGAGACTGCACCCGACGTCGCCTTCCTCACCGAAACCTGGATGAACGCCTCCTCAGCGCCCGACATCGCCATAGCCATCCCGGACGGATACAAGATCACCCGGAGGGACCGCATCAACCAGACGGAAGGAGGCATCGCCATCGTACACAAGAACACCATCCGCATCTCGACCAACTCCGACGAAACCTTCACCACCGCCGAACACCTCCACTTCCAGATACACACCGACCCCAAGACCACCCTCCGAGGCACCCTCATCTACAGACCCCCGGGACCACGCACACAATTCAGCGAAGACATCGCAGACTTCATCAGCCCGCACGCCCTTCCCTCCGTCGACTACATCCTCCTAGGGGACCTCAACTTCCACCTGGAGAACAACAATGACAGAAACACCACCACCCTGCTGGACAACCTCGCCATCCTCGGACTCAAGCAACTGGTGAACACCCCCACCCACTACGCCGGCCACACGATTGACCCCGTCTTCTCATCTAGCAAGCACATCTCCTTCAGCCACTCCACCGGACTCCACTGGACCGACCACAGCTGCGTCCACTTCAGCTTCAGAAGAACTACGACTCACCACCACCCACAACAGGTTCCCCGCCGGAGCTGGAGCAAGATCACCGCCGAGCAGCTCACCGCCTCCCTCAGCCAGAACACTCCCACCAGCACAACGGACCCCAACGAAGCAGCCAGCAACCTCACCAAGTGGCTAACCGCCTGAGCCGATGACCTCGCACCACTAAAGAACCCTCCCAGCAGACCCGGCAGCAAGAAAACCCCCTGGTTTACCGACGAACTCAAGGACTCCAAGAAGAACTGCCGCACCCTTGAGAAAGCCTGGCGGCTCGACCAGACCACAGACAACAGGACCGCCCTCAAGCACGCCACATGCAAACACCATCAGCTGATCCGCGCCACCAAGAAGACGGCACTCAAAGAACGACTGGACAACAACACCCACGACAGCAAGGAACTCTTCAGCATCGTCAAAGAGTTCTCCAACCCCAGCGCCGGAAACAACGACACCACTCCCTCGCAAGACCTCTGCAACTCACTCGCCTCGTTCTTCCACCGCAAGATCGCCGACATACACAACAGCTTCGACGCACAGACCACGCACCCTACCCCCGAACCAACGCCCGCCACCACCACCCTCTGCAACTGGACCCCGATCAGCACCGAAGACACCACCCGCACGATGAACTCCATCCACTCCGGATCACCAACCGACCCCTGCCCACACCATGTCTTCAACAAAGCCGACGCCATCATCGCACCCCATCTCCGAGACATCATCAACACCTCCTTCCACACCGCCACCTTCCCAGAGAGCTGGAAGCACGCCGAGCTTACCGCCCTCCTGAAGAATCCAACGGCGGACCCCACCGACCTCAAGAACTACCGTCCCATCTCACTCCTTCCTTTTCCTGCCAAAGTCCTCGAGAAGACCGTCAACAGTCAGCTCGCCGCCTTCCTCGAGACGAACGGATCCCTCGACCCCTCGCAGTCCGGGTTTCGGGCCAACCACAGCACCGAGACCGCCCTGATCGCAGCCACCGACGACATCAGAGCCCTGATCGACAACGGGGAAACAGCGGCCCTCATCCTCCTGGACCTCTCTGCAGCATTCGACACTGTCTGCCACCGCACCCTAGTGCAGCGCCTCAGCAACATCGGAATCCAAGAGAAAGCACTGGAGTAGATCATCTCGTTCCTCGCCGGAAGAACCCAGAGAGTCCACCTCCCCCCCGTTCAGATCCGAGGCCACCGAAGTCATCTGCGGCGTACCACAAGGATCTTCACTCAACGCAACCCTCTTCAACGTCTACATGAGCCCCCTCACAGCCATCGCACGCCAACACAACCTCAACATCATCTCCTACGCCGACGACACCCAACTGATCCTCTCCTTCACTAAAGACCCCGCCACCGCCAGAGCCAGCCTACACGAAGGGATGAAAGACGTCGCCGACTGGATGAAGAACAGCCGCCTGAAACTGAACTCAGACAAGACGGAAGTCCTCATCCTGGGATCATCACCCTCCGCCTGGGACGACTCCTGGTGGCCCCCTGCCCTGGGCACCGCTCCCAAGCCAACTAACCACGCACGCAACCTGGGCTTCATCCTGGACTCCTCCCTCTTGATGACTAGACAAGTCAATGCCGTTTCCTCATCATGCTTCAACACCCTGCGCATGCTCCGCAAGATCTTCAGATGGATCCCCACAGAAACCAGGAAGACCGTTACCCAGGCACTTGTCACCAGCCGACTGGACTACGGGAACACCCTCTATGCCGGAACCACAGCCAAACTTCAAAAAAGACTCCAACGCTTCCAGAACGCCTCCGCACGACTCATCCTGGACATCCCCGACAAAGCCACATCACCGGACACCTGAGAGACCTGCACTGGCTCCCCGTCAGCAAGAGAATCACGTTCAGACTCCTCACCCACGCACACAAGGCTCTCCACGACCTGGGCCCCAAGTACCTCAACGACCGCATGACCTTCTACATGCCCACCCGCCAGCTACGATCGACCAGCCACGCCCTTGCCACCGTACCACGCATCCGCAGAGCCACCGCCGGAGGAAGATCCTTCTCCTACCTGGCAGCCAAGACTTGGAACTCCCTCCCCACCCACCTTCGGCGAACCCAAGACCATCTCTCCTTCAGGAAGCAGCTCAAGACCTGTCTATTCGAGCAGTAACATACCCCTCTCCCCCAGCGCCTTGAGACCCTCCCGGGTGAGTAGCGCGCTTTACAAATGCCATGATTGATTGATTGATTGATTGATTGATGTTCGATTTTAGTTTATTCTTTATTTTTCATTCTTTAAAAACTTTTGAAAGCACTACTTTTGAAACCGCCAACGGGTTTTGTCCCTTCCAGGGACTTCTTCAGGGCTACAAAAGTACATATAAAAAGACTATTTACAATTCATCCATAACAATATCAAAACAAAACACACACATCGACTTTTTCAGAAATATCCAGTAGGTTTCTAATGTTAAGAGTTTTCTTTCTTAATGGGACAGGCTTTTTACAATCACATCCCATTTCATTTACATTTATTGTAACCTAGGTGTTGGACCCATACCCAACACAGATATTCCAAAGGAAAAGCGGAGAGAGGGGAGAAACAATTTCAACTATTACAACATAATAAGTCCATCAAAGCGGTTAAATAAAACACATACCTCGAAAAGTTAATACAAAGTGTTCAATGTGTCAATGATTCATATGTTCACAACAGGTAATTCTGTAAGATGAAGAAAAAATATATATACAGCCAATTAAGTTAAGCTAAGACTTATTAGAGATCAATCAATCAATCAATCAGTGACACTTATAAAGCGCGCTACATACCCGTAGGGTCTCAAGGCGCTGGGGAGGGGGGGTGCCGCTACTGCTCGAACAGCCAGGTCTTCAGCTTCTTCCTGAAGGAGAGGTGGTCTTGGGTCAGGCGCAGGTCGGACGGGAGGGAGTTCCAGGTCTTGGCGGCCAGGTAGGAGAAGGACCTTCCTCCTGTAGTCGCTCTTCGGATGCGGGGGACGGCGGCGAGGGCGTGGTTGGCTGATCGGAGGTGGCGTTTGGGAGCGTAGAAGTTGACTCGGCTGTTGAGGTAGCTCGGGCCTTGGTCGTGTAGGGCTTTGTGTGCGTGGGTGAGGAGGCGGAAGGTTATTCTCTTGTTGATGGGGAGCCAGTGAAGGTCTCTCAGATGTCCGGAGATGTGGCTGGATCGTGGGATGTCGAGGATGAGTCTGGCTGAGGCGTTTTGGATCCGCTGGAGTCTCTTCTGGAGCTTGGCGGTGGTCCCGGCGTAGAGGGCGTTGCCGTAGTCCAGTCGGCTGGTGACGAGGGCCTGGGTGACGGTCTTCCTGGTCTCTGAGGGGATCCACCAGAAGATCTTCCGTAGCATGCGTAGGATGTTGAAGCACGCCGAGGAGACGCTGTTGACTTGCCTGGTCATGGAGAGGGAGGAGTCCAGGATGAAGCCCAGGTTTCGTGCATGGTCTGTCGGTTTGGGTGCGGTGCCCAGGGCGGGAGGCCACCAGGAGTCGTCCCAGGCGGAGGGTGAAGAGCCCAGGATGAGGACCTCCGTCTTGTCCGAGTTCAGTTTCAGGCGGCTGGTCGTCATCCACTCGGCTACCTCTTTCATCCCTTCGTGCAGGTTGGCTCTGGCGGCGGCGGGGTCGTTGGTCAGGGAGAGGATCAGCTGGGTGTCGTCGGCGTAGGAGATGATGCTGAGGTGGTGTTTGCGTACGATGGCCGCGAGGGGGCTCATGTAGACGTTGAAGAGGGTGGGGCTCAGTGATGATCCTTGGGGGACGCCGCAGATGACTTCCGAGGCCTCTGACTTGTACGGTGGTAGGCGGACTCGCTGTGTTCTTCCGTCGAGGAAGGAGATGATCCATTCCAGCGCCTTGTCCTGGATACCGATGTTGCTGAGGCGCCGTGTTAGGGTGCGGTGGCAGACCGTGTCGAATGCCGCGGAGAGGTCTAGGAGGATGAGGGCCGCTGTTTCTCCATTGTCCATCAGGGCTCGGATGTCATCGGTGGCGGCGCTGAGGGCGGTCTCGGTGCTGTGTTTGGCTCGGAAGCCGGACTGTGAGGGGTCGAGGGATCCGTTCGTCTCGAGGAAGGCGGCCATCTGCTTGTTGACGGTCTTCTCGATGACTTTGGCTGGAAACGGGAGAAGCGAGATGGGGCGGTAATTCTTGAGGTCGGTGGGGTCTGCTGTTGGTTTCTTGAGAAGAGCGCTGAGTTCGGCGTGTTTCCAGCTTTCGGGGAAGATGGCGGTGTCGAAGGATGTGTTGATGATGTCTCGCAGGTGGGGTGCGATGACAGCGTCGGCCTTGTTGAAGACGTGGTGAGGGCAGGGGTCGGTTGGTGATCCGGAGTGGATGGAGTTCATCGTGCGGATGGTGTCTTCTGTGCTGATCGGGGTCCAGGCGTGGAGGGTGATGGTGGGGGGGGGTGGCAGGTCGGTCGTGGTGTGCGTTGGTTGGTTGTTGAAACTGCTGTGTATGTCCGTGATCTTGTTGTGGAAGTATGAGGCGAGGGAGTTGCAGAGGTCTTGCGATGGGGTGATGTCGTTGTTTCCTGCGCTGGGGTTGGAAAGCTCTTTCACGATGTTGAAGAGTTCCTTGCTGTTGTGTGCGTTGTTGTCCAACCGGTCCTTGAATGCTGTTCTCTTGGCGGCGCGGATCAGCTGGTGGTGTTTCCGGGTGGCCAGTTTGTAGGAGGTCCTGTTGTCCGGTGTCGGGTCCCTTTTCCAGACTTTCTCGAGGGCTCGGCAGTTCTTCTTGGAGCTCTTGAGTTCGTCGGTGAACCATGGGGCCTTCTTGCTGCCGGGTCTGCTGGGCGGGGTCCTCAGCGGGGCGAGTTCGTCTGCGCAGTTGCTGATCCACTTCGTGATGTTATCGGCGGCCTGGCTGGGGTTCGCTGAGCTGGCAGGAGGGTGTTGGCTCAGGGAGGTGGCGAGCTGGTCTGCTGTGATCTTGTTCCAGCTTCTGCGGGCGGTGTGTTGCTGGTGTTGGTGGGTCGTTGTTCTCGATGTTTACACCTACACATCTAGCTTATGATTTACTTACTTAGAATCTTAGTTTAATGCACTTCCTCATGTATTGAACATAGTATTTAGGCAAGAGAGGGTCTTTGATAGGGAGCAGTGTCCTAGAAGGGATAACATTTGATGCATATTACTATATTGGGCAAAGCCATATCGGCCAAATTAATATTATAAACATTGGTCATGGACATCATCGATTCAGATGTATTTTGTTCTCAGATATGATTGGTAAGTATACCAGCTAAACCAAGATTAACTGTCCTACTCAGTGAAGAAAATAACATTTAAGTTTATAAACACCATGTTCCAGAAAGATGCAAATCGATTCTAAAGGATGGAACATTTTATATGAATCCAAACTCAGAAACCGGGGAGATGTTATCTGGATTATCAATTGACAACATCCAAATTATGAAAAATAGGCACTCTAGTAGTCACAATTATAGATGGACCACTAGTGATATTAGTTTCAAATATAAGTGAAAAACCTATTTGTAAGTCATAGATGCCCAGATGTATTGGTGCCATAGAAAGCTTGTCATTTATGAGAAGGTGTTAAAATGTGCAATCTCCTACCGAATTTAGAGCTATACAAAAAGTAGCCCATATATAATAAATATAATGAGGGTACAGCTAAACACAAACTAAGTTAGGGTTATAAGTTTTAAAAAAATATATAATTTTGGCATATCAGTATTATAATTATAAAGCCGTTATGGCCGAGTGAGAAAATCCCACATGCTAGCAACAAGTATCAAGGGGTTTTTTAGTATCAACTCACCCGGATGCAGTAATTTCGGTCCCGCAGTGGAGGTCCTCGATCGTGTCCGCCTCACATGGTACACCAAGGTGCATGTGCAGTGGCTAAAAACCATACTCTTTAAATACTGTTGCTAATTGAAGGTGTATCCAATTAATTAATTTAGATTGGCGAGATTTCCGCTCTCTTTCGGATGTGAAGTGTTTAGTGAAATCCCAAAGGAAAATAGGCGCCATCTTGGAGTGGAGCCGTTTTGTATATAAACGTATTCAAAGCGTTTAGAAGCTAGTTTATTATAACTTGTCAATAGTTCCCTGTGTTATTTTAGCTTTTAACTTTAATTAAGTGATTTCAGATTTTAAACAAGCATTTACAATGCAACGGTTTCGCCTTTGACAAAGTTAGAGCCCATGCATCCTTCCTCACACCCATGCATCCACAACCCTGCGCATCACTCCCTGCGCACATCCCCTGCAACCACCCCCAGTCAAGTGCCCCGGTGTACATCACGGACAGATGCCACCACCACCCATGGCCCCACCCTCGGACCCCCCAACAAACTCTCTCTTACCTCAGGGCCGGAGACACCTGCAGGGCAAAGAGAGACATTAGAGGGTGGGGAGTGAGAGTTGTCGGGTGAGAGGGACCGAAGCCCCTCAGGATAGAAGGCGTGTGGAACGAGATGGGGTGTTTGAAGAGAGAGGGGGACCCCGTCAGCAGTTAGTTTCCTCGGGGCGGGGGTTGGGGCCCGGCTCGAACACCAGCAGGGGAGGATGGGTACAGGGGCTGATGGGCACCGCTCGGGTCTGGTGAGGGGGCGTGCAGACGCGGGGGGCACAGAGCTCTTCAGGACCTCTTTTCTTATCACGGTGCTGGAAGAGAGAGTGGGGGCCGGCGTCCTGTAGTCCAGGGGGCGGGGGGGGGGGGGGGCTCAGTGTCCGTGCACTCCACTCTGCGTGTGCTGCTGACCAGCCTTTACAGTGCTGTCAGCGCGCGACTTACACAGCTGCTAAAATGCATGTTTTTAATTTTACCGGCCTTGCTGCCCTTTGCACCCAAGAAGGCATTGCTGGGGCGGACTCCCGTGAAACTGCACGCAGAGGGCCCTCCAGTAAGGAGTAAAAACTGCTAGGACCCTGGGCGAGGAACTCCAGAAGAGAACAAACTGTAGCTCTCCCCTGCTCCGACACATTACATTGCAGCTGTAGCCGTCCACTCTCCGTCCTGCCAGCGAGACGCAAAGCTAGCCGGCGAGGCTCTCAGCTTTAAGACGCACTCCCAGGCACAAGGTTTCGCATGATTGAGAGTGGGGGGCAGGAAGAGGGCACTCCTCACCGGCCCAAACACATTGCAGTCTCTTTGTCTGCAGCCATCAGAGACAGTGCCTCGCGCACGCGTTACAAAGGACAGAAATCTGAGGGTGCTTTTCACTGATAACCTCCTTTTTTCCAGCTCAAGAACGATTTCACAATTGCTTTTACATTGTCTGCTTGTTGAGGGAATGGTTCTGCTGTTAAGAGAACCTCAGACATGACCTTGACCTTTGCAGTGGATTTCTGCAGGTACCCCAGCTTACAATCAGCAACAAAGCGAACAACTGACCCCCACTAAGAATTCATTGGTATTACGTGAATAAGCACCCCGTTTTGACAACTAATTGGTTAAATCCAGATAAAAAAAATACCCACACTGCTTTCAAACTCTTAGATCTGGCACTGCCTGCAGTTCTCGCAATTCGATTCCAGTGGATTTCCTCTCGTGGCTACAAGTCTCAAATTTCCCAGGTCTATGCGAGATACTTTAAGTCTCAAGTCCCTAAAGTAATCAACAAAAAAAGACCAAGTATCAGAACGCCAAAGAAAAAAAAAACGTTGTGAAAGTTTTTCCAGCATGGGCCTCAAACTGAGCGGCAGCTGGTAGACAAGCAACGGCCGGTTATTGGGAGAGATGGACTGGCGAGGGGAGTCAGCAACGAATGGGTGCCCCCAAAGGTGGCGGGGTGAGAGGGAAGGGGCGAGGGCTGTCACGGAGTGTATACTACATGCGGGTAGTAGGCCATATGGTAGTGAGACGTACAATCCCCCCTCACCCCCCAAAAAAGCCATGGACCCTTGCCTGCTCCTCACCTGGAAACGCAGTCTGCCCTTGTCGGGGGAGGCGGTGGTTTCCTGCTGCCCGGGCTCTGCTGCTGCGTCCCCTTCGGCTTTCTGTTCTGGCTTCTTCTCTTCCTCCAAGCTAGCCTCCTCCTGCCGGTCTGCGCGGCCTCCCTCCGCGGGGCTACCCTTCTCCTCTGCGGGCCGCGCCCCCGAGCTCTCCCCGCTCTCAGGTTTCCCCTCTCCGCCGCCCTTGGCCTCCGCGTCCTCTTCCTCCGTGAAGGTGGGGAGCCTGCGGGAAGCGACGGGCGAGTACACCGCGGCGGTCCGGGGGAAGCGTACGGTCTTGGGGGGCGAGGAGGCCGGGGTCCCGTCGGGCTCCTGCGGAGCCTGTCACCACACGCCCCGCCTCCGGCGGGACAGGGTACGGGGCCCCAGCGAGCACTGCACCGAGGCGTCCTGCCGGGGGTTCACCTGCACCCCCACATCGCGGGTGTTGGCCTTGCGCAGGCGCGGGGTCAGGTTGGGGTTCACCTGGGACAGGATGGCCTTGAGCTGCGCGCGCTGGTAGTTGTCGAAGTACTCTCCGGTGTCCGCGTAGGAGGTGAGGTAACCCCGCTGCCTCCAGCCGCCGCCCTTGCCTTTGGGGTTCAGATACCTGTAGTTGTACGGCGTGTAGGCCGAGTACATGTAGCTGTCCATTGCCTCGTCCGATATCGTAGCCATAGTGTCTGGCCCCGAGCCCGCCCCTGAGGCCTAATTAAATAAGGGCGGCAGGTGAAGTCTGCAAACGGCTCAATTAAGACATGGAATTGGAGTTTGGCAACCCCACCTGCAGAGACAGACCCCAGACTCGCCATAAGCGCATAGCAGAGCTTATAGTGGATAATACAAACTTGTTTTAGCCCAAATCTATATTTAAAGTCTGCAAAATGTCTCCCTTAGCTGAACCTGCGCGCCTTAATTGAAGTAGTGCAGTGCTTATTTTAACTTTACACGGGAGGCAACTTTGTCTCATGAAATTTATCTCTCTAAACACATTTTGCCTTAAGGTTTCTAGTGGCTCAGCAATGCACCTAATTGATAGGGCTACAGTATGTTACGTTAAAATATAGTGAATTATTATTTTCTTTAAATGGATCTATGTTGTCCTGATTTTCCTATGGTGCCCGCTGTCGTTGTTTATTGTTAGAATAGAACTTTGAAATTAATTAAAGATTACAGGTGCCTAGTTCGAACATAATTTTAGTTGTGTAGAGACAGGCCACTATTGCTAAATTATAATCGTGATAGCAGAGTTCTTAAGTTTTAAGTCCATGCGTGAGTAGTTAACTCAGTCCATGCGTTTTCTTTGCATTGTGGGATTTGCAGTCATGATTTCACACGGGCCCGGCAACGTTACCAGTCCCAAAATGCATAGTAAAACTATGGGGCTGCATTAGCTGCTCCGGTATAGACGTGGAGAACTTGAGAGCTCTGCGCTTGCTTGCCAACGCATGAATTCTACAATCAGGGACGGTAAAGGGGGGCTAGGGGAGGGGCGCAGAGGAGTCACTTACCAAGTGTCAGGTGTGGGGTTGTTCGCCCAATTATGTGTTCTTTGCTTTGCGTTCTTGTATCTGTATTTTTTTTAGCATTGCGCTTGTGGCTCTACAATTAATAGACCGCAAGAAAAACAAGTCAGGTCCCGGGCCGCGCTGTGATTGGCTGACGTCACGGGGGTGTCCCGGCCAGCAGCCAATCACAGCGCGGCCCGGGAATGACGTCACGGGGGTGTCCCGGGCCGGCAGCCAATGGCAGCGCGGCCCGGGACAAAGGGGCGGGGCTTAAAAAAAGCACCAGAAACGCCCCGAATCGCGTTTTCGAGAGAAAACGCGATTGACAGCCTCTGCCTCCCAATGGCTAGCCTCCATTTATGGAGCTAGCCAATGATAGGCAGAGGCGGGTCATCAGCCCAGATAGAACTCAAGAGGTTTTGCTAGCGCATGCGTACTTCGTACGCATGGCTAAGGCAAAACCTAAAAAAGGTGGCGGAAACCCATTAATGACTTAAAAAATTGCCGTACTAGTTTTATTTGTAAATATTGATCGAGTAAAGTCTCGCACTATTAGTTGGATTGTTTTAAGTATAAACGATAGTAACTATGGATTCTATACGTACACACTAAAAGTGTGCTTGCATATACGTACGTCACCCAAGGACGGGCAACTAATTGTAAAAGCTCCGCCATCTTGGCGCAAGCAATTTGTATTTTAAAACTGCAACATCTTTGAATGGACACGTCAAATAACAAAATGGGCTTTGTCGAGAGTCACATGTGTTATTATAACTTTTAAATTTGAGTGGGCAATTTTAAAATTGAAAAGGATACCTATTAATAACTTCCCCAATTTAAAATATCGCACTGCTTTTATTGTAAGCATTGATCGATTTTAATGCACATTATTAGTCAAATTATTTTAAATACAAACGATAGCAGCTATGAGTTCTCTACGTTCATACAGAAAGTATGCTCGCATAAGCGTACACCACCTAAAGACGGGCAACTTCTAGTTAATGCTCCGCCATCATTGAACAGGGAAATTGTTGTTTAAACTGCAGCATCTTTAAATGGGCACATTAATCGTTTATTTTTTCACTCACCCATTGGTATTGAATTAATAAAAACGAAACAAACCCAAATGCTCAGATCAAAGTAGAGAGCAAAGCAGTAAGTGTGCCTTATTGTGTACTGAAAATATTTCAATCAAGGGACATATTTATCTATCCTAAAACACCACAAACATTTTTTTATATATAAATATTGCAGTCTTTTACACAAAAAATGTATATTTCAACTTATTAACAGAAAAGTCTTTTGAATATAGTATTATACTGTCTTGTTACAGAAGTATATTTCACTTTTCTATTACATCTGTCTGAAGTTGAGCAATTTTTTCTCTCTCTACTAGTGCGAGACACTTGATGGGAAGAAAATTGTGCTCATGTACAAGAGTGCATTCTCATGTTATCAGATGGTCACAGTTATGATGCACAGTTTATCACACTAAACTTCTTTCTGTTACTGAGCCCAGTATACAAAAAGATATATACATCATCCCTCTGTAGTTATTAATCATGACACGGAGACCAGGCATGTAATGACTTTACAACAAATAATGGAACTCAATATTAATGTTAAGGCCAGAGGTCACACATCTAAGCTTACAAATCCAAGGGATTCGGTCTTTCTCAAATGTAAGGTCCTATCACCACCCCTCACACTATCCTTTATATGATCAATCGCATGAAAGGTAATGTTCTGATCTTCTGGGTGATTTTCTAGTATATGTTATACTATTGGGTTTGACACATCACCATGTCTAATGTTCCTCAGATGTTCTTGTATCCTCACTTTAAGGCATCTGGTGCTGCTTCCCACATAGATTTTATTACAAGCACAAATGATAACATATACCGTATATGTGGTATTACAATTGATTAATGTTTTTATGTGGTGTACCTTAGGGCCATTATACTTAAAGATTTTCATTTTATTTTGGCCAAATTGGCAAACTGAACATGTCCCACAGGTGTAGAAGCCACAAGGTTTTTCAGGAAGCCATGTCACCGGCTTCTGTTTGGGTCTGGTTACATGACTGGGACACAGTAGATTTTTTATAGTACATCCCCTTCGATACACTACCTTTGGTTTTTCAGATACTAGATCGTGTGGTAAGGTTTCGGATTTTAGTAAATGCCAAATATTTCTTAGAATGTTATAGATATGATTACTATAGGCCCCATATTCCGTAATAAACACACACTGGTCTTGGTTATTTTTACCTTTAGCAGTTTTCTTTTGGAGTGTGGCTCAATGGTTAGAGCGGCAGACCCTGATGCAGAGTTCGGGCCAGGGACCAGGGTTCGATTCCCGCCTCGGCGGGGTCTCGGGCTCAATTTCCTCGGACCTGTTAATTCTCGCCTCGGTGCCTATTCTAATCATGGGCCCCACGCTGCAACTCTGGGCAATAGCTTGCTTAGCCTCCACACCGGCCCCAACAGTGCTAAGGATGCCTGGCTTCACCCTGGGGGTGCCCAGGAGTGGACACTTCACAGGGAAAGCCAGGAGGGGTTCCACAGCGGTATGAGTATCAGAGCCAGGAAGCCGAATAGGCGACACCGCAAGGTGACCGTCTGGTTACAGTGCGCTCTATAAGTACCATGTCATTTACATTTACATTTACAAAGTAGCCTTTCTTTTGCGTTTCCTGATCTTATTTAGTTTGTGTTTAGCTGTACCCTCATTATATTTATTATATATGGGCTACTTTTTGTATAGCTCTAAATTCGGTAGGAGATTGCACATTTTAACACCTTCTCATAAATGACAAGCTTTCTATGGCACCAATACATCTGGGCATCTATGACTTACAAATAAGATTTTCACTTATATTTGAAACTAATGTCACTAGTGGTCCATCTATAATTGTGACTACTAGAGTGCCTATTTTTGATAGTTTGGATGTTGTCAATTGATAATCCAGATAACATCTCCCCGGTTTCTGAGTTTGGATTCATATAAAATGTTCCATCCTTTAGAATCGATTTGCATCTTTCTGGAACATGGTGTTTATAAACTTAAATGTTATTTTCTTCACTGAATAGGACAGTTAATCTTGGTTTAGCTGGTATACTTACCAAACATATCTGAGAACAAAATAAATCTGAATCGATGGTGTCCATGACCAATGTTTATAATATTAATTTGGCCGATATGGCTTTGCCCAATATAGTAATATGCATCAAATTTTATCCCTTCTAGGACACTGTTCCCTATCAAAGACCCTCTCTTGCCTAAATACTATGTTCAATACATGAGTAAGTGCATTAAACTAAGATTCTAAGTAAGTAAATCATAAGCTAGAGGTGTAGGTGTAAACATCTCCAATAAGTCTTAGCTTAACTTAATTGGCTGTATATATATTTTTTCTTCATCTTACAGAATTACCTGTTGTGAACATATGAATCATTGACACATTGAACACTTTGTATTAACTTTTCGAGGTATGTGTTTTATTTAACCGCTTTGATGGACTTATTATGTTGTAATAGTTGAAATTGTTCCTCCCCCTCTCTCTGCTTTTCCTTTGGAATATCTGTGTTGGGTATGGGTCCAACACCTAGGTTACAATAAATGTAAATGAAATGGGATGTGATTGTAAAAATATAACATAAGACAGAGCCACCCAATAATCCCACAAGGACTGGGTATAATCAATAACAAAATTACAAATTGTCCCCGTAGGAATTCATTTACACAATATTCTTCAATCAATTACCGTCACAACCGTGATCATGAATTTGTAAAGCAGCAAGGGAATTGGAGTTTTAAGAACTATTATTTTATTTTGTTTTTATCAAAAAAGTTTTTTGTGGCAACAAGGAATACTACACAATATATACACTTTTGGTTGTAGTATTAGACACCTTTTGTTTTTTAGCATAGGGAACACATTACCATGCAAAACAATAGTAATTATTACAAACTTCATTCATTGTAACAAACATTCAAACAATGAAACCGATAAAGTGGTGTCGTGCGTCGACGTTTCGGTCCCTCGTTGGTTACATAGAATCCATCGGACCATCATCAGGACTGGTTGCCCATATATATCTAAAAATAGATACACCACATTATACCTTGCCAGCTAGGTATCGTCTAATCACCCAAGGGGGAGAGCAACAGAAACAATCTCTAGAAAGTATCCAATCTAAGCATATAACACCGGAACTAGGGTGCCAAACCCACAATAAAGACTAGTTACAAAACATGAAACCCACCATAGTGTGAGAAAGGAAAAGAAAGCCCTTATGCCAGGTGTCCGAACTAGTGATAGCAACCTATATACACGATAAAAAATCTTACCAATCAACCTCCAGCCGGAGGTGATGCAGACTAGGATAGGTTTTAAGTAGTTTTAGCCAATCTAAAAACCAAATATAACAAATAAAAAACAAAATATAAAACGATGGATCATCAATGTCGGTAAGGAACTGATATAGAGTAGAGAGACAATCACTTCAAAAATTTTTTGTTTTTTTACTTACATGGCCCACTCTCAAAAGAGTCTAAGCTCAATGTTGTGAATGCGGAGGTAAGTTCAACAGCGACAAAGTCACCTAAAAACAAGTATATCTATTTCAGTGCTTTAAATTCATGTAATCTAGGTCTAAACGTATGTGGTACTGACTCATTTCATTAGTCAACTTAGAGAACCCAAATCGTACTTACTAATAACGTAAAGTACGTGATTCGATCCGAATTCGTATTCAAAACAATGCACCAGGAACGACTTCCAAACGTAATGCAGGCATCCTGTAAACACTTCGACTGCAGCGCCTGAGTCACCTGTGGATAAGTTGATAAACTTAATGTTCCATCCACCCGATAACAAGCACTCACGCTGTCTATTATGTTAGCGCGTTAGGCAAGGAAGAGGTACGGTACTTACTGGTCGGGGAGAGTAGCGTTATTGTCTATCCTTCGGTCAATTGCAAATGCGGGTGCCGGTCCCGGCTGCTTCCGCATTTCCTTTAGGAACGGCGACGTGATGACGTCACCCGAAAATGCTCGAGTAATTTTTAACTCGAAGTTGCGCTGTAACTGACAAAGGACTGCCCAATACCTTCTAGTTACTTAATGTAGCACTGATAACAAAGTGCGAAAATTTCTACGGTGCTCTCATTAACACGGGGAACTTGTAAAGGGATCTGAACTAGACCACAAAGGCGGCCATCTTGGAACATATTCCAAATCAACAACTGCATCTACATTTCAAAGGCAGGTTAGGTAAACACCCTAATCCAATGCAACAAAAGTACTAATTCACACAGCACGTACTACCATGGATCTAATGTAAACATGGGAGACTGTCCAGAAATATAAGAATGTAACATACTCGGGCAGTAAAAAGGGTCACCAGAAATTTAGAAGATCAGAAGATAGGGACCATAATTACAGAAGAGATACAGCGTGCCATTCGATAACAGAATTTAATCCCCTCTCAACGGTGTTACATGTCCATATCCATTTGTTCTCCCTGAGGGTGAGAAGACGATCCACATTATGATGTCTCTTAGTGCATTTAATTGCATCAATCACAAACCAACACATTTAATTTTTCGTGTTACAATTCGAATGATGGAAGAATTTTATTTCCTTGCATTTTCGGGTGACGTCATCACGTCGCCGTTCCTAAAGGAAATGCGGAAGCAGCCGGGACCGGCACCCGCATTTGCAATTGACCGAAGGATAGACAATAACGCTACTCTCCCCGACCAGTAAGTACCGTACCTCTTCCTTGCCTAACGCGCTAACATAATAGACAGCGTGAGTGCTTGTTATCGGGTGGATGGAACATTAAGTTTATCAACTTATCCACAGGTGACTCAGGCGCTGCAGTCGAAGTGTTTACAGGATGCCTGCATTACGTTTGGAAGTCGTTCCTGGTGCATTGTTTTGAATACGAATTCGGATCGAATCACGTACTTTACGTTATTAGTAAGTACGATTTGGGTTCTCTAAGTTGACTAATGAAATGAGTCAGTACCACATACGTTTAGACCTAGATTACATGAATTTAAAGCACTGAAATAGATATACTTGTTTTTAGGTGACTTTGTCGCTGTTGAACTTACCTCCGCATTCACAACATTGAGCTTAGACTCTTTTGAGAGTGGGCCATGTAAGTAAAAAAACAAAAAATTTTTGAAGTGATTGTCTCTCTACTCTATATCAGTTCCTTACCGACATTGATGATCCATCGTTTTATATTTTGTTTTTTATTTGTTATATTTGGTTTTTAGATTGGCTAAAACTACTTAAAACCTATCCTAGTCTGCATCACCTCCGGCTGGAGGTTGATTGGTAAGATTTTTTATCGTGTATATAGGTTGCTATCACTAGTTCGGACACCTGGCATAAGGGCTTTCTTTTCCTTTCTCACACTATGGTGGGTTTCATGTTTTGTAACTAGTCTTTATTGTGGGTTTGGCACCCTAGTTCCGGTGTTATATGCTTAGATTGGATACTTTCTAGAGATTGTTTCTGTTGCTCTCCCCCTTGGGTGATTAGACGATACCTAGCTGGCAAGGTATAATGTGGTGTATCTATTTTTAGATATATATGGGCAACCAGTCCTGATGATGGTCCGATGGATTCTATGTAACCAACGAGGGACCGAAACGTCGACGCACGACACCACTTTATCGGTTTCATTGTTTGAATGTTTGTTACAATGAATGAAGTTTGTAATAATTACTATTGTTTTGCATGGTAATGTGTTCCCTATGCTAAAAAACAAAAGGTGTCTAATACTACAACCAAAAGTGTATATATTGTGTAGTATTCCTTGTTGCCACAAAAAACTTTTTTGATAAAAACAAAATAAAATAATAGTTCTTAAAACTCCAATTCCCTTGCTGCTTTACAAATTCATGATCACGGTTGTGACGGTAATTGATTGAAGAATATTGTGTAAATGAATTCCTACGGGGACAATTTGTAATTTTGTTAGTGATTGTAAAAAGCCTGTCCCAATAAGAAAGAAAACTCTTAACATTAGAAAACAACTGGATATTTCTGAAAAAGTCGATGTGTGTGTTTTGTTTTGATATTGTTATGGATGAATAGTAAATAGTCTTTTTATATGTACTTTTGTAGCCCTGAAGAAGTCCCTGGAAGGGACGAAACGCGTTGGTGCTTTCAAAAGTTTTTAAAGAATGAAAAATAAAGAATAAACTGAAATCGAGCATCGACTCGTCTATGGAACAAAATCCTTTGAATTGTTTCCTGAATCTGTTACAAGTTGTGTATAAAGTGTGCCGGGCTATCATGTATTTGTATATTGTTGAATGCTAGGTTCTTTGAATCAGCTTCTAAATTTAGGAAGTACAGGGAATTGTGCTTCCAGCCCGTGGTTTGCACCTTTTTTGCCATTAATTCCAACAGGGATTACAAGACTAGTGCAGGCAAATTAGGCTTTGATTCCCATTTCTTTGTCCTTAAGCATCCCCACTAATGCGAAGGCCAAAATTAAAGAGGAGTATGGTGTCTGTGCAAAAATGCGCCATTTACAATTGGTTTTGACCCTGAATGATTATGTCTAACTTATATGTAACAAATAATACAATTCAGTTAAACCCAGTTTTGAACTTCTGGCGTAATAACTTTAAGCAGTTTTACAATCATGCAACAGTTCATTGAATCAACAAACAAAGAAGAAATAAACACGGGAATATCGTATGATCAAAATTTTATGTATTTTCTTGTAATAAATCATGTAGAAAAGGGTACAGTCATATTGAAAATGAATCTCATACAGACACATGAAAAAGGCAATCTTTCATAAAAAACCCTGCTTCATATGTCAGAAACATCCATTCCTAATCAAATATAATAAGTGCTATATTCCTAGATCAATATATACAACACGTGGAATATCTCTAAGAACAAGGAATTGGAGAATAAAGTCGACTTTTCGGTCTTCTATGGTATGAATATTTCAGACCATCTTCAGGACAATGAGATAATATATTAAAAGAAAGGACCCCTATGGAAGGAATACATACATATATAAATATGACATACCCCTATGGATATTACTCAATATTTCACAAATAATAATGATAACCTGTGTGTATAAAAGCAACCCAAACCATATACAGTGTGATAAAATATATAGTGGGGTAAATCAACATTGCATTACTTCTTGATCTTAAATCAATTATGTGATGGATTTATTCATTAAGAATGATAATCAGATTTCAAAGACCTGGAGGCCGTTACAAAACTATACTTTTCACCAGTCTTACTTGCATTGGACAGTTCAGAACAGAATCCGCTTGAGTCAGATTCAAAGCAGGAAGGGAACGTAACTTCTTGAGACTCTATTTTTCAATAATCAATACAGCATTTGTCTGAAAACAGAGTGAATGTAAATCAAATCATATGCTCTACTTTGTCTAGTTGGATAAAGAATAGTTGAACACAGTTAATCTCTCTAATACCAGATAATTTCTGTTTAGAGTTCGTGATTAAAAATGTTGAGATGACGCTCCTCTATCCACAAAAGTGAGGGGGGGCCAAGCCCAATTAATTGCACTTGTTTATTTTTCAATATTTTGTATGTATACTGTAATAAGCTTTTCAAATGTCTATGTTGTAAATAGCTTTTTGTGTTAGTATGTTTTCACTGTCTCTTTCCTAGAACCTTAAGTGTGTTCCTAATGTAATGATTCTTGTTAAGAACTCCTGGCTTGGTCAGTTGGTGCTTGGCCAGATGGTGTTGTGCTGTTTATCCTGTGCTGCGATTAAACTTGTTCCTATCAAGCCTCAACCTGCCTAAGGGTCTCTCAAAGTTCAGAGGTCCTTTTTCTGTTAAACGTGTTTGTCCTCACTCTGTTCTTCTTGATAATGGCGAGTGGTGGAATTTCAGAAGGGTAGCTTTATACAAGAGGTTGGGTGAGGTGGATGTGACGACTTCTCTGAAGACTTCTCTACCTTCTTCTGTTTCTTCTGGTAGTGGTTACATGTTATCTGCCCAGTATGATTGTAATTCTTGTTCTCAAACCAGTGTAGGGGGGGAGGTAGGTAGTGGCGATTCTTCTTCTTCTTCTTCCTTTTCTGGTAATGATGTGTTTGCTCCTACACCTTCGTGCTCGGGTGACTCTGGCTCTTCTTCTACACCTATACTTTCTAATGAATCCATTTCTACAAATGGGATTTCCTCTAGAAATGTTAGATCTTGGCGTCCGCCTGCATATCTCAGTGATTATGTTCAATAGCTGCTTTTGTTTGCAATTTTTATTTATGGGTTCAAGGGAGGGAGATATGTTGTAAATAGCTTTTTGTGTTAGTCTGTTTTCACTGTCTCTTTCCTAGAACCTTAAGTGTGTTCCTAATGTAATGATTCTTGTTAAGAACTCCTGGCTTGGTCAGTTGGTGCTTGGCCAGATGGTGTTGTGCTGTTTATCCTGTGCTGCGATTAAACTTGTTCCTATCAAGCCTCAACCTGCCTCAAGCATCATTTTATGATTTACTACAGTCTACATAAACATTGTAATGAAATATCAAACAAAAAACGTGTATGGAGAGTTTCTTTGCTTGACACCCCCCCCCCCCCCCCCCCACACACACACACATCGCCATTGTGCGTTATTTCTATTAGAAATCTCCCTGTATTATTCCCCAGGAGCCGTTATTTACCTTTCTAACTTCGTGCATTGGCAGCTCATCTGTAAGAGTCTTATATTGGGGAAAACTCATCTTCTGGCATGCCCTTTGGCTGGCATCCCAACATTTCTCTAATATGCCTAAGTAATTCCTGGAGATGAACTCCTTCTATAGAGCTACTCCTTGAACCAGCCTCTTACTCCTCCTTATCATTAGACAGTACTCTTTGATTCTTGGAAGGAGGCTAGAATGACGCAGCACTCACTGCCTCATCAATCATATATTGGAGGTCTGACCTAGAAACCATCCGAACCTCCTTACCCGCCAAGAGAGCCGCTGCCCAGTCTCTCTGAAGGCTCCAGACTGATAATGAAGTCGCGCCAGAGGCAGCGACTGTAATTTATGCAGGTAGCCTAGCAACACAACTTTCTCGCGGGATGATAAATTCCCTTAGGCAACCCCTGTGCATGCCTCCAGAACGGCTTCACATTATATAACTTTAATGAGGAACACTTCCGTTTTTTATTTACACTGCACCAGAAACCATTGGCATGGAAGAGGTCCCCTAGTGTGTTCCTCTGATGGGGTTAGAGTTATGAGACTACTGTTAGTCGAAGTCCTTTAGCGGTCCCGGCCGGAATGGATACAGGGGCCAGCCTCCATAAATTGGCCCTTCCCTCTCAACATTTCCAGCTGTGTACGTTTAGTTATCCCTGATCACAGAAATAGCGGCAACAACTCTGTGTTACAGCAAACCACATCATTCAACTTCTAAATAGGGTGGGGGTGAGAGATGGGGGTGGGGTGGGGGGGGGGGGGGGACATGCCAGTTTTTGACAGATTTCCTGTTTCCATTCCCCTCTAATGCCCATGATGATTGTTCGAGGTTATGGTTTTGGAAAGTTTGGAAACCTCACAGCACCCCCTGTCCTCCCTGACCCACAATCACCTACCACTCACGCTAAGCTATTCCGGTAATTACCGAGCAATTAAGTTCTGGCAGTTTAGACCTACAGGAATTTAAGCGGTGCTTATCGCAAAATCTCAAAACTTAAAAAAGTCCGTTGCCGGCATCATGTTTCGGTCCGTTATCAGATTTTCGTCAAGCCACTGTTGTACAAACATAAAGTGCAAAAGAAAAAGTCAATGGGCAATAGTAAGCAAGAGCACCAGAAAAGAAAACTCACCCTTTGAAAGAAAGCTGACTCAAGTTTCTTGTAATTTATATCTTTAAAAAAATACAGTGAAGTGATTTAATCAATTGGAGTTTTTACGCAGCCATAATTATAAACAGGGAATTAAGTGGGTCGGGTCTTGCCGGTATTTTAAAAAGCAGGTGCTGAGAGGGCCCCTATTGTGATCTCCATTTTTGCCCTCACCTTCGGATGAAAAAAATACATTTTAACTCTGCAGCAGTACCACCCTTCACTGCCTTTGATGTAACTTCAAAGAGACTCGTTATAGCTCGTTCACAGTCTCATCATTTCAGAACGGAAGCATTTTCAATATGCTATTCTACGAAGCCATAGTTGTTGCTTATTTATGTTATGCAGCTAACAAACATTGACAAAGCAAATAGTACTGGCTTGTTTGTTGTAGGTTTAATGTTACATATTGTTTTATATACCTGGATGTAATGACAGAAGCAGCAAAATGCCAATCAGGCAGCACACTAAGCTAAGCAGATATTCTTCACCTTATGTGCTTTTAAGCCACGCCCCCTTTGAGAGACCCCCAGTTTTTTCACCCCACTTAAAGCCCTGAGTATAAATATAAATATGTTTATATTTAATAAGTAATACAATTATGAAATAAGAAATTATATTATTATTTTATGTATCAGAAAGATGTGTAATGTCAAAAGAGCTAAGGGCATGAGTAAACATGGAGAACGAAGCTCTTTCCATAGCTTCGCTGAGACAGGCTCTTCCGAGCCGGCCGTTGCCCGTAATAATCCATTTCAAACGGGGTCACATATACAGTGCCTAATTTGAACCGGAGCTTTCCGGTGCTGAGCACCGGCACTTAAGTGGTTTCCGGTGCTCGGCACCGGCATCTACTTGTTAACACCACACATAGGGCAGTCTGCCACAAGGTGGCGCTGCTCATGTAATTTAGAGATGAGCAGTATAACAGTTGTTTACGAGAACAATATCCATTAAAAAATCACTAATACCTGCCTCTTCAGCCATTCCTTTAGCTTTGGGGACCTGGAATAATCTGAAATGTCGCATTTACATGCAAGAGAGATGGTTAGTAGTTGTTTTGGCAGCGATGACGGGGCGATGGGTGATGCAAGCTGCCGTGGTCTCCTGGTCACAGCCCTGGCACTTAATATTTTACAAATTAAGGACTGCATCTATACGATTACTAACCGGGCAATAAAAAGGTGAAGGGGATCCGTGCTGCATGGTTGTGCTGCGCCAGATTCTTTGGCAGATGTGAGAACTCTGCCCCGCGAATCATTGGTCTCCGTGCCCAGATGGAGGCGGCACTAGATGGGTATGTGTCCAAGACCCTGAGAATGCTGGACCACAATAAAGGTGATGCTTGCAGAGACAGCACTTTCACCTAGATCTATTGCAGGATGGGCACACTGTGACAATACCGTCACCACGGATCAACACAAGACTGGTAAAGATCATGCATCAGGGCCTATGCAGAGCTTTTGAAGCGGAGCGGTGGTGGGACCAGCAGTGGATAGAGCTGCGGACATGCTATGAGGCGGTGATACAGGTACCCGTGCTGTATGACACAGAGAATCTGGCCTCCTAGGGGTCTTCTTTTAGAAATGAAACAGAGTGGACAGCTGGCTAAGCACTGTGAGTGTAACCCCCTTTTTTAGCCCGGGGGGTGCCTTGAGGCTGAAGCCGTAACATATAGGGGTAGTAAATCTACCCTCAGAGGGGGACCAACTTTCTATTGGGTTGAGCCCCTCGCGGGACTGCATACTGATCATACTGATCCTGTACCACACAGCGCTTACAAATCTTATTTTAAAAATGCATGCAGTCAGAGGCCCCATCGCTGTGACTGCAAATTGTGCCCCACCTTTGTGTTCTTTGGAGACCCACCACTGCATGGGAATGGGCAGAGGCCCACTCTCTGCAGACAGCAGCCCTGCGAACTGCTCCTAGGGCCACTCTCCATTGTGCAGTGACATTCCACCAGAAGCATATAGACTAGAGGACTGAAGTCCCTTTGGTGAAAACTGTAGTGTCGTGTGAGTTTGTAATGACAGAAGATTTGTGGATTCTGATGCACTGTGCAGAAATGTGAAGTAAGCATTAGAGCGTAGTTAATTTAATGCAGGTTTAAAATGTTGAGTTTGCTATTACACGCAGAATAATAAAGAGTGCTATATTAAGCTCCGTGTGTGGCTTAGTCATTGGCGAGTACCTGGGCTGGGGAGGACGCTACAACTGGTGACAAGATGGGGGATAAGTAACCCAAAGATTGACAATGCTCTCACAGAGAGCTTATTGTTGTCCAGCAAGCTGCTTGTGCGTGCCACATGTGCCCTCATTGAAATGAAGAATCAATGTTTAGCATATGTGGAGTAAAATTGCAGCCTCAGTCCCGTGTAATGCATTTGAAGTTAATAAAAGTTCCACCGTTGAAGTCTTCACATCATGGCTGAGAACTTGCTGGGAAGGCCGCAAAGAGAGGTACTAAACTACTACGTAACTTAAAGCCATACATCATATGGAGTGATCACTCTGTGAACTGAAGCGCTGTGAAGCAGAGATCAGCAAGGTCTGAGATGGTACCAAGAGACGCTTACAAGCACTGCAATTCAAATGCTAAAACAGTCATCTGCTTACCATAGCTGAGCGAAGAGAGCCGTTGTGCCATGTGCTGGGAGTAGTAACCCCAGAAGAAGCACCCGGGGTTGTGCTTGCGGAGCTGTCCATACCTGAAGCGGACCACCACCAAAGCTGCCGTGTGGTGTCTCAGAACAACTCCCAAGGTCTCATGAAAGCAAAAGGGCTCCCATGGAGTTCAAGAGGGAGGTCAAGGTTCCACAGGCTGCCCAAGATGACCCAGAGGCCAGCACAGCACAGGGCCTTAGCGATGGTATGGGTGAAGCAGGTCCTGGCAGACAGCAGACGGCGTCGGAAAGAACACCACCTTCAGTGTCAGCCAATGTTGTAAATGGTTACAATGCTGCCACCTTCTTGAAACCATCACCACTATTCAATACCACCAAAAAGTTGAATATTGGCAACAGATGTACTGCCTGGATAGAGACATTTAATGGTTTTATTGATGTGATTGAAGATTATCAAGTACCTTAAGAATCTTTCTGGTGAAAGTGTAAAAGAAGTCATAATGAAAATGCTGTGAGGTGACACAATTACTTTCAGTCAAACCAAACAGCCTTAAATCTCAAGCTCAATCCAATGCCACATGTAGATTACTAAAGGTACATCTTTAGTCAAGAACGACAGATAGATGGTGAGACCATCGACAAATTTGTTGAGAAACTGGATATGCTCATCAAACACTGTAAGATCAATTAATTTAATGATGAGGAGCTATACAACGCAGAGTGATTGATGGATGCTTGTCAGATTCATTCAGGTGACGAATGCTGAGAGAAACTCTTAGCCTGGAGCGAGTTCTCATGGCTGACAGAGCTTAAGAGCGTGCTGATTGACAAGCTGCTGACAAGGAGGCCGAAGGTGCTCAGAGTGAGTCAGCAATGAATGAAAAAAGTAAGCCAAAGCACTAGGCCGAGGGACACAGAGTGAATTCTTCACAGAAAAAGAAGTTGTTCTTTGAGTGTGGATTTTCATTTCCACACAAAGTTGAATGTCTCACCATTGGGCAGATCTACACAGATTGGAAAAAGGAAAACCATTTTGTGATGCTTTGCTAGACCAAAGAAAAAGTAAGCATGTCACATCTTGAAGACAAAATCGCTGCTCAAACGTTCCAGAAGCAACATTCAACGCATGCCCATATGGTCAAATGACCACATCAGCTGAGGTAAATTGACACCAAATGAAGTTGATCGATATCTAAATCTTTGTCAAACAGTTCTTCTATACTAATATCAAATGGAAGTAAAAAAGATGGTTTTGTCATGCCGATGTTTACCTCAGGAAAGCAAGTGCATATTAGATTGTCCGCCTGTGAGAGAAAACATGGGTCGAAGAAAAATCGACATGACAACGCACCAAAGTCATTCAAACATTGTCCGAAGATCATACTAAAGGTCAATAGTTGTTCAATTCCTTTCATTTTCAATAGTGTGTGTGTCAATAAATATTATGCCTGAGAAGAAATATAATGAACTGTCTCCATTGACCAGATTTACACCATAAAAAACTAAAGTGTGTATGTGGGCTGCATCAACGCCACTAAAAAGTTGAAGCATAAGAAAACAATAGTACAATTCCTGTCGTTCAAGTTATGGCGTCAAGTCCCTGATTACTCAGCTTCAGCACAGCTGCTGAAATGGAACTGAAATCAGTGAACTATAACATGAATGCTCATCACGAAATAGTAAGTCAATTAACTTCATTATTTCATGGGTTGGGAAAACTCAAGGCTATGAAAGTCCAATTACACATTAATAATGACGTCCATCCAATTGTCAAAGACTCAAAGACACAGACAAATTGCCTTTCACTCACAGGAAGCTGTTAAAAAAGAACTTGAAACCTTACTCAAACACAATATCATTGAGCATTCCACTGGTCCAACTCCATGAGTTTCTCCCATAGTGGTAGTACCCAAAAAGGACAGTGAAGGAGCTGCACACATCGATGTGGATATGCGTCAAGTGAACAAGACAATTGACAGAGAACGACAATCAGGTCCGCAGATTACTGATATGATAACAATTGTATAATGCAAAGGTATTATCTCGTCTGGATCTGAATAAAGGATATCATCTGTTTGACCTCGAGGAAAAGTGCAGATACATTTCAAACTTTACTACACATGTTTGTCTGTTCCATTACAAGAGACTAGGGGTCTGATTACGATGCGATCAGGAAAGGCACAGTCGTAGCCTTTCTGACTGCATCATACTATGCCGGTCGGATCCCTTTCTGACTGCCTCATTACGATGGAGGCGTCAGAAAGGAATCCGAACAATCATTCTGACAGGATTCTGACTGGTGCCTGCCACGGGGTGCTGGGATGAACTGCACCTCCTATTTTGCAATGGGAGCATGCTTACCAGCCGGTTTACGGACGGAATATATGCTCCCATTGTAAAGTATAGAAATGCGACAAAATCCTAATTAGTTGGTCCTGTCGGTCGGTCCCATGACCGAGACGATGTCGGGTAAATGAAACTCCACCCGAGATCGTAATGAGAGCTTAAGTTTTGATGTGTCATCAGCTGTGAAGCAATTCCAAGATGTCACTCGACATATCATACATCCTGTCATGAATGCTTTCAATTATAATGATGACATGCTGGTTTTCAGAGATACACAGAGGAAGCATGACAAAGCTCTTGTGCAAGTGTGTCAGTTGCTCACTGATGCCGGTTTAATTTGAATGCAGAGAAATGTGATGAAGTGACCTTTCTTGTTGGTTGTCTCTGCATATGAGGACAGGAGCCAGCAATCTTCAATTATCCTTAGGCTTTATTATACGAAAAGGACAAGCAGGTACACCAGTCTTGAGGGCTCAGGACAGTAGCTCCAACTGACTCAGGAGCATTCCACATCCATATCAAAGCATTCTGATACATGTATAACACAGAGTAAGAGTACAGCTACAAAAGAACATTCTAACTATAATATATATAATGGAGGGGAATTTAACAACTAAAGCACGGACAACACATGTGACTTCCATAAGACAAAGTTAAATTCTTTGGCCATATCTTTCCTGATGGGGGCCTGACCTCCAATCCAGCAAAAGTGCAAGCACTGACAGCTGCCTGTCCCCCACACGATATCTCTATGTTACCTTCATTGCTTGGCATGGCCACCTATTACTCTAGATACACACAAGACTTTGACACTGTCATTGCGCCATTAAGAGACTTGACGAAAAATAATGTTTTTTTTATTTGCTCACATAAATGTGAGCAAAGCTTCCAGAAAATCGAATAAGCGATTGAGAAAGCTACTGAAATGGCAAATTTTGATCCGAAGTTTTATACTGAGGTTTTTCTTGGCGCTAGCCCTGTTGGGTTGGGCGTCATCCTTGCACAGCACAATGGACACCCAGATGCTCGAAGACATATTGTGGCGGATGCAAGACAGAGTTTGTCCCAAACTGAACATGCTTATTCACAACCTGAGAAAGAAAGCTTAGCATTGCTGTAGGCTTGTGAACATTTCCACATATATTTTTGTATGGGAAGCCCTTCATGCTTGTGACTGATCATCAAGCATTGTTCACTATCTTTGGCAATCCAAAAGCAAAAATGCCTACTCACTTTGAATGTTGGGGTCTGCAATTACAAGAACACAACTACACCATTGTGCACCATCCAGGGAAAGATCAGAACCCTGCCAACTACTTCTCACAAGGGCCTTTATAATGCCCTGGCATCCCTTCTAAGACGGCTGAAGCTTACATACATTTTATCGTGAAATCAAGCACCCCAGCAGCCATTTCATTGGAACAAATTGTCAGGGCCACAAGTCAAGACAGTGTCATAACAAAACATGATGGGGCCCCCTGCAAAGTACATGGAGGGGCCCCCCTCCAGCCTCAGTCAGGGGCTCTTAGGCCAAGGCACTGTGCTGAGGTGGCCTCAGGAGCTCAGAGGGCCCACCGCACTGTGGGGGCCATTGTTTCACCACTGAGACAAGATAGTGCTATGCTGAAACTGGAAGACATTATTACACATACGTCTTGTTACCAGCACCCTCAACCTCTTGCCAGTGACAGTGAATATCAAGAGTTTAAGAATGTTAAAGATAAACTGTCCATTACTCAGGAAGGTGTTATTCTAAGAGGTTTGAGAATTGTCATTACGGAGAGTCTGTGACAACAGACAATTGAAGGGGTCCATGAAGCACATTGTGGAATTATTGCCAACAAATGAGCTCTCCGAGGTGGAGTCTGTTTTCCACATTTCGGCAAGAGAGTTTAAAGAGAATTAAAGGCTTGCCATCTATGCAACTGCCTGCATCGAAAATCACTCAACACCTGTTAAACATGTCAGAGTTGCCAGTGCACACATGAGAAAGAATTGTCATGGACTTCTAGAATCCTCTTGAAAATGGACATCACATGATGGTCATCATTGATGAATACTCATGTTTTTTATTGATTGTTCTGTCATCTATCACTCTCTTGAGTGATAGATGTTCGTACGTGTCATTGAGAAATTAGACAGCATCTTCACGACCTGGGGTGTTCCTGCAATATTAAAGTCTGACAACAGCCCATCTTTCACAGTGGAAAATATCATTCCCAAGCAACTTGAAATATACACAGCGATAAATATTAGTAACTATTGTAACAAATGAGTTCAAACAGAAAATAAAAAGGTTATCAAATTTTAATCAAAAATATAAAATTCATTCAGTAAACAATACATTTCAGTTACTTAAAATATTTCATCTAATTAAAAACAAATCAGTGGCAAAAGTGAATTCTTCAACGCGCGTTTCGACACACAAGGTGTCCTCATCAGGAGTAGCCAACCGTACACCAAAAATTTAATTAAAAGACACACAATTTAAGTTTCCTTCTAAACTCATTCTTACAAATTAGTTACAACTTTATATCCATTTTTTATATATATGTACATATATAGGCTATATTGCAGTCTGTCAAAGCAAATTATGTTCCATTTCGTAGCAGCCAAATCAATACGATGTTGATCAGGGGTCAGATAGCATGGTTGATGTAATCAGTATGTAGTCTAATACATATATATCTATATATATATATATATATACATCATTGTCAATATACACATATACATATCTATACAATTTGTCAACATGGATACAGTTTAAATGTCATAGTATTCATACATTTCATCCAAACTAGTTATCACAAGAATAGATAGAATATCAGTACAAGGTTTTTTGGATAGGAAAAGTCAGTGTATATAATAAGAAAAGGCCAAAGAATCCCTTTATTTAAGTTCAGTCGAAAATCCTATACCCGTGAATGTAGTTCTATAGTATGAGCTGATGTTTTTAGACATATGGGGCTTACTTGTATGTTAATTTCACAACATAGATGATCGGTATATTCTTATTATCAGGACCTCAAAGGATGAGGAGGAGGTTACTGATCCGATCGATCTGGATATGACAAGGCCAATAAAGAAAATGAAAAAGATGCCTTTCAGCACAGTAAAAAAAAAAGATAAAACATGATGTTATTATCATTTTATTTTTCCGTGCTGAGGCAGTTTTGTGGGTAGGGGCTGGGCTGGGCAGAGCTGGGGGAGTTGTGGTGGCACTCTCTAAGTGTGCATGACTGTTTGGCCGGCCGTCTTGGAACGGCCAATCAGTCATGCACACTTTGCCTGTTCAACACTGGCCGTATTGTATAGCGTGGGTGGAGAACATGCCCAGGCTCCCAGTCCGTGTCTTAGCACCGAACCACGGTGCTCAGACCAATGTGATTGGCTTAGTGGAGCTTGGATGCATCCTGCTTCCACAGAAGGAAGGGGATGGAGAGGATGGAGGAGAGGCTGTGGCCAGCCAGTCGGCTGACCGGCAAGTAAGTGATCATTTTTTAAAAATCCTCCCCACCCCACTACTGCTTCCCAGGAGCAGTCACCACTCAAACTAAACATTGGACCATTGTGAATTGAATGCAGGTTTAGAATGTTGAGTTTGTGGTTACCTGCAGAAAAATATAGACATGTTATAGTAAGGTCCGTGTGTGGCATAGTCATTGGCCAGTACCCGGGCTAGGGAGGACGCTGCAATAACCAATTTGTTTTTTGGTCTGAGTAGCTGGACCTGTACTTGGCATTTGGTTATCTTTAAAGGGACTTGGAAAGTATCAGGCTGATTGGCATACCATGGGGCAGACAAAACCAGTGAAGTAGTCTTCCAAGCATTACTGAACGTCCAACAAACATGCCAGAAAGACCAGAGGACATCAACGCCCCTGCAAGCTTGAAGGAGGGGGAATCAGAAACAATGCTGCCGGATAAGCTGGGTAAAAACCTGGAAGCTATTGTTGCCATCAGAAAAGCCCTAGAGACTAAGGGCCAAATTTATCAAAGACGTTCATCGCCCTTGGGGCACACAAGTTAGATTTATCAAGTCAGGCAAGGCCACCTTGCATGGCTCAATAAATCAAGAGTAAGGCAATGCACTGCAAATTGCTGTGTTGCGTTACTTTGCTCCAAGGACGTGTTCCATGGGTGGAGCATGCATGTTCCCACGCACCCACCCATGGATTTTGGTGAATTCCCTGATTTACTATTACTTGTAGGCCTGGGAATGGGAATGTGTCAAAATGCTATACCTATCCAGGTGAGACGCAACAAGGAGAAAATAACTTTATTTCTCCTCGTTACTTCCTCATTCTATGTGTGCCTCATTCTGCAGCACACATAAAGGAAAATGTCTCATAGGATTATTTTTGTTCAGGAATGTCTCCCTTCAAATAATCCTGCTTACAATGGAGGCACCCTTGCATCATTGTGCAAGGAAGCCGACATTGGCACTAGGCAGCACATTGTGTGTCAGCACAGGGAAAAGACATGAATGAGCGGCATAATGTTAGATACGGAGTGTTCCTGCCCTTTCCCTATCACGCAGCACAGCAAAGTGACTTGCTGCACTATGGGATTTTTAAAATAAATATGTTCCCTAAATAGCGCAGTTCTGGTTGACCTGGTCTTACTTTGTGAAGACTAAAAGAAGTTGTTGGACAGAGTCAAACAAATTGAGGATGCCATAGGCGAACTTCTCCCTGCCTCGACTCAGTGCAGTAACCTCACAAAGAATGAATAGAAATAGTAATTTACTTGACTTTTGAGCAAAAGTCTATGAGAGGGAGAATAGAAGGAATAACATCCATGTTTTGGGTTGCCTGAAGGGATTGAAGGAGCTGATAGGGTGGCGTTCCTGGAAAAGTGATTAAAAGAGGAAGTTGCATGTGTTGATTTATCAAAATTCTTTACATTGGAAAGAGCACATAGAGTTTCAGCGAGACGGCTCCAGCCTGGGACAGCCCCAGATCAGTGGCGGAGAAACTGTTCCATTTTCGAGATTGTGACATGATTTTGCAAAAGTCTAGGGCTGCAGGGTACAAGACATTGAGTTATTAGTTGAGTGGAGTAAGTATCCACTTCAGGTTGGGAAACCCTTGGTTGGGTAGCCATGCTCTGTACAAATCTGAATAATAAAAAAATAGTAATATTAACCCCTTAATAATGGGATTGGAATGGGGCTGGCCATTAAGTCCTTTACCTGCATGGGGCAGCAGACTTCCATGCTGAAGAACAGAATTTTTAGGAGAAACACTAAAAGAAACAATTCAAACGTATTTCTGCAAAAATTAGGGTTAGGCTCCAATACTTTTTTGAAGTGGAAGAAGTTAAAATAGCGGTTAGGGCACATTGCATTGAAAAAACAGAAGGTAAACGAAGGATTCTGATGTCAGAATTGTTGAAGTGAGATGACTCATTACACAAGCTACAAAATCTTATTATAACAAATCCCAAGACCATGCAGAGGCTTCAGACTGAAAAATAAAAATATGCATGGACCTCATTTAGGGGTCGCAAGGGAACGCAACTGCAACCCCTGGTCTCAGTGGTGCAAAATCAATGCCAAGAACACAGAGGTAGCTCACATTATCAGTGTTAGCTCCAACCACCTTGTTTTCTGCTATATTCCTATTACAGTAATAAGTGAACAATCGTATATTGTTCACTATTCGTGTAATAAAAAGTGGAGCAGCAGGTTTTGGATTAGGATCTTCATTTGCATCTTAGGTAAGTAATATAATATAAAGTAATATAAAATATGTTTAAATATATGTTGTTTGCATGCATCTGTGTGACAAAAAGTTTGGGTCAGAACGTATGTATGTTCGATGATGTATGTTTGTATTTGGGGTTAGGTGTCTGTGAGTGAAAGTGAGTGAGTGAGTGAGAAAATATAAGAGACTCAGGGTAAAAGTGAGTGTGAGACTGTGAATGAGTGAGTCAGGGTAAGAGTGGATGCAAGAGGCTGATGGGAAAAAATGAGTGCAATGAGTGTGAATGAATGGAAGAGAGCGTGAGTGAATGAGAGTCAGTGTGATTAAATGACTGAAAGCAAGCAATAGTAAGAATGTGTTGTTATGCTTGCAAATCTACTCGTTGCCCTGGCATGCTTCTTGGATAATAGTGGCACGCATGGTACAATTCTGTCACTGGCATATTGTAAACCCTTCTTGTATAATGGATGCCCACAGCAAATTATTGGTGCTGGCACCCTGGAGGTAAATCTTGGCATGAGGCACCAGTGGAAAAATGTTGGCATACTGGGGGAAATTCTTGGCATCTGTAGCCCCCATGGCAAAATGCTGGCACAGGCACATTGGAGGAGATTCTTGGCATAAAAGAGGACAAATGTAGCATATGTCAAGAGGACATCAATCACAAAATGGCATCCATGGCATTCTAGACACAACTTTGACATACGGGTCATCCGTGATACATGGTTGGCAGTGTTGGCAACATTCTGACACTGGCATATTGTATGTAATGTTTAGGCAAAAGGGGCACCCCTGCCAAAAATAAGGTCTTTGCAATGGAGTTATTTTTTAACATAAGGGGGCACTCACAGAACATTAAAAGCAAAATGGGATCAACTCATGTGGACTGTCCAGTTTCATTAATTTAGCACACCGTGAAAAGACTTGAATATGTAACGAGTTTCTTTTCAATTTATGTGAAATTTGTGCTTTAAAATGCACTATTAAAGCCCATTTTTTCAAAATTTTCAAGGAGGGTAGAACCCATACACCACGCTTTCAACCCTAGAAGATTTCAGAGTAACTTTGCTTGCTTATTGTAAATTAAATACATGTCTCCTTGGCATATCATGTTGACACCCTAATATAGATTATACCTAAAATGGAAATTTGTATGTGTTGTCTCGTTATATTATTCATGCAGTTATATCTGATTTCATCAATTTTAAATATTGTGATGTCATCAGGGTTAAGAGTGGGCGTAAAATCCGTTTCGCGGGCGAATTTGCGGATTTTCCGCAATTTCGCAAGCTGCGAATCTCGCGAAATCGCGGTAAAATCCGCGAATCAGCGGGGACGAATTTTCAGTCAAGCAAGGGTTACAGCAGCAGGTGCAAAAGTTGAACCTAATTTCTTTGTAACCTTTTACAAAAGGGTTACAAACAAATTAACTTCAACTTGGACACCTGCTGCTAATTGCTCCTTGTTATAAAACAGGGGTTGACCCAATTTAGTCAAAGGACCTGGGTATCCGATATTATAGTGAACAGTTGGTCCTCGACGAAAATTCACCATGTAAAACAATTACTGCATTTGATTAAATACATTTTTAGTCAGCTCTAGAATAAATCTGTACAGTTGGTTAGATAGGTATACTAGCCCACATTGTCAAAATATTACACAAAAAGCACCAAAAACCTTGTAATTTGAAATGAATCCAATCGGATTATCTTATTTAATATACAATTCAAAAAATGAAAGAATTTAGCAAATCTTTATACAAATATTTACATTAACAATAAACAAAAGTTATTTCTAACCACTTCGCTGCTATGGCACCTTAATATTTTACATTCATTTTCCATTGAAATGAATGGAAAGTTCATGACGAGTTACCCTTGTCATTAGCGTCGAAGAGGTTAAGGTAAAAGAAAGGCGTGCACAGAGAAAGGTCAAAGTGTGTGCTCAAGTGATTGATCAAAGAGATCAGAGAAACAAAGTGCAGATTACTTATATACAAAAAATGAGCCTGCCCTTGAGAACGCTTGCAAAAAAATTTATTCTTTTTTACTAGCTTGTAGTTTTTTGAACTCCGTTATCCTTAGTTTGCACAGTTGGCAATGGGATTTGGGAGGGAGGGGGATGGGGAGAGGGGGCAGAGACTAGTAGGTGCAGGCTCCCACAGGAAAATGTCGATGTTTCGACCCAACCATAAACCGGGTGGTTCAATTCCTCAACACAGGGTCTTCATCAGGACGGGATGTGGGGAGGGGGCGCAAAAAAGTCTTTCAAAGTGCACGCAGGTTAAAAACCATTGTCATTGGGCACCTGTAATAATAAATGAAAAATGGGCTAAGTATCTCTAAATCATATCAAACGAAAAGATTCATACCATGGTGGGCATGAAATTGCACTCACCCTTCTGTGGTGCATCACCACCAGTGCGACGTTTTGTCCGCACCCAAAATTTGTAATCACAAAATGACTGCATGGGTAACTTCGCTATGCAAGCGGCTCGCGAAGACGCAAAAAGCCCCGCGAACACGCAAAAAACCCAGCGAACACGCAAAAAACCCAGCGAACACGCAAAAAAACAAAAATCCGCGAATTTTGCGGATCGCGAATTCGCAAATCCGCAAATTCGCGGATTGCGAATTCGCAAAATTCGCCTATGCTTAATCAGGGTTAAGGTCTTGTGACATCACTGCATGGGAAGAATAAAGGGCAAAGGTCAAATGATGTCAGTTGATATATCTGGATTACAAAGAATGCGAGGTCTGAGCACTCAGTTGGGGGACAGAATGGGCAGTCTTATATATGGCTTGACACACTAGGCTCATGGAGCCAACAGGTGGCTCAACTAGACGTGTGAGGCAGACAAATGGTGTACACTCAGGTAGCGTTCATTGAGTCTCTTTTTAATATTACACAGTGTTCTATGTGAGCAGCGGTGAAACACCCTGCCAACTTTTCTGAAACAGCCCTCTTCCATCACCTCAACTGGTAGCCTCCTCAGTCCAAAAAAAAACAATTGATGGACAGAATATGGAACAATCTCAAACATTCAACCCCAGCGCAGAGGCTGGACTGTTCCCATGATGCGCAGGGTCAAGACTGATTTACATATGGCTGGGTTCAAACTGGGGTGGCGGATGAGCAAAAAAACTATGGATTAAACCCTGATGAGTTGACTGGGAATGAATGTTTGTGTTGTTCAGCATTCCATCCATCAACTGTTCTTTTTGCTTTTGTCACCCTAAGTAGGAAGGGTATACCTAGACATGGGTCCCTTGCTCACTGTTCCACTGGATTCAAGCTAGCCTGGCTGATGAGGGGTAAAACCCTGAAACCAGCCCCAGGGAGGACCTAGCTTGGCAGTTCAGGATGGACTGTTCCCATGAGGAGCAGGGTCAAGACTGATTTGCATATGGCTGGATCCAAACTGGGGTTGCGTGGTGGGCAAAAAAACGATAGATTAAACGCAAATCTGTTTACTGGCGGTGAGTGTCTGAAAAGTTCCAACGCTCTGTCCATCATCTTCTTGTGTTTGCTTTGTTCACCCTAAGTTGGCAGGTTATGCCCAGACGTGGGTCCCTTGCTCATTTTGCCACTGGATTCAAGCTAGCCTGGCTGATGAGGGCTGTTAGCCCGAAACAGGTCCCAGGATGCTTGTTTCCGGTCCAGGGAATACATTTCTTGGTACTTCGGGCTGGACTGTTCCCATTGGGCACAGGGTCTAGACTGATTTGCATATGGCTGGGTCCAAACTGGAATGGCATGGTGAGCAAAAAATACGAATGATGAATTTAGGCCCAGATCTCTGTACTGGGGTGAATGTATGACATTGTTCTACATTCTGTCCATCAATTGTTCTTTTTGCTTAAGTCATGTCACCCCAAAACCCCAAAGTTCTTAGTTTAACATACGCAACTTAGACATTGGATGAATATTAAGTGGGAAGGCCACAGACTAAGGAACTTGGGTATGACTGTCTACCATTGCAGGTACCAGTGCAGCTTCTTTTCACGATGGGGAGTGACTCCTCCCCATCGTGAAAGAGAGGGTGTCAGGGAGAGCACATGGTTCTATAAATCCCTTTTCAAATATGGCCAGATGTCATTACTACACATTTAGAACAGCCTGGAGGTTAGAGTATGGGCTGCGGCACCTGGACATACCCATAAAATATCCAGAAATGCAAGCCAGCAGCATACACAGTATAATGACTTGCACAGCACCTCATGAAACCTAAAAGAATAAATATGCTTCTTCATAATTAAATATACATGATATCACCTCCTTTTTTTGTTTAAACCATTTTTTATTGAGTTTATGAACTTACAGACAAATAAAGGCTATATGTGGAAGGCGCACAGTAGTAAACTGCAGAAATATAATGGCTCCAGAATTAGCAGAGAAGTAGAGGAAAGTGACCTACAAAGGGCCAGCATTTGGGAGGACAGGGAGAGCAAGGAAGAGGGAGAGGGGCAGTTAATTATCAGAGTGGTTTTTGGCTAGGGGAGGGGGCAGTGGCAGTGGCCAGTCCAACAGGAGTCCAGGTTGAAGACCTGCTTTGTCCATCGTGTTTCATAAAGTTCTTGGAAGTAGGCTGGGAAGGAGAGACGGTTGTCAGTAGCAGAGAAGAAGTACATCCACTACTGGGTATTATGAAGAGAGGAGGAAGAGGCCTCTCCCGAGTAAAAAAATTGTGACAGCAACTGATTACATAGCGGGGCTATAGACAGCGATGGAGGCCTCTGGCATCTTCCCTATGCAGCATCCTTCGGAGTTTCACTACGGCTATTAAGGCTGCACTGTTGGGAGGATCTCACTCTTCCAGCACACTGCCCTGGCACGCTTCACCAAAGCGAGTGGCAAGTCAATAGAGCGGGCCACTCTGTTATACTTCTTTTGGTGTTTGTCGATTTCCTGCGCACCAGTATCCAAGAGTGAGGGGCTTGTGCTTGAGTAAATGGCCAAGAGAAGATCTTGCCAATAATGGCTAAGCACTAGTCAATCCCATAAAATATGCGGGGGTCTGGCACCGGCCACACCTGTCTGGGGCAGTCGGGAAAATACGGTGGATGCGCCGAGAAGAGAGGTAAGCCCTATGTGGTATATACAATTGGATCCGGTGTAGTTGGGTGTTATGAGAGATTTTATGTGGGTGGCGCAGTGACCTCACCCATTACTTTTCATGTAATGCTCTATCAAAATCTGTTTCCCACATGTCCTACAGAGACTGAAGGGTGTTGTGTATGAATGACCATGGCCTTTGTAAGCTAGTCACCAACCTCCTCCCATCCCCAAGAATATATAGATGGTCCACCCGGGTATTAGTAGATGCCTCAGATTCTTCCACGTGCCTTCTTTATCTCAAAAGGTTATAGAGAAGCCCAATTGTCAGAAACTTCCCCCGGAGGAGCCGACATTGTTCTACAAGTTCCTCAAAAGAGAGGTGTTGGTCATTGGCAAAGAGACGCCAGAGAGTTATCAGATCGGCCTGTTCCCAGGCCTGGAGTTTACACCCAGATAATGCCCCGGATCCCTCCAGGAGGTCCAGGAGGGGAATAGAAGGAGCATATAGGGGAATCCCCGATTGAGCCAGCGGCCCTTCTGGAGACACTAAAGCACTGCCCGTTCCAGGAGCAGGAGTGCTCGAGGAATTTGAGCCCCAGGAACCCTTATGGGTCAAGACAGCTGCAACACTCACGAGGGGGTGTCATCGTGCTGGTATCTCCCAAGTCATGGCCAATGCCAACCAGCGAGTCATCCATTGCAGGTGGGTGGATGAAAAGTACAATTGAAAGTTAGGGGCTCTGATACCACCTGATTCCGGTGGATGTTGTAACTTTATAGGGGCCACTCTCCGCCTATTGTTGTGCCAGATGAGGTTCCTCAGCAGTTGGTGTAGGTCTGAGAAGAGTGTCTAGTGGGGCATCACTGGAAGAGTAGTAAAGTGGTGTTACAGCCGAGGGAGCATTATCATCTTTGCAAGAGCTATGCATTCTTTCACAGATCGTGAAAGGGGCTTTCAAAGGGTGACCTGGGCCCAAAGGGAAGATACTGTCCTGGTCATATTATTGTCCAAAAATCTAAGTCAGTATGGAAAACATGGATACAAAGGTTGCAGAAGAACATGTCTTCCCATCGCAGGAGTATTCTGCTCATAATAACGTGGAGGTATGGCACCAAAAGTGCTAGGTGGTAAACACAGGATTTTGCCCAGCTCACCCGAAGAACCAATAGATCTCTGAATGTGGAAAGGAGTTTGGCAATGCTAGAAAGTTCAGCGGAGGGATCCGTAAAGTAGAATTAGACATCATCCACATAAAGGGAAATTATGTGGCTTTGATCTCGCAGGGGGATGCCTCAGTGGTTCCCCTCCTGTCGAGTGTGAGCAGTCAGCTGCTCCCCCGCATTGGCACAAGGGTATAACTGGCGTCCTTGGCTTGTGCCTCGCCCGATAGGGATGGTGTGGGATGTAAGCCCTTCCATATGGACCCGCAGCATAGGTGCTTCATAAAGTAGTTGAATTAAGATTATTGTATGATCTCCAAAGCAACTTAAGCCCTGCAAATAGGTTGTCCCATCCAAGTGAATCAAAGGCCTTTTCTAGGACTAGGACCAAGGCGGCCGCTAGGGACAAAAAGGTTATAGCCCTTCCATGACGCACAAAAATGATGCAGTAAGTGATGTGAGTTCCCTAATGCTGGTTTTTATCATATGATGTGGAGCTGCCTGAGCATAGACCCATAGTTGGAATCAATGTTGAGGTCCTTTGAATCAACACTGAACAGGAAAGGTCTGTGTGATCCTGCAGGCTGCATTCCCAGCCTGAAACTAAAGAAAGTGGAGACCAAGCTTATTGATTTAGCATTGGCCTTAGCTGGACTGCGATTTGCTGGAGGTCCTCAATGGTTCCCCCATTATCTCAGCGGAGGCTGATATTATGTAGGAAAAAAAGTGAGATCATTGTGCCTCATGGTGAAGAGAAGTGGGAAGCCTACAGGCGACAAATTGGCCATTTATGGGATGAGATTAATTTGGCCATTGGGACTATGCCACATATTATTCAGGATGAAGAGTAAGCGATCTCTAATGATTGAGGCAGTGGAGGGAATTCATAATGGGGAAAAAATGGTGTATTCCCTAGTTTGATACTTGACAAGATTGGTTTTCAGTCCCAACCTATGGATAGATTGTGAAAGGCAGCCAGAGTGAGTTACTGCTGTTTTGTGTTGTTATTGCTGTTATGTACCTGCGATTTTAAGCACAATATGAACTCGAACAACTTGTCATTTCCTAAGATCATGGTATGAAACATTTACAGGTAACCCTCAAAGACAACTACAGCGCTTAACTGTGCAACCAATTGCTTGAAATATGATTTGCTTTTGTGTGGATTCTCACATTCTTAATAAAACAATAAACATATTTTAAAATGTTAGAGGAGCATGTGTCAATGTAGAGATATCATAAATAAATAAATGTTGTTCCCAAGGATGCCCGTGTTATTGTTAATAGTTTCCCTCTGGAGTTAAAGTGGAAAAGAAAACAGTATGTGTTTGTGCAGGAGCTCAGACTGAGTACCTTCATTGTTAGCCCCTTTTGGGATTTTGCATTGGAGTTTCAAACGTAAATAAGCATGTTACTAGATTGATACGCATAATAAGACCGGCAATTAAATATGTTCCCAATGTGGCAAAAACTCCTATCTGGCATAAAAAGGCTGCATATAGTTAAACCATCTATTTCTCACTTTCTCACGCTACATTTGGCTGTATCCTTAGAGATACAGGTAATCGCCAGCACCAGTTCATGGGAGACATGAGGCTGCACGTCCAGGCCAACAGCTCGGTTCACACAACTGGTGTTTATTCACAGCCCATTCAACGCGTTTCGGGAACAACTTCCCTTGCTCACGAGTCATATATATGTATATATATCACAGTGGCAGTCGCCACTCTTTAGTTATAGTTAAGAGTTAAGACTTAGTTAACAGGAGGAGGAGCTTCGCCGGCGATCAAGATGGCCGCGTGAGCTCGGAGCTCCGAAGACCTCCCGGTCCTCCGCAATAATCCTGCTATCTATCCTGTCCCACGATAGTGGGAATCGACTGCTGAGTGGGTCCTGATGCGGCGCCCGCTTTCGGAATGAAAATCGGACATTCCTGGACTTAGTTAGCTCGACGAAACCCGGAGGCTCCTCCCGCGTCATTGCACACCATTGAGGGGTACAGCGGTGCTTCCGCACGGGCGCCTCTTTGTCTGAGCTTAGTCCCACCGATGAGCAACTCTGATATCTGCATGCCCTGCTACTCGGCCAACGTACCGGACCCTGGTTCTACCATCGTGTGTGTGGCGCGCCTACCAAGAGGCTCCTTACCCCTGCTGGCCGTCTGACCCGAGGGTACCAACATGGCGGGCAAAGGAGACCTGGACAGAGGCAAGTCCCAGCGGGACAACAGAAAACCGTCCCAGTCCCAGTCTACTATCCCGGAACGCTTTTCCCAGTCAAGAAGCTCGCCGGTGCAGGCGGGCCGCACTAATGACTCGAAACGGGATGGATCACCGGACGATTCTGCCATAACGCTTCGGGACGTTCTGGGTGCGATCACGGGAGTACAGACGGAGATGCACGCACTCCGGGAGGAACTGTCCAGCAAGGTCGACTCCCTGAAGATCGAGATGAACCTCATCAGGACTGACCTCGGGAAAACCAACGACCGGGTGAAGTCGTTGGATCTCAAGACGACTAGCCTGGTCACTGATGTGTCTGATATCCAGACGGAGGTACGTGACCTGAAATTGGCGAACGGAATGCTGGCGCGCCGACTGGACGAGTTTGAAGGCCGCGCGCGGTGCCAGAACGTCCGTATTACTGGGGTACCGGAGAAGGCCGAGGAGGACTCGGCTGAACTTTTCGTGGAGGATCTGGTGCTTAAGAACTTGGCGCCGGGGGGCCTGAGTAAGTTCTTCTCGGTGGAACGGGCACACAGGATACCGGGGGGACCACCCAAGTCTGGCGCTTTCCCTCGCCCCATCATCGCACGGCTCTTTAACTTTAGGGACAGAGACGCTATCCTGCAGGCGTCGAGAGCCGCGGGTCCTTTGCGATTCCAGAACTCCGACGTGAACTTTTTTCCGGATTTCACTCAGGCTGTGCAGAAAAAGCGTCAGAGCTTTACCGGGGTGAAACGAAGACTGAGAGAAATGGGCCTGCGGTACTCCATGCTCTACCCTGCCAAGCTCCGCATCGAGCGGGACCACCGGACCTTGTTTTTTGACTTTCCGGACGAGGTGGGGCACTGGCTGGATACCCTGCCACAGGAGCGACGCGAACCGGCTGACCAGACGGAGGAGTCCACCGAGGGCGCGGAAGCGCAGGAATGAATATTTATTGTTTGACTTTCTGTGAGCTGGGTAGCCGTATGGGACTTTCACTTCAGACACTGCTGCTATGGTTTGGCTCGTTTTGTCAATAATATGGGGGATGACGGGGGGTGATAGGATGTCTCCTTTCTCCTCTGTGGGCTTTTTGTAGGTTAGTTAAGGGGCGACAGGCACACTGCTAGTTGGGGTGGATTTTAGTCTTATGCAGGGGTGCAGGGTGGGGGGTAGTTGGGGTGTGTTTTTTCAACTTCTTTTCTTGTCTTATTCTTTGTCCTGGCTGAGGTCTTATTGCACTGCTATGTTACTGCTGTGGGCGCCATTGCGGGCATGGGTGGGGGGGAGGGGGCGGAACGTCCCTGATGATGGGGGGTAGAACTCTTAACTTGTTAAGCTGGAATGTAAACGGGTTGGGGGACCGTATTAAACGGGGTGTGGTGTTGCAAATGCTCAAACGTTGTTCACCAGATGTGGTTTTCCTGCAGGAGACCCACCTAGTGGGGCACACTTGTAAAGCTCTGACTAGACGTGGTTTCAAAATGGTGGCACACTCGGGGTTCTCCTCGGGATCACGAGGGGTGGGCATCATGGTGCGCATGTCCCTCCCGCTGGAGGTGGAGTCGGTGCTTGCGGATGAGAGAGGCAGATATGTTGCTGTGGTGGGCAAATGGGAGGGCCGCACGCTAGTTTTAGTTTCGGTTTATGTTCCCCCGGGGCTACAAGACACTACTTTCAGGGATCTAGCTGGCGCCATTTTGGGTCTCCCTGAGGGGCTGCTGCTTGTGGGTGGTGACTTTAATTCTGTCATTTCCGGGGACCTGGACCGCTTCCCATCCAGAGATCTGCGTCCTTCCCAGTCCTGGCTGTCTGATTTCCTAGATTCCATGGGGATGGTTGACTGCTGGCGTCTGTTGCACCCCTCCCAGAGACAGTACACGTTCCTCTCCGGCGCCCATGGTAGCCTTTCTAGACTGGACTACGTCCTCACCCCGGCTGCCCAGGCGCAGTCCGTGTCCACTGCGCGTCTCCTGGCTAGGGGCATTTCGGATCACTCCCCGGTTTGGGTCTCCTTTGACTTTCGAATCCCCGTGTCCTCGCGGGTGGCTCCCATCAACCCTTGGTACTTTCGCGACCCGAAGACCAGGTCGCTCCTGGCTAAGGCTATGGATCGGTACTTCGTCGAGAATACAGGTTCAGTTGCCTCGTCTGTTTCCCTTTGGGAGGCCTTCAAAACTGTGCTTCGCGGCGAGGCCTTCTCCTTGATTGCGGAGGTCCGCCGTCGGCGGGACGAGGACGTGGTTCGACTGGAATCTGAAATTGCTGCATTAAACTCCCAGCTGGAGCTGGGCCCGTCTCCAGAGCTACTCCACGCTCTCTCCCTCAAACAGTCTGAGCTTCGGGCGACCGCCACTGACACGGCGAAAGCCCTGAGCAGGGAGCAGCAAGGCAGAATTTATGACGCGGGCGACAAGGCTGGCAAGCTCCTGGCGTGGCTAGATAGAAAGGAACTCGCGTCTCGGGTGGTCCCGGAGCTGACCAGTGCGGAGGGCCTGTCCCTCACGGACCCGGCGGCTATAGTTGGGTCCTTCGCGGACTACTTTGGGGAGGTTTACGCCTCGGCGGACCCCCTCCCGGAGTCTGCGTCGGCATCCTTCTTGGAGAACATTGAGCTTCCCTGCCTCTCGGACCTCGAGCGCGACGATATGGATCGGGACCTAACAGTGGATGAGACGGCATTGGCTATTAAATCATTGCGCTCAGGCAAAGCGCCGGGGCCAAACGGCATCCCGGTTGAGCTCTACAAACTCAGGGCCGACGCACTTGCGGCACCTCTGTTGAACATGTTCCTTGAGGCCCGCGAGGTGGGAGAACTCCCCCCCGACCAGCGGCTGGCCACCATTGTGGTGATACATAAGGAGGGGAAGCCTCGCGATCTTTGTCGATCCTACCGACCCATCTCCCTCTTAAACGCCGAACCCAAAATTCTGGCCAAACTATTGGCTAATCGGTTGGTGGGAGTGATCTCGGACCTGGTGCACCCGGACCAGTCCGGTTTCATCCCGCATCGGAATACGGCGCTCAATCTGAGACGGCTTCACGCAGTAATGGCGCGTGTCCATCTGCTCCGTGAACCCACTGTCCTCGCCTCCCTCGACGCCACTATGGCATTTGACTCGTTGGAGTGGAACTACCTGTGGGCAGTTCTGGCCAAGTTGGGGTTTGGCCCCGCTTTCATCGGCTGGGTCCGGCTGCTGTACTCCGCTCCACTGGCCAATGTGACGGTCAATGGTCGGTTGTCTGCCTCCTTTGCGTTGTACAGGGGCACCAGGCGAGGTTGCCCGCTTTCCCCGCTCCTATTTGCCCTAGCACTTGAGCCACTGGCGGCCTGGATCAGAACGCACCCCGATATCTCTGGGGTACCGTGGTCCCCGGGTTTCGAGGACCGGATATCGCTCTATGCGGACGACATCCTTCTGTATCTCTCCTCTCCATGCCACTCGCTCATAATGGCCTTTGAACTCTTGCGGACCTTCGGGACCCACTCGGGCCTGGTAATCAATTGGTCTAAATCCTCGTTGTATGTACTGTCCGGAGACACGCCGCGCCTCCCCCGTGGGTGCTCAATTCAGGTGGCCCAGCAGGGCTTTCGGTATTTGGGCATCTACGTGTCGCGGGACTCCCGAGCCCGGTACTCGCACAACCTCCTCCCGCCGTTGGAGCGATTGCGTCGGGACGTCGAAGGCTGGAAGAAGTTGCCGATCTCCCTGATGGGTAGAGCCGCACTTTTTAAGATGATGGCGCTGCCTCGCTTCTTGTATGCCCTGCAGAATACACAGGATCCCGTACCGGCGAAATACTTTATGGATATCGAATCACTGCAGCGGGCGTTGCTGTGGGATGGTAGGCCGAGAATCTCGTTGGCTAAGTTGACTATACCAAGTTATGATGGGGGCATTGCCCTGCCTGACGTAAGGCGCTACTATTGGGCGTCCCAGCTGGCGGCAATTAATCATGGCCTCTACGGCCCGGCGGTCAACCCGGGCTATGCTATGGATCGGTGGCTAGTGGGAGATGGGAACTACTATAGAGCGTTGTACTCCGGATCTCTGGATCGGAAGCTGACAGGTCCCACTATGACGATGGTGCGTATATGGCGCACAATTACTAAAACTCTGGGCTGGCATAATAAGGTTACTATGGCCACTCCGCTGTTTGATTCGGATATACTGGGGAAGCTGTGGCATACTAAGGGCTTCGACAGGTGGGACACCATTGGGATTTCCAAGGTTGGGGACATGGTAGCCAGAGGACGGATCAAGTCGTTTGAGGTGCTGCAGTCTGAATACCAACTGGCGGCGACGGAATACTTCCGACACGCCCAGCTTAGTCATGCCCTCTCTCCCTATGTAGCGGAAGGGGAGTCTATCCCTGAATCATCCCCCCTGGAAGATCGGGTGCTGGACGGCCATATGCCGGACAGCGCTATCTCTCTAACGTATAAAAAACTTATTAATGTAAGAGTGGATTTGCTGGTGCGACTGAGAGAGCTGTGGGTGCATGACGGTATAGAGGTGGATGACGAAGAGTGGCAATCGGCGATCTCCTCCCCTAGGGAGGTGGCCATATCGGCACGGCTCCGCCTGGTGCAGCTGAAGATACTGCACAGAGTGTATGTCACCGGCCCCAGACTTCTACGTATGGGGTTTTCTATGGACGGCATGTGCCGGCGGGGGTGTGGTATGCTTGGGACCTTCCTGCACATCATATGGGAGTGTCCGGATGTGGCCCGATATTGGAAGCGTGTGCATGAGGTTATGGAAGGAGTGACTGGTGTGGCCCTGCCGGCAGAGGCCCGGAGATGCCTCCTCAACATCTGGGGCCCAACCGACTACAATGTTGCACAGACCCGCTGGATCACCCTGGGCAATATGGTGGCTAAGAGAGACATCGCCCAGAAATGGGGTGCGCCTGCTCCTCCCTCGCTCAGCCTATGGGAGACTAATATGGACTGGTGCATGCTGCGTGAAAAGACGGTGTATGTAGCCAGGGGTAAACCTAAAATGTGGAGATCTGTTTGGGGTGCCTGGAACTCTTATAGAGGTGATATTTGCGACCCCCCCGTTGAACTTGATCCCGAGATCCAGCTTTCCCCGTAGTGCCCCCTACCTGTGGTTCCAGATTGTTTATCTTGCGGTACTACTTCCCACATGCCTCATTGTTGCCATTATCAGTGTGTTACCTTGGGTGTGCAGCCCCCGACCTCCTACCGCCACGCAAGTCCGCTGTATCCGTATTGTCCTCAGCCTACCCTCTCTTCCCTTCTTTTTCTCCCGTGCTTCTTGCACACTTCTTTTTCTTGGCCTTCTGGGCCCTTTTACCTTATGGTTTACTTGTTTCAGATTTTGATGTTATTTAAAAATTAAACCTGATTGCTCCTGCTTCTGGTATGGTACATGACCTATCCTATTGTCTTAATGCTGCCTGGCCTCCGGGATGTATGGCTGAATAGCGGTGTACTTTTTCCTATAAATAAAGGTTTTCCAAAAAAATAAAAAAATAAAAAAAAAGACTTAGTTAACATAGGAAATAGTTTTTGGCTTGCTACTAACTTAATACCTCTATTGAACAAACCTTCTCAAGTTTTTTTTTTTAAAAGTTCATCCACCACAGCTCCTTGCTGGAAAGTTTCAGGGTGATGTATCAAGCAGGGGCCTAGACAAAGGGAGTTCCCAAAATTAAAATTCCACATGCAATGTTAATTCAGACGCAGCTACAGCCAAAACAGCTCATTTGAATTACCCCAAATGTGTCAGAAAGCTAGATTTTATCAAGAACGTGTGCTTTTTGTGGTTGGTGTAAATCATTTTTTTTTTGTTTTTGAGAAATTAATATTCAAGATTTATAGGTATCTGGATGGTTGGGTTTGAGGGTGACCCGACGGAGTCCTGGGGGCTGGCAACACGAAATATTAGAGCATTGTGATTGGCTGAGGGCGCAATTTGTTTTGCTGGCTGCCTCGCTCCTGCAGGTATATGAGGCGGCTGCGAGTCCCGGAGAAACTTGCGCTCTTATTCAACATGAAGAGGAATGTTGAGGTCCCCCATTACAGTACACGGGGACTGAGTTCCAGTGTCCTGAAAAAGACAAACGAATAAGAGGGCAGGGTAGAGGTACTCTGACCAGGTGGACTTTGTGATGGGGATCCCAGAGTGAGCACCCCCAGGGCCAAAGCAAAATAACATAAGTTTTTTGTGGCCTGCAGTGATCCTGTGGGAGTTCCGGGGTAGCCACTGTGACCGGCATACTTCCGCAAGAGTCCTGTGGAAGCACATGGGCCCATGCCGCTCTCAAGAGATTCCTGCGGAATCGGAAAACTATTTTAAAGAAAAGGGGAGGCATGAGTGTCTGTGCTGGGTTGGCAACATACTGGTGGATTAGCCCTGTTGCTAATCATGCTGCACAAGGCCAAAGGCCATACACAGTGGCCACCTGCGGGGTTTGGGATCTTGCCCTTCGGCAAACCCAATGCTGTGCATGGCCAACGGCTGTGGGCAGCGGCAAATGGCTGTTCATAGAGGTTTAGGCACAGGCCAGGCCCTGTGACCAACCCCACACTGCTCACAGCTGTAGGAAGTGCACAGCAGGGGGTGTCCACTCACGTAGCAGATGGGTGCAGTTTGATATTGATATCACTTGCTCACAAAGAGTATACATCTGTGGTTGCTGTGAGCTTGTGTCCCTCTGTGGTTCAATGCAGCTTCAATGCATTGTAAATTAACAGCAAAATTCAAAATTGCACATCACACACTGTTCTTCAGTAGGTCACAATCAGGACCTTTTTTTGTAAAGATAAATCTAATAACACTCAGCTTTCCATGCAAGATGTCTAATGTGGTTACTGCAAAAAGTTATCATATAGCATGTATGACATGGTTTTTGGTTGGCAAAAAAATGATGCACAGACAGTTGAAGCATATCTAGGGGTGCTTGTGTATCCATTCACAAGGGGTATGGTTCAGGAGTTCAAGCTGGATTGCCCTTAATGTGTTGGCTTACAACTGATTCACATATTTCTACACCCATCTACTAATCATGTCCATGCAATGCTCAAACACGGATGAGACAACCTGTTCCAATACACCCCCTTTAACTGCCTCCAACACATGCCCATGTATTTACATTCTCAATCCTTGTTTAGAAAGACCTTAACAACTTCTCCCCTAACTGCCAAATTCATTCTGAAGGGAACTTCTTCTCGCAAATTCCTCACCTTATAATTATCCACCATGTGCTAATTTGGATACAGGAAGCTTTTCCCTCAGCAGTAGCTCCCCAGAGCCACTGGTGCCACCAGACGACGCCAATGGAATCTACACCCATCACTGGATGCAATGACATGGCCTATAAATGGCACCACCTGGGGTGCTGTTGTCAGTTTCTGTTTTTTCCCATCTTATCAATCAATCAATCAATCAATCAATCAACAATGCAGAGCCAATGCTCTTTACCGAATTTGCTTGAGTCTAATATGACAGTAGAGTAGATAAAATGACCCCTTCTATTGTCTTGGACTTCAAACCCCGTTGACGATGTTGAAAAAGATGTCTTTCCCCAAGACTTGTAAGCGGTGTCTAACACTGGACCACAATAGTTCAGCCAGCTACCCCGGCATGTCCATGCACCCAAAACCCAGCAGGGTGAGGGAGGCCAAACTGTTTTAGCTTGGGCCTTTGAAGGGTACCCTTAAAAATCACTCTCACTCCCTTAAGGTAAGTCTCAGTAATGGGAACAATCATCAAGGGGTCCTCCTGTAATAACCATAACAAATGTTCAGGAAGGAGAGGTACGCTTCTTACTAAAGAATATGGTCCTTCTCCTGACACCATTTAGAAACTAAGCAGCTCCTTTCCCCAAAGCTTTTCTCTTCCTCTCTTCCTCATCTTCTTTGAAGCTGATCCCAGTTTTAATGAACCCATACTAATGAAACTCAAACCGGAGTTCCTGGCACCATCTGCTGACCCTCATGATGAATGTTTGCATTGTTAATTTGTTCCATTTGCTTTTTTCACCCATCATTCCTAGGAATGGTCCAGACAATGTGGGATTGTTGATTCCTGCCGCCCCTACCCCGATGCCACCCGATTCTATGTCCCCACAGGCTTCGGCCTCCTCATTGATTCCAAGGAAGGTTCCACCCCAAATTGTCTCAACACCGATTTTTGACATCTTCTCCAGTGTCATTCCTGGCTCTGTTTTCAGTGCCACCTCAGCCCTAGAGAACTACAGACATAATTTGGATGGCTAGTTAGTGTCCTTCGAGGCTTAGCTTCTTGCTGATACTATTCTTCAAGCCCATAGATTCACACAAATGGATGAACTCTTTGGCTTTAATTTATATACTCTGGATATGCCTGAACTGGATTTTAGGCAAGGGAGGAAGATGATTTGGAGGCTGGCAACCTCCTTCCTATATACTGAACTGATGCTTCTCTATATTTGATTCTTCAAACTGTTAGTGCATATCAGACATCTTCAGATGGTAATATCCTATATCCTTCTACTTCTGATGAAGTGTATTCATTCATAGCTTTGTGAGTAACCGGAAGAAGCCATCTGAGGAACCTTAGCCTAACATCCTTCTTATAGGAATACTGCAGTCATCTTCAGCAGCCACAGAGCCCATTCCACCATTCGAAGAGATGGTACTGGAACCTGCACTGCTGATAGGGGAAAGCACTTTTTGGGCCTCATGATTGACATGCAGATTGCTTGATACCATCGGCCTGTATCGTCTTATACTAGGTTTTTATTTGTTCATCCAACTCTGGAGAGTCGTGTGGCACAAGCATCTTCTGCCAAAAATAATCCCAAGCATTTTCTCCACTTTCCTATCAAAATGTTAGTCCAAACACCAGGACTCAGTGGTGTTGCAAAGTCTTCACCTCATGCATTTTGACCCTACGTACTTGAGCACCACTTAACTCCTTGGACAGTACATCTATGCATTTTCAGAAATGTGTAAGCTGGCTATCATTAGCCTTCCTGATCACATGGTAAAGCCATATTGTGAGCTAGGGAGTATTGACATGGATGCCTCTTAAATGTTTCTAGATCAGTTAACATATGTGCCTTTTCTAAGGCAGTGGTGATTGGCCTCCAAAGGCATGCCTGGATGCATTCCATGGGCTTTTCTGGGGACATGGCCTTTGATGGCAAGAGGAGGTAAAATGACTTTCTGCACTCCGACCTCCATCAGGTATGCACGACAAGATCTGGTGGCTCTAAATCGCCCTCCCCTAACGTTATCTGACAATCTAAAAACTGATCTCTCAAAAGCCCCCAAAGACTGTATTAGGTCGCCTTACGACCAAACAAAACTCTGTCCCATATTAGGGAAATACACTGCTCTATATGTGAATGCCAGATCTATCCCTAAACATGCCATGGAAATATGGAGTCTCCTTAATGATGAAGAACCAGAACTGTGTTTCATTACGGAAACTTGGCTGCATGAACATGCAACCCCGGACCTCCATATTGCCTTTCCCCCACAATACACCATAATAAGACGAGATAGAATAGGAGGTAAAGGTGGTGGAGTACCCATAGCAGCTACAAAGAACATAAATGTTCAAATCATAGACAGTCTAGTAGTAAGTGACACTGAAATTTTAATTTTCAAAATCAACGAGCTAGAAAAGGAAGGTATTTGGAAAGGGGCTTTATTATATCGCCCTCCAAGAAACAAAGGAGATTTTGCAAATGCCCTACTAGAAACCATCGCCCCTCACGTACTGACGTCTGACAATTTCTTACTATTAGGCGATTTTAACTATCATGTGGATGATCAGTCCAAAGCGGACACAGATAAACTGATTTCCACAATGAACACACTTAATTTGACACAATTGATCACTGGTCCCACCCATCTAGCTGGTCATACTCTTGATCTTTTATTCACAAATTCGCCAAATGTCTCACTAAAGACTCCCACTCCATTATTATGGACCGATCACTTTCTGGTGAAATTCTCTATAAGTGGACATAGTGCTAAAAATATAATAAATAAAACGCAAAAAGCATGTCGAAACATGAAAAGGGTTACCCAGGCCTCTTTTTCAGCAAATTTCAAGATAGATCACATAAATCTCAAGGAAAATGTACACCTCGGAGCTATACACCTGGAGTCTGCCATTCATAAAACACTAGACAAAATAGCCCCCTTACGAAAGGTATACTGTAGGGAAAAAACCTCACCATGGTTTACCGACCAACTAAAATATCTTAAAACTCAAACAAGAAATGCCGAAAAAATCTGACGTAAAACAAAAAACTCCAATGATCGCCAAACTTACCAAACCCTACATACTGAATACATGAGGAAAATCAAAGCGGCAAAAAAAAAAACCATATAGCTGAACGCATAAGTAAAGCTAAAAACTCGTCCAAAGAGCTCCACCACATACTAAAAGAACTTACGTCCGTTAAAAGCCCACCAGAGGCCCCAAAAACCAAAGAATGGACAGAAGATCTTTCAATGTTCCTAGACGATAAGATCACAAAAATATGTCAACCATTCAATGCAGAAAATACCCCTCTCCAACACCTGGACATAGAACTACACATGAATAAAGAGGTCTCTTCCTCTAACTGGTCCACTTTTGAATTGCTAGACGATGATAAAATCCTACGTCTAGGACATAAAATAAAATCCGGATCTCCCTGTGACCACCTAACATCCAAACTATTTACTACCCTCACTCCAGTGTTGGCCCATCCCCTCTCCTGCCTCCTAAACACATCCCTGAGAGAAGCGGAATTTCCTCAAATCTGGAAAGCGGCTAGAGTAAAACCTCTACTAAAAAAGCCTGGTGCGGATGCAAACACCTTTTCAAACTATCGCCCCATCTCCTTGCTACCTTTCTCGGGGAAGGTGCTGGAGGCATTTGTAAATGAGCAGTTGAGAAGCTATCTCGAGAAGAACAATCTACTTGACACCTCACAGTCAGGTTTCCGTGCGGCACATAGTACGGAGACAGCCCTGATAGAGGTGACGGATAACATCAGAAGTGCCCTTGACAAGCGCCAATCATGCATTCTGGTACTTTTAGACCTATCAGCTGCCTTTGACACCATCTCCCACCATATCCTAATCAGACGACTGTGGGAGTATGGTGTCAAGGGGCAGGTCTTAAAGTGGTTCATTAGCTATCTGTCAAACCGAACCACCACACTGCAATTAGATGAAACCTTAGCCAGCACACGGCCAGTTACAAGGGGTGTGCCACAGGGCTCTATTCTCAGCCCCTCACTTTTTAATGTTTATATGGCCCCCCTGGCCAATCTCATTAGGGCACATGGATTTGACGTGTTATCATATGCTGATGACACGCAAATACTTGTTACCCTTGAACATGATATTAATGACACCAAAAAACGCTTTAAAAAGTGCTTAATAGAGGTTAAAAACTGGATGAGTCTAAACCATTTACAACTAAACGGCGCAAAGTCTGAAATAATGACTTTCGGTCAAGCCAGTGCACACTGGTCTCAGGACTGGTGGCCCCCGGAAATGGGGGAATGTCCGGTCCCAAAAGAATCTGTCCGCAACCTTGGAATCCACATGGATAATAAATTATCCATGAAGGACCACGTAAATCACACTGTTGGAACCTGTTTTGGAATCATGCGAAGTCTCCGTAGAGCCTTTAAATGGATACCAAAAGAAGCACGTAAAGTTCTAGTTCAGGGCCTTATTATAAATAGGCTAGATTACTGCAACTCCATTCTGCTTGCCATAAATGAATGCCACATAAAGAGACTGCAAGTTGTTCAGAACACTGCTGCTCGTCTGATTTTAGGACTCCCAAAACGATCCCCCTCCCTTCCTAGCCTGAAAAATTTACACTGGCTACCCATAAAAAAGAGAGTCATTTTTAAAACCATGTGTCTGGTCCACAAACATATGCATGGCACTGGACCCAAATACTGGAACCAAAAACTGACTTGGTACCAGCCCGGACGAGAACTGAGATCTAGCTATAAGTTCCAACTTACGCCATCTAGAATACAAACAGTCAGGAATGGGGGACGTGCTTTCTCACATATGGCACCTCTCCTATGGAACAAACTTCCTCTGAATATTCGTGCAACGACCGAGCACATGAGTTTCCGAAGACTGTTGAAAACATGGCTCTTCAGCTAGGTCTCCGCCTTTTTCGCAAGATCTCTCTCCTTTTTACTCCGGGGCTGTCCGCATGCGCCATGAGACTCCCTCACGGGACGTGATATGTTTTGCGCAATACAAATTTCCAGACTAGACTAGACTAGACTAGAGGTCTGGAGGAAAGGCTGACTCTTCCCTTGAGTAGGTAGGAATTCAATCATTGGTAAATTCTCTGGAGCCAGCTTCTCTAGCCAAACTATTCCACCAAAATGTTTGCATCTCTAGAGCTTTTCCATGTGGCAGCTCTCCCAGCAGTGTCAATCTTCCCAACTAGTTCAGATTGAGCATTAGTTCTACAGCAAACATTTGCATGTGAGGTCGACCTAAGGATTTTCATCAATTGCAGCAACAACCTCCGTCACCCCATTTTCCGCTAACTATGCAGCATCAAAATCACCTTCGCTTGCCACCACCAGCTTCTAGTATAAGGGAGTAGTTCTCATTTCCTAAGCAAATGGGCAATCTATTATGATAGATCACTCGGCAATCCACTTTGTCTGCAAGGGCTTTGCACTCCCGTTTCTGTCAACTCCTCTGAACCACACACTTTTCTGCAATGAAAAGCGCCCCATGCATGCTTTAATCTTGGAGACAGAAGTTTTGGTTCTGTTACACATAGGTGCCATAGAATTGATGCCAGTGGACATGAGGGGCATGGAATGTTATTTCCTGTACTACTTGCTTCTCAAGAAGGATGGAGTAGGCCTATTTTGGAGCTGTGACTTGTCAGGACAAAGTTCAAAGTGCTGTGCCTGAGTCACTTCCTACTGGTCCTCAAGGGGCAGGGCCTGAATCTCACAGATACTTCTTTTCATCTGTCATTTCTGCATGTTCACAGCATTACCTTTGCTTCATAGTGGGATCTCAGCACTACTAATTACCGTTTCTCCCCTTTGATATTAGAACCGCTCTGCAAGTTTCAACCAAAGTACTAGCTATGGTGCCTACTCCCTCGGGTGGTCTGGAGTCCATGTGTTTCCAGACTTGGACAGTGTGTGTTGAAGTCAGGATCCCCTGCGCTGGTTGGACACCATCTGATGTGCACTTTCAATTTTCTTCTATGCTTGTCCTTCACCAACAACAAGCAAAAGTGCAACCTTGCCCCTACTCAGACTTTGAACAGCATAGAAGTGTTCCTGGACACAGCTTGCATGAGAGCTTTTACTCTGCCTCAGATAATCCTGGATACTTGGGATATGACTCTAAAGTTCCATGGTCTGATTCCACTCCAGGTGCTGGGGGTTCTCCATCTCTTAGGTTTAATGGTCTCATGCATCTTCTTGGTGTGTGTGACATGCCAGTCTTAGGGTGGTCTTCTCCCAAACCTTGTTACCTTTACCCTTCACTTTTTGTTGACATTCGTTTTTGTTGGCTCTGTGCATTTTACCACTGCTGACCAGTGCTGAAGTGCTTGTGCTCTCTATCTTAAACATGGTAAAACTGGCTTACATCTGATTGGCATATTTAATGTATTTAAAAGTCACTTCAAAAGGGGTATGCCACATACCCAGAGCCTGTAAATTGAATGCTGCTACTGGGACTTCAGCACTTTTTGTGCGACCCACTTAAGTATCCCTTCAAAACCTGTCCCAGGTCTGTCTTTTGCATTCTAAATGGAATTTTAAACTGTCAATTCGACTTGGCAATATAACCCCCTTACCAATCCTTAAACTCCAATGTTATTGCATATATGTCACCCCTAAGGTAGGTCCCATTTAGCCCATTGGCCAGCGTGCATTGTAACGGACAGGTTAGACATGTACTTTTAAGTTTTACATGTCCTGGTAGTGAAAAACCCCGAAATTAGTTTTTTACTACTGTGAGGCCTACCTCTCCTATAGGATGGCATTGAGTTGCCTTAGTACATTTAATACATGTTAACTTTTGATTTCGAACAAGTAAACCTTTCATGTTTGGTGTCTGAGAGGTTGAAATTAATAATCTTCTTTAATGGTGAAGTTGGATTTTAAGTTACATTTTTGAAAAGGCCACTTTTAAAGTTTACATTTTCCTGCCCTAACTATTTGGTGCCTGTAGCATGTCACTGGATTGAATGACTGAGTGTAGTTGGACTTTGTTTTTTTCTTCCCAGAGAGTCACACAATAGAGTGATTAGGAATGCCTAGATGAGCCATCAACTGGCAGGATGGTGGAATGAAGCTGATCATAGACCCAATTACAGCTGAAGAGGTTTGGCACTGCTTTCACACAAAGGACGTGTCACCCCTGAAATGTTCATGCAGCCAGCTTAGAGTCAGGGCAGGGAAAGCAAGAAACATCAAGCACGTCAAAGGGAATTCTCTATAAACTTGTCGTACTTCAATGAAGGCCCCCGGTATAAATATAGGACCCTCAGACCCACTCTTTAGTTCACTTTCTGGACCTGCGGAAGGGCTCTCAGAGGAATGCTTGCTGCTGTGGCCTGCTGTGTACTCCACAATACTGTTTTGCTGCACCTGGAAGGACTGATTTGCTTCCTGGAATATGCCATGAACCCTCAAAGGCCTGCCCTGCTGCTTGAGCCCTGCTTAATTACTTGAACCCAGGACTACCAAGTGACTCCAATGGCTAGTTGGCCGACCTAATCAGAGCCTTAGGGACAGAAAATGTTCCAACTAACTCTGCCAACACGTAGACCCAGCCTGAGTGAGTCCTAACCCCCCAAGTGGTGCATACCAGTCCTGGACCCTTGGCCAAATTTCCCAAGATAGTTAAAATCCAAAACTTGGGATTTAAAACATTTTTGGGCTAAAAACTGCTCTTAGAACTGAGAGAAAACCAGGACCAACCTGCTCTTCTATCCACCCAAAGTGCATCTCCAAATGGCCTGACTTCGCTGCAGCTCCTGCTAAGTTCTTCGCAGCAACAGATCCTGTGCAGTGGTCCTTTGCCAAAGGAGTATCTGGTCTTGTGGAATTCTCAATGGCTACAGCCTTGTCCCACTGAAGATTTTTGACTTCCAAAAAAGAGGCCAATTCGAATCAAAGAAATCTTCATCGCAACTTCGCCCAATTGCTCCCCTTCAATGATGCTCCCCCCTCAGACACCACCTGTAGCCTTGCACTACTGACCTTTACAGTGCAAGAACATTTTTCTTTATACTTTCTTCTAAGTCTGAACGTAAACGCAGACTTGACCCAATCCACTTTTTGTATGCTGCCTCCGTTCCATTGCGGTTGGACATATTTTTCGACTTTGACTCTGTCTCATTTGCGTGATTAGATGTCAGTGGTTGCTGCTTTGATCTTTTAGGTACTATTTTTGCCTGAAGCTTTAAAAATTCATAACCCCGGTTCCACTGATTACATTTTTGTCATTTTGAAGGTATATAATGTATTCTGATAAGCTCTATTTTTCTAAATTGGTGTGGGATTTTTCTTGTGTTGTGTTTTCACTTTATTACTGTTTGTGTGGTGCATAACTACTTTACACATTGCCTCTAAGTTTAGCCTGAATGCTTTTGTGATACACCACAAGAGGGATAAGCACAGGCTAATTTAGTGACTGTTGTGGTTCACCCTGACAAGGATTTTTGCTGTTGCTTGATCAGGGATTACCCCCACCCCACCTCCACCATTCAAACAACAACCCCATTTCTCACATTGGTGGCAGCGATGGGATTCAGTACTTGTGTTTATGCAGTACCATACAGTGATTTGTATAACATAAAACTGCCTTATGAATAATGTGACACCAGAGTGACCTCTATTTGAAGTTTTCTTAGTTTTCCATTGGTTGTTTTCTCTGTTTTCTGTGTCCTAACTCCCTTCTTTGTACCATGGAGATGTAACTGCTCAACTTCAACACCATCAGGAGGGCTGAGCAGTTGAAGCTTTGCAAACAAACAAAAAGGGCTGAAGGAAGGCAGGAAGGCTAACAGGCTGGATTTTCAGGTACTCCTCAGAGCCTTTGAGAAAGTGCAGAGTTGGCAGTACACCCAGAGGGGGATGATGAGGAGGAGGGAGCACACTTTTAGGATGATGAGGAGGACCCAAACCTGGGTCCTGGGCAGCATGATGAGCATGTCTCAACCCCAGATAATGACCAGGAAGGGGCAAGAAGCAGTGTGTCTGCCCAGGTTCTGTACCCAGAGGAGCTGGAGGACAGGTAGGCTGAGCGGGAGCTAAAACTGCAGCTTGCCAAAATGAACCTGGTGGCTAAAATATGGGTATGGGGATATATGACTCAAATCTCTGGGTAGAATGCCCTCAACGTTCAGGTGAGGGGGACATTGCAAGAAGCGCTCCACTAATGCTTTGGACAAGAAGTCAGATGCATTCTTGTACATAAAAATGTTGGAGCTGCAGGCATTCTTCTTAGCCCTGAAGGTCTTCCCACCACTGGTGAGATCGAAAGTGGTGGTAATCCACACAGGCAACCTGGGCAGGACTGATAACTCAAACCGGCCATGGCAAACTGCTCGGCAGGACCCCTAGGGGAGGGGGGTGGTGGTGCGGCTGAGCTGTTTGCTTCGGCCTGTTTCAGCTGATGTTGATACAGGGGGCCGGTATTGCCAACCCCCAGTAAAAAAAAACGGCACCCAGGAACCCAAAACAGGCCCCCACCTTGCTGGCCCACCGGGGAAACGCCCAGTGCCCGCTATGACCAGTCCGGCCCTGCAGGGAGCACTACAGCATTCCTCTATGTCAGGAAACAAATGAGAAACCTTTCCCCAATGGCTCTGTTGGCTGGAGGTGGCTCTTTGGCATTGGGAGTTGCAATATGGCTTGCTCCTGCTAGTCTTTAGCATTACGGAGATCATCATCTGCGAAGTCAGCTATCTCCCCTGATATCTCAAGTGGGAGATTCTCAGAGATTCACTAAATCCCATCTTCAAGGCGCACGCCATTCTTGTTAGACTCCTTTAATACTCATCTGAACAGAAAGTGTGATTGATTCACTTTTCGGATTGATAAGGGAATCAAATCAATGACGAATAGTCTGATTAAGTATTGGATGGAGACATTCTGTGCACCTTCTCTCAAAATCCCATAATTGTTGCTGACGTCAAAAGAACAGGGAGAGCACACTGTGTACTGTCATTTTGGTGGCCTTGGTTAACCCTCACCCATATCTGGTTGTCAACTCTGGTCTACTTCTTTCCGCGAGCCCACATCTGTCTCTTCCAGAGCAAAGCCATTCTATCCATGAAGGGTGGAATGGAGAAGCTATGGTTTCTGTGGACTTAGCCTTTAACCCCTTCGCTGCGGCGGCAATTCCGCCGCAGCGCTGGGGGGGGGGGCCGAGCGGCGCTCGCATGCTTGTGACAGAGCCGCTCCGTCACGAGCCGCGGTTGCACTGTGCTCATGACGGAGCGGTTCCGTCATGGCCCCGCCCGCTCAATAGAACGCGCCGCGCAGGCGTGAAATCAGCGCCGCACAGGCGCGGCGGCAGGGCCATGACGGAACCGCTCCGTCATGAGCACAGCTCAGCCGATGCTCATGACGGAGCGGCTCCGTCATGAGCATGGGAGGGGTTAAACATATGTGTCACTCTTAAAAGAATCGGAGCTCCTGGCGCCTACCAGAAAGCCTCCACCATTACTAGACAAAGAGCATTTACTGCCTCATGTGCTCTGTGGATGATGTATTTTTCATGTCACTTAATTGAGAGGTGGTGCAGGTGGACACTTGCATGGTTTGTCTCACGGTCACTGGAGCTTACACCCGAAAGGGCCCAGATAGGCCTTCACCAGAGCCGATAAGTCTGTCCATAGGCAAACGATCAGCCAACTGCATCTCTTCACTCAGGTAAGACGTCCCACCATCGCCTTGCCGAAAACCCTCAATTTCATCTTAAACCACCTGACACTGGTTTAAGATGAGGAATTTGTGGAAAGACAGTTATCCATGGAAGACAACCTGTACAAGGTAAGTACCCCTTCCTTCAGGAAGTAATTACCAAATGAGCGAATGCAATTATTACATGTTTTCTCTAATACTTATCGTTTTATTGCACATTCTTGTAGAATTCGTTAAGAACTGAAGGACACCATAGAATGCATTTAGTGTGTGCGGCCCACAAGTTGGTTTGTAGATATTTCTCTCAAAAGTTAGATGAACTGAGAGTGTGGATCATATAATAATATCCAGTTTATACCTTGCAGAAATCAAAGATGGGGTATTTCGGTTATAGAACTGGCACCCGTAGGGGACTCCTGATTAGTGAGATTCTGAGTTCTTTAGCTCCTCCCCCTGTACTTGTGTCACACATTTTGCAGTACATGTCTGGTTAGAGCCGCATACAAATAAGGCTGGACTGAGACCAATAAGGGCCCCTTTCTCTCATTTTAAAAACGCAGCAGAGTGGCTTCTGTTCAATCCAGTTTTATTGAAAGTTAGTTCACACCAGTTAAATAAACAATACAATTATCTAAATATGTAATCGTGCAGTTTAATATGATACATTAACGTTCTCCCGTGTTGTTGGCCTTCATACATTCCTCAGTTGTGTCCTTACCAGAGTCACAGTCCTTACTACACAGCCCATAAGCTATTCTTCCCAATTTTTGGAGTGCTAAATCTAAAAATCTGAACAAACGACAGACCATGCTGTCATATCCTGATGAATTGTCCTGACACTCATACTGTTAGAGCACGGGCCTAACAACATTTTAAAATCGTTTGTTAGATTCGTGCAAATTACCCAAGCGATCAATTCCAACTTTACCCTAAATAGTCTACGTCTTTCACAAGAAAAAATCAGACTGGCTTCACACACAGAGTCTCACACCCTCAGGCAAGTGATGCCGCCTCTAAGTGGCACTCGCACTTTTAATACCCCGAGCAGAGTGATTCTGCACATGAAGAACCCTTGGGCATATCCAAAAACTACTAGCGGAATGGTGCCACACAGGCTTCTAATACTCATATCAACTTAGTGGCCCCGCGGGTAAGGTACTTCCATTGCTCGCTTTTGCAGGTGCGACTTTTTTCTTTTTGTTTAAGCACTCTACAAGTGTGTGAGTGTTTTATAGCAGTCTTTTTCTTGTACTCCTCGCCACTCCGTGTTCCTCCCCATTCCTCTCCCGCCCACCATCTATTGGGCTGCACTCCTCATGCCCACTCTATGTTGTTCATGTTCTTCCCACAGCTCCTCCCACCCACCTTCTATTATCTCTCTGGCTCCCCCAGCCCCTACCCCCCTCCATTGTCCGTGTGATTGCCTCAGCCCTTCCCAGCTGCCTCAGTTGTACCTGTGCTTATCCCGGCCCTTCCTGCCCCACTGTCTGTTGTCTGTGTGCACCCCAATCCCTCTTCCCTGTTCTCTTTCCTGCATCCTTCTGTTCCACCCTTCCTCCCCCAGTGTTGCTTCAGCCCCCAACCCCTCCCCGACAACAAACGGGGGAGTTGGTTGGAGGATGAGGCAATGTACATTATACCTGATGCAGGTATAATGTGGCGCAGGGCTGTAAAACATGACACATGTTCCTAGATGCATCATGTTGTAAATTGGCCGCTTCGTTTACGCCGCCACTGATTCACAAAAGTGTCACAATAGTGGCGCAAAAGTGACGAAAGGGGCTTGTAAATCTGCCCCTTTGTTGGGAAGCTGTCTGAGGGGTTCCAAGTATCCAACATGCACTGCCTTACCATTATGAAATTTCATGTGCCCTCTCTGCCTTGCTGGATTTTAACAGCATTAACTTTAACCCGGTTGCCTAGTATTAACCCAGTTTTCATGTCCAGGCATAAATCATGTTGTCACTCAGTGGTGCTAATTGGCATTTGACAGTCGCTATCTTTCTATCCAAAATGGTCAACATAAGATCTCGGAATAATGAGAAAAAGGTTTACAATGTGACTAAACATACTGAATGCATGCACTCATTCCCAACACATATCGCCATGCTTCTTCAGAAATGGTCTTTTTTCTGAATTCTATATTTTGTTACGTGAAGTCAAACATCCAGGCCCTTCTGGGTGTTGATCTACATGTTGCCTATGGTCTGTGCTGCATTTAGTGTACATCTAGGGCCATTGCTTTACTCTGGACTCTTCCCTATTCTTCCCCTCTTTGCATCATCTCATACCTTTTTTAGTATCCTAATTCCCCGAAACAAGCCTTTCCAAACCCTTCCCTCTGACTCTTCCCTCTCCACCTTCCTTTTACTTACCACAAGCCTCCTCATACTGCTATGAGCTCCAAAACAAACACACAAAAAAGGAAAAAAAAACTATATTTATTTCTAAATCATTCCCTCTTCTATCCCTCCACTATACTTTTCAATCCAAATAACAGAATAACATGTTCACCACTTAAATTAATTTAGATTTCACTACACTACTCATAATATCAACTTAAATTAATTTCAGATTTCCCCTACACTAATTCACCGCTAATCGTTCATGGATTCTGGAGTAGTGTGCTCCTCGCCGAAAAAGCAGTTCAACAACTTATCAGAGGTAGCAAGCCCTATATAAATGCAAACCTTTTTCCCTCTTCTATACCTTTGCTATAGTTCTCAATCCAAAAAACTGACTAACATACCCACCGCTCAAATTACTTTCAGATTTCACTATACTAATCCACCACTAATACTTTATGAGTTCCAGAGTAGCGTGCTACTCATCAAAAAAGCACTTCAACACCCCATCAGGGGTAGCAAGCGCTATATAAATGCAAACCTTTTCCCCTCTTCTATCCCTCCACTATCCTTCTCAATCCAAATGACTGACTAACATATCCACCACTTAGATCACTTTCATACGTCACTATACTAATTCACCGATAATCCTTTATGGGTTCCGGAGTAACGTGCTACTCTCCGAAATGCGCTTCGACGCCTCATCAGGAGTAGTAAGCGCTACATAAATGCAATTACAATACAATAAAATTTATTTAGTGTACTGATTTATCTCAACCAAACAATTCGCATTAAAGTTCTAGAGTACACATTATTGAGCAGAATCAAAGATGGGAGTGAGATGTTCTGTTCCTGAGGATGCAGTCACCTGGTAACATTTCGAAAGGCTTGTGTGCAGAGAGCAATAGAACTCCTAGACTTGCGAGACTTGGGCAGGTTGAGACAAGGTCGTTTCCTGTGCCATGGTCTGGTGGTACTCTGTTGACAGAAAACGCTTTGTGCTCGAAGTCTTTGGCTGCAAAGATTCCATAGTCACAGACCCATCCGCCTCCATTTACAATAAGTGTCAGAACACCACACCAAGGCATTTTGTGGTTCCTTAGATCTGCTCCTCTTTGAAGAACTGCCATTGCTTAGACATCTTCAGTTCCAGTGGGCGTGAAGCTCTTTGTGTATGTTCCTGAAATACTACACCTACCCTGTCTTAGATGTTGATGCTCTTATAGGTTTGTGTTGTATGCAATCTGTGCATGTTTGAGCAGTGCACATGTAGTTATGTTTTTTTGTCTCCGTGTGGATATGTTCGATGTATGCACGTGTGTATGTTGTGTGTCGTATGCAAACACTGCGTTTGAGCTCATGTTTTCTGCATTTGTTGTATACGTGATGTATATAGTGTGTCCTTGTGCTTGTTGTGTGTCTAATATATAGGTACCATGACGGTATAAGGACTTATGCCTATTCTGTGTTTAAATATTTGAATGCACATTTCATTTGGTCATCTGACAATCCTTCCCTAGAACTAAAATGGGGTTGGAATTAGAATACTGAATGCAAACTTCCTTGATATTAAAACCTGGTACTCATAAATTGTATTAGCGTGTGTTTGTGTGTATTTGTCAACTGTGGGGGTTAATGTTTGTCCACAATGAGACGTTCTTCTGTTGCTCCTTTTGTGACGCTACAGTTGAAAGAAGTGCAGGTGAGATTCACTTGCACAACTCTACAGAGCTTAGTGCAACATCACACGACCAAAGGTCACATTGACAAGAAAATGGCAGAGCGTGGCGCTGCGGTTAATTTCACAGCGCTGCACTCCGCCATTTGCAAAGCGCAGGAATAAGTTGTATTTAAAACAATATGGCGCACCCCTGTGTTTTCCCTAGCACTGACGCTCAAAATAGTTGCCCAGCACCAACACAGACACCCTTGCGCCTTAGTGCAGAGGTACCTGCATTGAGGCAATGATTGTGTATATGCAGGAAGGTGTCCCTTCCTGCACGTAAACTATCAATAATGGCGATTGGTTACTTTTCTGTGCTGCTTCTGCAGCACACATAGAAGTAGCAAATCATCAATATTTAAGGATTGTTTATGTGCAGGAAGTGACACCTTCCTTCACATAAACAATAATTCATGGCATTTTACTCTTTCTATGTGTACTTCAGAATACAGCACACATAGAAACAACAAAAACAAAGAGAAATAAAAGTATTTCTCCTCGTTTGCCCCATTCTCACGCCTGTTATTACATGGCATTGTTTTTTACTGCTGCCTCAGATTTACAAATCCTTGTAAATCTGGGGCAGTGTTAAAAACCAATGAGTGTTGCGGTGGAATACTATCAAAATATCAAAAAAAATACCCACAGCAACACCCATCACAAGCCCCTTTCACGCAGATACCTCAGTGAAAGGGTAGCATAGTTACAAAGCGGCATTAAGCCACAAAAAGTGGCATAATGCCACTTTGTAAATATGGTGCAGGGCATTGCGCCACCGAAAGCTCAGTAAAAGTGATGTTACATGCCCTCAAGTTTTTGAAGCCTAGAATTGATTTCTGCTCTGCCTTTGTTGATACCGTCAATATGCATTGACGGTATCTCCAACTTTAGCTGTACTGCTACAGTTCTTATTTCTACACATCTGCCTCTGACGGAGTGATCTTACAAGTTGCCATGGGCCAGCCCTTCCTCATTTTTAGGGTCAGAATATGAGTTGAGGCATTATTTAGCACCTCTGATAAATAACAATACATTGGGATACGTTATTTATAGGGTGCAATAAATAACACCTATTATGAGTTTATGGGGAATAAAATGTAGATTTTGAAGTTTAACGCACCAAAATCCACATGATACATGCCCTATGTTTTCCCGTGCTAAATTTCAGCAGCTGGACCTGCTGAAATGTAACAAATGTTGGGTTATTTAACGCATCTGATAATTATCTGATTTCTAAATAAAACCAAACTTGTAATTACATCCCATTGGTAAACTAGATGGAAATTAATGTGTCACTTAAATTAGGCCCTTCTTAGTGGCTTATATACTTTACTCTGCTCAAAATCTTCCTGTTTTTAGTAGCCCAGACAAAAGACAATGGCCCAACTTGTAAAAATGAGAACCCTATGGCTTCATTTAGAGTTTGCAAACATGATTCTCTGTCAAAAATGTGGCTTATATCCCGTCCACTAAACTAGCAGTTGAGTGAATGAATGAGTAACAATTATAGAGCGCAAACTGCTACCCCCAGCATGGGGGTTCTGGTGTTGGAGACTTGTTCTATTTAGAGTTAGGAAACTGCCATGTTTCCGACGATGTAGCATACACAGCTCTGCCCGCCGCAACCTTTGACTGACGGCCTGTCAGAAAATAGGACGTCATTGAAAGTACCTCAGATCATCTATTAGGCCAGATATTCTGACATACTTTTTAGGTTTCGAGCTGGCGAGGGGCAAAGCCCCTCCCAGATCGAAAACTATTGTCTACAGTAGGGATGTCGGCCCCGCCTCTGCCTCTCATTGGCTAGCTCCATAAATGGAGGCTAGCCATTGGGAGACAGAGGCTGTCAATCGCGCTTTCTCTTGAAAACGCGATTCGGGGGCGTTTCTGGAGCTTTTTTTAAGCCCCGCCCCTTTGTCCCGGGCCGCGCTGCGATTGGCTGCCGGCCCGGGACACCCCCGTGACGTCATTCCCGGGCCGCGCTGTGATTGGCTGCCGGCCCGGGACACCCCTGTGACGTCATTCCCCGGGCCGCGCTGTGATAGGCTGCCGGCCCGGGATCTGACTTACTTGATTTTTCTTCCTCTGCCTCCCCCTCCCCTCCCGCATTCCGCGACGTCTCAGACCACACCAGCCCCCCTCCCTACTCCCGTTCGTGTCTTCTTCCCACCCCACTTCCGATTCTAATGCAGTAGGTCTCGCTTAATTGCGAGTCCTATTGCATTTTCAATGCTTGTTTTTAAAGTAGTTCGTGCGTCTTAAGTCGTCCGGCCACACTGAGGAGGAGTAGAGAGCTGGCACAGGATGGTAGAGTGTCTGTGCAGAAAGCATGCGCAGTCAGACGTCTGCTCACAGGTTGAGTCACCTTGCTCCCGTAAGCTGTGACTGCTTGTTTAAAAGGTTGCTATATGCCGTTGCTGCTTCTGCCCGTCCACCACCCCGACACAAATGCAGCATTTCCCTTAATCATACACCCGCCAACACAAATGTTGTGTTCTGATGCTCTGAACTCAGCACGCGCCACAGAGTGAGCCGGTTTGTTAACAATTCCACTGTGAACGTTGCGTTAGTTTCTGTCCATTTCTTTTTTTCTGTTCTCTGCTTGCTGCCTCTGCCTCCCAGCACTGAAACTGTACCATGGCGCCCTCATACTGTGATATGTTCCAAGCTGCCTGCGAGTCCCCTGTGCTTTTTGTTGGGGGAGCCCTACCGCGTCCAGAGCATGAGCTAGGTAAGCTGTTCATTGCTTGTCACTAACTTCGAAGCACTAATCGACTGAGACGAAGCTTGCATTTGGAAGGGCCAGGTCATGTCCATTGGGGCATGAAGAGTTACAATAGCAGATGTTATTCAATATGACCCATATTTCATGCTGATCTCAATTGAAAGAAGTCTGTTTTCAGGGGTTCCTGAAAGTGCACATCAAACGTTTCCTTTTCCCTGGAATTTTAAGTACAATACACATGAGAAAATGCGTCTCCGTGGTCTTATGTCAAAATTCAGAAATATTGTGAACTGAACTATGACCAGGAAAACATTGTGAAGTCCCAAAATCTGGAAGTCTGTATTGTGCAAATCACCTTTTTTAATGAATCATTTTGTTATATTTTATATTTCACTACTTGAAGGGTCAACCCATTAGCATAACTCACAAAGTTCACAATAATTTGCCAAAAAGCGCTGTTTTTGCTGCTTTAAATGCCTTTTTCCCTTTGACAATGGAGCTGGGGAAATATGCATTGCCGGAGGGGAAACAACAAAGCGTGTGGTTTATGTTTAAATCTGTTTATTAGTATTGTCATTATTGATAAGCAATACATTGTTTCGAACATTACGTCTCCCGTGCTTCACATTCAGCAACCCCTTATACATGTTGATACTTGCAGTGCATCCGTAATACAGTGCTCTAGCAAGCCTTACTATCGTTAGATTTGACTCGAAGTTGCATCTGAAAGCCACATCTATACATTAAACCAATAACTTGACCTCCCTCTCCTACCCGCTCTCCTTCCGGAAATCCTTGTATTACACCAAAGCGTGTGTTTTAGAGCACATTTGTACACTAGCATGAGCTTGCGTCTGCTCTATCTTCAAGTTTGTTCACTTCGTCTAGCACAGATGCAAACAGAGCAAGAGCTCCATACCATCCGGAATCACTTTCATATTGTTGGGATTTTTTTCACATATCTTTGCTTGTGTTAGGACTAGTGGAACAGAAGCAAAACTACAACTCCCAGAATGCACTAATATAAAACGTTACCTGATGAATCCATGTGATCAGACACCATGTTCTTCTATCAAAGGTGGTTCCGACATCCTGATGCATTCTGGAAGTTGTGGTCATGGTTTTCATATCCAAAAGGAGAGGCCAGTATTGGAACACTGTGCCTCTTGTGGCATGGAGTCATCTGGTCTCCTTAACTGAAGTGTTATAGGTATATTAAGGCTGCTCTTAAAGTTGTCCTCTGAAAGCCTAGGAATAAGTCGAAAAAGTTGCCATTCTGGCTGAATTATTTATGCAGTGTAACCCATTGAAATCTGCAGACTGTATTTTTAAAGGGCTGGGATTTGACAAATTAGCATTTTCATAAAAATTCCACAACTAAAAATTCCAATCCAACCCTCATAATTCCACAACACACCATATACATACACTCCATAACACATGGGTAAAATACACTGGCAATTACAGTCCTAATATCTCTAACTCAAGCAAATGCGAAACCTATTGCATTTCCAATGCTTGTTACTGTTTGTGATCGCCAGGTCTGGCAGTCCCGTAAGAAAAGGAAGTAAATAAACCCCACAGGCTGGGAGAAAACGTCAGGCATGTCAGGGACATTTATTTTTTGTTTCTCAATAAAAAGCACCCACTTTTAGTGCTTACTTTTGAAAAATAGAAAACTTTGCTTAGAAGCCATACTAAACAGGGCAGCCTTAATCAGCAAAGTTACAGTGCCTTTAACAGTGGTGGCTGGCATCTATGGGGAGGATGTATATATGTGTAAAAACAAGGACCCCCTGAGAAAGTCTTCTAGGACAGGGAAAAACAATATGTGGGTATCATCCTAGACAGTATACATCTATGGGGAGGATGCCCATGCGCTTGCAAAATTAAATAAAAAGAAAAAACACTTACTGAACACGGCGTCCTCAGCTCCAGTCCTCTTCTTTCCACAGGAACTGGATGCAGCAACTTCTTTGACGATTACCGGCACTGCTCTCATGCAGCATGAGAACAGTGCTCTGATTGGAGGGAGCGGGTTATTCAGCGCTCCACAGCACTCTGGAGGCCTGCACTTGCTCCAACCCAGCAGTCTTACAACACCTGGGTTATAGATGTTTAAAATGCGCATGTGTGGCTGCCCATCGCAAGACCACAATCCAAAAAGAAATGCACATTTCAAAAAGTGCATAGACAACCAGCCTTCCTTCCTGCCTGCTGCTGTCACTCAGCAGTGGCCCTGCCTCTGTCCTGACGCTCACTTCGGGGACTGGGGATGAAAAATAAAATGGAACTAGATTACCATTTAATTTTTAATCTCTGGAGTTTTTTTGGGGGGGAATTTTAAGAGGGGTAATATTCCTTCGCTCCAACGGAGGAGCCGCCCCTGGCTTTCAGCCCTTCTTATGGTATAAAGGTCTCCACCTGCCTGGCTGAGTTCTCTACATGCGACAAGTTGTATTTAGCCCTGGCAGCAGATACATTCTTAACTAAATAAAGCAGTTACGATGCCTTTGATACTACTATACTATATTTATACATGAAGAAATAATGAGGGACTAATATCTGTTATTATGTACTCTTGCTGTACTCTCAATTTTGTTGCTTTTTATGATGTTTTCATTCCTGTAGTTGCAGCTTAATCAAAGTTTAACTATGTGTCTTGATTCCAGAAGTTTAAGGGCCCGATTACGAGTGGAGGTGCGGTGGCGGTCGGGGACTGCCACACAGGTGGTCCGACCGACGTGTTACAACTACGGCAGTCAGGCAGCCATAGGACTGCAAGGTTTAGCTACCCCAGAAGCTCTGCAAACTGCATTGGGTTATGACCAGAAATTTATCAAATGCAAGGGGAGCAGTGTTATTGCAGGTGTGATAGGGTCCTTTCCGCTCTCACTCCCGAGGCATGACCAGCCATTCGTTGACAGGCAGCCTAATCTCTTGTTACTGATGGAGCACTTTTTGTCGAACCTCCCAAGGTGGATCATATAATCGATAGCAACTATATCAATTCACAAAAATATTGGAAAATAAATATTGTTCACAAAAATGTTGGCCTTCCGATACTTAACAAATAAAAACTCAAATATTAGTAACCTGAATATCACCGTTAGAAATATCTATTTTCACTTACATCGACAACAAAAATATCAAAAACAAATATATTGTGACCTATAAATAAACATATAAATTGTAAAAAATATTTCAACAGTCAATGTCAAATATATCTCCACGATCCTGCTGATATTTTGATTGCAGGAATTGGGATTAAAAGGCTAAGCATTAAAACTGCTCACATCTTTCCTCAAGGATAGATCTCAGATGGTAATTGTCAATCAATTTAAGTCAGACTCTTTCACCTAGCCGGGTGAAGTTTCTCAGGGTTTCTCCCTGAATCCAATCTTATTCAATCTATATGTTTCCCCACTGGCTAAACTGACTATGTCTTTCAGGCTACAGGCTCTCTTGTATGCTTGTTGGATTCCGTCTGCTTAGCCCACACACTGCAGGAACGAAGCATGAACCAGCCCATTTCCCCTGCTCATATACCACTCACAAAGTATGAGTGTGCACATAAACCAGGAAAGGGGGTGATATTATAAAGAGACACCAAGTCAAATGCCACCCTGGTTAGAATAACGAGGTAATAGCTCCCTCCTCCACGCTTCTGCACCTAAACAGACAAAAAACAGACTTTATGTATATGTCCCACAGTGCAAATACATGTAACCATGTCCCGTCACCACAAACGCCTCAATCCTACTGGTCACATGTGCAAGATTCGCTTCGTGGTATCGTGGGACAGCAGGCAGCACCAAATGCAGTCCGAGATAACTCCTCTCGGAACCGAAGAAAATGCGTAGCTTCAAACGTATCCAAGGTGTCTCTTATGGTTTACAAGGGGGGGGGGGGAAGCCTGTTTATCGGCATAAAAACCCCCTATTAGTGCACACTGGGACAGGGCGTAAGGGGCAAAGAAGCCCGAAGTTCCTAATCCTCGATACAGGAGCAAACTCGCGGAATGACCTGAAACGTCACTTCCGCACACAACAACAATAAGCGCTTCAACAGACGCGAAAGGAAAACGACTCAAAAGTTCGTTTTCGAAGCGCGTCTATCCAATGCTCCAACAAAAAGACTGAGGAAAGAAAGTCTCTTTAACAACAAATACATAAGGGGAGCAGAAGCCTCTGAAAACCTCCCCCTATTGCACCAATTGACTAGAATGGGGATGGAAAATAACGGGCGTGGGGGAAAGGGACAGGAGGGAACTGACTAACTAACGGTAAAGGAAGACATGAGATGGGATAACAGGGACTGAAGAAGACTAGGTCTAGAACAAGGATCTGGAAACACACACGAGCCCGTGAGGAATCAGAATCCAATGAATCAGGAAACACAGAAACCAGACATCAGGAACCAGGAACCCACACACTAACAATAACAAGCAATGACAGTAAGGTAGGACTGACCTATATCCCCAAGCTGGTAGGTCATGTGATAACAGTCCATGGTCACTGAAATAGGACTAGACCCGTTTCCTAACAATGCTCACAACACCCACATAATTATGTCCATTGCTAAAGATATAGAAGAAATTTCTGCTCATTTCAAAAACTGAAGAAAGTGACTAATTGGATGGGTAAAACTGGTTAAATCATAATGGTGATAAGATAGAGGTCTTTATTTTGGTAACCCACTATCCATATGGAATCACAACTGGTAGCCCTAAATGTTGGGTCCACTGCCTACTCCCATTGACTCCACAGAATATGTGGGCGTCATTGTGGACAAAATTCTTTTGTTTGACCACCAGGTCAATTGTACAGATTTTACCTATTTCTGTACCATAAGGACTTTTCAGAAAGTTTTTCCCTTCATCCCTCTTTCAGTGCACAAACTAGTGGCCCTTGCATTAATATTCTCCAGACTTGATTATTGTAGTGCACTCTATCTTGACATCAACAAATCGGTGCTAACTACGTTGCAATTGGTTCAAAATGCAGCAGCAAGACTGATTTTAGATAATCCCAAATACCACTCAGTCTCAGCTGGCTTAATCAAGCTTCACAGACTACCTGAGAAAAAGCGAATCATGTTCAAAACCATAAGGCACTGCACAAATAAGGGCCTGGAGGAATTAGAACAATGTTCCAATGGAAAGTTCGTTCCAGGCAACTTCAATTGACAAATCGAATCTGGAAGTGTCCCCAGATCCTTAGAGCAAGGTGAGGAGATAGAACCTTTTCTGTGGCCTCAGTCAAGCTCTGGAACTTCCTTCCCCATCATAATACCTGCTTGACAAGTCATTCTCCTTTTAGAAAAGCTTTAGAAACCTGGCTCTTCACCCTACAAGGGAGGTCATGAAGAAGCCCTGTTGATAAACCTGTCATTTTTGCTGACTTTCTCTCTAATCGGAACTAACCAGACTTTAGCGTCTTGATGCCTTTGGGCATTTGTGTGCTCTTATACATCTATTTTAATTTCATTAATATAGCCAAAAAGAAATCATTTTAATGAAAAAAAAATATATATATATATCTATATATTGTGAACCCAAGTCCCGGTTCCTTTCAAGGCTGTCTAGGTGGGCGGTCTGAATTAGGTTACTGAGTAACCCGCAAATCCATCACTCCTCTCTACCATACGAAGAAATTACTCAGACGCTTGTACATGCTTAAAAATAGCCAATATAATGACAATAGCAATACGACGCATTTCGGCATTGATAAGATCATCTACAAGCAGTCACAGGGCACAGCCAAGGGCACCTGCTTCGCCCCCAGCTATGCGAATCTCATCATGGGCTGGTGGGAGGAGCAGGTGGCCGCACAGCTGGAGGAATTCGAAAGCTGTGTTGTTCTGTGGCTGCGTTTTATAGATGATATATTTTTCATTCGGAATAGAAATGAGGAATCTGCCAGTAGTTTTGTACAAAAACTAAACAAGAAGTGTTACAATTTGATATTTACAGAGCACATCAATAAACAGAGATAGAATACTTGGATGTGCAGGGTAGTGTTAAGAAAAATACACTGGAAACCAAGCCGTTTCGCAAGAAGACGGCAGGTAATAGCCTGTTACAGGCAAGAATTGCTCACCTCCAAAACTTGTGTACAGTATCCCTTATGGAGAACTGTTTCATGCAAGGCGCGATTGTGGCACTGAATTTGATTTTAACATTGAGAAAGAAATCATGTGCAAATGTTTTGTAGAATGAGGATATAGTCAAAAGTTGATTGACCAAGCGATTGAGAGAGTAGAATTGGTCACAAGAGTAGAGCTGTTACACCCAGTATAACGAGAAGAAAAATCTGAAACAACAAGATTTATAAAAACTTTTTCCCACTAGGCGCAAGATGTGCGAAAAATATTGAACAAGCACCTGCATGTATTGATGACAGATGATGAACTTCGCAAGGATTTGAATTGTAACCCTCAGATAACTTTTTTAAAAAGTAGATAATTGAGGTAAGAGTTAAGTGTGAACTTGATTACTAGTGAGGTAACATCCAGGATTGGGGAGAGATCAGGTTACTGCCGTTGTAAAAATTGTAAAGCGTGTAGTCATAGTTCTGATTGCACTGAGTTCCAGATTCCTAACTCTAAACGGCAATTTGTTATACAAAAGACTTTGGATTGAACACCACCCACTGTGTACATGCTCTAATCTGCCCATGTTACAAAATGTATATAGGTAGCACAATCCATCCTGCCAAAAAACGTGTGTTAGAGCATGTACGTGCCATCAGACATAATGATAAACATTATCCGGTCTCACACCACTTTTTTGATTGCCATTTTCAAAATGAGAAGTAATTGAAAATGATGGTAATTGATGCTGTAAACATAGATGCCAGGGGTGGAAACCGTGAGTTAACATTGAGGAAGCTGAAATCAAAATATATTATTGATTTTTAAGTTCTAGTGAGGAATTGCCAATCCACTTGAGTATTTAAAACATTTTTTAAGTATCTCGTAGAGTTTAAAATTCTTTCTGGTTGGCTTTTAATGGTAATAGTTTTCGTTTTTGTCATTTTTTACATAGGTGCAGTCACTTTCAGCTTCGTTCTTTTGAGTGCATATTGTGGAACCATCTGCCTTTGATATTCAGATTATCACATGAATAATACAAGGATTCCAATGTGAATAACCCACTTGGGTAGAATTGTTGAACTTTAATATTTGTTTCCACTGTAGAGGGATTAAATGACCCATATGAGCATGAATTTTGCCCTAGTAATGCTATTAGGCAAATATTGGCAGAATATTCATGTGCTATATAGGTACTTGGATTGGTTTTAACATCATTTTTAAACCCTGTACCACATTGCAATTTTTTAAAAATGTTGTATTTAACAAAATATGTTGGTTTTAATAATGTTAACCAACAACCCGTTTGGTTGTGGAATGCCTGTAATTGCCCACTAGGGTGAGACTGTATTTGGCAAATCTCACAGCGGTTAATAGAAGAAATATATACATGTATATGTTACTTTAAAAGTTTTTCTATTTCCCAATTTTCCTTTGTACTTAACATTTAATATTTATTGTTACATATGGTGGAATTTGTGCATTAATGTAATTGCAGAATATCTATGAATTGTAACATTGTTGATGCTGCTAATAATATGCTGCCTGAAAAGCTTTGTACTGGATCATGTTAAGAATGCCTACACACTTTCACTACCCAAATCACGTGGTGGTTGTTAAGCCCCTTTTCACTTTTTACATATGTGTTCCAAAAAGGGAGTAATGATTTTATAAATCTTATTGCCTTGAGCAAGGCGTAAAGCCGAAACGCGTCTGATTGCCATTGTCATAAAATTAGCTATTTTAATGCATATACGAGTGTCTGAGTAATTTCTTCGTATGGAAGAGAGTTCTGGATATATATATATATATGCATACTGGGGCGGAACATTGAAATATGCACAGGTTGTGCACTTGCTGCTTTTCTCTTGGACTGCCAGTGAACAAGGGCGATTCCCCGCTCGAAACGCGTCTGGCTACAAACGGTGCTTTGGGGAGCATGCTTTCCTTATGTCCTGCATTCCAGAAATAAAGGCACTAACTCGCTTTGTTGTGGCTCCATCATCTGTGGCAACTCTTCTTTACATAATTGCGGCCAGCCTGACCGCGATGGAGCCCCACTGCTGACAGAGCGGGCCCCGCAGCGATAAAGATCACAAGCGCTGCTGGGAGGGCGGGGCCGCTTTCTGGATGGTGTATTGGCATGACGGCAGGATCGTAAACTCCCTAGCAGCCCACTTGGGATATTTACAGAATATTTGGGGATTCGGCGGCAACCCACAGAGGTTTGACTTAGTGCACTACATCAACCAGCATTCCAAGGTGCATACGCCCACTGGGGCGGAACATTGAAATATGCACAGGTGGTGCACTTGCTGCTTTTCTCTTGGACTGCCAGTGAACAAGGGCGATTCCACGCTCGAAACGCGTCTGGCTACAAACGGTGCTTTGGGGAGCATGCTTTTCTTATGTCCTGCATTCCAGAAATAAAGGCACTAACTCGCTTTGATGTGGCTCCATCATCTGTGGCAACTCTTCTTTACATAATTGCGGCCAGCCTGACCGCGATGGAGCCCCACTGCTGACAGAGCGGGCCCCACAGCGATAAAGATCACGAGCGCTGCTGGGAGGGCGGGGCCGCTTTCTGGATGGTGTATAGGCATGACGGCAGGATCATAAACTCCCTATCAGCCACTTGGGATATTTACAGAACATTTGGGGATTCGGCGGCAACCCACAGAGGTTTAACTCAGTGCACTACATCAACCAGCATTCCAAGGTGCATACGCCCACTGGGGTGGAACATTGAAATATGCACAGGTGGTGCACTTGCTGCTTTTCTCTTGGACTGCCAGTGAACAAGGGCGATTCCACGCTCGAAACGCGTCTGGCTACAAACGGTGCTTTGGGGAGCATGCTTTCCTTATGTCCTGCATTCCAGAAATAAAGGCACTAACTCGCTTTGTTGTGGCTCCATCCTCTGTGGCAACTCTTCTTTACATAATTGCGGCCAGCCTGACTGCGATGGAGCCCCACTGCTGACAGAGCGGGCCCCGCAGCGATAAAGATCACGAGCGCTGCTGGGAAGGCGGGGCCACTTTCTGGATGTTGTATTGGCATGACGGCAGGATCGTAAACTCCCTAGCAGCCCACTTGGGATATTTACAGAACATTTGGGGATTCAGCGGCAACCCACAGAGGTTTGACTCAGTGCACTACATCAACCAGCATTCCAAGGTGCATACGCCCACTGGGGTGGAACATTGAAATATGCACAGGTGGTGCACTTGCTGCTTTTCTCTTGGACTGCCAGTGAACAAGGGCGATTCCACGCTCAAAACGCGTCTGGCTACAAACGGTGCTTTGGGGAGCATGCTTTCCTTATGTCCTGCATTCCAGAAATAAAGGCACTAACTCGCTTTGTTGTGGCTCCATCATCTGTGGTAACTCTTCTTTACATAATTGCGGCCAGCCTGACCACGATGGAGCCCCACTGCTGACAGAGCGGGCCCCGCAGCGATAAAGATCACGAGCACTGCTGGGAGGGCAGGGCCGCTTTCTGGATGGTGTATTGGCATGACGGCAGGATCGTAAACTCCCTAGTAGCCCACTTGGGATATTTACAGAACATTTGGGGATTCGGCGGCAACCCACAGAGGTTTGACTTAGTGCACTACATCAACCAGCATTCCAAGGTGCATACGCCCACTGGGGCGGAACATTGAAATATGCACAGGTGGTGCACTTGCTGCTTTTCTCTTGGACTGCCAGTGAACAAGGGCGATTCCGCGCTCGAAACGCGTCTGGCTACAAACAGTGCTTTGGGGAGCATGCTTTCCTTATGTCCTGCTTTCCAGAAATAAAGGCACTCACTCGCTTTGTTGTGGCTCCATCATCTGTGGCAACTCTTCTTTACATAATTGCGGCCAGCCTGACCGCGATGGAGCCCCACTGCTGACAGAGCGGGCCCCGCAGCGATAAAGATCATGAGCGCTGCTGGGAGGGCGGGCCGCTTTCTGGATGGTGTATTGGCATGACGGCAGGATCGTAAACTCCCTAGCAGCCCACTTGGGATATTTACAGAACATTTTTGGGATTCGGCGGCAAACCACAGAGGTTTGACTCAGTGCACTACATCAACCAGCATTCCAAGGTGCATACGCCCACTGGGGCGGAACATTGAAATATGCACAGGTGGTGCACTTGCTGCTTTTCTCTTGGACTGCCAGTGAACAAGGGCGATTCCACGCTCGAAACGCGTCTGGCTACAAACGGTGCTTTGGGGAGCATGCTTTCCTTATGTCCTGCATTCCAGAAATAAAGGCACTAACTCGCTTTGTTGTGGCTCCATCATCTGTGGCAACTCTTCTTTACATAATTGCGGCCAGCCTGACCGTGATGGAGCCCCAATGCTGACAGAGCGGGCCCCACAGCGATAAAGATCACGAGCGCTGCTGGGAGGGCGGGGCCGCTTTCTGGATGGTGTATTGGCATGACGGCAGGATCGTAAACTCCCTAGCAGCCCACTTGGGATATTTACAGAACATTTGGGGATTCGGCGGCAACCCACAGAGGTTTGACTCAGTGCACTACATCAACCAGCATTCCAAGGTGCATACGCCCACTGGGGCGGAACATTGAAATATGCACAGGTGGTGCACTTGCTGCTTTTCTCTTGGACTGCCAGTGAACAAGGGCGATTCCAAGCTCGAAACGCGTCTGGTTACAAACGGTGCTTTGGGGAGCATGCTTTCCTTATGTCCTGCATTCCAGAAATAAAGGCACTAACTCGCTTTGTTGTGGCTTCATCATCTGTGGCAACTCTTCTTTACATATATATATATATATATATATATTTCACCAATGCGCTCCTGCGCTACGGAAAGGGCTCACCACCTCATTCCCCAGCCGGATGGCTGATGCTTAGCTCCCGAGCAGTTGTGCAACCTTCCCCCAACACTAGAAACTTGAGTCCGACGCGTTCCGGGGCCCAAACCGCCCCTTCATCATCGACATTACACAGAGGCACACCACTCTCACCTGCTGATTCAAATGCGTTTTATTTGAATTAGTCCTCCTTAGTGGGCGTGGTTTACAGAAAAACGTCCCCAGGCACGCTGGTTACTGTAGTTTTGCCGGTAAGTTTAACATTAATAGCCTTTAGAAGGTTGTGTGCCCCCATGTGTACAATTAATCCTTCATTACAATCCTGTAGTAGGAAGTGGAGGATAGGCTGCACGATTGCATAATTCTTGAGAATGTCGCGCTGTTGGGGAAAACGCTTTCATCTCTCCCCAGTCTCTGCCGGCGTACCATAACTGCACGCTCTTTCAAAGTGGAGCTCCTTTCCACGATCCGAGCCGACCGTCTGCCATATGTTTCACCAATGCGCTCCTGCGCTACGGAAAGGGCTCACCACCACATTCCCCAAGCCGGATGGCTGATGCTTGGCTCCCGAGCAGTTGTGCAACCTTCCCCCAACACTAGAAACTTGAGTCCGACGCGTTTCGGGGCCAAAACCGCCCCTTCATCATGGACATTACACAGAGGCACACCACTCTCACCTGCTGATTCAAATGCGGTTTATTTGAATGAGTCCTCCCTTAGTGGGCGTGGTTACAAAAAAACGTCCCCAGGCACGCTGGTTACTGTAGTTTTGCAGGTAAGTTTAACATTAATAGCCTTTAGTAGGTTGTGTGCCCCCATGTGTACAATTAATCCTATTCAACATTATAAAATAAACACCAATTAGCATTCCCCATTAAAAGCAATAGCTGAAAAAAGATAAAACTAAACGAACACTAACCAAATAAAAACAATCCGTAAAGCAAAGTAACATTACAATTATATAATCAATTAAACCAACAATATAAATGGCACATAAAATGCAACTATTAACTACACCAATAACTACAAAAACTACAAAATCTGCAAGAAGACAACACTCTGCTGGATTTTCCACAAACAACCTAAAACATTTATTTAAAGTAACTTACAAAACAATTACTTAAAAAAGGAAAATAATAAATAACTAACAAAACACTTTAGTGCTTTTATGTCTTAAACTATAGATACTGCATACAAATTATTACAACGGTATCTATCGGTATCCAGAAATGGATGGTGAACTATAGTTTGTGTATATATATATATATATATATATATATATATATATATATATATATATATATATATATATATATATTCACTTAAAAAACCATAGGTTATAGACCATATATAGTTAGGAATTAGCATTTACAAAACCTTGAAAATTCACTGAAAAAACCATAGGTTATAGACCATATATAGTTAGGAATTAGCATTTACAAAACCTTATTTTACTCACACAAAACCATTGAAATTCCATATATAGTTAGTTGCACTAACTATATATCGCGCACCCGCAATCCACTGCTGATGATGTCACATATTATATCATTCATGACATGGTCAGTGACATCACTGATGACATCACTGATGACATCTCAAATGACATCACTGATGACATCACTGATGACATCTCAAATGACATCACTGATGACATCCCACTGATGACATCTCAAATGACATCACTGATAACATCTCAAATGACATCACTGATGACATCACTGATGACATCTGAAATGACATCACTGATGACATCACTGATGATATCATTCATGTAACAATGCAATGCATCTCCTCACACTTTAATATAACCTCTGTTACATCCAGTGTAAAATACAGAATATAATTTTTTAAACCATTGACACACCAATACTAGTTACTACATGAGCACTCACTGATTCCTATGTCTACACACAGATTCACTCATTCACCCATACAATCATTCATACATACAATCACTCATCTTTACAACACTATCATATGCACTCATACACCTATACAGACACTCACACTCTGCCACTCATCCATGGAGCTACTCACACACCGAGTCAGTCCTGTAAAGAATCAATCACACTTCAATTTTCTAATCAATACAGTTAAACATAGAGTACCTTACATTTTCAAACATATACTAACACATACTTACTCTCTTATACAATCATTGATACAAGAACACATTGATCTGCACAGAGTCACACATCTCCCAGCCAGCCACACACACACTCAGTCTCCCATACAAATACTTCGACAATCAATCAATAACCCATATAGTTACTCATATAGCTACTGATCAACACATGCAGCAGTTTCCAGAACAACAGACATAATGATGCACAAATTAAGACAGTTTAGTCACTAACCCATGCACTCAGTGAGACACATTTAATCACTCACTCATACAGTCAGTCATGCACCTACTAAATCCTTCATCCAGACACTTATACATCCACTCATTCTTCAATATGTAAGACATATTTTAACTTTACAGAAACATACAGTCACTGGATGTTGCCATCAGTGATGTCATCAGTGATGTCACTGACCATGTCATGAATGATGTAATATGTGACATCATCAGCAGTGGATTGCGGGTGCGCGATATATAGTTAGTGCAACTAACTATATATGGAATTTCAATGGTTTTGTGTGAGTAAAATAAGGTTTTGTAAATGCTAATTCCTAACTATATATGGTCTATAACCTATGGTTTTTTCAGTGAATTTTCAAGGTTTTGTAAATGCTAATTCCTAACTATATATGGTCTATAACCTATGGTTTTTTAAGTGAATTTCAATGGTTTTTTAAAAGCTAATATCTGTAGCTGTAAAATGTATTCTTCTTTAAATCTTAAAATATATTTTACATGTTTTTTATACAATTTAAAAAAAAAACATTTTTTGTTTCGCTCCCAGTCCGCAAACCGGTCAGCTTCCCGTTAGCTCAATTTAAAGCCGCGACTCGGTCCGCGAACCGATAAACGTTCCTTTAGCGTAACTGTTACGTTAGAATGACGTTTTGCGTTGTCGCGTAATACGTCATTTGACGCGCCAAGTTAGCGGACCCGGAAGCGGACCGGAAAGCGGAGCAAAGCGTGAAACATAAACACAGCAGGTCATGTGACTCGGTAATAACACTTTTCATTGGTTCATTTCACTTTTGGTTTCCTAATGATGTAATACTAGGTCATGTGATGTAAAATTAACACTTTTCATTGGTTTAGAACTTTTGCTTTTCCCAAATGATGAAAACCCCTCCTTCTTTCCTCACTCTGACTTTCATCTTGGTGAGAGAAAGACCCTTTTTCATAGTTGAGCAATGGCTTCAGTAGTTGCTTCAGCTGGTGCATCCCCACCACCACCTCCACCTCCTCATGGGAAGAGAGGACCACCTGCTAAAGTAATCATACAAGAAGAGGAAAATCAGGAAGAGGAGGATGAGCAGGAAGAGCCAGAGTTTTTGCCAGAGGAGCCCAGGAGGTATAATCGAAAAGAAAACTACATCTGGCAATTTTTTTAATTTCCTGAGGGGCAAAAAAAAGTGAATGCAAGATATGTGTTTTGCCGTATATGCGATGAAAGACTGTCAAGGGGGACTGATAAGAAATACAGCTTCGGCAATTACACTATGCATAGGCATATGAGTAGGTGGCACCCAAACAATTATAGTGCTGCCCAGCTTCGTGATGAGCAACAAAATCCCCCTGCGATGGCAAGAAGATCGGTGGTTCAAGAAGTGTCGGGACCAGAGGCGAGGGAGTTGGTCCCAAACATTCAAATGAACTTTGGGGAAGTGAAGCAAGTGTGCGTGCGCTGTAACCAAATAATTTGCTACAGAGAAAGTAGCATTACTCTAATTGTGAAAGCTATTACTAATCATGTTTGCCCGAAACGCCCCAAACAATAAATTCTTCTTTTTTTCGTTGCTCCTGTTGAGCCCTTTTCAATGAATCATTTTTGTTTCCCCCCTCCCCCCAAAAAAACAAAAAAATATCAAAATGTTCAGAAAATACAAAAAAAATAAAAAAAATGTTCAGAAAAATAATAAAAAAAATTTAAAACAACAAAAACCAAAAAAAAAGTTCTTTTCAGAACTACCTCCCCATTATAAAACAAACAATTAACATACAGTATTTGAAAAGTCTATCATTCTTTTTTCCTTATAGTACGCTGCCCAGAACGCTTTCCGGTTCGCGGACTAGGCGCTCACCACGCAAAAAAATGCTGGGCCCTTTTAAAACCTCCACATAAAACCTAGGGGGTCAACGAGGATCTACTATGCCCCCTTATGGTAATTTCCCCCTTTGTTTTGGCCTCCTCTTGTCTCTCGATCCTACCGAGAGACAAGATGGCGGCCGCTCCGGACTGTTTAGAATGTTGACAGACACAGGAGAGCCAATCAGATTCGCATCGCAAAGTTCCGTTACGCGAAAAGTACGCGAACTGGAGCGCTACCCGGTGCGCTGTTACAGATATATATCTTTTTTTGAACGTTAATTTCTCAAAATCCACTGAAGCACATATATTGAGACCTAGCAAAGGCACATCGGGCTAACAGTCCCTACAATTTTGCCAAGTTTCGTGCAAATCCATTCAGCCGTTCGGGCTAAAAGTGAGGCCAACCGCCCTATGGAAATTAACATGGGAAAAACGCGTTTTGGGACCCCCCTTTTTTCTCGGCCCCCCCTTGACGAACCCCCCCAAATTTTCAGGGGCTGCTCAGAAACAAAATGTGCCATTTTCCTGAAAATTTCAGCCAATTCCGTCCACAAACGCCAAAGTTATTAGACATAGAATTTTCAGAAATCCCATAGGGAAAAAATCCTAACTATATATACCTACTGGCGACCGCCAGTAGGTAATATATATATATATATATATATATATATATATACACACAACTCCCTTTACGGAAAGCAGTACGCACTCGCAGGATCTTCATATGTTCTCAGTTTCTTTTGATTTCACCAGCAGTATCCAGCATTAAAATGGTAATTTTTAATGCTGGATACTGCTGGTGAAATTAAAAGAAACTGAGAACATATGAAGATTCTGTGAGTGCGTACTGCTTTCCGTAAAGGGAGTTGTGTGTAAATGAATTTCGGCGGGGCGCTGCCGAGAAGTACTCACCGAGATAAGAATCGCCAGGGGTCTACAAGTGCGAGCCAAGTTGTGGGAATATATATATATATATATATATAAATATATATATATATATATATATATATATATATATATATATATATATATATATATATATATATATATATATATATATATATATATATATATATATATATATATTCACTGAAAAAACTATAGGTTATAGACCATATATAGTGAGGAATTCGCATTTACAAAACCTTATTTTACTCACACAAAACCATTGAAATTCCATATATAGTTAGTTGCACTAACTATATATCGCGCACCCGCAATCCACTGCTGATGATGTCACATATTACATCATTCATGACATGGTCAGTGACATCACTGATGACATCACTGATGACATCTCAAATGACATCACTGATGACATCTCAAATGACATCACTGATGACATCACTGATGACATCTCATTTGACATTACTGATCACATCACTGATGATATCATTCATGTGATAATACGATGAACCTCTTCAGACTCTAATATAACCTTAGATACAATCAGTGTAAACAGACACTCACAGACTGTCACTCATCCATGGAGTTACTCACACACCTAGTCAGTCATGCAAAGAATCAATCACACCTCCATTTCCTCAACTATACAGTTATACAAACTTTACTTATTCAAACATATACTAACACATATTTACTCTCTTATACAATCCCTGATACAAGTTCACAATGATCCATACAGCCACTCACACATTCACTGGCTCTTATGCACAGTTATTTATATACGTCAACTCTCACATGTACTGTGTTTTACATATGTACTTACTTTGACATGTAGCACTGAGATATCCATTCACTCACTAATACACTCATGCACACAGTCAACCGCCCATACAGCTGTTTCCACATGCACTTTTGAAACCATACATCTAGTGAATCAACTGCTCACACATCTATGCACAGAGTCATACACCTCCCAGCCACCCACACACACACTCAGTCTCCCATACAAATACTTGGGCAACCAATCAATAACCCATATAGTTACTCATATAGCTACTTATCAACACATGCAACAGTTTACAGAACAACAGACATAATGATGCACAAATTAAGACAGTTTAGTCACTAACCCATGCACTCAGTGAGACACATTTAATCACTCACTCATACAGTCAGTCATGCACCTACTAAATCGTTCATCCAGACACTTATACATCCACTCATTCTTCAATATGTAAGACATATTTTAACTTTACAGAAACATACAGTCACTGGATGTTGTCATCAGTGATGTCATCAGTGATGTCATTTGAGATGTCATCAGTGATGTCATCAGTGATGTCACTGACCATGTCATGAATGATGTAATATGTGACATCATCAGCAGTGGATTGCGGGTGAGCGATATATAGTTAGTGCAACTAACTATATATGGAATTTCAATGGTTTTGTGTGAGTAAAATAAGGTTTTGTAAATGCGAATTCCTAACTATATATGGTCTATAACCTAAGGTTTTTTCAGTGAATTTTCAGGGTTTTGTAAATGCTAATTCCTAACTATATATGGTCTATAACCTATGGTTTTTTCAGTGAATTTTCAAGGTTTTGTAAATGCTAATTCCTAACTATATATGGTCTATAACCTATGGTTTTTTCAGTGAATATATATATATACATACATATATAAACATATATCATCTGTATATCTATATAAATACAAACATAAATGCATGCATACATATACTTATATGCATACAGATGCATGTTATTTACATGAAAGTTGAAAAAACACTAATAAAAGCAAAGCTAAAAAGCCACCTCATTACAAACAGAATGGCTTTAACTTAAACGAGGGCGAGATCTATTACATTTTCAATGCTTGTTTACTTTGGTTCCATCAAGAAGGCATTCAGATGTGTCACACATTTGCCATAAATTCTGAATGTTAGCACTCTAGTTGCACATTAGATCACTGTAGTAAAGCTACTGCTCACCAGGGACGTCTGCTGCTGGTATTCAAAGTGCATGTTTCAGTCTGCACGTCAGAATTTTTTTAATGAAATAGAAGAGGATTTGAGTAGTCACTCAAAATTATCCCTAATTTTTCTTTCTGAAGCACTAATCATACTTTCTATGGCAAAATTAACCCCCTCATGTTGTTCCTTTTTAAATTGAGTGTTTTCAGGCTTACCACTTCATTCCAATCAAGATGGCTTCAGGTGTGCCATACCTTTGTAATAAGTAAGACTGTTAGCGCTCTAGTTGTTCTTTAGAACACTCTGGGACATTCTGTCATTGGGCTATACTTGGGCTACATCTGGGTGATATTTGGGCTACATTTGGGCTCTTTTGTCTCTGGTGGCCATTTTGAGAGACTGCATGTCAGAATTTTTTAATGAAATAGAAGAGGATTTGAAAAGTCAATCAAAATGTGCCCTAATTTTTCTTTCTGCAGCACTAATAATTCCTTCTATTGCATAATATACCCCCTCATTGTGTTCCTTTTTAAATTAAATGTTTTAAGAGTTACCACTTTATTCCCATCACGATGGCTCCAGGTGTGCTATACCTTTGTAATAAGTAGGACTGTTAGCGCTCTAGTTGTTCTTTAGAACACTCTGGGACATTCTGTCATTGGGCTATACTTGGGCTACATCTGGGTGATATTTGGGCTACATTTGGGCTCTTTTGTCTCTGGTGGCCATTTTGGGAGACTGCATGTCAGAATGTTTTAATGAAATAGAAAAGGATTTGAGAAGTCACTCAAAATGTGCCCTAATTTTTCATTCTGCAGCACTAATCATACTTTCTATGGCAAAATATACCCCCTCATGTTGTTTCTTTTTAAATTAAATGTTTTAAGAGTTACCACTTTATTCCAATCAAGATGGCTTCAGGTGTGCCATACCTTTGTAATAAGTAGGACTGTTAGCGCTCTAGTTGTTCTTTAGAACACTCTAGGAGGCTGCAGTAGAACACAAAGGAATCAACTGACAGTCTCTGTCCTTGTTGGATGTACATGTTTTACTGAGAATGTCAGACTTCATTTTCACATGACTGAGAAAGATAATGTGAATTTACAGAAATATGCTTTCAGTTTAGCTTATAGATCCCCTTCCAAACCACTGTGGGAAAATCATGAGATATTAGTTTTCTTTCAAACAATATTCATGATATCACAGCAGAAGGTTTTTTCACATGGTAAAATCACCTTAGAACCCACCACAATTCCTAAAACGAGTATGGTACCATCAACAAATGATTTATAATGTAACTAAAGTCCTAAAACCCTCTATTAACTACAATGCTTTTTAATGAGGTGCTATCATGTATATTGGTCCCAAGATGGCTGCCAACACTTCTTGGATGAAGTGCTGACAGCCAATCAGATCAGATGTGTGGTTAGGCTCGCCCAGATATATATCTTTTTTTAAACCTAAATTACTCAAAATCCACTGGAGCACATATATTGAGACCTAGCAAAGGCACATCGGGCTAACAGTCCCTACAATTTTGCCAAGTTTCGTGCAAATCCATTCAGCCGTTCGAGCTAAAAGTGAGGCCAACCGCCCTATAGAAATCAACATGGGAAAAATGCGTTTTGGGACCCCCCTTTTTTCTCGCCCCCCCCTTGATGAAACCCCCCCAAATTGTCAGGGGCTGCTCAGAAACAAAATGTTCAATTTTCCTGAAAATTTCAGCCAATTCGGTCCACAAACGCCAAAGTTATTAGACATAGAATTTTCAAAAATCCCATAGAGAAAAAATCCTAACTATATATACCTACTGGCGACCGCCAGTAGGTAATATATATATAGTAGGTAGTTGTAGTTAGGATTATTTTCAATAGAAAATCTCAATATTGTATTGTGAATAACTTTGCCGCCGGTTGAGGAATCTGCCTGAAAATTTCCTCAAATTTGCCTCGCGGCGCCCCGGTCCTTCCCTGAAAGTTTGGGGGGATTTGTCAAGCGGGGGTCGAGATAAAAGGGGGGTCCCAAAACGTGTTTTCCCCATGTTAATTTCCATAGGGCGGTCAACCTCACTTTTAGCCCGAACGGCGGAATGGATTTCCACCAAACTTGGCAAAATTTTAGGCACTGGTAGCCCGATGTGCCTTTGCTATGTCTCAAGGTATGTGCTCCAGTGGATTTTGAGTAATTTAGGTTAAAAAAATATATATATGTATGGCCGCGCTCCGGTACGCGCACCGGGGAGAGCTCCGGGCGCGCCACGCGACTTGCGCGCAGAAAGCTGATTGTCTTTTGGGTGTCTGTAAACATTCCAAACAGTCCGGAGCGGCCGCCATCTTGTGTCTCGGTAGGATCGAGACACAGGAGGTGGCAAAAACAAAGGGGGAATTGACCATAAGGGGGCAGAGTAGACCCCCCTGACCCCCTAGGTTTGATGTGGGGGCTATAAAAGGGACCGCAGGATAAAAAATAAAAAAAATAAAAAATTCAATTTGCGCGGGGGGGGGGCGCCTGGTACACGCACCGGGGAGCGGACCAGGGAGCGTACCATGGTAAAAAAACAGTGAAACAGTAACATAATAATTTAAAGTGCTTAGAGGTAGTGATGCATTGCTGGCGTGTGTCACAAAAGGGATGCAACTCGAGTAATGCATCCTTTCACATGGGGCCAGCCCCATGTGAAAGGGCCTGCGTCATTCTTACGCCTGCTGTGAGGCAGGCGCAAGATTTTGACACAACAGTGTCCTAAAAGTGACGCAGTGAAATCTCATAGATTTCACTGCGTCACTTCTATGACTCTTTCTTGCGTCAATACGCCCCTTTGCATACATTACACCTGGCCAGGTATAATGTGAAAGGGCTTGCGTCAGTCTTTTCTTACCCTTCCACACCGCCGTTCTTTTACTACATTTTCTTCACTTATCCACATTCCCCATGTTCACTCTCCTTCTCCTCACTCTCGATCCCCACACTCACCTTCTTTCAGTCCCCCGAATTTGATAAGAATATAGCTCTTTTTTGAGAACTGGAGGTAGTTCTAAAAATAACTGTTTTTTTCTTCTTTTTTTATGTTTTTTTTCAGAGCAAAAACAAAAACAGGGAATGCAAAACTGCTCAACAGGAGCAAAAAAATGGGAAAAATTAGGGCTAAGAAAGGCAGCGGTGTTCTTGCCTCTTGCGTGCAATGAGCTTGATGCTTTGCTCACCATAGCAAAGCAGTTCATCGCATTGCTTGCACTTTATAGTAATGTCACTAAAAACAGGTTGAATGTTCGGAATCATCTCCAATTCCGCTGCACGTCCTCTCCCTGATGTTGTGGCTCCTCCTGTAGATGTAGAGGCACCATCCCTTGGGGGATTACGTGCCAGGTCTCGGACACTCTCCCGGGCATAGTTCTGGGGGTGCCTGCGTTGGACGTGGCGAATCATTGTCGAATTGCCAAAACTGTACTGCCTTTTTGGGTCTCCTCGGGAAAGCACAGTTTGGCAGATTTTGCATTCTACTTTGGGAGCATTCACCTTTTTTAATCCTTCAGGTATTGAAAACAATTTCCAAATAAAATGTTCCTTGATCTTGGGCTGAGGAGGCTGAGTCCTCACTACTGCTGGATGGTCTAGCTGCCATTCTTTGCACAAAATGGTAGGACAGAAAAAAACAGGTCTTGCTGTCTCCAAAGTGAAAGAAGAAATTAAGGAAATGGGTGGGGTTTTCATTAGTTGTAAAAAAAACTGATAACAACCAATGAAAAGAGTTATTTTAAGGTCACATGACCAGGGCTTTCATCATTTGGAAACCAAAACTGTCCTGAACCAATAAAAAGTGTTATTTTTAGGTCACATGACCCGACGCTCTTACGCTACGTGCCCCGGGGCGCGCCCGGGCCGCGCCCAGGGGCGCGTCGCGTAAGCGCATCGGATGGTTATGTAGCGAGATTGTATGCGCTCGAGTGCTTCCGGGTGCGCTTACGTCGTGCGTATCACGCGGACGCGGCTACGCGATATGTCAGGATGATGTTTTCGTTCGCGGCAATAGCGCTAACGGGACGCTCACCGGTGCACGCCCCGGGGCGTGCCGGAAAACTGCGCTTTCTGGTGCGCTCACCGGGGCGCGCACCGGGAGCGCTCCAGGGCAAAAAAAAAATAATAAATAAATAAATATGAACAATATACATTAAAAAAATTGTATTACATAAATATACAATATAGGATTCATTATAAAAAATATTACATTTCATACCTATAAAAAATTTGCTATTAAAAAACCTTTGAAATTCACTGAAAAAAACATAGGTTTGAGGCCCTATATATAGTTAGGAATTAGCATTTAAAAAACCTATGAAATTCACTGAAAAACCCATAGGTTTCACACCAGTTATAGTTAGGAATTAGCATTTAAAAAACCTATTAAATTCACTGAAAAAACCATAGGTTTCACACCAGTTATAGTTAGGAATTAGCATTTAAAAAACCTATGAAATTCACTGAAAAAACCATAGGTTTCACACCAGTTATAGTTAGGAATTAGCATTTCAAAAACCTATTAAATTCACTGAAAAAACCATAGGTTTCACACCAGTTATAGTTAGCTGGAAATGTTACTGACATAAAACCATAGAAATTCCAACGTTATAGTTAGTTGGACTTACTATAACAAGCGCGCCTGCAATGCACTGCTGATGACGTCACATATTACATCACTCATGACATCGTCAGTGACATCACTCATGACATCACTGATGACATCATCCTTGTGACAGAGTGACAGACCTCCTTTCAGTGTAATGTAACCCTTGAAACACATATTCAAAAATATAAACTAACATTTTCAAAAAAATGGAGATACCCATACCAGTTACAACAACCAATTCAGTAATTCCACCATCTATATACACATCCACTCATTCACCAACAGTTTTATATAGTCACTTATACATATACTCACTCATCATATGTAGTGATACATCTATACATCCTGTTATACACCGACAGTCATCCAAAAGTTACTCACACACATACTCACACATGCAAAAAAACTATTGAACATCCATTTATTTGCATATACAACTATACACACACTACCTCCTTACTTCTAAGGAAACTTACACATACTTACTCTCTTAAACAATCACTTATAGAAACACATACTTATTTAAACAGGAACTCTTACAATCTCTTACTCTCACATATACTCACTTATATACATCAAAACTCACATACACTAGATTAAAATATGTGTTGTTACTAATAAAGACAATAGTGAGACAGTCATTCACTCACTAACACACACATATACACACTCATCCACCCATACAGTCCTGCACATATACTGTCTTAAAAACACATACAAACAGTGAGTCAGTCACCAACCCATGCAGCCACTTATACACAAAGTGAAACACTGATACATATATTTCAATATTTAAACATTACTCGCTAATATATGTATTCAATAAAATACACTTAATAAGGCAGTTAACCAATTATTATTTTTTTAAAAAAAACATCCATTTACACTCTTATTTAACCATTTATTCTTCCATCAACCTTTACAAATACATATATAAAACATATTTATTTTTCCTAAAGACACACATTCACTGGATGGTGTCATCAGTGATGTCATGAGGGATGTCACTGACGATGTCATTAGTGATGTAATATGTGACGTCATCAGCAGTGCATTACAGGCGCGCTTGTTATAGTGGGTCCAACTAACTATAACGTTGGAATTTCTATGGTTTTATGTCAGTAAAATTTCCAGCCAACTATAACTGATGTGAAACCTATGGTTTTTTCAGTGAATATATATATATATATATATATATATATATATATATATATATATATATATATATATATATATATGGTAGAGCAAATTGCGCAAGCGCTTTGGTGAGGGCTCACCGCAGCCTCTTAACCTCCGGTTTGTTTGTGGCTCCCAAGCAAGGATTGAAGACTCCCTCTTTCATTAAAAGAATGTCCGACGCGTTTCGGGGCCAAAAACCTGCCCCTTCTTCATGGACTTAGGAAAGGAAGACACCAGGCCCCGAAACGCATCAGACATTCTTTTAATGAAAGAGGGAGTCTTCAATCCTTGCTTGGGAGCCACAAACAAACCGGAGGTTAAGAGGCTACGGTGAGCCCTCACCAAAGCGCTTGCGCAATTTGCTCTACCATATATATATATATATATATATATATATATATATATATATATATATATATATATATATATACTCCCAAGTACTTGTGTACAGCTACCGCGAACTCCTAAGCAGCGGGCACGTCGTCGAGCAGAGCATCCAAGCTTGGTCCGTACAATCAAATACCCCCTCCTCAGCAATCAAGGAATGACGACGCCATGTCTTGACAATTCATTAAGATTTTAATCAGCTGACGATTAAAATCTTAATGAATTGTCAAGACATGGCATCGTCATTCCTTGGTTGCTGAGGAGTGTGTATTATATATATATATATTAAAAAGAAGCAAAAGCGTTTCCCTGTTTCTGGAGTGTTATGTATATATAACACGTAGAGTGTTTCTGACATTCTGCCTGTCTTTTGGTAAATAAATTACTGCTGTTTGAAAAGCCTGTATTGGTGTCCGTGTCTGCTGTGCTTGAAAAGCTGTGGCGTTTTGTTGGATATATATATATATATATATATATATATATATATATATATATATATATATATATATATATATATACATATATATATTCAGTCCTCGGTTTCCGGTTTTGAAATACTGGGTTGTCGCGGTCAGTCCGAGCCAGAATACCAGAAATTCTTGATATGCTCTTCACAAGTACCCGTTTTTTTCAGGAACTACTCAGACAACCAGATTGCTGCAATTCATTTATTAGCAAGTAAGAAACAACGCGTTTCGGCTTAACACCTTGATCAGGCTCGTACATACATTTAATCGCCATGAATAAATACACCTCAAAGTCTTCATTAGACAACGGACTCACCCACACAAGTGCATAAATATAAGAGCAGCTGTTGCAGCCATCTTTGAAGATCACGCTACCCATGGTATGTGTCACATCTATTGTCCATATTTAGTTTAAATTGTTCTTTGACTGCAATCCAAACAATTGTTCAAATTATACATCAAATATATGGTCAAATATTCGATTAATATGCATGCTTCACTCGTATGCAGTGCCAAGCAATAATCTTACAATTGATTACATACCATTAAATAATTGGAGTATGACTCGCCAGGAATACAAATAATTATTGTAGATACACGCATAATATTCTCCTTAATATTGTTAGGTGTTTCGTGTCTGTGGACATTACAAGTTTACTGCCCCTCACGCATGCTATTAAGCGTGTTGATAGGCGGGTACCAGTGACGTCAGATCGTGTTCTTGAACGTCAATCAATAAAGATATAATATTCAAAGATCTGCCAGTTGTGCTCCAATGGGCAGTATTACACTACATAATAACATACTTATTCCTGATGTCATTCTTCATTTGAGAAGCCAGGTTTGAGTCCCTTCCTGAAGTCCACTAAAAGAGGGTGATGTTTGAAGGTGGATGGGAAAGGTGTTCCTGGATTTGACCGCAAGGTGGGAGAAGGATCATCCTCTGGTACAGTAGTATGGTGTTTGTGCGAAGGCGAGGTGAGCAGAGTGGAGGTTTCTGGGAGGCCTATGGAAGTTTCAGTGGCTTGTTCATGTATGGAGGTCCTTGGTCGTGGAGAGCTTTGTAGGTGTAGGTCAGAAGCAAGAAATTGCATTTCTTCTGGATGAGGAGCCAGTGGAGGTTTCTCAGCTGCTAGGAGATGTGGGTCCTTTTGGGCAAATTGACGATCAGTCTGGCTGCTGCATTCTGGATCGTCTGGAGTCATGAGTTCGCTGATGGTGCCTGCATAGAGTGAGTTGCCGTATTCCAGACGGTTTGTTATGAGGGCCTGCATCAATGTTTTCCTGGTGCCAATTGGTAGCCATTTGAAAATTCTGCAGAGCGTATTGAAGTAGGTTGAGGAGACAGTGTCATCCTGTCGTTTCATGGGGAGTTCACTGTCTAGAATGATGCTGAGGTTGCGGGCGTGATCTTTCAGAGGGTCATTCCAGAGGGAGGTGTGACTGCCATAGATCAGTACTTTGGTTTTGTCAGTGATTAGTTTCAGGAAGCTGTCTTTCATCCAGGCTATGTTCGTCATGCAGATGTGAAAGTTGGTTTTCATCATAGTAGGGTCTGTTGTGAGTGAGAGGATGAGCTGGGTGTTGTTGGGGTAGGAGACGATAGTGATGTCGTGGGCTCTGAAGATGTCTGCTAGCAGCTTCATGTAGATGTTGAAGAGAGTAGGACTGATGAACAAGCTTTGCCATGAAAACCGCGGCAGAGAGGCAACTCGTAATATGATTGGCAGGGCTGCAGCGTCCCGGCCAAGTGAAGTAGTGTGGCTCACTGGTTAGAGGCGGCAGACCCGAGAGCAGAGGACGGCCCGGGACCAGGGTTCGATTCCCGGCGCGGCAGGTTTCTGGACCAGGGTCAGCGGACTCGATAATTCTCTCGCCTCGGTGCCCACTCTGATCAGCGATCACACTCGGCAACTCTGGGCATTAGCTTGCCTCATCTTCACTAACGGCCCCACCAGACCGCCGGGGATGCCTGGTCTCACCCTGGAGATACCCATTAAGGGACCATCTCTCAGCGAAGCCAGGAAGGGTTTCACAGCGGTCGAAGCGCCTTGGGACCCTCCGGGTAAGTAGTGCGCTATATAAATGCCTATACATTTACATTTACATTTACATTTACATTTACATTTACATTTAACAATATTGCATCCTCAAGACCACGTACCACCAGCAGGGGTTGCTGATCACTGGCGGTAACAGCGATCCGATGGTGGTACAATCGCCCTACTTGTTATAGGGCGGTCAAACCACTAGTGCGGCGATAGCCACACTGCCACAGTGAGTTTGGCGGTCCATCGTACTGCCAAACTCATAATAAGGCCCTAACTGTTCTGTAGCTGCAGAGCTGCCTCCATACATTATTCACTAAAAATGGGAAAATAGAAAAAAAAGGCAAAATAAAACATGTCAATTGAAATCCAACAAAGCAATCCGCACACTTAAGGAACCATAACCCCCCAAATAGTTTTTAAAAAATGATATAAAAATGTAAAACTCTTACATAAAGTATAAAATAAATAATGCTATAAAAATATAGTATTATTTAAAATATACTAAAAAATTATATACATTTTTTTACAAACATATATGTGAAACAAGTGTATTAATGTACAGCAAATAAATGTACCACAATTCTAAAAATTAAAGAAAAATGTAAAAATTTACAACACTATTCAAACATTATTTACATTTTTTTATTTCATATTAGGGTGCTGATTAGGATGCTGGTTGGAATTTCCCCCGCCAAGTGATCGTGGATCCCTGGCAGTAGCAGTGGTCCACTGGCAGTCTGACCGTCATAGTCAGAAAATGGCAGCTTGACCCCCAGTCTGGCGGTCCATGGACCACCACCCCAACTACAGCATTCCAATAGACCACAATAGTCATAATAAAGCCCAAAGTTCTTTTTGTTTTGCTAATAACTTTGGCACTGTTTGACGAGTCTTCACAATATTTTTAAAACTAGTACCCAAGTTAGTTGAGTTGCTGTCTGGAATGTTTTGGGGTGATTCGTGAAGTGTGGGCCGAGGAGAAGGGGATGCCAATACGCTTTTTCCCCATGCAATGTCTATAGGGATGTTGCATTTTTTTAGGGACAACTACAGCCCGAACAACTGAAGGGAAGTACACCATATTTTGCAGAAGGGTAGATCTCGGTCTAGAAAAGACCTTTTGTTATTTTTGGTAAATGTGTTCAGTAGTTTGGGAGTTATTAAAGAATTAAATGTATATATATATATAGGCACCAGGATCCCATATATCCAAAGCTCAATTGGGAGACCAAACACTCACCCACTATTACTTTGCGTTAAAAAATAAAAGCATAGTAATTAACTGAAAAAACAAAGGTTACAGGGATGTTATAGTTAGGTTGACATTTTCCCCACACAAAACAATAGAAATTCAGCAGTTCTAATTATACTTAAAGTTATACTTATCTGAAAAAAATGTGACTCGTGCCATTAAGTAACTTTAGGCTACAAGATATAGTTTCTTAACATAAGTATAACTATAAGTATAACTATAACTGCTGAATTTCTATGGTTTTGTGTGGTAAAATGTTAACCTAACTACAACGTACCAGTAACCTTTGATTTTTTCACTAAAGGAATAAAATACAAAACAGAAAATTTTAAATATATATGTGAGGGTGTTTGTGTGTGCGTGGGTGTGTGTGTGTGTTCAAAATAAAGCAGAGAACTCTGGGTAATTCCCAAGATTAAGCAGAGAGCAGCTCCTGTCTAGAGCACCCTACAACACTCTGAACCTGCTTACCTCAAATGTCTGTTTTTCTATGAAAGTTTGTAAGCATATGATTAGCACAGTGTCATCCATGCCAAGAAAGAAAAGGACACATTTTGCCATTTCTACAGGAAAATCTTTAAGCATAGGATTAGCACAGTGTCATGCACGGCAAGCTGTAAAATGATAAAAGCCTTTTACCACTCCAAGCACAGTATTACAGCTTTGGATTGGTAAAATACCATCCAAGCCAACCTGGAAAAAATAAAAGCAACCCAGACACGTGTTTCACTATCATTATAGCTTTTAGAGAGGTTTAGCTTTGTCCAGACATAAGGGAGCACTCAGTATAAGTAAAAACAATACCCTTTCAGGCTTAGAGTGCCTCCTATATTATGCAAAAAAAGAAGAAGAGAACTATGGTTCTCAAGCTTAACTGGAGAGCAGCTCCTGTATAGATCACCCTACAACACCAGCAACACTGAATCTGCTCAACTCAAATGCATGTTTTTCTAGCACAATGTCATCCACGCCAATTAGTGAAATACCATCCATTTGTAGATTTCCCAACATTTGGATTGTTCTTTAATGTATTGTTTGTTTTCCCAATTTGTCCCATAATTGCTTTTTAGAGGGACTAATTGCCATATCTCTCTCTGTTCCCTCATTTTTTGCTCAATCAAAGAGGGATTAGGAGAATTGCGGTTCTGCTGTTGCCATGTTTGAATCCAGGTAACCTAGGGTTCGTGATATGATATCAATGTCAATATTATAGCAAAATAATTTTTACTAAAAGAAATAGTACATGAAATCAAATTCTAACTATAAATAATCAAATGATAAATGTAAACCATTATTTAAAATGATATATTTAATATATATAATGTATTCATATATTTATATAATCATTTATGATAACAGACAAATATGTAAATTAGCTTTCATTTCACCTTATTTATAACATTTAAAATCTATGTTTGACCTAAATAATAATCCATACTATTATTAATTTTTAGAAATACATGTAACTGTTTATTTGATTACACATAAATTTCATGGTAAACATACAATGTAAACATATAAAAAAAAATATGCAAAAATAAATCAAGATAATACATTTTAAAATGTAATCCTTAACTATCTTATACACAAACTATATAAAACCAGTGTAAAGTATTATTAACTTCTAAAGCAAAATAAAAATGTATATATTGCAATTACCTTTAAATAAAAAAAATATTTTGGAAATTAAAAACTGTAAACAAATATTATGTTAAACAAAACAAAAAGTAAATGTTCGAATTAAAAATGCTCATTTAAATTACAATCACTTATAAATAGAAAAAAACAAAACCTTAAATTTTAACCATTAAAAAGATTATAACATATCATATAAAATTTAACATCCACGCAATTTATTGTTCACTTATTTTAATAATCTCCACATACTTGTCAACTTATTCATTTTTTCTACCACGGACATTAGTTAGTATACAATTGTTCGTAAATGGTGTCACAATTCTGTTTTAGTACTATATCCGACAGTTGATATAAGTAGGTTTGCAGGGCAACTGTCTATTATACATTTTAGTGACAATGGAGAGCAAGACAACACATACATCATCCTCACTTTTATCATACCGTTGATGTCGGTGATGTCATATGTGATGCCCTTGATCTCGGGCAGTGCATGGGCTCCCTCTGTATGTATTCCATCTGTCCCAGACCTTCTCCCATTTCTTAGGGCACCCCCTACTCCATACACCGCACCAATCCAAGTCTCTCTTCCAGTCGCGAAGGTATGGAGTTGTCACAGCCCATCACATTTGTTCTATGTTGCATTTAGCTACCTTCATGCCTAGTGTGGCCCACATCTGGTCTGCTCAACTCAGGTTTATTGCTTCCCAGATATTAAGCAGGCATAGTTTGGCAAATGGTCCTATGTTTGTACCGGTGACTTCATTGATGCATGTTAATACCCCACTCCAGTATGTTTGGATGTTTGGGCATTCCCACAAAATATGAAAAAAGGTTCCTACTTGACCACATTTCCTAAGGCACCCTGTGTCTATCTGTCTGCCCATGTTTGCCCGTGTAGTGCGGGAGATGTAAACTCTGCAGAATTTTTAACTGTACTAATCGGAAGCGTAGTCTAATAGCAAACTCTTGCAGGGAGGCGAGGGCTTCAACTCAGTCCTCCTCCTCCAGAAGGTCTTCTAAATATGTTTCCTAAGTTTGCTAATAACAGCTTTAAAATTAGTGTTTGGCACGGGAAAGGGGGAGTTCTGCAGGATATAAAGTAAACTGGGCAGCGTCATCATCTTAAATAGTGCTACCCTTCCCAATAAGGACATTGGGAGAGATCTCCAGTGTCGAATATCACTTTTGAGGCATGTCAAGAGGACTGTCAGATCTTTGGCTATAAATATCTTAGGATCAGTTGTCTCATGGATGTCTAGGTAACAAAAACTTTCCTCGGCCACTCAGATCTCTAAGGCCAGTGGGAGGCACGGTGCCAGACCATGGAGGATGAACATCACCGATTGGGACTAATTAATTAAGTATCCGGAGTATTCCCCAAAAATCGTAAGAATATTAATTAGCCTGGGGACGGTGGACCTGATAGAAGTGATATGAAGAAGAATGTCATCTGCATACAATGATATTCTATCCTCCCAGTCCTCCATCGAGCGCAAACCCTGGATCAGGGGGTCTTCTCTGACCCATGCCGCCAGTGGCTCAAGGATCAAGGCAAAGATCAGGGGAGAGAGTGGGCAGCCCTGTCGTGTTTCTCTGTGGAATGGGAAAACATCAGAGACCCTACCATTAACTACCACTCATGTCAGGGGCTGCGAGTATAATAGTTGCAACCAGGATAGGAATTTTGGATAAAAGCTAATTTGGCGGAGCACAGCAAAAAGATATGGCCATTTAACAATAACGAAGGCACTCTCCCTTTTCTCTATGTAGGCTGCATGCAGCCTACATGGAGAAAATGCTTTCCCCATAGACGCCAGGCTGGGCGCCGTCCCCAACAATGACAACACTGTCATTGCAGCATTGTGATTGGTTTAGGGCAGGGGAGGGAGGCTGCCTGTTTCCTGTTAAGCAGGACCCGGCCAGGACCTGGGATGGCGCTGTGACACGGGGAAGGTACTTTTTTTCTTTAATTAACACTTGCGAACCCCCGCGCTGCCCGCACCCCCGCGCGAGTAATCATGGCTATGGTGACTGTAATGGGGGGGCGAGAGTTCTGGAGGGTGTGTGTTATATGGCAGAGAGGAGCACTGTGAATTGAGCCCGGGGAAAGCAGTGTGCCTGGTACAAGGGTTAGCCAATATGTCTGTTACTCGGGGGAGATAGCGTGCTAGTAGTACAGAGCTGTCGAGCGTAGGCGCAGTAGGGCTTGGCCCAGGTAAACAACCATTACTTTGCATCTTTTACTTCGCACTTCTTTTACTTAGCATCTTTTACTTAGCAATGTCTTTTACTTAGCATGTTTTTAATTAGCATGCCTTTACTTCGCATATGCCTTTACTTAGCATATGCCGTTACTTCGCAGGAGAAGAGTGGACCACGGGCAGAGAGAGGTATGTGGGGCAGTGTATTTAGGGTGGTGTAGTAGTGTATGTGTAGTGTAGAGTGTTGTGTTTTAGGGTTTAAGGGTAGTGTTGTAGTGTATGTGTAGTGTAGGGTGTAGTGTTTTAGGGTTTAGGGTAGTGTAGTAGTGTATGTGTAGTGTAGGGGGTAGTGTTTTAGGGTTTAGGGTAGTGTTGTAGTGTATGTGTTGTGTAGGGGGTAGTGTTTTAGGGTTTAGGGTGGTGTTGTAGTGTAGGTGTAGTGTAGGGGGTAGTGTTTTAGGGTTTAGGGTAGTGTTGTAGTGTATGTGTAGTGTAGGGGGTAGTGTTTTAAGGTTTAGGGTAGTGTTGTAGTGTATGTGTAGTGTAGGGTGTAGTGTTTTAGGCTGTAGGGTACTGTTGTAGTGTATGTGTAGTGTAGGGTAGTGTTTTATGCCCACATGCATCAAACTCCCGTTTTGCGATTCCAAATTTGCGTTTTTCACCGAATCGCAAATAAGGAATCTCAAAACGGGATGCATCATTGAAAGTGCACAATATTTGCGATTCGGTAAAAATCGCAATTTTTACCGAATCGCAAATATTATGCGAATTCCAATTTGCGATTTCACAATTCCCATTGATTCCTATGGGCCAGCCCATAGGAACCAATGGTAATTGCGAATTCGCAAATTGGAATTCGCAAAATGTTGATGCATTCCATGGGTGCAGGGGGGGGGGTCCAAAGGACCCCCCCCTGCACCCCTGAAATGTATTTTAAAATGGATGTTTCACACACACATGTCCTAAGGACATGTGTGTCTGTAACATGACAGTGTTTAAAATGCTAATTTGAGCATTTTAAACATTTTTCGCAAATTACCACGAGGTTCAACCTCGTGGTAATTTGCACTTGCAATCTTCAAATTCGCAATTTTTTTAAGAATGATGCATTGCATTTAAGGAATCGCAAAATTGCGATTCCTTAAATGCAATCGCATTTTAGAAAATCGCAAAATTAGCGATTTTCAACAAAAACAAATGATGCATCTCAAAAAGCATTTTTGGAATCGCAAACGGCCGATTTTAAGGAATCGCACCGTTTGCAACTCCAAAAATGCTTGATGCATGTGGGCATTAGTGTTTTGGGAAGTGTAGGGGGTGTGGAGGGTAGTGTTGCTGTGTAGGGAAAAAATAAAAAAAAGAATATTTATGCGTAGTAAAATCCTGCGAAGTAAAGTACTGCTAAGTAATGCCTATTTAATGCATTTTAATGATTTTGCGTATTAAAGGTATGCGAAATAAAAAACTGCTATGTAAAGGCATTTGCGAAGTAAAAACTTCATAGTAAAGGCATGCTAAGTAATAGCATGCTAAGGGGCACATGCATCAATATTGCTATTTGCGATTCCTTAATTGCGAAAAATAAGGAATCGCAATTAAAGAATTGCAAACTGCAATGCATCAAGAAATTACTAAAAAAATACGATTTCTTAAAATTCCTTAATTGCGATTCTCTAATTGAGAATCACAATTAAGGAATACCTCCCCATCCATTCCTATGGGCCTAGAGGCCCATATGAATGAATGTGAAGACATTCTTAATTTGCGATTCTCCATTAGAGAATCGCAAATTGAGAATGCAATTTCAAGGGTGCAGGGGTGTCCAAAGGACACCCTGTTGCACCCCTGAAATCTGCCTATAAGTACATCTTGCACACACATGCCCCAAGGGCATGTGTGTGTGTAAAATGGAACTTTGAAAAATGCACTTTAGTGCATTTTTCAAAGTTTTCGCAAATTACCATGAAGGTCAACTTCATGGTAATTTGCTCCCCTTATTTGCGAATTCGCAAATTTTTTAAGTTTGATGCATTGCAATTAAGGAATCTCAATTTGAGATTCCTTAAATGCAATTGCAATTTAAGAAATCCCAATTTTGCGATTTCTTAAATTGCGAAAAAAGACATAAATGGTGATGCATCCCAAAAATTTAAATTGCATTCGCAAACGGCCGAATTTTGCGATTCGCACCATTTGCGAATGCAATTTACAATGATGCATGTGCTCCTATGCAGGCGCACAACACCCATTGAACTCACCGGGCTTCAGCCCCCCCCCCCCGTCGTGTGTGGCAGCCCGGGATGAGACAGATCCCGGGCACACACAGAGCCGCACCCGAATGTTTCACAGGTCTTTAAAAGACCATTTGAATGTTAATTAGGCCTTGCAATTGTTTCACCCCTTCTAAGAGCCCCTGCAGCTCCACTCTGCCTACTGATTAAAAGGTTCAGCCCCCCCCCACCGAAATTTTTTCTTAGCCCCCCCGAAATTTGGCTCTCGTTGCGCCTCTGCCCCTATGTAACGTCATACATCCCTTGGTCCATGCTTGATAACCACTGATTATATACATTGTTGCATTTTTAAATGGACTGTAGTTATTTTACTCGATTTGAGTATCTTGGAAACCTGGAAGCAATCTGGCCTTCCTGGGCCTACATTGGATATTTATGGCCTGGCGCGTCCGGACTGTTTGTCTGTGTCTGGAGCACGCTGCGTGTCTGTGGACATGAGTGGGCTGGGCAGCGACTGCATCTGTCAGCGGTAGCCTCAGGGCTGTGGCTGTCACAAAACCTTTGACTAGACGCTTGTGTCGGTTTGCCTTTGCAATGCATAGTGTGTCTTTTACATGTTCTGTGGGAGGGTGCTACAGAGCACAGGGAAAAGCTCAGAAGGGGCTCTGACCTGTCTGTGGTTGAGGAATCTTTTTTTTCTGTATTATTTTGCCATTGAAGTCAACGGAATTGTATACCGCACATTCGGCCATCTGTATGGTCTCACAGCGCTTTTGGCGGTTCAGAGAGCTTCCCACACATTTCAGTGTTACTTTGGCAAATAAACTAAGGTTGGGTTCCACTTGTAATGGTGTGTTCTGGCCATGCTCATTGTTGAGCTGTAGGTGGGCCCACTTTGTTCTGGTGAGCATAGAGATCAGTTTTTTTGTGCAGATTTATACAGCGCAAACTTGACCCGAAGGTATTGGAGCGCTTTACATGAGCACCAGTAATACCTTACACAAGAGCACATAGGCACGGGGAGATTACGTGGTTTGCCCAGAATCAAAGGATGCTGAGCCGACGCCGAGGCCCGAAGCTGTGACTGGCCCTTCTGCATGACCATGGATGATCCAATGTAATCTATACAGCCATGGAACGTATTCTATAGAACTGTGGACTACCTTTTCCAGCAGCTCCTAAACCATGGCCCTGAGACCAGTTCTGGTCTGACTTTGTGTGCAGTAATATGTTTGTTATAAGAGGGAGGAATGAAACAGTTAGCGCTTGGGCATGCAGATTTTCCATAGTAAATGCTAATGTCATCGCCTAAGATCGTTGCCACTGTTTGTAAAGCCTATTCCTTTTTTTTTTTTTTTACTTTTTTTTATTACAAGCCGTAGGAAGAAAAAATACATTGGTACATTAATTTAATTAGGCATACATTAGACAAGAATTTACAACATCCAAGAGACAACCCTAGACAATAAAATGCCACAGCGATATTACAAAAACTACAATAATGCACAACTAGCCATATCGATATAAAAATACTATTAGAGAGACAACTAATATTATGCTTCAAAATTCACTCTTACCCAGTCCAAAGATCAGGGCTTGATCCATCACCGTTATTTATCTCACTGCACCATCCCAGCTCAGAACCTGGCTATATGCAAATCAGTCTGTCCCTGGCCCAGTGCATCATGGGAACAGGGCAGACTAAACTATCAAGCCAATTCTTCACCAGAAAGGAGACAAGCTACCGGGGACCATTTCTGGCATTTCAGCCGTCTTCGGCCCGGCTTGATTGAATCCTGATGGTGCAGTGAGAAAGGGACTCATGTCTGAGTGTACCCTGCCACACCTATAGTGGCCAAAAACGATTCAGAAAAGGGGGTGGTGATGAACAGAGTGTCTGAATTAAGCAGACCACTCTTACCCAGTCCAAAGATCAGGGCTTGATCCATCACCGTTATTTATCTCACTGCACCATCCCAGCTCAGAACCTGGCTATATGCAAATCAGTCTGTCCCTGGCCCAGTGCATCATGGGAACAGGGCAGACTAAACTACCAAGCCAATTCTTCACCAGAAAGGAGACAAGCTACCGGGGACCGGTTTCTGGCATTTCAGCCGTCTTCGGCCCGGATTGCTTGAATCCTGATGGTGATGGTGCAGTGAGAAAGGGACTCATGTCTGAGTATACCCTGCCACACCTATAGTGGCTAAAAACGATTCAGAAAAGGGGGTGGTGATGAACAGAGTGTCTGAATTAAGCAGACCACTCTTACCCAGTCCAAAGATCAGGGCTTGATCCATCACCATTATTTATCTCACTGCGCCATCCCAGCTCAGAACCTGGCTGCATGCAAATCAGTCTGTCCCTGGCCCAGTGCATCATGGGAACAGGGCAGACTAAACCACCAAGCCAATTCTTCACCAGAAAGGAGACAAGCTACCGGGGACCGGTTTCTGGCATTTCAGCCGTCTTCGGCCCGGCTTGCTTGAATCCTGATGGTGCAGTGAGAAAGGGACTCATGTCTGAGTATACCCTGCCACACCTATAGTGGCCAAAAACGATTCAGAAAAGGGGGTGGTGATGAACAGAGTGTCTGAATTAAGCAGACCACTCTTACCCAGTCCAAAGATCAGGGCTTGATCCATCACCGTTATTTATCTCACTGCACCATCCCAGCTCAGAACCTGGCTATATGCAAATCAGTCTGTCCCTGGCCCAGTGCATCATGGGAACAGGGCAGACTAAACTACCAAGCCAATTCTTCACCAGAAAGGAGACAAGCTACCGGGGACCTTTACCAAACAAAACATCTCTGAGCTCCTTCCTTAAACACCGAAGTAGTAGCTCCCAGTGGTGACTAGGTTTTCCACACTGGTAAGGAGGACCCATATGATGAAGCATGTCACCTCCGGGTGAGTGAGGGTTCTTATCCTTAAGGGATGTCTTCCCCAGTGATTTTCACTTGTAGTTAACTTTTGAAAGAGACATTACGTATTTGCTTAAATAAACATGTTTGAGGCTACAGGTGTATATTTTGGTATTTAGTCTGTATGAGGGAACGTACACCTATAGGTCTATAAACTATCCCTTCTGACCCCCAATCTACGGTAGTGTTACATAACATTTATCATCATCACCCAGCTAACAAAGACGTTCCTGCCTTTCTCCCTACCCCCTTTTCCCCTGCCTTCTTTATTGAGAGGGGGAGATATTTGTACCACTAGAGAGACTTAGGGAAAGGCCGGGATTTTCAACAAGTCCACATTTCCACCTAAGCTTGACAGTTTGCCATGCACCACAAACTCAGGCATGGACTCGGCGATGAGAATCTGCTCCAATAAATGGTTCAAGTTGTTTCTAATATTTCAGTCAGATCTCATTGCCAACAGCAAAGAATGTGAATTATTTTTTAAATCACATTACTCTGATTTTGACACCACCCTAGACCACAACAAACACTACTATAATATCCTTCTCCACTTTGAGTCTTGGCAATAGTCCTTGAAGAAATCCACCCACAGGTTTGCATTCTTTCCCTGCTAGTAGCTCCTGAGAGGTACTTAGACCGTTTTCCCAGCTCCAGTCATTGAGTGCCAAGTGTCATTTCTCGTCTAAAGCATTTTCTTACTAATCCCGCCAAAGTTACTTTCATACTTTTCCCACCACACAAAAGAGATTTTGGCGTGAGCCACACCTTCAACCATTAATAAGAGCCTTAATTAGCCTATTATGATTTATTCATGGCACACTTTAAAGGAATCTTAAAAAACTGTTTGCTGTGCAATCTACCCACACCAGTCTATTCCCGTTGAAGCAAGGTAACCAAGATTTTTAACTACACATCGGGCACTCCAAAACTTGATGTCGTAGGACGCATTGCAGTTGATGCATTGGCTGCTGCTTTCTCTCAAGATCTAAGGGAAGAGTTAAAGGATGCCTTTTGTCTTGTGGTAAATTGATTGAAGGCTACTTCAGCATTAATTGATCTAACAACTCAGATTGATGAAGAAATGCAGCAGCATATTGGAGAGGATAGAGGTGTGTCTCATTTCGTATGGAATGCTTCCAGTTCCGCAGAGGATACAGGAATTTCCAAGAGCGATGAATCCTTGCAAGTGGGAGCAGAGAGAAGAACCCTCACTTCACAGGGAAAAGGGCGCCACTGAAAACATTTTTTTTTATATTGTACGTCAATGTCACAGCATTTATGCTCATCCCTATAAGAACAAGCACTGGCATAGCCAATAGGTCTCGCCTTCGGGACCTTATAAGTGTTTAGACATGCAGCACATTATCCGGTTAATAATCCGGCCACATAATTTTACGCCCTATGATGTTTAAGGACGCGATCCCTGTGTGTCATGGACAGAAACATGCTTTGTAATGTATCGTGGCAACACTGGGCTGCAGAAGTCAGTGCAGACTATCAGTCTATGCAGTTCGACCAGTGGAGATGTCTGTTAAAAAAACTCATGTGGTAAAATGAAGGCGTGTGCAGATGGTGGCAACACATCATACTGTAAGTTTACCAGCCGGAACATGTGAGGGTTTGGGCGAGCGGAGGAGACGTCTTCAGGAAGAGGGGAGCAGAGGGTTTTAGAAGCAGGACCGGGAACGGAAGGGGACCAGGGGGTGGGGGGTGGGGGTAGCAGGTGTATGTAGAAAAGGGAGGAGAGGAGAGAAGTGAGGAGTATCGGGAGGAGGAAAGTGTGGGAGAGGAGGAGGGGAAGAGAGGATATTTGGGGAGGGCGGGAGCGAGGATCAGAGGAAGGGTGGGACGTGGGAGAAGGAATCAGAAGGAGAGCTCCAGAGAGGGTCTGTGAATAGAGAATCATGTGGAGGGGATATGAGTGGATGGTGGGGAGAGAATTATCAGGGTTCAGGGGAATAAGGGCAGGTGTGTAGGAAGAGATAAAAGGCTAGGAGGAACAGGAGAGGGAAGGGGGCGGGAGGACAGGTGTGCAGGAAGGAGAGAGGCCAGGGAATGACAGACGGGCAGAGAGCGGGTGGTTCGAGAGGGGGCGAGTGAGGATTAGTGAAGGGGGAGCCAGGGAATGGTAATGGAGCAGGAAGTGGCGAAAGGGAATGAGAGGGGGAGGGGGGCAGAGACCAAAACTAAGCTTTATCAAGTCCCAAACACACAAAAGTCTGCATAATGCAGTTGTTTTTTATCGACAGAAGGAATCAGCACATGGACTATTCAGTTTATACCCTGAAAGGTGGCAATGCTATTACTTCATGCTTATTATTAATGCCATTAACCAATGTTTAATTTGTGCTGGTGTTTACTAGTACTTTGCACTGGCACCCACTTCTAACTACCGGGATATATTGAAGAGAGTCCACAAAATGGTGGTGATGTATGTCTATTTTTATCACATCACATCAGTGTTATGTTATGTTATGTTATATATTGATTTGCAACGCGCACTGTTAGTCAAGACTGTCCTGGCGCGGAAGAGAGACCTAGTGTCAGATGAGAACAGTGGAGCTAGAACGCTTGCTGAAATAGATGAGTTTTGGGAAGTTTTTTTAAACTAGTCAGGTTCGGCGTGTGCCTCAGAGCGTCCGGTAAGTTGTTCCACAAGGAGGCAGCTCTAACCGCCAGAGATTGGCCACCTAGACGAACCCTCTTGAACCTAGGAATCAATTTTATATGTATTTTAATGACAAAACTAGCACTTCCAGGCCATTTCTACAGTTTGAGTTGAGCTGGAATAACCAAAAAAGTCACACATGCTTGAGTGTGACCGTTAATAGGCCCTCCTGGCACTTGCAATCAGCAGCAGTAGCAGCTGCAGTGGACTTCTGCAAAATACTTCGGGACCTAGCACTTAACTTTGTACAAATTAATCACTGCTATTCGCCAACCATGAACTGCCATGGATACAACATTACCACAAGCAACAGAGATGGAATCAATCTTGGAGTCCGGTGCAGTCAAATCAAATTGCGGTGAAATGTCTCACAGTCCAATGTCATTTAAATGAGACAGAACATTTATATGTACAGGTAAACAGAAACACACCGGACATCCTAGTGCATCCCTAGCAAGTATGATCAAAACAGCCCCAAGCTGCAGGAGGCCACGACTAGAACGGGGATATGGCAGCTTTCATGGTTGGCTCATGACAGCACGCCTAGGTCTGCAGCAGCTCCTAGCCAGGGCCTGCCCGGAAAATACCAGAGAGGCTAGTACGACCCAGTACTCAAACTTCCAAGCCCATCATAATAGAAGGTTCAAACAAGTTTGTTATGCTTCTAGATCCCAGCTGTTTGTTTCCTATCGGCACACTTTTTGGGATGTACTGGGTGTGGACGCCATTTCTCAGTCATGACCAGATAAGCCATTCCTACAGTACAGCAATAGCACAATTTAAAGGAATGCAGTGCTCTATTTGACGTCCAATGCTTTAATAGTGTGAAACAACACAATTCCCGCTTTCCACCGTGAAAAAACACGCAGGGTCAATACACGGAAGCAACGGCTGGCTTTAATAGTGTGAAACAACACAATCCCCGCTTAAAAGAACACGCATGGTTAATACACTGAAGCAACGGCTGTAGTAAAAAAAAACAAGTTAAAAATGAAAGTGCCGTCAGCAAGCCGCGCTCTCAGCGCAGTGTCACATGAAGGAGCGTTGGGAGGCAAAGTTAACAAGTGGGAGGGGTGGGCGAGGGCACGCGTATGCGCTAATTATCAGCTGTTTGCTCTATTTCAAAGCACATACTCATGCTTGTGGCGCGCCGCTGCTCACTCCCGCAAGGCGTATACTGCCACAAGCATGAGTATGTGCTGAAGTAAAAACAGCTGCGTCTCCTAAGCAGTGCATGTACGCTGCGTAGGCGAGACCTAAAAACCTAGGGTGGGTGTGTCTGAGAATCAAAGTTAGCCAGCGCCATGTCCCATTTCTTTTTGCAGATATCGTTTCCTACTATTGAAGGTTCACTCATGTTACATGCACTGGTGGAGTCAGCGGATCGCACCTGCTTCATAAGCAGCACATTTCAAGCCAAGCATAAGATTTCTGTTTGCCTAAAGAACAACCCCTTGAAATTAAGGGCATAGATGGAATATCGCTTACGTCTGGACCAGTGTGGTAGGAGACAAAGCTCTTAGTCATGAGCACTCTTTGTGGCCACGTTAATGTCCTTCCATTCAACCTTATTGATTCACCCTTTTTTCAGTAGTTCTGGGCACCCCTTGATAATGACGTCATAATGATTACATTTTACAAACACAAGCACCATGCATTACACTTACTTGGATATACAACCATGACTACACTTGCTACACATTCTTATTTACCACTATGACATTTACCATTACAATGCAAACCACAACCACACATTACATTACAACGCATTCTTTGACATGTAGATCAATAGATGGATAGATAGATAGATAGATAGATAGATAGATAGATAGATAGATAGATAGATAGATAGATAGATAGATAGATAGATAGATAGATAGATAGATAGATAGATAGACAGATAGATATCCAAACTACCCCTGAACACTGTGTTTGCCTAAACTCTTAAATATCCTGACTACTCTTCAACACTACCCTCCCCTAAACAAGAAAATAGCCTTTACACTACCCATCCGTGAACACTTAAACCACATACTAACCCTGTTCACTACCTATCCCCAAACTCTCAAACCCCCTTCCTACCCTAAACACTATCCACCCCTGGACCCACAACCCTTTCTAATGATATATACGACCCAGCCCTGATCCATAAAACTGTCTTAGTACAACAATACACTTTAATTCCTGAGCCCTTAAAACCCCTTTCTAGCCCAATACACTACCGGAAAACATCCTTTACAACGGAACCGTTACAACACGGCACCGTTACAATGCAGGATTTACAACGAAAGTCGTTACAAACGACTTTCGCTGGAGGGCGCTCTTGGATAGGGAATAGTTTAATTTACTATCCAACAGCTTCCCTACTATCCACGGGGACTGGAGTTGGAATAGTAAATTAAACTATTCACTATCCAGCGGCCCCCAACGCAAGTCGTTGTAAAGACTTGCGTTGTTAAACCTGCGTCGTAAATGTACGCGTTGTAACGGTATGCGTTGTACCGTCATACATCCTTGACTACCCATCTCATAACCCCTAAAATGCTTACTACCCCATACACTACCCATCCTTAAATCATAAAACACCTTAATGCTCTTATACACTTCCGTCCCTGGTCCCTCAAAACCCTGTACTACCCCAATACACTACACATCCCAAACCCCAAATACCCCATTCTATCCCTATATACTGCCCATACCTGAATCCTAATAAACTTCTTTCATCCTCCATATGTTTCCCTTCCCTGAACCCTAAAACAACCTTCATGTCTGCACACCACTCATCACTGACCGTACTAAGCCCTTATTTCCTCCATACTCTGCCCATCCCTAAACCCTAAAACATGTATACCCTATACACTGCCTATCCCTGAACCCTAAAAACCATTACTACCCATATACACTACCCATTCCTGAAGCCCAAAAACTCCTTACTACCCCAAACCTCAACCGATCCCTAATATCATTTTTGTCCCAAATCACCATTGACCCCCAAGCAGTCACCACCATTACACCCTCGAATGTGTTGTATTTGTAATGCTTTGTAACCTATCTGGTTGCAACTTACATCATTGTTGTGATGAACTCATTGTTGAAAATGCATTGTAGTGGTCCCTTGTAATAAATGAATTGATAGTGATATATTATCATCATAACCTGTTCATTGATTGGCAGCTTCCTGGTATTTCGCTATCTGCACAGTCGTGTCTGAGAAACTGCTGTCCCTGACATCTGGAATCTCCGGTTCAAGTATTCAAGTGTTTTATTCTCCCGAAAACATCCATTGAACAGGCTGATAAAGAGAAAGAGCTAACAGAAAATCCTCCAGCTCCATATGCAGACTCTGCTAATGTGTTTTGCAACAATCGAGCTGATACACTTACACCACACAGATAATATGATTTCGCTATAGACATAATCCCTGCAACCTCCATACCCCATGGAAGGATCGACCCTTTGCCGTTAAGGAAGATAAAGTTCCCAAGCAATATTTGGAAGGAAATGTATGTAAGGGATCCTAAGGCGTTCTATGTCACACACAGGGACTTCTCTCTTTTTCATTCCTGAGGCAAATGGAGAACACTGGCTGTGTACTGATTACTGTGAACTCAATTTCATCAGAGTCCATAATTATTACTTGGTTCCTCTCATCTCCACCCTCTTGGACCAAAGAAAATCAGCTAAGATCTTCTCTAATCTGGATCTAAGAGGAGTGTATAATCTGGTATGGGTCAGAAAAAGAGGCAAATGAAAGACTATTTTCAATAAGCGGTACAGTCACTATGGATACTGAAGAGAGGTTGTGGCCTAACGGCTAGGGTGGTCAACCTCAAATCTGGGCAACCGTATTTGAGTCTCTGCAATGATGCACAACGTCCTGTGATTCTGTTCAAATCACTGAATCTCCCCGTGCCTAAAGAAAATGAATGTGTCCTCATGTAATGCAACTGGTGCTCATGTATAGCGCTCTGATACCTGATTTCCGGTCAACTTCGCGCTATATAAAAAAATCTTCGGAAATACTTGGTGTTGCCTGTTGTACTTTGCAGTGCCCCTTGGGCATTTCAATACTTTGTGAATTATATTTTTACAGTCTCTCTGGATAGCCTCATGGTTGCTCCTTAGCTGACATTCTTAGAATTTATAGCAACATCAAGTACATGTTAGGGAGGTTATCTCCAGGCTAAAGACATTCACTGTATGTAGAATGAGAAAAAAAATCCATTTTGAAGTCTCTGAGATTGCTTTTCTTGGATTCCAAATTCCAGCAAAGGAATGTATGAATCCAAGGTTCAGGCAGTCTTTGACTGGACGCCCTCAAAATGTCAAAAAGATGAAAAGATGTATTGACTTCACTCACTTTTGCAGACATTTCATCAAAGATTTATCCACTGTCATTAGGTCAATTGTTGAGCTGACAAAGAATGGAGTTCAATTACTTTCGAGAAAAAATCAAGAGTCTGTTTTTTTACAGTAGAGGTTTTACTATCGCACCTATTCTTCGACATGCAGTTTCACAATTACCTTCCATTGTTGAAACAGAATCTTCCTAATTTGAGACGGTGCGGTTGTATCACAAAGGGATACCAAACTGAAGCACCACACCCTGTGGTATGTTATTCTTGCATGTTAACCAATACGGAATGCAGTTATGCAATATATGACAGAGAGTTGATATTCCTCAAGGAGGGTTCCCCTTATTAGCGGCATCATCTCGAAGGGACTACTCATAAGATCACTGAATGGTCTGACAATTAAAACTTGCTGTACCTTGTCTATAAAACGTGCAAATGCTTTGCATGCCCAATAGTTTCTCTTCTTTTCCAGGTTCTATATGTGATAACTTGTCAGCCTAGGAATCGACGTGGAAAGGGAAGCAGGAAGAAGAAGAAGAAAGAAGAAGAAGAAGAAGAAGAAGAAGAAGAAGAAGAAGAAGAAGAAGAAGAAGAAGAAGAAGAAGAAGAAGAAGAAGAAGGAGGAGGAGAAGAAGAAGAAGAAGAACTGTATCCACAGCTTGAATCTTAACTCTGGTTTCAGACTCCAATCATACTTGGATTCAGTTTTTAGCAATAGTCATGCAGGTTCAGTAATCCTTGAACTTCGTTATCTGGTCACAACACACCTTCCTGTCAGCACAGAGGAAAATATAAATATTTTTTTGTGGAGAAATTTTGCATATTCCAGAAAAGAAATTACAAGAACAGCGGTGTTCCAGAGAGAACTTAAAAAGTATTTGATCCCAAAGTCCTAATTGCTGACAGCTCATGGTTCTGTTTGGGGTGTTGCTCAGTCCATTTTAGCGCGGGGACACACTGGCAAGTGTAACCAGGCGCTTTACAAGCTCAGAATTATTATTATTATCAGTGTCATGATTTCACTGTAGTACGTCTTCCAGGGCAACGGAAGGTGTGAGCGCTTGTGTGTAGGCATTTTTAGTTGCTCAGTCAAGAACCATGTCCAATGATGCACAGTATATGCGCAAGCCAAAACCTCTCAAGAATTACATGCTGGATTACTTCAGCACCTTTGTACACTGAAACAACCCAGGTCAGATATGTCAATGGACTTGCTTGTTGAACTGCCTGATTCTCGATGATTCGCCATGTTGTTTGCGGTCATTCATTAAATCTCCTAACTGGGGCATTTTAATCCATTGCACAAACTTCCTACGATTGTTAAGGTGGCTCAAATGTTTCTAGAACACATATTTGAACTTTATGGACGGCCAGACAGTATAATGGCAAATTGAGGTTCCCAGTTCACTGCACAATTTGGAACATAGTAAATAATGAGGCTGTAGGCAGTATATTCCAAGGCCACGAGTTACCACCATATAAATGATGGGTAGACGAAGAGAGTAAACTATTCAATAAAAGAGCATTTACAGTGCTTGCTAATGAATTATCAATTTGATTGGTTGACGTGGATCTCCCTTTGGAGTTTGCAAACAAGATTGTTTTACTTTGTTTTTTAGGAACAACCCAGCTTTATTGCATTTATGGTTTCCATCCTAGAGTGTTCCTGTCTATATTAACAATCGCCAAGGTGCCCTCTGTCACACATTTATTACAGCATATCATAAATGCTAAAAACTGTACCAAGGCATCTTTTGAAAGACAAGACAGATCGTCAATGAGATGCTGATGTACATAGACAGGCCCCACCTCTCATACAACAGGAGATAAAGCATAGCTATCCACCAAGTACCTTTCTATTCCATGACCATAGGCTATTTGAAGATCATAGAACTGTGGGGAAGGCAGCAACCAGGATTAAATTACTATTACAATGGCAAATACATCCATATGTTCATGGTTCCAGAGTAAAATGTGTCCATTCAGAGACAGAAACACCTCCAACAGCCACAATCATTGATGGGACACCTGAATATGAGGTAGAGGCAGAACTCGATTCATTGTGGACAATTCCAACATCTGTTGGCATGAAATGGATATGACATTTCAAAGAGGTACTGGAAACCAGCTGAATTCATCCATACTACTGGACTAGTGAGACAGTTTCATGAGCAGTTCCCTAAGGAACACGTCACAACATCTAGAAGTGATTCTTCTGAACAGCACCACCCGCGCCTAGGGGCTTGGCGCCCTTAGTGGCATTTCGAGCTGGAGCCAGCATGGTTGGCATCAAGGTAGAAAGGGGACAGGGGCAAGACAGGAAGAAAGTGGCATCATATCAAGTAGCCTTGAATAGCAAATCAGCTGACCAATTGTGAGGGACTTAAAATCGAGCAGGATTGTGGGAGGAAAAATGAGTTCCTGTAATGGAGACGAAGACGGGTGGTTTTAAAGCTTGATGGCAGGTACATATATTGCAATGAATTTGGTAATAAGTGCAATGGGAAAATGTGAACAAGATTAACTAATGGAAGCAAATATCAGACGTTAGTTAACACCGTTATATAATTGGCAGGTCATTGTTAAAGTGATTAGTGAAGGGAGAGAGAGGGATTGCAGGTATTGGTAATGTGGAGGAAGCAGCTTGACTGCTGGTAGAGACAAACAAGTGTTTTATGAGGAGAGATAACACTTGGGAAATCACTTCATTGTTGCAATGGGAGGGGAGTATGCGGAACAAGCAGCCTGACCGCAGGGAGAGACAAACGAGTGGTTCATTGTGGAGGGGGGGGGAGAGATTACATTTGGGAAATCGCCTTACTGAAATGATGGGAGGTTGACTGTATAATGACAGGGGTGCTAACTGATGGTAAATATGACAGCGCTGAAATAAAAAAATGTACTTTGGTAAATCGAGCATTCAACATGTAAAACATAAATCGAAAACGATGTGAAAGTATGATTAATACTAAAGAGTTTAAAGCATGATTAATACTAATTAGTGATTGTTTATTGCTATTTACAGTGACCCCTGATGAAGGGCACTTCTTTGCCCGAAATGCATTGGGTTTAATTCAATAAACACCGGGTTTGATGAACTTCGCTTTTGTCATGTTCTTACAAGAGGTCTGGAAGGGCACAGTCTGAACATTAAGAAATTTGGAAAATGGCGTTTGACTTTGTGTGGGGACCTAAAGTTAAGACAGAAAAACAAAGAAGAGGAGCAAAAGGGTGGTTTATGAGGAGCTAATGATTCTTTTTTTTTTGTTTTTTTGTTCAGCAGAGAAAGTGTATCATGGCTTCGTAATCATTGGAACTGGGGGGGTTAAAAAAAACCCAGCTCAAACTATTGAGACCAATCGAGTTTCTGCCAAAAAGCTCTTTTATCTGGTTTACCGGCCCTGGAAAGATCCATTTTTGATATTTGTAACATGGAAGAACACCAATCATGTAACGTCGGAGGAGAAGCCTCTTTCCATCGCTTGCAGATTTCTCATCGGGCCACCAACATAGAGTAGAACAAAAGGTTATTAGTTGAACTTCGCTTCTGGTCTACTACTCCGAATATTACTAGCCGGAGATCTATAACCACAGTGGAGCCTATTGAAGATGTTAGTTTGTTGCCTGTTGAATGCCAATAAGATGTTAAGTGTGGACAGTCGTAAAACATGTGTGCATCCGAGGCCTCCACTAGGCCGCACCGGGCACACACCACCGGTCCCCCTGTTGAAAATTTAGACAGCCTCTGGGGAGAGTAGTAAGCCCTGTCAAGGGTATATAGGTGGTTTCTGCGAAGCCAAGCTGGTTTGACTATATCCCAGAGAACGTTACAAGAGGCTAGCCATAGTTCATGCAAATTGAATGAGGCAACAGGGACCCCCATAGTTGGTCTGGAAGATGGAATTCCCCATCTATCTCTTCTAAGATTAGATTGTAGAAAAAGGAAACCTCCTTGGGTGCCGGTGTTTTATCAAGTAGAGAAGATTCCAATTGACTACTTCCTCTTATGGGCATTTGGGGGCAACGAGGAGCTCCAGTTGTTTGTGCTTGCGCCCAACTTGAAATTTGTAAAAACTTCAATCTGGAGAAATTGGGGCCCACCTTGTTTGAGGAGCTAATGATTGCCAACACGGCACATTTCGCAGTGAGTTTGATTGGGGGTTGGTTGAGTTGTTATTCATGGTGTCAATTGGGCAAGGCACTTTTACCAAGCTGCAAGCCTAATGGATTAATTTTGGACAAGTCAGAAAATAAATAAATAATGGATGAAAAGGTGTGCATCCCACTCTTATAACTGATCATATCAAGATTCCCTGAAGGAATATCTGAGCCACCCTGTATAGACATGGCCCATGGAATATAGGACAGTGGCACGTGAGAACAGCTAGACCGCCAACCTCCTTGGGGTGGGATTTTGTAGTGTGAGGATCTCTTTAGGCTCAGCAATGGCAGAGCATATACGTACACTGCAGTCATGGCTCTGTGCCCGGCAACATCTTGTGGTTGCATTAATTTTTCTGATTTCATTAATTTTTTCACTCAATTTAGCATTCTCACACATTTGTACTGTTGTCTCTTTTCACTTCCCTGTGGGCAACTTCAGTGTTCTTGTGCTGTTGCCTTGTCTCCACTGTGCATCCTTATTATTGGCTTGTGTTTTTTTATAACTCATCTGTGCAACATTACCTGCTCTTTGGTGTCCTGAGACTCACCGCTGCTATCCTGGTTAATGTCTGTTCTCAACATGGATACCTCCACCATAGAGCCGGGAAAGTTGACTGCGTATCTGCTCTCAATATTGTAGGCATTCTTTCTGCCAAATTCTAACATCCTGGTACTTACGACACTTAGAACACACACCCCTGCCCTCTTCTTGCAGGTAGCATTCCTCTTCAGTCGCCGACACCATTACGGTCCAGACGTGACCATCACGATCTTGGTACTGCAAGAGCTCCTGTTTATCTTTTTTCCTTTCCCATTTCCGCACTTTATCTCTTGAGGTGGGTGAGTTACGGGCACTCGAGAGAGACTTGGGCAAAGCCAGAATTTGCACCTGCGCCTGAAGAATGGAACCTTGGTTATCAACATTTTTATTTTTTGTGGGAAAAAAAGGAATTTCCTTACTCAAGCTGTCAGAAAACTGTTTTTTAATTAAATGCTGTTTTTGTTTTGTAATCTGGTTATTCCAATCTGTCTGGAATTTCTTTGGTAATGGTTTTCTATATTGTTTGTCATTTTGATGTTTATCTGGTAGATGTACTGTCAACATAATTGTATTCTGCTCAAATTGTTGTAAATGATCTTCATCAAAGCAGCAAAGATTCATACTGATATGCAACAGTGTTATTTGTAGATGCAACATTGCTTTTTAGACTGCAATTGTTTGCCACTTTGTAGTAATTGTTGATGATTTCCTTCACTCCATTGGATGCCTAGTTCCAATGCTAATTACAAAAACACAAGAGCGGCCCATGTGTCATGTGAACTGGGTATTAGATGGATAGCTGGCACAATTGTTCACAAGGTACTCATTTTACTACACAATATTTTTGATTTCTGCAAGTATTAATCAAATGCAAATATCTAATCTAGAACAACATTTTTAAGAGAGTGTGTCCATGATAGGGGACAGTCTCTCCACCTTAAATAATTAATTAATCACAATATACTTAATATTATCAAGAAGGTATGATGTGTTGTTGGCGACCATCACTTCAGCATGACGAGTCAGCGAGCTGCAAGCGAAGTGTGTCTGTCTGCTCTTCACCTGTTTCCACACAAACAAACTCATCCGGAGGACTGAAGCGGCTCCCTTGCCCTATTAAATATAGGGCAGTCCATCACTATTCTCGCCTTTTTCCTTCCCACCAAATATGAGGAAAGATAACATGGGCAAGTCAGTTATTACATCACCAGGAATTAAGGGATTAGCTCTGACAACTAGCTATTTGTAGGGTATGTAGGCAGCAAGAAGGACAGAAAAGGACCTTGTGACAGTGGATCATTCTCTGCATTAAAATCAGTTATGCCCTTGATAAGGAATAACCACCAGAGAACATTTGTGCTCATTCCACCAGAGTGAAGGCTTCAACACTGACACTGGATTTGGAAATTCTCATGGCAGAAACTTTTCATGAGGGGACACGGGCTCACCTGCAAACCTTTGTAAAGTAATATTTCTTGGATTCTAAAGTGAGAAGGGATGGATATTTAACTAATTGTGTGCTACAGGAGTTCCTAGTCTGGTCACTTCTTCAGTCGTGCCACCTGGGTGAGGGTATTGCTGTGGCATTTATTCAAAAGGTGAGGAATCTACAGGACGAAGCATCCATCAAAAGAAAAAGTTACTTACCTTTGGTAACAATCTCTCTGGTGTATATTCTATCTACCTGCAGATTCCTCACCGATCCCGACCATCTCCCCATTCTAAAGGAGGGTCATAGGCCTCTGAAATTAAGAAGATTCCATTTTAGTTCTGCTGCACTGTATATTCACGTTTGATCTGATGCTGTTCTCATCTCTGCCTCTAAGGGCTTAGAAAAATGGACGATGAACTGACTTCAGCGGGCCAGTCTGGTGCAATATGGCTTAGTGACGTTACACCTACTCTGTTTCCAGCACCTAGGTGGAGTCAGCACCCCCTACTGGCACGGGAGAGCTATTGAAAAAGTGAGGAATCTGCTGCTACATAGAGTATCCACTGGAAAGACTTTTAAGAAAGGTAAGTAACTTTTTTGACATGCAGGGGCTGGCAGAGTTGTGCTGGCGTTCACTGCTTCCCTGGGTCTCGAGGATCTTTCAAAGATACTGGGCTGATTTCTAGAAAATCCCAATTATTCAGACAGACCTAAGTGGTTCTGATTCAAAATCATCTGCAAAGTTTCTCTTTTCATCAAAACAGAAGAGGCTAAAATGCGTAAAAGTGGATAATCTCCATACTAAGTGGTATAATTTATAATCGCCAGCACACACCTGTAATAAGGAAATGTCATCAATTCTTACTTGTAATACGTTGTTATAAGTGAGCCGTGATGTGTGTAATGTTGCATCTGCATGCAGTCACATCCTCGCTCGTCTGAGGCATAGACGTTTCTAAATAGGGAAACTACCTGTAGGTCCCAAAACAGGCTTCCAGAGCGGCACCAGCCAAGCTGTTTGCTGTAGATTGTGAGGCACTAGGGGCTTTGCATGGCAGGGCAACCGTCTTAACTCCACAAAAGCAGTTGGAGGTCACAAATTACAGTCAATAACTTAGTCTGGACTGGGTTTTCGTGGAGCGTCTTGTCCACTCCCTGTCAGCACCTCTCCCCACCTAGATGCTGAACCCAGAAAAACCTGTTATGTATGTTGACCTGCTCAGCGAGGTGCCACCTGCCTCTTCTTTGGGGGGGGGGCACCCTGCCTACATAAAAAGCAAACAACCATCTAGCCAAGGAATCCTGGAACCAGAAGAAGAATCCTGGAACCTGTGACTACCCCAATGCCAGATCCTTCAGCTGATGATGCAAAAAGCTCACTGGAGCTCCGTGTACGTCCTTGCACACCACCGCCACCACCACACCACAGGGCCAATAATCTGCAACTCTATCTCACATAAAAAGCAGGAGAAGACAAACACAATCCAGAATCTGCCACACCTGGCGTCTCTGTCCCCTTGGCACCCATGTCAGAACCCTGCCAACAAGCAGAGCTGGGTGCCAAAGGATTCAGATCATGGCAAAAGTCAAGTATTTTATTCTTGGTGGTGATCAACTACAGAGATCTCCAAGGATAGCCATCGTGGAGAAGGTGACAGGTGTGTGGTGTGACCAGAAGAGGACCCTGGTGGATGGGCATGGGTCACTTGGTGAATGACACACATTTTCTATCAAATCCCCACTGAGAAGCCCAGCTTTTCGTCCCCTAGCCCCCTTCATCTCTAAGTATTTACTGTAGCTGTTCCTTCTTAATGTTTCTAACCATATTGTCAAAGAAGACACCTGATTTTCTTTCTTGTCTATGATTCTTCGAGGGAAAGGCACTTTACGTTTTATCTTTGTCGCCGTCCCTTTTGAGAGACAATATAGTACAGATATTCTTTACCTTTTTTGAAGATCAAGTGCCAAGTTATATGTCTTCATTAATTCTCCCCAAAGATCCATGACTATAACAAGAGATAGTCACTTGATGAGATCGTCATTCCCTGTATCTAAACTAACCAGGAATCCTGACTTCTAAGCCTGGTCTCTTTACTAACCAAAATGGCGCCATCTGGACACACCCTTTTGCCGCGTGTGCCTCCGTTCCTTCTAATGGTAGCACAGGGAGTGGTTGGAAGCACTTTAAGTGTCAGTATAAAACACTGGCATTTCATTCAACCTTACGGGGCGTGCCAAGCAGCACTCGGGATCCCTCTGATGGCGGCAGGGTCATGAAGTGCAGGTGGATGCGCGGCAGGTGCAGCGTGAGTGACGGGTCTAATAGGTGAAGTCAGCCAGCTGTCTCATCATTACAAGACCCTCAGGCCTAGGAGTGAACCGCAGGTAGGACGTAGGTAATTCACGGCAGCTGAGCAGAAAACGAAAAGCCGAGACGGTGTGTGGAGGTTGTACGTGAACAAAACATCTAATCCATGCTGCGTTCCAAGGGCCTCGAGCATGGGCGGGAGGGGTGAAACATAAACTCCGATATTTGTTGCCTAATTTGGATTAATACCAAGACAAGTCTGCAGTACGTTCCTAAAAAGTGAAGCGTTCGAATAGGATTGCCTTTGATTTTTTTTCTATTTCTTTCTTCGCCTCCCACTAAGGCCAATCCCACTTGGTTCTTGCTTTTTTAACATTGACTGGGGGATTTGGTACTTGGGCGGGGAAGTGGAGTGCCTGGTAATTTGGGACTTTTGGGTTGTAGGTTTCAAATAATTGTAGGTAGAATAGCGTTTTTCGATAGAAGTGCTTACAGTTCTGAGCACTAACATGCTGCCCATATAATGCACTATTTTGAGAATACTGAAGTTTTGCAAAAAATATGGGGGCATATTATCAAGATAGGCGATAAAATTATCGCTGCTTTAGCGGCAGAAAACTACCGCTAAAACGGCGACAATGGGCTTGATAATATGCTCTATGGAATTCCACTTGAAGCCCATGTTAGATGTGAAGGACATCTAACATGGGCTTCAATTGGAATTCCGTAGAGCATATTATCAAGCCCATTATCGCCGTTTTAGCGGCAGTTTTCTGCCGCTTAAGCGGCGATAATTTTATCGCCTGTCTTGATAATATGCCCCTTGGTAAGTTTGATGACAGTGTTGCTCTCTTACTTTATTTTAGTGCAGAAATATCGAGTTGGTCTTGCTGTGTTTAGTTCAAATGATCGCTGTAGTGAGCACAGCCACATTTCCCAAATCTTCTTTGGGATTGTGGGGAGGGGCAGGCTGAACACCAAACTCTGCCCTGACAAAAATGTTCAAACCAGCCCCCACATTGCAGGAGTCCATGGCTAGAATAAGGTCACTGGCACATGGTTGTATCATGGCTGCCAGACTGCTCTGAAAGCAGCCCCCTAGCCTGCAGCCAACCAGGAAACTGCCAGGATGGCACATTTGAAAGTAAGGCCATAGTGTTTAAAATAAAAGTAATGCTTGCAGTTGTATGTTAGAATTTTGCTAACAAAAATATTGTCGGTCATAAATTTTGTTTATTAAAATATTGCACCATTAGGTGTAAATTTTCCTGATACTAACTCCTATGGGGTATCATTTTTCTAAGCCATATTTAGGACACTCAGGGGCATATTTACTAATGTTTTACGAAAGCAGGGCAGCAAGCTAAGTTGCTGCACTGCATTGCTTGAAGCAGAAAGCAGGAGTACGCCATATCTAATATAATATGACGCATTTCTGCTCCCTCAATGTTGGTGTCTCTGTGCTGCCTAGCGCCAATGCAGGCACCCTTGTGCCATGCTGCAAGGGTGCATGTGTGACGGGCGGGATTGTTTTTTTGCAGGAAGAAATACGTTCCAATCTTTCCTTAGAGGCTATTTCCTATTTATATGTGTGTCGCAGAATACAACACACTTGGAAAGAGGAAATAACACGGAGAAATAGAGATATTTCTCCTTGTTATGCCTCTCTGTGGTATCACTTTTTTTGCCTTAAGTTGGCAGGGTATGCTCAGACGTGAGTATCTTGATCACTTTGCCACTGGATTCAAGATAGCCTGGCTGATGAGGGTTATGAACCCAAAACCGGTCCCAGTATGCTTGTTTCCAGTCCAGGGAAGACATGGCTTGGCAGTTCGGTCTGGACTGTTCCCATGAGGCACAGGGTCAGACTGATTTGCATATGGCCATGTCTGAACTGGGGTGGCGGAGTGAGCTAAAGAATGGTGATGGATTAAACCCAGATCCGTTGACTGGGGGTGAGTGTTTGAATTGCTCAAACGCTCCGTCCATCATCCCCTTTGGTATCGCTTTTTTTGCCTTAAGTTGGCAGGGTATGCTCAGACGTGAGTCCCTTGCTCACTTTGCCACTGGATTCATGATAGCCTGGCTGATGAGGGTTATGAACCCGAAACCGGTCCCAGTATGCTTGTTTCTGGTCCAGGGAAGACATGGCTTGGCAGTTCGGGCTAGACTGTTCCCATGAGGCACAGGGTCAGACTGATTTGCATATGGCCATGTCTGAACTGGGGTGGCGGAGTGAGCTGAAGAATTGTGATGAATTAAACCCAGATCAGTTGACCGGGGGTGAGTGTTTGATTTGCTCAAACGCTCCTTCCATCATCCCCTTTGGGATCACTGTGGTAGGCACACAATTTTGGCTCAATCCCAAATTTACTACCTTTAGTTCATCTGGGATTGCATCAAATTCCCTGTGTGGATACACAGGAACACTTATGCTCCACCCATGGAACGTTTAACACCACGAAATGTAATGCAACGTAATGAAAACCGCTGCTTTGTGTTACATTTCATTACAAGGTCATGCATGGTGGTGCAAATTGCCCCTTGTGTGGCTTTGTAAATCTTACTGAAGACTGCAATGTCCTTGTTTTGCCTTGCAGGACGCAAAAACAACTTAGTAGATCTGGGCCTAATTTTGTATCATATGATATTTAGGCCCTGATTTTATACCATATCATTCTCACATCTCATAAGCTCATATTAATAACGATCAATCCTCCTCAAATTCTATTGATGAATACTTCCCATTTTTTTCGAATGTAACAGGAAATATGATGAGTAGTATCTCGCTGGAAACCGACTGGGTACCCCTTTGGCTTAGTAATTATATGAGACTTTTGAGGCAGAAAGTTTTTCCACCATCCCACTTCACTAAAGGTTCCATGTTGGTAATTTTGTTCCAGACAAAATTAGCTCTAGGGCAGCGAGGCTCTTGCAAGCCTGATCTCACAAGGCTATATTGTCTTGTGTACCTTGCTATGGAGCTCATCAAACATGTTCTTTGTAGCACTGGGGCTTCCCAAGCCCATCAAGCGCATGAGTTCCGTGAGGCTCAATACAGTTCACACTAAGCAAACCTTCCTTCGAAGTACTTGAAATTCAACACACTATGTTAGCTGTTCTGGGCCTTTTAAGAGAAGGAAGTCCTCAACTGGTAGAAATGCATACATGTCCTTGGCATAGTTTGGCCACTTCGTGCTGGTCATGGACCAGCAGGCGTCCTGGGGCTCATGCAGGCAGAAGTATAAGAATACGTTATTAGCTGTCATATTTCAGGCATAGTCCACAAAGCCTGGAACAGTACACAGGCCTTTACTGTGAAACTTCCTATGTGTGGCTTAACTTCTGTCCTAGGTCTGTAGAAGTATGAGTTTAGAAGGATTTTGGCTTTTAGCTAAAATTCTTTGCGGTGAGTGCTATTGAAGCTGGACAGGTTTATAAAATCCCCTAGCTAGACCTGGCGCTCCCATGTGTCGAGGAGCCAAAGGGTTCCATCTAGTGTTGGCACCAAGCTATGGCGTAGCAAGGTTAGGTGGTACCTGGTGCAGAAAATTTCTTGTCACCCCCGGCTTGACAAAATGGCAAAAATATGTGTTTAAAATACAACTCTTTCCAAAGTATGCCCCCACCCTTTCCAATGAACTTTGAAAAATCTTTATTAAACCCCAGACTTTCCCCGAAATATCTGCCCCTTGCTTGGCCCACTTTACGAATGAATGCCCCACTACCCATATCGTCATCTCCCTGGCGAGGGGGCCCGCAACCATACCTGAAACAGAAAAACTGCGTGAACAAAAGGAAAAGCATGGAACCACGCTATAACCTCCCAGCAACACTGCGCACATATCTCCTGCAGCAGTCAGAAGACCATCTTTCCAGTCTCATGATATCTTCCCTCCCCTAATCCCTGTTCCTGGCTTTAGATGCTGCACCAATCCTGAAGGAATGGGTACCAAATCTCCTGTTGGGAAGCCCTAGCGCCGAAAGCGCTTTGCGCAGACCCGCCAAAACTTGAAAGGCTGTCACCCTGCTCTCATTTTTGTGTCTAAACACCCCCCCCCCCCCCGGCATGTCCCCCTAAAAGGGCCCTCCCTCGAGCCTACCATCTACAAAGACAAGTTAAAGAGGGATCTGCCGCCTGTAATGACACCCATTTTCCCACCCCTCGTTGATCAGTCTTGGATTTTCGCAGCCAGATGCACACCAATTCCCGCTGTGAAACAACATCTGCCCTGGTGATCCCACCATGTTTCTGACCCAGCAATTCCGAAACCCGGGAGGCCCCAAAAAACATTCACACCATCAATGTGGAAAAAAGGCACATCTCAAAATTGTCCTTACATATTGCAGGCAAGGCTCCCAATGATTTAATCAGTAAGTCCCATGACAAAGGCTGTCGGTCCTGCCCCGTTGCACCCTGTTCCCTTGCTCACCCCTCTAATATGCACGACCCAAACTCCCCCACCGATAGAGCATATCCCCAAAGAAGCTTTCCCACAAAGGCAATCCCTGTCAGTTTCTCCACAATGGTCACTCTAGATAGCCCTTAATCGATCAGCTGTGAAATGAACTGTATCACGTCTTCTCTCCTGTGAGTCGGCGAAGCCCTCCACTGTGTCCCTGAAGACAAAAATTCCTGCCAGGCTAGGCTATATGCCGACCTCGTGGAGGGTGCCAGGGAACCTACAACCAGCTGAAGCATCCGGTGTTGCCTACGAACCCCAACTGCCGCGGCATGGGGGTCGGGGTCCTATCTGCATCCTTGGCTGGCCCACGGAATCTTCCCCACTGTGAATGAGACAAATCATCCAAAATGTCATTGTCCACACCTGGCACGTGCACCGCCCAAAAAATGATGCGATGGCGCAAGCAGCCCCACACAAAAACCCTTAGCAGCTTCAGTACCTGTTTGTCCCTAGCGGACCTCCGATTGACAATTTCCACCACTGCCATATTGTCAATCCTGAATGTCACTCTCTTGTGAGCCAGTTGTTCCCACCATAGTATCACTGCTACTACCAGGGGGAAAAATTCCAGGAAAGCTATGCTCTTGCCCCCCGCCCTCCATTCACAAGGCCATTGTTCTGCGCATCACTTCCCCTGCCAGAAAATGCCAAAACCCTAGCTGCATCTGAAAATAGAGGTAGCCCAACACGTTCCAGGGAACAGGGCTCTTAAGACAATTAAGCAGAGAAGAATCCTTGGAGGTAAGTTCCACACACCATTCACTCCATACACCTTCACACCATTGATTATATGCAATATCAAATGAAAGAAAGGGCTTTTCACTCACTTTTATATAAAGCATCTAATCGGTATTCGCAGACAAAGAATCATATATCTCAAATTTTAAGTCCTACAAAAGATATAATTATAATCCCACAATTGAAATGTATTGTTTGCACAAATGTATTAAAAGGAGTTTTATTCTCCAATATCATTTACAAAAGGAAAAATATCAACACAGATACAATAAATAAAACAATGAATAAAAAACACAATTTATGCAATGTCAAAAACCTGGATTACACACTCGGGTGCAAGGAAACACCTAAATCACAACATAGACCCTAGACAAAGCACAGTGCCAATGATCTGTTAAAACTTCAGTATGATCCAAATATACTTTAGAATCATTTCGGGGCCATTTTGTAAGAAATCCTTTCTTATCAAGTGTCCCTCGTTTGGATTCTTATTGCACATGGGCGTCAACGCGTTTCGTTGGCAGATTTGATCCTTCTTTAGGACAAATATCAATGAGGGTTCACTTTTCTTCATATAGTTTTTTTTTTAAGTATCTACAAAAAGAAAACACGTATCAACCAAAGTATGTACAAAGTATCATTTCTTAAAAACAGACATTTGAATTCCATTTAGTCCTTTTGATATTACAATCATCACAGTTTTCATCGCACCCTCACCCATTATTGTTTTGAGGCAGTTACATTGCCTATTCAATGTTCACAATTCGTTTTTCTCAAATACACTACATTTAAGAATAGGTTCCCTAAGCACTATATCCTTATATACGTTTATATCTCCATGAGTACTAAAAATAAAAATAACAAGCATTTGCAATGCAATAGGTCTCGCATTTGCAATAGTTGGAGCTATTGGCATTGTAAATGACAATGCCTTTTATTCTTTTGTTTTGAAAACCTACAAGCCATGCATAAACATGCACTTTGTACGTATAGTCCTTGCTTACGAGAAGCAAGGCTGTCAGTAAAAGAGACTGCCAGCTTTGCTTCTCATAAGAAAGGACTACAATTACAAAGTGCTTGTTTACGCACAGCTTGCAGGTTTTCAAACGTTTTTAATAAAAGGCATTGCCGTTTACAATGCCAATAGCTCAAACTCTCGCAAATGCAAGACCTATTGCATTGCAAATGCTTGTTTTAATGAACTGTGCAACTACAGATTTGACTCTAGTGAGTCCCCGCCTGTGGCGGCGCAGAGTACTGTGAGCCACAGCATCCCAATGCTAGCCGTGCCAGGAGAAGGCCAGATTCCGACAGAGACTGGTATCCCTGAGACAACATAGAAGGAACAGTTCCACAGTGTCAGGAAGCCACCCGAGCCCTGTGAGCCACAGATTTCTCAAGTCACCAGAGCCTGTGGCCGGGCAGAGAAAAGCAGTGAGCCATGGTGGCACAGAGCTACTTTAGACCGTGGCAGGGCATCCTTTTAAGGTGAAGTTTCGTGCAGCTCTGTCTTAAATGCACCAAAATGATTACAAACACAAAATAGTTTTTTTCCCCAAGGACTTGCGAGTCTAATAGGCACCAGAGAGGCACCAGTGCCACCGCATTCAAACTTACAAACATTTGCATAGCTCCCACGCGGTTGTCTCTTGAGAGGCGCTGTATCAGCTGTGCGTTTTCCTGCAGACCCTGGCCAGTATGCACTAGCTGTAGTGCAGTGTGAGGGCAGCAGCAGCCCAGACCCCTCTGCGGAGGACGCCCCCTGACCAGCTGTGCAGGGCGAACAGAATGCGGGTGGGATATTAAGCCGGCCTTTGATTAGTTTTAACAGTTATATGGGAATCCCAGCATATGACATGATAATCCACATTTGTAAAGTGGCACAATCACCCGTAAGGGTCTCTAGGCGCTGGGGGCCGTCGGGAAGATTAAGCAAGCTATTGCCCAGAGTCATGATGGTAATTTGGAAACGTTACTATTGATGCCAAGCCCCTCCAGAGATCAGCCCCAGCCCGCTTTGAGAAGGTTTCAAAAGTCCCTCTGAAGCCCCCTAAAAGGGATTTCTCAGATCTTGCGGCTGTCGAAGTGCACATAAATCTGAAAGGCGCTGCTTCTGAGCGCTCCATAAAATCATAGCTCCCCGCCCCTTCCTCCGGGAGAGCCCCCTCCCCTGACCATTCACCCATTCCCCGCCTCGTGTTCATTTCTAGGCAGATGCATTCAGGGGCCGGCGGCGCTCAATGGGGCTGTGTGGCAGCCGCCCCTAATTGGCGTTCAAGCACTCAGTACTTGGGAGCATATGCGGGGAGGGCCAAGTCCCATCGAGCAGCGCACCCACCCGCAGGACCCTCAACCCGGAGGGGAGAGGCAGAGCAGAAGCTGAAAGTGTCAGGGTGTGAGGGAGCGGGAACTGGTACGGACCGAGGGACATTACCCCTTGCATTCCGCAGATGTGGGAGCAGGAAAGGGGTTAATGGAGACCTGCCTTCCACAGGCAGAGAAACTCGCTATAAGCCCCACACGCCAGGCCACGAGGAAGGGCCAGTTGTTCTGCATTCTGGCTCTGCAGTACAAATGGGAAAGGGTTGGGGGGATGCGCACCCCATGGGGGGCATCGATGGAAGGACATTACCCCTGCATTCCACAGACGGGGCCCAGTGAAGGGGGTTCATGCACAGGTGCCCTCTACAGGCAGAGACATCGCGCTATAAGCCCCACAGGCCAGGCCAAGAGGAAGGGGCAGTGGCTCTGCACTCTGCAGTACAAATAGGAATGGGTGGATGCCCACCCCATGGGGTCCTCGATGGAGGGACAGTGGTTTGGCTCCCCTCAGGCAAAGAGCCCGGAGGGGATCTTGGCGAGCTGCACTGTACAGGCAGGGCCTAGAATGAGGGCTGCGGGCATCGGACTGAGCGCTACACAGGCAAAGCCCCAGAGAGGGTGCTTCAAGGCTTTGCGCCCGCATGCAGGGGCCCAATGAGGTGTGAGGGGGCTCAATACCTCAGAGAAGAGGTCTGCTTGAATCTCACAGGAAGGGCCATGAGAGGCTGGGAGAGAGTCCCAGAGGTTAAAGGCGGTGGTCTCACCCAGCATAAAGAGGCCACTAAACAGGGTGCATCCAGCTCAGAGAGCCTGCAGTGAAGTCTGCCCAACAGGTGGATCCAAGGAAGACAGGATCTCGCACAGCTGAGGCAATCTTTTTTCCTCCTAAAACAGTCTATAAACGGTAGCGTTTGTCTAAGGCTATAAGAGTAAATACATTTGCCATTAAGGTCAGAGTGAGCGTTGGAACTTCAGACTGAGGTGAGCTGGGGCAGAGCAGAAAGTGTGTCTCTCTCGAAGAAGAAGAAACCTAGGTTGGGATCCCGGCTCCCCACTTCATCAGCTTGTGTGATTCCGGGCCTATCGCGCCTCCTTGTATACAGCAACATTTGCAGCTCTTTAAATTTAAATATTCTTATCTAGCTAATTGAAAGCTTAGAGCGCATCAAAAAAAGTTGGTAGACACTACTGAGAAACGCTGCAAGCAAATGTCGACCACAACAAGCAACGTACCTTTCTTGGATTGAGTGTTTCCAGTCCCTCAGCACAGGCGAGACACAGGAAGCCAGGCTGGACTGCCCTGGACTGCCTGCATGAGGGTGGGGCCACCAGCACAGACAGGAAGCGGACGGGAGCCTACCCCGCGCTCCTGTGAAGGGAAGGGAGCTAGCCGCCTACGAATCCCGTGCAGCGCCACTACCGCGGGACAGGACGAGAGGAGTATGAGAGACCCAGTGAGTGGGGGCGTCGGGGCACATTGGCGGCTAGACTGATAGACGGAAGTCATTAGGCGCGGTCATTAGGCACGTTCGGCACGTTCACAACACCAGAGCTGCAGCGCCCAGGAGAGTCTGAACACGTGATGCGAGCCCGCCAGCTGAAGCGCGTCCTCGAGGTGAAATCGCCGAGGTTATGCGCGTAACCACCCCCTCTCAGCCATTCCCAGGAAACCCACAACAATAGGTCTTTCGCTGGCGCAGCGCTATGCACCGCTAACACCAGCGAGACCTAAAAAGCACCAATCACATTAGTTCACAACAGCTGAACGGAAGCGCACAGGAGAGTGTGCACAGGGCCAGCAGAAGTGGCAGTGAGGTGGCTTTTTACATAACTTGTTGATTTTAAATAATTCCATAACATGAGAGCCCACCGTGGTTAAATACAAATCACCAATCACATTAGTTCACAACAGCTGAACGGAAGCGCACAGGAGAGTGTGCACAGGGCCAGCAGAAGCGGCAGTGAGGCGGCTTTTTACATAACTTGTTGATTTTAATTAATTCCATAACATGAGAGCTATCGTAGAAATTATATATTGTAAGCCATTCTTTTAACCGTAATGGTGTCAGCGACAAGAGGGTTACGAAGTTTGAGACGTGGTAATGCTTTGGAATTTAAAAGCAACCATAGTCCCAGTGAGGCGGCTTTTAACATACCTTTGCGACTTTTAACACTGTGGTTAAATAAAAGTCACCAAGCACATTAGTTAACAACATCTGAACTGAAGCGCACAGGAGAGTCTGCACACGGCCAGCAGAAGCGCGTGCCACTTGCCTAAAATAATTAGAGATGCGGAAGTCATTAGGCGCGATCACAACAACAGATCTGCAGCGCCCTGGAGAGTCAAGCGCGTGCAACTTGCCTAAAATAAATACGAGGCACGGAAGTCATTAGGCGCGATCACAACAACAGATCTGCAGCGCAGATGTGCAGCGCCCTGGAGAGTCAAGCGCGTGCCACTTGCCTGCAAAAAAAAAAGTGTGTGAAACTTGCCTAAAAAAAAAAACGAGACACAGAAGTCATTAGGCGAGATTGCAAAAACAGATCTGCAGCGCCCTGGAGAGTCTGCACACGTGATGCAAGCCCGACTGCAGAAGCGCGTCCTCGAAATGAAATCGCCGAGGTGAAGCGCGTAACCACCCCCTGTGCCCCATTCCCGGCAAACCCACAACAATAGGTCTTTCGCTGGAGCAGCGCTTCGTGCTGCTAACACCAGCGAGACCTAAAAAGGGAAGCAAAGGACAGCACGGAGGGCACAAATCAAATCAAAGGAATAAGACTTTCATATCCATACATTCCATTCCATTCATCACACTGAACTCTTACATATTTTAATGTTTGTACTAACCATAGAAAGATTATTTATATAGATCCTGATGTTCATAGGATATACTGATGCTCCTATCCGGGTGTCCTTTTAATGTTTGGACCTGTTTATTCAGTGGAGAAGAAAAAAACCCTTATGTAAACCGTTTTTGAATATCTCAGCCTAGGGTTGCTTTTACTCCTCAATTATTGTATATAATTACCTTTTAGAGAAGTCTTTTTTACTTTACTCCTCCTTTTGTTTAGGTTCTGGTCTATATTCATTTATTTTCGGTACCCACACACAATCTCTTGAGAAGATGAATGTATCCCCACTACAATAGAAAAGGAACACTTGGACCCATTTAATAATGTTTCTTTTTATCTCTCTCCCATTCCTTTGTGGCCTCACTACAGTTTTCTCTAGGCTTACCTTTACAAACTTTTTAGTGGTTGATAGAGTTTCACCATATAGCATCAGCGATATCCTATCCACGCTATATCTTCAAACACGTCACCCTCTACCTCACTCCATTCCAAAACTTCTATACCCCCGGCTGCTTTCCCAGCAAAGCCCCCCACCACAACTCCAATGGTGCCCTCTATCTGCCTCCATCTGGCCTCTAAACCCAATGACCCTCCCTCTGCCATGTAGGAGTCAATCTGCCCTACCCTGTCTAGGTCCCATACCTCCTCATGCCAAGACGTGAAAATATCCAAACTCTCCTAGTCCTTGCCCCCCCCAACCACTTCTACCTCTTCAGGAATGCTCTCCCCTCCCTCACTCTCGCCCCTCAGTCCCCCACTCCACTTCCGTCTCCTGCACCCTCCAACCCTCCTTCCCTTGCCGAACCACCAGCCCCCCCTTTTCTATGTAGACCCCGCCCTGCATATGCCTGGGCGGTAAAACCCAATCATCTCCCACCTCCCTCTGTGAAAGGGGGACCTTTGTCTCCAATCCCTCCCTACTCGCTGGGACATCCCAGGCAATCTCTGCACCCCTGTCCGCCTTCCGCTCACCCTCCACCAGCTCCTCTCCTTCAGGGCTTCCCTCATCCTGCTTACAGGCCTTTTGTTGCCTCCCGCTGGGCATGACTGGAGAGCCCCGATGCCCGCTCTTCCGCCGGGCCCCCCTTACTGCCTCAAAAGCGGAGCCTCCGTTTCACTCGAAGGCTCCCCCGCCCTCACAATCTTCTGGGCCGCTCTAATGGTATATGAGCAGCACGTGCTCTCAGGGGCCCGCTCGGCAAAGCGCAAGACGCGTTCCCACTACGATCCCCGCTACGCTTCCCACTTGCCGCGGCCTTCGCGTCTCCGCTAGGCTGCGGCTTGTCAGCCTGATCTGGGACCGCATGCGCACTGCTTGTGCGACCAGTCTGACTTACCTTCCCCTTTCCTCTCCTCAGTGGACGCACGCTGCTGCTGCGACCCCCGCGGCCGCGCGCCTCGCTATGCACCCTCTGCCCGGGGCCTCCGGCATTAGTAGATCCAAACGGCCGGCCTCGCTTTAAGCGAGAATCTCCGAAACTGCTCTAATACTCACTAAAAATTAGCTAACTCTCAGAAAAACTTTCCCTAACTGCACGCCCAGCCACCAGGTCACCAGAACCTAAAATGGTGGCTGGGAAAGGTGTAAGGAAACCTATATAGCCTTTGGGCTACAAAACCCATTGGGCTGCTTTTGTGCTATAGCCAAGCAGCCCAGTTTCACAAAATGGCTGGGGAGGCCGCCCCTCCCCCTCTCAAACTGCCCGTGGGGCAGACCTCGCCGGGCTCGGCTGCCCCCCAAACCCCCCTTGTTTGATTTGAGTCTATGTGTGATGACAGTTTGGCTTGGTGTGAATTCATTTTCTGTGTGGGGTTGGCATGGGTTGCTGGTGATCACTCTCTTGAAAGGAGGTTGAAATAAGCCTGTCTGGAGTTGAAGCGAGTTGTTAGGCTGTCTGTGCAGTTGGAATGCCCATTATGAGTCTCTCTTTTTGGAGAGTAATTTTGAGTCTGAAGATGGAAAGGGTTCATTCTCCTCTCTTCCCATGAAGATGAGCCTGAAGTGCCTCTATCTGCCTGAAGTGGTTAGTATATCTCTGGAGCTGAAGTGGTGGGGAGTTACTGTTTGTATGGAGATAGCCTGGGTCGAACTTCGTCAATTCTTCTGGAGTTAAGCCTGTAGTGAGTCTGTCTGTCTGGGGCTGGAGTGGGGTGCTGGTCCTGTATCTGTGGAGTTGACAGGCATTGGAGTTAATCTCTCTGGAGCTCTTGTGGACCTCTTTGTTTGGAAATGGCATTGATTGGGCCTGTCTGTAAATGCACAAAGCTTGGACATACATCTAGTTATAACTATTGAAATGCATCACTAAAATTAGAATCGGAGGTTGGGGAGGGGCGTTGGGGGTGGGGGGTGTCCTGTCCTATTACATTATATGCACATTATTGGAGTGGAAGTCATTGATCAAAAAGATTCAAAATATGCTCAGCTCAGAAGAAACACGAGACAGTGCCAAGTATCGCCCTGACCTTGTATGGCGCATTGTTCTGGCAATCTCCCCACCTCAATGAGGGCAATTGAAGCTGGTTCTCCCGCGGTAGAGTAGTTGTCAAACAATTGGAAGGACAGTTAGCCCCTCCCAGCAAATAACACATCCCTGATTGTGTCATCGGCCAAGTTACTGCGGGTGCATTGTCCTGTCTGCGGAACAGCGTCCTAGTTTGAGACTGCCTGAGGTGTTATTTAACAGAAACGGGGGAGGACCTGACATGTAGAAGCGGGAATTCCTCGCGGTGGCCCAATACATTACAGGGCTCCGCCCCAATCAACGCACCACAGACAGGGTCGTTCCCTCAGAACGGAAGTTCTCCCCTTCAATGCGCCAGCATCAGCAGTCCGTGCTTCTGGTAAGAGCAGCGGGCGGTGGGGCCGGGTGAGGGAATTTCGACAGACTAAGACAGGGGGACATTACTTAGTTATTTAATTTTCCCTCGTCAACGCCCGTCGAAATCCCCCACCCGGCCCACCGCCTCCGCGTTTTGACCTGCACGGGCCGCGGCTGACGCCCGAGCCTGTCCTGGAAGCCAGGGAGGCCTGTCCCCTGCTCCACGGTTCCCCGAGCAGCCAGCGCCTCGCCCGCCACTAAAGCTGCCAGTCTGGTTTCGGGATTAGTGCAACCTTATCCAAACAAGAGCTGGGGAAATCTGTCAGCGATATCTGGACAAACTCCTGCATGGGCCCAGCAGCTTTCTGAGGAGGCATTCCTTACTGGCACCTGAGTCACACCCTGCCTCGCACACAATGAAGGGCTCGGCTCTGCCCACCCCTAAAAACCGATGGGTGGCCTTATTCAATGAATGGCCTCTCGCTGAACCACATGACACGGTTCATCCCTTGCACTCATTCAATGCCTCAAACGAAAAAAAAAACATTCTACTGGACATCACTCTTGCAGCTTTTTTTGGCAGTCACAGCGACGAAGCCAATGACTGCATGGGCACGTGCTCTGAACTACCCACTCAGCCTCCATAGCTGGGAGGATACATTATAGTGTACTACTTTGCATCGAGCTGGCAGGGAGCCCCCGTATTATAGTTCTTATATGAGCACAGGGTGCGTGCACAGCTGTTGCCGCCCGTGCTCTCTATATTCTTTTTAAAGTGAAGCTTGCGCTGCTGCTAGTGTCGATTCGGTGCACCTTCTGTCTATGGGCGTAGCTTGCACTTCTGCTGAGGCAAGAGCTGTGCATGTTTAGTGGCAGTGTGTGGAGAAGTGTGGCTCACTGGTTAGAGGAGGCATACTCTGAAGCAGAGGTCAGACCCGGGACCAGGGTTCAATTCTCGATGCGGCAGGGTCTTGAGCCCAATTGTCCACGGACTCGATAATTCTCGCTTCGGTGCCCACTTTAAACACGGGTTCATACTATGCAGGTCTGGCCATTAAGCTTGCTTAATCTCCACAACGCCCCCCCCCCCCCCGCGGCGGGATGCCTGGCTTTCACCTTGGGGATGTCCAGTACGGGTTATCTCACAGGAAAAAGCCAGGACTTCAGTGCTCTGCCCGTGCTGCACTTGTCAACTTGGTCTTTGGGAGAAAAAAGCTGGCACCGCTGTTCCATCCACCATTTTGTGGGTGCTGGTTGCTTGAATAAATGCTGCCCATGCATGATCGATTCTGTGAAGCCAAGCTGCTTCCTGTGCCGTGCATCTTATGTGTGTGAAGGGTGTTTGTACGGTTGTGTGAAGATTTTGCTGCTGCCCTCGGCATACGCTGAGGGGCCCAGTAAGAGGGCGGCCCTCTTAGTGCCGCATTGGGCACATCCCCGCACACCAGTCGCTGGGAACCACTTCCATGGGAGTCCCTCCTTTGTCTGGATCCTCTGCAGCATCATTTCCAGGGCACAGTGGGTTGGGTACAGGTATTTATACCTACCAACTGGCCATCCTCTTTGTTCCCCGCTAGACAAGCCGCCACCCTCCCAAAATGGTGGCCAAAGGAATTGAACGTATTAATGTATACATTTGTGTTGCAGGCGGAGTTACAGGGAGATCCGAAGGCTGATTGGTACATAGGGGTACCCTCTCCAAGAGCACAATAGAGATGCCTTATGCTAAACCCCTGGAGTCTTTACAGCAGGGCCCTGGGTGTAAATGGAAGCGCCCCTCTAGGCCCTCGGGCGGTTGAAAGCCTGAGCAACCGGGGGCTTGCCTTGCAACTCTCCGCCCCTAAAAAGGCTATTAAAGTTATGGACTGGTGGATAATCCCCACATAAATGGTAGCACCGATTGGGTTAGTCACGGTGCAGTTTTGCTCATCGGGCAGGAAGGGCAGCTTAGGTCAGTGACCGCTGTCTGCCCTTGGATCGCTTGTAAGTTAACCCACCACATTGGCATACTTCTTGTATGAAATAAACCTGCAGCAAACTGTATTCCAACAAAATTTCTGTGGACTGATTATTTTGTGCAGTGCGACCAATTACTGCTAAGAGGGGGAGGGTTGCCGATATCGGTACTGTCATTCTGCATGAAAAGGAATCTTGCTCTTCTGCAGCCTGTGTGATTTTTTTAAAATGAAAAGTGTAGTTGACCCTTACTTTCATCTGTTAATGTGTGCACTCACCTCACACTGTGCCTGGTGAGTGAGGGGCATCTAATCAGGTTGATGTAGGCGTCATCCTGTCCAAAACATTTCTGCTCTCACCATGCTCAAGGCTGTGCCTACCAAAGTCCACGACATATGCACATGTATAAATACCCCTAAAACATCTCCAAGCTGGCCTATTCAGCTACAAAGAAGCTCCAAAGGTGGAAAACAACAATACAAATGCAGTTTTCAAATGTACGCAAATCTGAGGTTTGTCTTTTTATCCAGAGATTCTAAGTTTCAGCTGAAACACCTTAATCTTTTGAGGAACAGCTGAGCAAGAAGTGGTCTGGTTTAAGAGGAAATTGCCGGACTATCCCATGCCTTTGAAGTTCTGGCAATTTTAGGGTAGAAACAGACTCTTGCCAAGTAAGCATATCAGTGACTGATTGTTGCCCAGCCCTACCTGCCTTTCAGAGTCACTCTGGCACTTTGAGAAATACAACAGCTTCCCTGTAAATTAGTATGGCTCCACCTAGACATTTCCAGGCATACCTACTACCATGTCAATTTTATGTTTTATGGCTAAGAGTGTTTGTTCTGCGTTGCTGTCCATCCACGGACCAATATAATGGTAGATATAGACTCAAAGAGAAAATATTGAATCTGACAGACTAACCCCCTTAAACCAGGGATGGATCACCGAAGGCTCGGATCTTTATTGTCTAAACTTCTTAGCTAGACACTCAACGCAGTGTCCCCATGTGTGGTGGACCTGACTGAGCCAAGCCTTACAGTTCGAGCGGTCTGGGCATCTTTGATAAAGACTTTGGTGTGACCGCTTATGCGGACATCAGATTCAGGTGCTGGTGCCCTTGTCTTCTATCACTATTTCATCTGCTTGTCATTATTAGGTAAGTTGCTGGAGATGGAGTTCCCCACCAGCTGGGATAATGCTGAGAGGGACTGGATAAATACGACCCACAGTGTCTGTCTTTTGAGCACATACATCTTCTGTGGTCTGTTTCATGGATATTCATGGCCTATGAAACTTGACATGGGATGTATACTAGCCCTTGCCATTCAGGTTTGTGTCCTCTGTTTTTGATATAATGATCACAGGGTACTAGGGAGAAGCCCAGGGCCATACCAAGGGATGATGGACTGTTCATTGCACTGGATTTCCTCTTTTATTTAGGCAGATGTTCAGGGGTCTCCTTGTGTCTCCTGTGGATTCAGGGCCTTTGGGATGTTTCTATGGAGTCGGTACAAGTTACCATCAGCAGATCCCTAGTGCTAGCTTCTGATGGAGAAAGCCATATACCATCTGAGGTTGAAACTTCTCTATGGGGGTCTGCTCTCTTTTAGGCCCCCCCATTATTTTAATGAAATCCTTTGTAAACCTTTTCACCGTTCAGCAGAACAGATGTCTACCTCCACCATGGGAGAAAATATATAAAACAAATTCACTCATTTTGACCTTTAAAAAAAGGAGATTTGAGCAGTAGACTCAATTCTTTGCGTGCATTTTTCTACGCGCCCCAATAGGCCTGGTAAGCCATTCTGAAGAAAGACCGAGACGACCTTTACAAAAGAATTTCAATTGAAGTCTTGAAAATAAATCTCTGCGTCTTTAGTAAAAACTTTGTTCTTGATCCTAATATCTAATTATACAATCATCCCAGCAGGAGCAACCGACATTATTGAAAGAAAACAATACGCTTGGCTTGTTCCACAAAGTAACCAAAACATTGCCATTCCCATTCCCCACCTCACCTGTTGCTCGGCAGCTTCCCCGACTCTCTTCAAAACACTCAGAACCACACCCAAAGTGATGTAGAAAGATTAGATAGTATTACATTAAACTGTGTTTGTATAAAGCTAAACTTCTTTAGCTGCATAGATCGGAGGTATTAGAAGGTTGCTAGTATTTATATTTATATATATATATAGATATAGATATATGTTCCTCAAAGTCGCCACAAAATAGTAGAGCCCACACTAGTTGAAATTCGCCTCCAGATTTAATGGGAACAGCAGCAAGATGGGCATGACAGCATACACAATAGTCTTCTTAGCCGACGCGTTTCGGGCCCACTGCTTTTTGTCACAGGCTATCAATGTTCGTGTGAGCACTACATGGCAGTATAAATGCACCTGCATCTTCACGATACCACCCCAGAGTGGGCATGACCACTTCTGTTGCCTGCTGGTATCGGTAGTGCATTCGGTATTGCTCAAGTGAGTTGCCAAGCATTATTCTTCACTCACTAATTACATTAAAAACATTTTTTTTTGCTGCCACACAGACCCCCTTTTATAAAAAAAAAAAGACCGGCATAGCGCAGGAGGCCACGACCTCTCCTTTCTGCACTCTGCACACGCGCCCCCTGGCGCATTTGAAGATGGGGAACAAAATCCCCTTGAATACTGGGGGGCCCTGGGGGCCAACTAGCCCACCAGGAACCTCCAGTATGTGCCAGGGGGCTGTGGTGAAGAGAGGTGTTCTGAGGCCATGCCCCTTTTTACACCTCTCTGCAACGCAGCTCTGTGGCGCTTAATGGAGGTAGCTGGTGGGCTAGTTGCACCCCAGGGACCCTCAGGATTCAAGGGGACTAAATCCCCCATCTTAAAATGCGACACGGGGCACGTTTGCACAGTGGTAAAGGAAGGGGGTGGGGCCTGAGGTGAAATGTGTGCAAACACGCTCTCTGGCGCGTTTTAAGTTGGGGAATTAATTCCTCTTCAATCCTGAAGTACCCTAGGGGACAACTAGCCCACCAGGTACCTACTATAAGCGCCACAAAGCTGCGTTGCAGAGTGTTGTAAAAAGGGGCGTGGCCTCTGAACATCTCTCTGCAACGCAGCTCCCTGGCGCATATTGGAGGTACCTGGTGGGCTAGCTGACCCTCAGGGACCCTCAGGATTGAAGAGAAATTAATTAAACAACTTGAAGCTTGCCATAGGGTGTGTTTGCACACATATCACCTCAGGCCACGCCCCCTTCCTTCACCATTGTGCAAAGGCGCCCTGTGGATAGTTGTAAGTTGGAGAATTAATTCATTTTCAGTACTGAGGGTCCCAGTATGCGCCAGGGAGCTGCGTTGCACCTCTCTGCAATGCAGCTCTGTGGCGCTTAGTGGAGGTACCTAGTGGGCTAGTTGGAATCCAAACATGAATTCTTGATGAAGAGTATCTGAAAGCAGAGGGGACTGAGGCTGGGTCACTTGAGAGTGACCTGGGCCTCGGTAGACGAATGCCCACCGATGTTGGTTGCTGCAGGATAGATTTCGATGATCTTGACTCTGCAGCAGTGGGGACCAGGCAATGCTGATGACAACCAGGAGCTGGATATGAGCTGTCCCACAAAGGATGTCAAGTGCTGAGGGGTCGGTGTCCAGTGGGATCACCAACAAGCCTTGGCAACAGCAACCCACGCACAAAGTCAAGAACATGCAGGAAGAGGACCAGCAAGGTCCAGGAGACTCACCACAAGCAGGGGAGTTATGGCAAGCCCAGAGTAACCAGAGGAGCCCAAAGAAGACTTAGTTGGCCATCCACAGTGTTATAAATGTATGTAGGACCCTAGTGTAATTTTCCCGATTCATGCCCTTGTATAGGTATAAATTACCCGATCCTGATATAGGCATAGAAATCATTACCATATTTTGACTGAGCCTATGCAGCCCAAATACGGCATGGCTTACTTCCACTAAGTTCTGAGAATCAACAACGATTTCTTAGAGAAACCCGCCTTCAGCAGCTAGGGACATCCCCTTGCCTGAATACGAATTTATCTAGGAAATCATGGAGTTTTCGAAGAACTGAGTCTTCGATGAAGTTATTAAGTCCAATCATATGTCAAACTCGGCACCTTCAAAGTATAAATATGCCTACATTTGCCCAGACAAGCACACAGTGGTTTGGAGCAGATTGACTATCTACTTGCCCGACACCTGCAGCAGCAATTGCCGAAGGAAGCTGTCCCTCCAGCAGACGCACTGAGAGACTCTGTCTTTTCTCCAGCTGAGAAATCCAGCTCCAGTGTTTCCAGGCTACCCTTGCTGGTTGCTGGGAAATCGAGTCCTGAGAGAGAGATACAAGATCTCCTTCATTCTAAACCAAGGCACGGAGCTGATTAGACCCTTAGAGAATTCTTGGATAGATTCTTGGCAGAGAAATACTAAACTGAAGTTACTCCTCACTTACTTCCTCCCTTGTACTAGACTTAGGTTAGGTACACTGGGGTAGGCGTATTTTAGAAGCACCAATTGAGTACTTTTAGTCATTATTTTATCACTGTATGTATTTTATATGTTTTGAGGCAATTTATGGCTTATAAACCATATCATGCTTTTACAGTACTACTTTATCATACTCTTTGTATTATATACCTTGTACTTTGTTGAACTGTAATTAAAATGACCCACGAGACTCCATTTTGTGTTGCCATGCTCTCGGCAACCTGGTGAATAATTGCTTTTCACGTCCCTGTTGAAACTTGCACAACCCTCCTTCATCCTTGTGGTCGAGCCGATTCCGAGAAGCTGCCTGTGTGCCTCACTCCCCCCAGTTGTGTCAGAGAAGTAGCCACATCTTGTCCATTGTTGGTAACTCAGCCTGTCACGACCAACTCCTGTGCCCTGTGACCACACCATCTGGTCAAGGAAGCACAAGGCTGCGCCCTGTGACCACACAATTGGGCAAGGAAGCACAAGGCTGTGTACATTGTGCAATCAGAGACAAATGTCCCCTGGCCACGATTGCACCACATGAGACTGACGAAGAACTTGTCTGATGAGGAACTTGTCAAAATGTGGAACTATGTAGTGTGCAAATGGGCGTGGCTAGCGCTATAAGTATGTGTGCGCTGCTGAGTAAAGCAGCAGTCTCTGTAGAATTGTCTTTGTACCATTCTGGGACCCTGTCCTTGGCTCGAGCTAATAAATAACTTACTTCCCTCCACGGCTGGTTGTCCTGGTCTCTTTGGTAACGTATGATTTAAGCAAGAAGAACCAATAGATTCTAGGTGTCCCCTGCACCGCTGGCTTTGACTCTCCTAGTGGGGGAGGGGTCTCCAATAAGCCGGTTCTACAATTTGGCGCCCAACATGGGGCGTCTTCAGTGGTTGTCATCGAGCCTGGTGGTCGTGAGGGGTCCGTGATTGAATTCCAAGGGAGGCGTGCCACTACATCGGCTAAAAATTGACTTTGTGGGCCCGAGGTCTCCGACTGCGTGATTCCTCCCTCCAGTGGGCTATGCCACAGTTCTGGTTCCTAGTTTCTGGAGATCGAGACCTTTGTGACACTTGCCGTATGATGGAAGATTAATGGTCAGGTAAGAGTGCGAGCGGCCCACTTCTTTGGTGAATTGTATTTTGGTTTTGGGTATTGTTCAACTTTTGCAAAAGCCGAAGCCAGAGGGTAAGTACAGTTATATGCTGTAAATATTAGATTTTACCCGTTGATGTTTGGAACCAGGATACACGTCTAGAGATGCCTGGATTTAGTAAGTTTCGGAAATGGTGTTGTTGTTATTGTACACAGTACTCCGCATTGGAGGAATCTTGTCCGATTCCTCCTTTGGGGACCCCAAATGATGAAGTCTATGCTAAACATGGTGTTGGCCCGATTATGTTTTCCTCACTTTGGCACAAATATAAAAAGGGTAGTGCTGAATTACAATGGCCAATGTACGGTAGTTTTGAACCTCCTGTATTAGATAATTTAGAGGAAAAGTTGTTTCAAAGAAAAGCTAGACCTGCGATGTTTGATTCCTTTCGGGTTTGGCGCAAGGAGTCCAAACAGAAAGAAATCAAACTCAAAAAGAACAAAGCTAAAATAATGCGTATGAGTGTGATTCAGAAAGCCCAGAATCATGATAATCAGAGAATAGAAGACGGTATAGTAATACAGGATAGATTAAATCGAATGCACGTAGATGGTTGTTACATTACGAAGAAGGTCCCCAAAAGGCCCTGGACAAGGAGGATGACCCTCACATGACCTCCATGTTGAATACCCCTCCACCCTACACCCCCGCTGTGTATCCGGCCCTTGATCCTACACAATTGGCTCCCGCTACTGCTCCAGTTGTTGCCCCTGCCTCAGCCCTGGTTTGTCCGCTTCCTCAGCCACTTGTTCCCAACGCCCCGACTATTCACTCAACAAGTAAGGCTTCCAGCTGTTGGAATTTTAACTGTACTTAATTAGCTGACAAACGCGGAGCGGAGCGTCTGGCACAGGGCTCCACTGCTGATCACGCTCTCTTTGCTAACAATTGGCATTTTTTAAATTTACGCTCTTTCATCGAACATTTGTGTTTTTTAAATAATAAGGATCACTGTGCCGTGTTTATTTCACTCACCCCTTTCCCCGGTCCACCGCTGAGCTTCTCTCAGATTGTTGTGGAGGGAACTGGGAAATCTTTGACTGCCGAAAGTGACTACTACTTCCCGGGGTGGAACAGAGGTTAGCAGACTAGTGCTTTTCCCCTGACCACCTTTAAAAGCAGATGCATTTTCTCTTGTGCAGTGGACACGCGCAGCGGGCGCGCCAGCGGCGCGCCAAAGGCAAGCCCGTCTGCACCCGTCCGCGCTCGACCCGCGGCCGGGGCCCAAAACGCTGTCTGTGCCATGCCAAAATACACTTACACAAGGGAAGAACTATATTCTTTCAACACACAGGCTAAGGGCTGCAACATCATACCGCCCATAAAATTATACGGTAACATCCTCACCTGTGCCACATGTAGACGCGCCATAAACCCGGATCCTAGCCCCAAGGGGGAGTACAATCTACCACACAAGACCGATAACTCGCACAAACAGCTCCAGTGCGGTCTTTTAAACGTCAGATCACTATCAAAACATTCCTTCCATGTGTATGATCTGCTAACAGATCACGCCTTCGACTGCCTCTTTGTCACTGAAACATGGTTATCAGACTGCTCTAACCCAGACATTGTGCAGGAACTTCCCCAAGGCTACACCATCGCAGGCTAGACAGAATCGGGAAAAAGGGAGGAGGGATAGCTATTATCTACAGAGATTATCTAAAATGCTCCACATCACACTCCACTGAATTAAAAGATGCAGAAAACCTCTGCTTCAAATTCAAAATAGATAACCATACAACATTCGCCGGAGTACTTGTTTACAGACCTCCTGGACCAACCGGTAATTTTCTAGACACCATTGGAGACTTTCTGAGCCCTCTGGTGGTGCGTTACTCTCATTCCACGATCTTGGGGTACTTCAACCTACACTTAGAGGTAGATGAATGCCCTAACGCTAAAACTTTTAAGGAAATCACCAACTCCCTAGGCCTGGTAATACAAAACAAAGGGTCCACACACACAGCAGGACATATCCTTGACGGGATATGTACCAATGCCACCAACATAATAACGACCCCCTCAGGCACCCTCACCTGGACTGATCACAAACTTATTCCCTTTAGATTCATTTATGATAATGGACATATTACGGAAAAACCCACCATCAAGATTCCTGCACGTAATTGGAATAATATGCTGGCAAATCCCGACCTACAGACCCTGGCAAACTCTACTAAACCTACCCTGACAGGCAACCCCAACATCGATAACGACCTCTTCAACAATTGGATGCTCTCCATAGCTAACACTCTAGCCCCTATGAAAAAAGCTAAGACCATAAGACACAAAACAGCCCGTGGTTCACCTCCCAACTGAAAGCCATGAAAGCCCAGTGCAGACAACTAGAAAAGCTATGGAGGAAACATTATGAGGTCGAAGATATGAAACGCTTCAAAACAGCCCTCAATATTTATCAGCTACAAATCAAAACCGAGAAGAAAATTCACTTTACTAATCTCATCAAGGATGCTGAAGACAATCAGAAAACTATTTTTAAAATAGTTAAATCATTCACAAACCCGGCCAGCCTAGAATGTAAAATACCTCCATCACAGAAACTGTGCGATGACATCGCAGTGTTCTTTGAAAACAAAATCAGGGACCTCAAAAAAGACATCCTCGACCATTCACCCCAACACCCCCAGACTCAGGAACTAAAGAGGAACTCATGGATTTCAAAGAAATCAGCCCTGAAATATCCAGGAAGGCCATCCTCTGCTGCAAATCGGGCTCCTCCTTTGATCTTTGCCCGCCCAAAATCCTACATTCATTAGTGGACATAGTAAAGCCTGTCATTAACCAAATTATCAATACTACTTTCAAACTCGCAAAAATCCCCGACCTTTGGAAAACGGCCACTGTCAAACCCTTCCAAAATATAAACTTTCGGACCCAACCACTCTCTCTGAGACCAATCTCCCTCCTCCCCAGTCTGAGTAAAATTGCAGAGAAAATAGTTAACACTCAACTAAATGAGTTTCTGGAAAGCTCAAACATCCTACACCCCAAACAATCTGGTTTCAGGCCAGGACATTCAACAGAATCAGTTCTGCTCCATACCTCTGACACCCTCAAGTTCGCACTGGATCAGGACAGGAAGGCAGTGCTGATTCTGTTGGATCTGTCCGCAGCCTTCGATACTGTCTCCCATCACATCTTGTTGGATAGACTGAAGCACGTCGGTATAAACAGCAAAGCCCTCACCTGGATAACATCTTTCTTGGAACAAAGAAACCATATTGTCACACTGGGTAGTTATAAATCTGAGGGTAAACTGCTTTCTTCGGGGGTCCCTCAGGGTTCCTCCCTGAGTCCGACCCTCTTTAACCTTTACATGTCTCCCCTTCTTTCACTAATTGATTCTTTCAATATTGAAGCAATTGCGTATGCTGACCACACTCAATTGATCCTCACCCTAGATAAACATTCCACCTCAGCAGAAGAAAAATTACGGGGCATATTACCAACGAGTAGCGATATTTATCGCTAACTAGGCTTTGCAGCAATTTTTTTATCGCTAATCATTGCCGGAAATTATCGCTGAGAAAACTTGCTATTAGCAACGTTTATCTCCAAAGCGATAATTTTTCCGGCGATAGCGCGAATATCGCTGAGAATACAGCGATATTCACGCTTTAGCGACAAAATGCTCTTAGCCATGTTATCAATCCTCCTATTGGATAACATGGCTAAGAACTGGTCTGAGCAGGCATTAGTTTTTGGCGATAGCTGGAATATTTCCATCGCTACGCCCGTTTTGCTAATAGGCGATAGCGACGTTAGCGACTGCTTTCAGTCGCTAACAGGTTGGGTACGCCCACTTTGCATGTCATTAGCGATAAATATCGCTGACATGCAAAGTGGGCCCCAAACTGCTCGCTATCGCCTAAAAGCTGTTGCTAACATCAGTTAGTGACAGCTTGCTAATAGAGCGATAGAATTATCGCCGCTTAGCGGCCGAAAACGGCCGCTAAACCGGCGATAATTGCCTATCGCCCCCCCTTGGTAATATGCCCCTCCATCTCTGCCTTACCGCAGTTATGAAGTGGATGGAAGCAAATCATCTCTGATGCAACAGCTCTAAAACCGAAATGATACTGTTTGGAAAATCAAATGATTTCAATCCCACCCTATGGTGGCCCTCAAATTCAGACCTGCCGCCCACCACAGTAGACAGCGCAAAAAACCTAGGCATTAAATTCGACCCCACGCTTTCCTTTCACAATCATGCACTTACTGTGGCAGGTATGTGCTTTCAAACCATGAAAACTCTAAGGAAATTCTTCGATCTACTTCCCCTGCATGCTAGGAAGAACTTGGCAGTGGCACTCGTCCTGTCGTGTTTGGACTACTGCAACAGCTTATATGCAGGAACAAAAAAGACAGTGGTAAAAAGACTGCAAGTAGTCCAGAACTCCGCCGCAAGGTTGGTACTTGGGCTCCCTAAGCGCGCCCCTTCAGCTGAAGCACTAAAGACTCTCCACTGGCTACCTATCCATAAAAGGATCCTGTTCAAAGTCCTAACCATTACCCATAAAGCCATAAATGAAACTGGCCCACAATACCTGAGATGCAATAAGGCACTACAAAACCAAACGAATACTACGGTCTATTCAGAAAATCTCCTCACCACACCAACTTCAAATTGAAAACCCGGGGAGGCAAAACCTTGGCAGCACTTGGTACAAAGGCCTGGAACATCCTGCCTTCACAACTTAGGCACACCCGAAACGAACCCACCTTCAGGAAACTCCTAAAAAGTTGGATCTTTGGCACCCCGGACACTCAAATACTGACACTAATATGACCCGCCCTACCATCTCTTTGCTGTTCGCCGCCCCCTCTTTTTCTCCTCCTTCTTCCTGCAAATACTTCTGTTGAGGCCTGAAAGCGCCAATATGCTCCTTGGAGTGAACGTCGCGCTATACAAAACCCCAATCATTCATTCATTCATTCATTCAGGCCACTGTACCAATGGAAGTCCACCTTTCCCTTCCCCTTGTTTCACCTTCCACTGGTCCCGTACCTGTCCAACCTAATATGCCTTCAACTCCCGTTGCAACCAACCCATTTCTTGTTGACAGTCATCCGACTCCTTTCCCCAGTGCAGGGCTATTAGGAATGCCTGGTCAGTGGTCCGTGATTATATCCCTTATGTAACTCTGCATAGACCACCTACTCCCAGACTACGCACCTTGCGCAGACTGATAGGTAGTACACAGGAACAACTCGCTATGAGTCAGCAAGCTCATATGTGGTTGGAAAATAACACTATGTACACCGCTCAGGATATATGGATGACAATGGATCAGTGGACACGCATTCAACAGATTGAAATTTTTTTGAAATGTGTGACATACTGATACAAATGTGGGAGGATTTCGTAGAATCAGGTATTAGGAATGAGCTACCCTTTCTCACAACATATTTTATTTGATTTTAACACCACATTGACCAGATGAATCGAAAGAGGATACAGTATGCTATGTTATGTTAACCAACTTGAAGAGCATAACGATTACCCAAAGATTTCTTGGCGCTAGTCCTGAGAGCAAAGGTGAGTGAGGGAAAAAAAGGGAAGAAGAAAAGCCGACTGATTGAAAAGCCACGTGTTTAGGTGCTTCCTGAATTAATTGGGGTAGAGAGGGGGCTGACCTTATGGAGAGCGGAAGGAGATTCCAAGATCTGGAGGATCCCACCACAAACTGCTTACTCCCCATTTAGCTCTTCAAATTCTGATGGAATTGACTTTAAAAGAGCATGATGATCATAGGTTTCTGGTAGGAATATGTGTTTAAACAATTGGAGCCTCACCTATATGTATACACATCCACATCAAAAACCACCAGGAGTAGGTACCCCTCCTTGTTAATGTCCCCAGGGATTTGTCAATGACATGGATCCAAAGGTTAGGATGTGTGTAAATACCTAAAATCACACAGGACCACTCTTACTTCATCCACCAGAAAAGTGTGAAAGATAGAGAGAGTGCCTCACGGTAGCACCACCCGAGGGGGTTCCCGGTTAGTAATTACCGGTATACCCACTTCTCATCATTGGCCACTCTCTCTATGTGAAAAGACAAAAGTGCACTAAAGGAAGATAATAGTGCAGACGTGAGAATAGTGATGTGAAAAAACACAAATAGTGACAAACGTCTCACCACTAACACATAATTTGAAGTGTACAAAGAAGATGTACAGACCCCTAACCAAACACACAAATAATATATAAAAGTGTGGTAGGGTTATGCTTGCTTTACCGTTTTATTCTGATGCAGCAGAACCCCACTTCTTAAAAATGGTAAATATGTACCATAACTCTTTTAAATCTCAAGCCGACATGTTTCATCGCTGCAAATTTAGCGATTTCATCAGGGCAATGAGGGGTACAAAAATTCTCAGTCTTTTCATGAAGTTTATGGACCTGTGTGAGAAATAAAAAGGAGAGACGCAAAAGTGCGTCATTCAAACCCCTACATATGGGGCATTACTGGAGCAGCTTGTTAATGACACGCAATTTGAGGTAACTTTACCTTGAGGGTGCTACGTTAGCACATACCAGCACCACTCAAAAGGGGGCACCGTGTTAAGCGTCCACGTGTCCCAACATGTGACCGACAATAATCACAGCCACCTATACATATGGGGAAACAAAGATCGAACAAGTTCACACTGATGTCCCCATAGATGCAGGTCGCTGTCACGTTACAACTTGTGTGGAATAAGCTACTCTAGTCTTCATAAACACGACCACTTGGTCCACCACCCATTCCAGGGGAGAAACATACTTATGCCAGCGAGGGGTGTTAGAGGGGAGCTCCCGCTTGACGCTCTATTTAAAATTAGAACTTCAATAGTGCGTACGCGGCCACCACAACACATAAATCAAGTCAATTTACTCTTGGCGGTATAGACATGACACCCTTCCCAATAACACCAGCGGACATAAAACCCTTCTCAAGAACACGAGCGGTCAGCCCCCCAGCCTCCTTACTGTCGCCGAGTCCCTCCGGCGCTTCCGACGATCCACGCATCCATTCACTGCCGGGATGCGGAAGTAGCCGGTGGAGGGACGCGACTCCGCCCCCCACGTCAACGTGAGGTGCGGCCATCTTGGAATGGGTTCGAAACGGACCTAAACTGCACCAGAGTTGATAGGCTGCAGCGATCTTCATAGCCCTTTGCTGCTATCGGACTCTAACCCTTTACAAAGATGCATGGAAGGGAGCTTGATTGAGTTTATCTATTCTATAAATCAACCCCCTCTAGACTGATTTAGAAATCGACAGTGGAGCACATAACAGTTCTGGCTTTGTTATGAAGTAGACAAATGTCTGGTAATACAACTCTGTGGTTACCAGATGCTTCATGGGCGCCTGATATTTATACCCAGTCCCCCTTTGATGGTATTAGATAAACCTTCGCAAGGTAAGCAATTGTGGGTTCTAGCACATAGACCGTAGTGTTTCAAAGGAAGTGCCTAGTTGTGATACATATGTGAAGGGGATGGAGGTGGTAGAGGCGAGGGCAATTACATTCAGGTGCTATATCTAGTGCCATTATGTTGGTTTTAGCAGTGAGGAAAATGGAGAGGAGGCGAAAACAGAGCCCTATTATCGCCTGCTGACCCTATTCCATTCAATATTTTCATTAAGTCCCTCATGGTCAGCCTTCTCCAGAAAAATCCATTTTGCTTCTTTCCTTGCTAGAATACTTTCCAGGTTGTGACTGTCAGCCACCACCTTCTCCAAAACAGTCCACCTCAGATTTTTGGGGTCATGTCCAGTGACACTGAAATGTTGTACCAAGCGGGTTGTTAACTTCTTTGCTTTTATAGTACTGAGATGCTCCTGTATTCTTATCTTGACCTTGCGAGTGGTAAGACCGATATAGTAAAGGCCACAACTGCACATGAGTCTGTAGATGACATGTGTCGTGTTGCAGTTGCTAAACCTGTTAAGGAACCAGGTTTTGCCCCCCCCCCGCAAAATTACACTTTTTGTTGGTGTGGTGAGCCCACAGACTGAGCAACTGCCGCATGGATAATGTCCAGAAGGAACAGTACTCGTTTTGGCCGTGTTGAAGTTACGGGTGTGTACCAATTTGTCTCGCAGGTTGGAGGCTCTTTTAAATGCAAAGCGTGGAGTTGGCATTTTGTGGTCCCTTGTGTCAAGTATCGACCAATGTTTCTTTATTATCTGCCTTATTTTGGTCGAAAGGGGTTCAAAAGTGGTGACAACAGGGAGGCATAGTTGCTTCTCTTTGCTGTTACGCTCCAACAAAACATCACGTGGGGTGTTAAAAGCCCTCTTCTGTGCATGTTTAATCACTCTGGTTGGGTATTCCCGTTGTTTCAGTTTAGTGACCAACTCAGAGGATTGTTCCACAAAAGTTTCTGTGGACGAGCAGTTCCGCCTGTACCTCAAAAACTGGCCCACCGGGAGATTGTCCCGGAGGGATCTGGGATGGAAAGAGTGGTAGTGAAGGAGGGAATTCCTATCCGTACTTTTGTGGTGCACACTTGTGACCAATTGAGAATCGGACACTGTAATGTCAACATCAAGGTAAACCACCGAGTTGTTACTGATGGTCCAGGTGAAGCGTAGACTCTCATCTACCTGGTTCAGCCATTGTAAGAAAGTATTGAGCCGGTCCTCTGTACCTGTCCAGATACAGAGGACGTCGTCAATATAACGTCTCCACAGAGAGATGTTCCCTCTATATGGATTCGACTCATGGAGGATCACATTCTTCTCACCCTGGCCCACATAAATGCAGGCCAGGCTGGGAGCAAATGTAGCCCCCATTGACGTGCCGGAGGTCTGTAGGTATAATTGTCCCTGGTACTCAAAAAAATTCCTTGTAAGTGCCAGTTCGACACACTGCATGACGAATGTTTGTGGTGTGCCACCAGCGTAGCATCCTGGGGGATGCTGGTATACAGTGACTCGATGTCAATTGTAACCAGTAGTTGGCTAGCAGGGTCAAAAGATGTTTCCTTCAGGATATTAAGGATGTCTGTGGTGTCTTGTACATATGACTCCTGGGTTACCACCGCTTCCCTGAGAAAGAAGTCAGCGAACTGAGACAAAGGTTCCAGGATGGATTGGATCCCAGAGACAATGGGGCGCCCAGGAGGCGGGCGTTGGGGCTTATGGATTTTAGGCAAGATGTAAAACGCCGGCACCCTAGGGTTGCTGTTGATAATAAAGTCCGCCTCCTTGGCTGAGATCCACTTTTTAGACACTGCATCTGATACCATGCTCTTGATGGTGTTGGCAAGGTCAGGCGTGGGATCGCGCACCAAAGGCTGATAATTGGTACGGACCCCCAGAAGCTTTAAGATTTCTGTTTCGTAGTCACTGGTGTTGAGTATGACTACGGCGCCGCCTTTGTCGGCTGGCTTGATGGTAATAGCCACATTTCTTTGTAGAGTGCCAATTGCCTGCCATTCCTCCTTGGTCAGGTTATGACCTGATGAACGTCCAGAGATCTCTTCCAGCGATTCAATCTCTTGAATGACACGTTGTTCGAATACGGCCACTTCTGGTCCTTATATATTATTTGTGTGTTTGGTTAGGGGTCTGTACATCTTCTTTGTACACTTCAAATTATGTGTTAGTGGTGAGACGTTTGTCACTATTTGTGTTTTTTCACATCACTATTCTCACGTCTGCACTATTATCTTCCTTTAGTGCACTTTTGTCTTTTCACATAGAGAGAGTGGCCAATGATGAGAAGTGGGTATACCGGTAATTACTAACCGGGAACCCCCTCGGGTGGTGCTACCGTGAGGCACTCTCTCTATCTTTCACACTTTTCTGGTGGATGAAGTAAGAGTGGTCCTGTGTGATTTTAGGTATTTACATACATCCTAACCTTTGGATCCATGTCACTGACAAATCCCTGGGGACATTAACAAGGAGGGGTCCCTACTCCTGGTGGTTTTTGATGTGGATGTGTATACATATAGGTGAGGCTCCAATTGTTTAAACACTGTACGAGTGGGGGGCTGCCTTACCTATCCCCTTCCCCCTATACCCCCAAGTGATTGTTCTGGTAGGAATATACCAGGTTAAGGTTTTTTTTCAGAAAGGTCGGTCACGAGTTGTGTAGGGCTCTGTAGGTGAGGCACAGTGCCTGGAACTTAATTCTATTTTTGACCTTCAATCAGTGAAAGTCTTTCAGCGCAAGAGAGACAGACTGGTGTCTATGCAATCCTAGTAAGAATCTTGCTGCAGTGTTCTGGAGTACTTGCAGTTTGGTCAGGTATTGGGCCTTCATGTCATTGTAAAGACCATTGCAATAGTCTATTTTAGATAGTATAAGTGTAGAAATAACTGATTTCCTATCAGCAATAGGGGAAAAGATGAGTATCCACAGCGTTGATTTGTTTGCCTAAATTTAGGAGATCATTTAAGATGACTCCTAAGCTTTTGGCTTTGCTAATAGGATTAAGGAGGCATCTAATTTCTGCAGGCCAGCAAGGCGCTGACCAGAATTTTGAATTGTTACCAAACAGAATCACCTCGTTTTCCCAGCATTAAGCTTGAGACAATGTTTGCTCATACAGGTGTTGATGTATCTCATACAATTTTGGATGCAATGGCTTGCCTCCTCTGAGGTGTTAAAGGTGGAGAGAATGATTTGCGTGTCACCCACATAGGAGGTCAGAGCGAAGCCGAAGGATTGGTCCAATGGGGCCAGTTCAGCAACATACACATTAAAAAGGGTGGGGCTGAACAAAGATCCCTGGGGAACTTCACAGGGTAAGCAAAAGGGGTTTGATGAGAAGGCATCAATATTGATTGTATCCTACCTATCTGATAAAAAAGAAAAGAGTAGTTTTAAGGCAAGATTTTTTACACCTATTTCTTCCAAACGGCGGATCAGAGTGGAATGGTCCACCGTATCGTATGCCGCAGATAGATCTAGCAGAATCAGGGCCGCAGATCCACTGTCATCCAAAATGAGCTTGAGTTCATCGGTGGCGTTGATCAGCGCAGTCTCGGTACAGTGTTCCGATCTAAACCAGAATTGGGTGGGATCCACGCACTTTTTTTGTCATTGATGAACTGATTTAGCTGAGTATTCATCAGTAAATACATCAAGTGATAATTGAGTCTCGCCCAAACAACCTAATTTCGCCATCTAATTGTTAGTCAATTGTAGAGCGTGGCTCCCGAGTTAGGCCTCGATAGTCCGCCCATCTTTGTCATATTTTTGAATGTTTCTGTGGGCAGCCTTGTGCCTTAAAAACCAGTACTTCCAGACCCATACTGAAATGCATGTCCCTCTTCCAAACACATAGAAGGGGCGGGCTCTCCACCTTCCATTGTCTGACTATATCATGTTTAGCTAATTTGAGGCCAATTATATCTGTTGGCCCCCCACCCCCTAGGTGCTGCGTAATAAAATAAGTTTCGGGGATCTGGGAACTTCCCATGCCAGCGCCTCAGCCAGACTTGCAACTACCTCCTCCAGAACCTGTCTAAAGGAGTGCAGGACCAGACTGTATGCAGGAAAGTACCCTCAGTACACCAACACCATAGACACATCGGGAAGGCAATCAGTCCCATCTACCAAAGTCTATGTCTAGTATAATGTGCTCTGTGTAAGTATTTAAATTGTATAAGTCGAAGGCATGGTGACATTGCTGCCCCATGGAGATTCTAGTGCCTCAGTCCTGTCGTTGTCGGGAATGGGACCTTGATCAACTTTCCAGGCCGCCTTCAGGGCATCTAAAGTGGTCAAACTATTTATAATTAGTGATTGATAAATCTTCGTAATTTTGTGCTCCCCCCAAATCGCCCACCAAATCTTCCCCTTCAATGGATCGAATTCTGAAATGGCTGTGAGATCGCGGATATATGGGTATAAGGCGTGTTACAGTTGTAAGTATTTATAAAATTGACTGTGGGGCATGGAACATTCCCCTTGGAGGTCGTGAAATTATTTGAATGTGTGTGCCTGCATAACACCCCCAATGGAGGATATTCGAATTCGATCCCAACCATCGAAACCTTGGTGATCTGCCACTTGAGGAAGGAGTCTGTTTCCCCACAGCAGGGTCTCGCGCGTAAGGCAGTCCCTCTGCGCCATCCAGCAGAGGGATTGACTCTGGGGTGAGGTCTTGTGGATCCGACCTATTATACAGGAATGAACGTAAAGATGGGTCTCCTATAATCCATTGCTCTACACTGTATGCCAAGTTGTTCCAGGAGCCATACCACCATTCATTAAGTTCCTACAGCTGCTATACCTTCACAATACCTTGACTAGGGCCACTCGAGAAGCTCCCCCACCCCCCGAAAAAACTGTCCCTGTGTGGCATTTATCTATCGAAACCATGATGTCAGGATCGTATATAGGTGCATTGTAGATGGTATTATGAACAGGGCAAGGACACCATCTTAAATATGGTTGACTTCCAGTAGAGTGAAAGAGGGGGGCCCAACCACATTCGAATCACTGCCTTAACGCGATCTGTCAAGTTGCGCAAATGGCGCTCCCATGAAACCGACTGGTTATCCGATAAAAAGACCCCTAGATATTTCAGGCCAACCACAACTACGGTGAATTCTTCTATTCAGTGCCCACCACCTGGAGTCCCCCTTAATGGCCATGCAATAGATTTCCACACATTCATATACAGTTCCGGCGTCTCACTGAAAATATGCATGATTTGCAAGATCCTGGGACCTGATCTGTGAGGGTCTGTGATGAAGAAAAGGTCCTCAGCTGCGTATAATGTTATGAGAGCTGAGAATTCAGATGTCCGCTCAAAGACACGCATCAGCACTCCTACCAAACCCATGCAGCCAAGGGCTCTATGGCGAGAGTGAATAGGAGGGGGGACAGGGGGCAACACTGCCTGGTCCCCCGTCCAATGGGAAATGAGGTAGACACTGAACCCTGGACTCAGACGGATGCTGTGAGGTCGGTGTACAATAATCGTATGTATGCCCAAAAGCGGGGACCCATGTTAAGGCATTTCTAGAATATCTATATCTCAACCATGTGTCACGGTCAGGTATTTGTCCAATGTGCACTGTTGCAAAAACAAATGTTTCCCCCAAATATAAAATTACAAAAAAAGTTCTTCAAATGTGTTTCATTTCAAAACATCATACATATTAAACAAATACAGATACAGTTTCTCAAAGGTGTACATTAACACTTTTTATTCTGTTCATATCACAGAAGTTTAATCCTTCAAGAATTCATATCGAAATGTTCTGTTCATCCATGCCCAATGCATTTCGGGACATGTGTTCCTTCATCAGGGGCCCAAATCTTTGAATAACAGAAAAATCTTAAATGACAATGTGCAGGGTGTCACAATATTTCTTCCTACAAAACAATGGGGCATATTACCAAGCTATAGCGATAATTATCGCTAAGCTTGGTTAGCGGGCAAAAAATTATCGCCAAGCTTCGCCTATTTTTATCGCTTAGGAGCCTTGATATTATCAAGGTTTATCTCCTAAGCGATCGGCCGAAATGCATGAATATCGCTGTAAAGTAGGGCGATTATTTCCAAAAGTTGGTAATAGAAGGTAAAGATGTTAGCGACTGTTTCCTGTCGCTAACATCTTGGCACGACCACTTTGCATGTCATTAGCGATAATTATCGCTGACATGCAAAGTGGGCACCTAAATGCCCGCTATCTCCTACTAGCTGTCGCTAACTGGTGTTAGCGACAGCTAGGTAATAGGGCGATACAATTATCGCCGCTTTAGCGGGAAAAATTCCTGCTAAAGCGGCGATAATGCCCTTGGTAATATGCCCCAATGTTCCTTCATATAACGTTGCCAAACAACTCAAATTCATATGAAATGGTGCCGTCATGTTGTTAGGATCATGGTGCCAATCCCAAAATGGAGGTTTAGGATCCAGAAGTGTTTTTCTTTCACGTACATTTGTACGTTAGCTAGACTTTTGCTAAAGCATTACGAGTCACACGACCACTGTTGTTTTTTTGTAATTTCAGACATCAATGAAATTTTAGTTATATTCATTCGAATCGGAAGGTGTTACATTTTACCCAAGATCAGTGGAGTAGCACAGCTGGTTGTTAAATGGCCAAATTATGGTATCTTGTGATTTTTATAACAAAGGGGAATCTTTTGATTATCGATTGTGTCGATTGTCAATAGAGCGCAGGATTAATCACTCCCTACTTTTTCTGTGTTATTAGTTATGTTACCTTTTCCAGTTATAGCGCCAGGACGCCCCTTAGCTGGGGCAGCTGTGCGCTCAAAAATCCAAATAACATAACAAACATAACATAACGATTGGCGATAAGATCAAGTAAGAGCAGGTGGAATAAAAAGTGGCTCTTAAAGCCCAGTGATAGTAATAACTTTACACGCATCCTAACCACCAATTTCGACATGCACGAGGTGCAGCACTAACAGATTCATGATTGACACATTGACATGTTGGGATTGGCACTATCAGCTAGATGCATCAAACAAAAATCCGCTCGCAAAGGGGCAGATTCTCAGAATCTGCCCCTTGCGACCAGTATTTTTGCATTTGGGATGCATCATCCCAAATGCAAAAATCGCAAATTGAGAAATCGAGAAATTGCGATTATTTGCATTTAAGGAATCTCAAATTGAGATTCCTTAAATGCAATGCATGAAAGTTTTAAAAATAGAGAATTCGCTAATAGGGCACGCAAATTACCATGAAGTACAACTTCAAGGTAATTTGCAAAAACTTTGAAAAATGCACTAAAGTGCATTTTTCAAAGTTTCATGTTGCGCACACACATGCCACACAGTTTCAAAGTTTCATGTTGCGCACACACATGCCGTAAGGGCATGTGTGTGCGCAACATATGTGCACAGATCAATTTCAGGGGTGCAACACCCCTGCACCCTTGAAATCGCAATCTCAATTTGCGATTCACTAATTGCGATTCGCAAATTGAGATTGTCTTCCCATTCATTCCTATGGGCCTCTAGGCCCATAGGAATGAATTGGGAGGTATTCATTAATTGCGACTCGCAATTTGCGAGACGCAATTAAAGAATTCTAAGAAATCTCAATTTTTTTAGTGATTTCTTGATGCATTCCATTTTGCTATTCCTTAATAGCGAATCAGTATTTTTCGATATTAAGGAATCGCAAAATCGGTTCTTGATTCATCTGGGGGTATGATACTAACAACATGACGGTATCATTTCATATGCATTTGAGGTGTTAATAATGACACCCTGCACATTGTCATTTAAGATTTTTCTGTTATCCACAGATTTGGGCCCTGATGTAGGGACACATGTCCCGAAATGCATTGGGCAACAATGAACCGAACATTTCTATATGAATTATTGAAGGATTAAACTTCTGTGATGTGAACAAAATAAAAAGTGTTAACGTACATCTTTGAGAAACTGTGGGGCATATTATCAACAAATAGCGATATTTATCGCTAAGTAGGGATAGCGGCAATTTTTTTTATGGCCGCGCATCACCGGATTTTATCGCTGAGATAACGTGCAATTAGCAAAGTTTATCTCAAAAGCGATAACATTTCCGGCGATAGCGGTGAAATCCGTGAATATCGCTGAGAATACAGCGATATTCACGCATTATCCCTAACAGGGTCTTAGCCATTATATGCACCTCCCATAGGATATAATGGCTAAGAACTGGTCTGAGCAGGTATTAGTTTTTGGAGATATTCGCGCTTAGCGCAAATATTTCCATCGCTACGCCTGTGTTTGTAATAGGTGATAGCGATGTTAGCGACTTCTTTCAGTCGCTAACAGGTTGGGTACACCCACTTTGCATGTCATTAGCAATAAATATTGCTGACATGCAAAGCGGGCCCCAAACCGCTCGCTATCGCCTACTAGCTGTCGCTAACTCCTGTTAGCGACAGCTTGCTAATAGGGCGATAGAATTATCGCCCCCCCTTGATAATATGCCCCTGTATCTGTATTTGCTTAATATGTATGATGTTTTGAAATGAAACACATTTGAAGAAATTGATAATTTTTTGTAATTTAATATTTGAGGAAAACATTTGTTTTTGCAACAGTGCACATTGCACAAGTACCAGTACTTGACACATAGTGCTGTTTGATTTGGCATGTTTGACATCATGCCCACCAATGTAGCACGCTAAAGTTCATATGAGTAGTTAGTATTGAAAAGAAGTAAAGCCACTACCAAATATAGAGACCTGTCGATATCTGCAAAAAGCAGAGCGGCAGTCGACCCAAGCAATCTGCTCCCACTATCGCATTGTAAGCTCTACGGATATTGTGCCGCGCTGCTCGTTGGGACATGAAGCCCGCCTGGTCCGGGTGTATCAGATCAGGAATAGGGAGCTTTAACCTATTAGCTAAAACCTTTGTCAGCAACTTGACTTCCATATTTTAGAGAGGAATTGGACAATATGATACATGATGTTCCAGCGGCTGTCCTGGTTTCAGTAATACCACGATTTCTGCTTGTGTACAATCTGTGGGCATACACGACTCTGTCAGGGCAGTTTGAATGGTGGCCAATCAACGGGGCCCTAGTAGGGGCATAAACATTTTTAAAGAACTCACTGGGAAATCCGTTAGGGCCCAGAGCCTTTCTTGGCTTCATTTCCGACAGGGCAACAGCCAATCCCAATATAGTAAGAGGGGTCTCGAGGGATTCTCACATATCAGCTGAGACCACCCCATGGAGTCAGGTCCCTAAAGAAGTCTTTAATCTGCTGTGCCATCAGGACCTCCCATCAGGCTTATAGGGTTTGATAAAGTTTTACAAAGCTACGGGCCACCTCTGCCGGATCTGTAAGCGTCAAGCCATTGCGGTCTTTAATTATGGGTAACTTAGTGGAGTTCAGTGCGTGCAGGCATAGTCTATGTACTAATTTCCCTAATTGTACCCCCACTGATAAATTCTGCTCTGCAAAGCTAGCCACGCGCACTTGGCCTCCTCTAATAGTTCCCCTTGATATTGTTGTTGCATTAGGCTCAGTTGGATAATTTGTTTATCCTAGAATGCCTTGTGGTAGTTTTTCAAGAAAACTACTTTGAATTTTATAAGAACATCTACAAACAAACCCTCGGCATCAGCATGGGTGCTGCCTGTGCTCCGAACGTGGCAAATATTTAAATGGGTGCGTTTGAAAATAAATTTGTTTTTAATGAGATTGCCCCATTTTCTGAAAATATCACCTATTATTGTCGTTTCATAGAGGACATTTTCTTTATCTGGAGTGGATCTGAAGAACAACTTGCCGAATTTTTTCCATGGGATTTGTGTGATCCCCATTTGAAGTTCAGCTCTAATATCAGCAAAGGAAAAATGTTATTTTTGGATATATGGATTGAGGTAGTGGACAGGCATATAGAGGTTTCTTTGTATATGAAACCCACTGCGCGTAACACCTTATTACAATATCAGAGTTACCATCCTCATAGTCAGAAGGATAGTATTCCTTTCAGTCAATTTCTGCGTTTTTTCAGAAATTGTACTTGTATAAAAACCTTTGATTTTAATGCTGAACAATTAAAGGCTAAGCTTTTTAACAGAGGATATCCGCACAAAATAATCAAAGAATCCTTTAAGAGGGCTAAATATTATAATCGTGATGTCCATCTTCAAACTAAACCTAAGGACAACCAGAATAACTTGGTGTGTGACACTAAGCACTCGAGTTTTAACAATAAATTGCGTCAAACCATTAATTCATCTTGGCATATCCTCAATGCTGGTAACGAGGACAATATTTTGCCCAAACCTATTTTTGCGTTTCGCAGAAATAGGAATTTGAGAAATGTTTTGGTTAAATCTACTATACCAGAAAGGAATGAAATGTTCCAACGTTCCATTACTGGAACCAATCCCATCCTCAGCACCCACAAATGTAGCAACTGCCACGCTTGCTGTTTTGCCATAGTATCCTCCAGCCTTGAGTGGGGCAAGAAGAAATTTCTTTTTAAGGAAATGACCAATTGCAGGACTGCAAATTTGGTCTACTTATCATTTGTCCTTGGGGCAAAGGATATGTGGGAGAAACCAGTATGGAAATGTGAACTAGGTTCAGTGAACATAAATCGGCCATCAATAACAAACTTATTGGAGCACCTTTGGTTAAACACTGGTTCAAGAAACAGCATTCCATTATTGATCTCCTACGGCTCATTTTGGAACGTGTACATGCTCCTAAAGACGGTAACATAGATGCCCTTAGATGTAAAAAGGAGGTCTTTTGGATGTACACTCTTCAGACGGCAAAGACTGGTTTAAATGAACACATTCCGTGGGAAAATGCGATTACTTGATCTATCTCTGAGCTGATAGAAGTAGTCTCTGTATTGTTTGGAAATCAAGCCTGTCAGGCACAGTCATTATGTATCTTGATTTTTATAATTTTTAGATTTTGTTGTTTCAGTTTTTCAGTTTTATGAAACATATATATATATATATATATATATATATATATATATATATATATATATATATATATATATATATATATATATATATATATATATATATATATATATATAAGTTTGCGCGGCTTATTGGATTATGTATTTTATTTATATTTTATTTTTTTGATTAGTTATATTGATTTCTATCTTGTTCTGAAGTGATATTCCTCTTTTTTATACATTTTTTGTCCCTCCTTCGGCCTCTCTAATCATTACTTTTCTTGGACCATTGTAGCTCTTGCAAGTACCTAATCGGGTGCTGTGGACCACAAACCTTTTCTTATAACTGGCATATCAGGTTTCCATTGGTTTGGCTCTAATTGAATATGCATTGCTACTAGGTTGTGGGTAGCTATGGACCAAGAACCTTATCTTATAACTGGTATATTAGGTTTCTATTGGCTTGGGACCAATTGAATATGCATTGCTATTAGGTTGTGGGTAGTCTCAGAGGGAATTGTTTGTAATTATTTACATTTCTTCTGGGGGTGTATATATTTGTTAGTGAAACTTGGGTCTTGTGAATAGCTTCTTATGAATTTTATAACATTATGATCTTGATTATGTTTTTTCGTCCTATTATAATATGGCCGCTAATTTGGCGTCTTTAGCGTCAGAAACATAGATTGGGCTGTCTTTGATGTTTACTAGGTATAGGAATCCAATATGGCACCTGACATGTTGTCTGTCTAGGTTGATGTTCTACACATCTGTTTCACAAGTGATTTATAAGATCTTGTTTGGAACTGCTAATGGGCCAGTTTCTGGTGGTATTTAAGTAGAGACTTTTCTCCTTGACGGCTTATTCGCCGGAACTAACTTCGATCGAGTAGGGTGGACTTTTGATATCTTTATTGTTTCCACAATGTATAGGTCGAGACTTGGCTAGGTTGGACCTACAAATGTAAGACGCTTGTAATACTCCAAGAGATATAAATGATCACTTATGATGGTATTATAAAAGTATGTAGAGGAGTGTCTGATCTGATTATAGTTATTCTCTATTTTGAAGTTAGCGATTCTTGAGTCTATCCATTTTTGTTTAACTCTTTCTTAATACTTATAGAGTTGGTGGAGGTTCTGTATTCTATTTCTCTATGCGATTTTTTCTTTTTTCCTTACGTTTGTCACAGAATACTGTGAGTGCACTGTGTGTGGGTGTTATATATATTCTCTCCGGTGTTGGAGTGTATGTTGAGACTTGTAAACATATCCTCTGGTCTCTACGGACTATCTCTAGTCACTATTTTAATTTTTGCTCACATGCAATGTTAAGTGTAGCGTTATGAATAATTCATTAAAGAAATAAGAATAATTTTGCTATATCTGTCCCCACAGAGTTGACTGTACAAATCGATACGAACCCTCTATATGTATTATACATGATTTAATATATATTGTGACTTGAACTGTGAAACATCTTACTACATCAGCGCCCTGATGAAGGATGGTACATGGATCTCCAAAACGTGCGTCGGCGCATTTGTGTTGTTTCAATTGTTAGTAATGTTTAATAATGTTATATATTGTGTATAGTATCAATGTCGGATGAATTTATGAGTTTTGTAATGTATGTTTTGTTCTTTTGATGTCTATTTATTGGTCTATGTGGATACATGTGCCACAATGAAGTGATTTTTCTCCTTTTGGCTATTGGGGCTCCTTAGTCTAGGATGAATTTTCAGAAAACTGTTTACGGATTAAATGAAATAAATGTGATTTGTAATATTGTTATATCGAAAAAATTTCAACTTGATCATAAAAAATATATATTTGATAGAAATTGTGTTAATTCTCTCTTTGGGATATCACTGTAGGATGTGATCATTGCATTAGGGATTTTCTGTTGTATATTAGGCTCAGTTGTCTGCAAGCTCCACCGCCATCACCCTGCCCCGTCCAAGCCTCTCCAATTCCAGTTTGCGGACCTCTATTTTCAATAACTTTTTGCCTGTGTCGTTTACACTCTGCATCGCAGAAGCTAATGTCAACCCCAAGTACCCACATATAGTAGGTTTCATAGCCTCCCATAGAATTTCTGCAGAGGTAGCCGTCTCTGCGTTGAAGGAAAAGTATTTAAGTCGAGACTTGTGAACATGTGTTTTATAGGACTGGTCACACATGTGCCATGGCGATAGCTGCCACAAAATGGGGACCTCTGTGGGCCTACCAGGAGCCTCAACCTCACTGGCGACCCCTACGTGTCATTTCTACGTCTGTGATTCTATGGGCATACTCCCTGGCGACAAAAAGATAATCTAGCCTGGAGAATGAACCGTGAGTGGAGGAAAAATATTTGTATCCCCCCTTTCGTTGGGTGTAGGGCCCTCCATGGGTCAGTTCATCCTAGTCTCTCTGCCAAAGGTCCTAAACAGGATTTGGGCATCGCCCCATGTATCCTGAGGGTCTCCCCCTATCCAGCTGGGGATACAGTACATCGTTCCAGTCCCCTCCTATAACTGCTAACCCCTCTGATATAGACCCCCAGGTGCCTGCTATGTGCTCTACAAATGCTTGGCTTAGTGGTGGGGGGCATAAACATTTCCTATCACCATGGGTTCTACACCAATGATACCCATTATAAACAGACACCAGCCAAGTGTATCAGTACATGGCCGGGTGAGCTGAGAGGGGACCCTCTGATGTATCAGTATGTCCACCCCAATGGAACCCCATGTGAAACCTGCATGAAATACGCTTGCGAAGCCGAAGCGATCAAGGCATGTAGTTTTAGCCCCTAAGAGATGGGATTCAAATAATAGCAGCATATCCGCCCCCATACGCCTTGCCTGTCTGAGTACAGCACCCCGCTTAAATCTCCCCAGACATTCCAGGTCACTTTGTGCAGCCTCCCGGCTGAGGCTCCTTTATTTGGTTCTGCCATCTATATTTACAATATCTAGGGTATGGATCGTTGACGAGCGGGGTAGCCACTGTGTAGGAACTCAGAGTGCACCATAAAACCAACATGACAGCATGAAATAGTAGAAACCCCCCTACAGCCCAATACCTCAAACTTTTTTGAAGCATCTGTCGCAGAAGGTACCCTGCACCGGCCCCGACGTTGAACAGGCACATGATCCGTCCAATGGATCCCCAAGTACCCCAACAACAGTGAGCATGTTGGTATGTCTAAAGTTTATTTCTCTGTTGGGGCAGTCCAAGAACACCCCATCATATTGGACACCTCGAGCACACCTTATGCATTGTGTCTTTCTCCTCCCTATTCGGTAAGCACATTTTTAAATGTCTGATGCTCAATCCCCATGAGGCCCAGCTTGGTCGCCCTCACCAATCCCAGAATGCCATGATGATCATGATTGATGTCACCATTTATCCTTCTTATGTCTGAATCTTTAGGTGGGGGCATGGAGGTCTCATCGGTCCATGTAAACACCTCCTCTGGCATGTCAAAAAACATAGTATGATCCTCATAGCAGACTCACAGATGGGTTGGAAACAGTAGCGTATAAGAGATCTTCAAGTCTCAGAGACGGGCCTTCGTTGCCGTGAAAGATTGGCATTCCTGCTGAACCAGTCTTGTATAGTCCAGAAAGATCATTATGTGGTGAGAGTCATAAGTAAGTGAGTCTTGTGACCTACCCAACTTGAGGATGTTTTCTCTGTTGTGGAAGCTTAATATCCTAGCGATAACCTAATATCCTAGCGATAACTGCCCGTGTTCTGGCACCTGGAGGGGGGGGGGGGCTCATAGCCAGGGCTCTATGAGCTTGCTGTATGATAACGCAAGGAAAAAAGCATCAACCAGGATCCACGTCTGGAGCAACTGAGCAAGGAATGTGCCCATATCTGTGCCTCCACAGCCCTCAGGAAAGCCCACACCATGGAGAATATTCCTTCTGGCCCTCCAATCATAGGCCAGGTCTTTAGTAAGCTTCTTGAGGGAGTTCACCTTTCTCTGCAGAGTGGAGACCGCATCTTCCATGCAGGAGACCCTGGATTCAGCCTGAGTAAGGTCCTCTACTGCATTGCGCAGGTCTTGGTGCAGCAACACCACATCAGACCCCAGGGCCCCTATTCTGGCCTTTAGCATTTTCGGGGAATGGCTTATCATGGCCAGTAGAGTGGAGTTGTCAGGAGGACTGCCATGGCCACTCTCCACTGCAGCCGCCCCTGCACCAGTTCTTGTAAACCTGTTGATTGTGCTCTGCCTTGAAGCAGGGCCTGTTAGCTTGACCTTCGTCATGGTGAAATGATAATAGCCCAGGCCAATAGTGGATATGGGTATCAGCGGAATGTCCACACCTCATCAGTCGATCACAACAAGTGTCTCCAAATGATCATCAAGGCTTAGACTGCCAAACAATCAATCCCCCATATGATATCGTCCTTAGGGGTTCTCAGCCAGTGAGCAGCTCAGGGGGGCCTCACCCAGCAACAAGCTGCACTGGGGCCTGGCCCGGCTACCTCCGCGGACAGGGAAGCGCCCCCACCCCTAACGGGAGCTGCCCCACGTCGTTGGATGAAGCCTGTAATGAGCCACTTGTTTGACCACCACGCGCTGACTTTATGGCTGTGAGTTTTCCAGTAGTGAATACTGCTAGGCTGATGAGTTGCTCTGGCCCCACCTCATTAACTCTGGCTCCGCAGGAGGACCGCCATCCTCCTCCGCTGGCCACACCCCTGTGGTGTTACCCGTGCAACACGGCACACTGTAAGGCAAGACCTCCGCCGTCATCTACCGCCAGAAGGGTCTGTCATGGCCTTATGATCAGGTGCACCAGGGCCTCAGGATGCCACCGTCTGTGGCCGGCGGATGCGTTGTCTCGGAGCAGGTGAGCATATCTCCTCATCGGCGACTGTGCCCTCTCCCCGGGAGCCGTCCAGGACTGGGCCCATGCCACACCGTCCCCGAGAGCTGTGGCAATAGATTGGATCTTTGACCTGCTCGGGGTCTGCTGTGTCACCAACTCGTACTGCTCCGGTCACCTCTGTAGCTTTGTGATCACCGGCGCCTTCTGCCGCTTCGGACCCAGGATCTTCGATCACTAGTCGCCATCTCTCCTGTAGGCTGTGTTCAGTACCACCACAGGCCTCACCCACAGACGATTTCGTTCCGGCCTCATGGCCATCCCCGGTTACCATCTCTCTGGGATAGAGGCTAGGGAGTCAATAGCGTACTGTCTGTGTCCGAAAGGGTAATTGTGTGGTGCCTGGCTAGTATTCTGGCAGGATTATGACTGATGATAGCCGAGACTGCAGGAGCCTAAAGTGTGTCTGCCATTTTGTACCGCTAGGCCACACCCCCCATGAGCTATCCTTTCATCTACGGACCTCCCCATCTCTTCCGGAGTTCCTATAGTTCCTCAAGACCTGGCTATTCGGCTAATCAACTGGACCCTGCGAGTGCCTGAATACCCTTACGGACAACTAGAAGTACTCTACAAATCTATTGATTGATTGATCGATTGATTCCAAAATTTCAGGATGGTAGGATCCGTTGTGATGTTGATGGAGATTTGTTCCTAGTCCCTGATGGATACATGAAGTGCGTCTGTCTTCTGGTTTCTTCCTTCTTTCAGTTCGTCATGTCCATGCGATGTACTGGCTCCTGGTTTGGGAACATCCACCTGAGGTGGTTAATTTTTCAGCCAGGCATACAAGAGTGCAGTTGCTGATGGCCTTCTTGGGGGCACAGCTGTTCTTGAAAATTAATAGAAGCTTAGAGTGGGACCCAATGTTGTTCCTCAGTGTCAGGATGATGTAGTTGAACTTCATCAAGCCTTCGATGAGATGTGCTGCAGTGTATAGATTTTTCTAATGAAAGATAGATGAGAGGCTGATCTTTCCTGCATTGAGGTAATCTGGTAGGCATCCTGGCCTGAGGGAAGAATTGACAAAGTTGCCGAGAGGAGTGAGCACGCCTCTCAGGTGGGACTTTATGGTGAATGATTTTTAAATGTTTGTGCTAGTGACTTCAGCATGTGAAAGGAGGTTGAATGTTGTCCACTGCGGCTGGGGGAAATGCGGGATAGAAGGAATATTGGATATCTCTTTGGTCTTATTGATGTGGCCTCTTATTTTGTTGATCTCATCTATGAAGAAGAGGTTGATGACATTGCACTGATTGTGGGATGTGTGGGTCTGGAAGTGTAAAGACGCACTACTCAAGTATAACTTAGTACATAATCTACTAAATTCAGGTGCTTGAGGTGGTGCAGAATGTCTGTCGTATTTTAGGAGTCCTAGCAAGAACACCTATTCGACTAAACGTCACAAGTTTCCCTTCAAGAAAAGGGTTTCCATTTAAGCTTTATGCATAATCCATCAAGACAAAATGTACGCTGTCACCGGTTTCATACAATCACATTTTATCAGAAAGAAGCCTTCTGGTTCTTTAACGTGAAAGAACTTGAGCCTCCTTAAGTAACTAATATAAGAAAATGTGATTGTGGAGGCAAGTTTTTATAGAACCACTGGCAATACGAGCTAGGTCAGGGTCGGTATATGGGGGGATCGTCTGCCGAGGTGAGCAGCATCATATTTCGCTTTAAGCGGATGATCTACTGTTGTTCCTGGAGAACATGGATGGGGCGCTGAGGGGAGCAGTGAATGCGCTTACTGTGTTTGGGGCCCTGTCGGGTCTCAGAGTGAACTGGCGTAAGACTTGCCTCTTCCCTGTGAGAGCGGGACGCCTCAACCGCCGTTACCGGCAGATGTGGTCTGGGAGGACTCCTGCTTTACTTACTTGGGGGTGAGGATCTACCATAGACCTGAAGATTTGCTGGAAGGGAACATAGGTCGGTGTATGAGAGCCCTGAGGGACTCGACGGCATTCTGGGCCACGCTCCCGCTATCGGTGGTTGGAAGAGTGGCGCTGCTCAAAATGGTGGCCTTGCCGCGCCTCCTGTATTATTTTAGGACCTTGCCACTATGGATCCCACCCAGGTTTTTTAGGGAACTGCGGACCCTCACCATAGGGTTCCTGTGGGGGAACGGGAGGAGACGGGTGGCGTTGGACACGCTGCGACGGACGAAACTCGAGGGAGGAATGGAGGTTCCAGATTTTGAATTATATTATTTAGCAGCGCAGCTACAGATCCTCACGCAGCACGTGGCTAGGGAATTTCGGGGACCTGATTCGCACAGAGGGAGGGGGATCCCGAGACACGTCTTATCATACATTATTATGAACCAGCAGCTTGATGTACGGGACCTAACACTCAAGGAAAAAACGTTGCGGCTGTGCTGGAACAGGAGTCGGAAGCGAGCGGGAGTGGACCACCCGTATGCCCCGGAAATACCTCTGGGCATGTTAACGGCGCTGCCGCATGGAGGAGATTGGTCCCCTCTTATGGAGTGGGAAGAGATGGGGCTCCAAGTGGTGGGCGATTTGTATGCTGAGGGTGAACTGTTGCCCTTCCAAGCGGTGCAGGATCAGTTCGGACTCCCGGTTGGGCACTTCCTTTTGTATGGGGCCTCACAGCGGCAATTAAGAAGCACTGGGGAGAAGGGCAGATGGAACCAGCGACCGCGATGGCGTGCCAATATGTCGTGACGTCCGCGGGGTCGTTCAAGGCGATTACGTGTCTGCATTCGCGAATGCTCCACGAGGGACTGTCGCCTCTTACCGGGTTGAAGCTGAAGTGGGAGGAGAGTGTGGGGAAACCCATACCGGATGCAACGTGGGGTCAGCTCCTGCGGAGAGCGGGGAAGGGGTGCAGGAATGCGTGCTTCCAGCAAGTGCACTTTTTTGTTGTTCACAGAGCCTATCTAACCCGGGCAGGATACAGAGGCATTTCCACATCGCGGGGGCGGCATGCCCGAGATGCTTCCTCCCAGGGGCGGAGTTGGACCATATGTTTTGGGACTGCCCGAAACTAGGTTCCTACTGGACGGAAGTGGGAGAGCTCTTGAATGAAGTGACGGAGAGACAGGTGACCTTCGACAAGGCAACCTGCCTGCTGCTGTGGTTTCCTCATACGAAGAAGACGAAGGTTATCAGCAAGTTTATTGATCTAGGTCTAATTCTGGCCCAAAGACAGCTTACCTGGCGCTGGAAGTCGACGGAGGGTCCATCTAGTAGGCGCTGGGCGATGGAATTGAGTAAATGGGCCAGGAGTGAAAGTATGACTCGGCTTAGACAGGCAACGCTCGCTGCTGATGAGAGAGGATTGGAAGCGGCACGGGCGTGGGAGAGTTTGGTGCAAGCGCTGAATGACTATCTATCACAGGACGGGGACGATTAGGAGTGAGGCCGATAGTGGGTTCCCGGATGGCGCACAGCTGCATGAGTGTTGTTCCCTCAGCTCCTGAATGACGGCTCACAGTCCTGCAGTTGGCTCACACCAGTAACAATTCAGAGAATGGGTGGGGGGGCAGGGGTTGGGGGGGCCCCGAGGGAGGTACGAGGACGCTTATTGTGTGATTGGACGGCAGATCGCAGCAGGTGGACGGGTCTTTGTGGTCCAGTTTCCTTGGGTAGTGGGAGGGCGCTGACCTTGCTCATTATCCCTCAATGCTGACCGGTAGGGGTGAGTTGTTGGTTGAGGGTTTGGGGGGGGGGGGTAAGTTTCAAAAAGCAGATCGATTCGGCAAGCCCGCATAGACAGATGTCGAGTTACTGTTCACATTGATGTCTTATCACCTGGCTTACTCCTGGATCCTTAACTTTTGCTGCCCTGCCTCCGGGATGAGGGCTGAGTGGCTGTGTGATTCTGAAGTGACCATAGGAGGGAGGTGATAAGAGGGGACGGGCAAGGAAACACGTATGCTGTACATTTCTGATTCTGCAATAAAAATTGAATTTCAAAAAAAGTGGAGGCAAGTTTTTTTTATTTTTCTGCATATATCCTAGGGAGTTTTTCTCAATTAAGAATTATGGCTGTGAAGAATCAAAGTTCCTGTCTCTTTTCTATAGAACACATTGTTTTATGTGCAGGTGTGATGGCAGCTGTCCCTGCATCAATACCAAGGTCATTATTTGTTACCCTAAGTCCCTCCATCTTGCTCCCTTAGGTGTGGTACCAGAATATCATTGTCATAATAGAACAAAAATATCACATTCTAAATATCGGTTACAAAAATATTTCCCCTTTGCAATAGTAGAAAATCTGCCCTCAATCGGACCATATGTTTGTAAACAATATTTAGAGAACAGTATTATTGTCGGGCAATATTTCTATATACAATATTCTGATATGCCGCCCGCTTTGGACTACCCTCTACCTTTTTTCCATTCCCTTCCTTTTTATTTCCTCCCCCTCCCCCCTGAGTGTGATCCCAGAAGGCGTAATCTAGGCTTACTTTTTGACCTGGGTGTGATCCCAGTGGGAGTTATATTTAACCAAGGCCCTATTTATACCAATCAATGGAGGTCTGGACCTGGAGGCTGTATTTTGTGCCAAAAATGTATAATTGATGAATGCTCCTATTTCTTATTCTCAAACACAAAGCTAGAATGAAAAAACGCACAAAACGCAGGAAAGCTGATTAAAAAACACCTGGTCCTACAATAATTTTCACGGAATAATCCCGATCCTTTAATGCAAATAAGCATTTGTGAAATGTAGGGATAGCCACAAGCTTGTACACCCTTAAGGCAGGAACAGATCAACTACAAGGGCATTGGTGTAAAGTCAGGATACTAGACAAAAGTAGAGTCTAAATTAGGGTAATTGGTCAAAGGTCAAACCTTGGGGTGACCTGTGACACACCTGCCCAATGGCAATGTATTTATTTACTCTTTGGGCCCAAAGGAGGGGCTACGTGTTGTGCATCTGGAACACTAACAACATTTTAGGGTATAACTAGAGAACTAGAAAAAATGTTTCTTAAATCTTTTTTATGTTTCAGGGTAGAACTATTTTTCAAGGTTCGCAGCATGTTTTATAGAGCTCTCCTATAGTTTCACAAGTCCATATAACTCTCTTTACAGTCCGCGTTCTTTGGTGTAGAAGTTCAAAAGAGCATCCACAATAGGATTACTATGTATTGCACTCAGCAGCTCAGCTTGTCGGGCCAGCTATTCCAGGTATCAACTCCTTTCAGCCCCAGGTGGGGGGTGGCCACCTCCTCTGACCCCTGGTGATATTCTAAGGGATGCACATGACCACATTTTACAAAATCAACAACTCTGCACATTCCTGTCACTTATCCACATAAAGGTACCTGTCGCTCTACGGTTTAAGTTTCTATCCACAGAACAGGTAAACATCTTTGATTGACAGCCATGAAGCACTTGTATACACTATCATCCTTTTATGGAGTTTCGGTATGTCCCTTTACAACTCTCTTTTCTGTTATGAAGCTCAGCAGAGCACCAGTATCCTCGTGATATAGGAGCGAGTGCTCTCACCTGTAGGTCACTGCAGCCTTGCTCATTTGGTAGTGGCTCTTTTGTGCCCATGGCTATGAATTTCATCGTTTTAGATTTAACTTCAGATTGCTAGTCCTGTTTCTGGAGAAGGGTCATTAGAGAAGAATACCTTGTGTTCTTAAAATGTCCCCATGACTCTTTTACTGGCCTGGGGGGTCCACCAGGACTGTCATCTGTGACAGCCCTCTCCATCACCTCAACTGGTAGCCTCCTCAGTTAAAAAGAAAACAATTGATGGACAGAATACTGAACAATCTCAAACATTCACCCCCAGTGCAGAGGCTGGACTGTTCCCATGAGGAGCAGGGTCAAGACGTATGGCTGGGTTCAAACTGGGGTGGCGGATGGGCAAAACAACTATGGATTAAACCCAGATATGTTGACTGGGGGTGAATATTTTCGTTGTTCAGCATTCCGTCCATCATCTGTTCTTTTTGCTTTAGTCACCCTAAGTAGGAAGTGTATAAGCAGACGTGGGTCCCGCGCTCACTGTGCCACTGGATTCCAGCTAGCCTGGCTGATGAGGAGTGATACCTTGAAACCAGCTCCAGGATGCTTGTTTCCGGTCCAGGGAGGACCTGGCTTGGCAGTTTAGGCTGGACTGTTCCCATGAAGAGCAGGGTCAAGACTGATTTGCATATGGCTGGGTCCAAACTGGGGTGGCGTGGTGGGTAAAAAAACGATAGATTAAACCCAGATCTGTTGACTGGTGGTGAGTGTCTGAAAAGTTTCAGCACTCCGCCATCATTTCCTTGTGTTTGCTTTGTTTGCCCTAAGTTGACAGGGTATGCCCAGGCGTGGGTCCCTTGCACACTTTGCCACTGGATTCAAGCTAGCCTGGCTGATGAGGGCTGTTAACCCGAAACCAGTCCCAGGATGCTTGTTTTCGGTCCAGAGAAGACATGGCTTGGCAGTTCATGCTGGACTGTTCCCATGAGGCACAGGATCAGGACTGATTTGCAAATATCTGTGTCTGAATTGGGGTGCTGCAGTGAGCTAAAGAACGATGATGGATTCAACCCAGATCTGAAACTGGGGGTGAGTGCATAAAAAGTTTCAGCGCTCCGTCCATCATCTCCTTCTCTTTGCTTTGTTCGCCCTAAGTTGGCAGGGTATGCCAAGATGTGGGTCCCTTGCTCACTTTGCCACTGGATTCAAGCTAGCCTGGCTGAAGAGGACTGTTAGCCCGAAACTGGTCTCAGGCTACTTGTTTTAGGTCCAGAGAAGACATGGCTTAGCAGTTTGGGCTGAACTGTTCCCATGAGGCATAGGGTCAAGACTGATTTGCATATAGCTGTGTCTGAACAAGGGTGGCGAAGTGAGCTAAAGAATGATGATGGATTCAACCCAGATCTGTGATTGGGGGTGAGTGTCTGAAAAGTTTCAAGGTTCCGTCCATCATCTCCTTGTGTTTGCTTTGTTCACCCTAAGTTGGCAGGGTATGCCCAGATGTGGGTCCCTTGCTCACTTTGCCACTGGATTCAAGCTAGTCTGGCTGATGAGGGCTGATAGCCCAAAAGGGTCCCAGGTTCCTTATTTCCGGTCCAGGGAATACATGGCTTGGCAGTTCGGGCTGGACCATTCCCATGAGGCACAGGGTCAAGACTGATTTGCATAAAGCTGTGTCTGAACTGGGGTGGCGAAGTGAGCTAAAGAACATTGATGGATCCAACCCAGATCTATGAATGGACGTGAGTGTCTGAAAGTTTCAGCGCTCCGTCCATCATCTCCCTAGCTAGCCTGGCTGATGAGGGCCGTTAAACCAAAACCGGATCCAGGATGCCTGTTTCCGGTCCAGGGAAGACATGGCTTGTCAGTTCGGGCTGGAGTGTTCCCGTGAGGCACAGGGTCAAGACTGATTTGCATAAAGCTGTGTCAGAACTGGGTTGACGAAGTGAGCTAACGAACGATGATGGGTTCAACCCAGATCTGTGACTGGGGGGAGTGTCTGAAAAGTTTCAGCGCTCCGTCCATCATCGCCTTGTGTTTGCTATGTTGAAATTAAGTTGAAAAGAAAACAGCATAATTCTTTATCACTTAGTTTGGAATCCAATATATCAATTTTTACAGCCTTACAAATTGTTGTTATTTAAGAAATTTATTGTGGCATCAAGACTATTAAACTATGTGTTTTACAGTTTTGAATGCCTAATGTTGGTACTCCTCACCTTTCTGTACCTGATTGTTGTCTGCTCTGGGTTTGAGGGATATGACCAGGTATAGAGTACCACTATACACTGCCAGAAACATTACTGTGATTAAGGTAATGCTGATTCAGCTTGGAATGTAGGCTTACCCTAGTTCTACTTTTTTAGGTCTTGGCTAGCGTAGGCTGCGCATGCGCAATCTCGCTGGCGAGATCTTATGTCTTCTAGTAAGGAGGTAAACGAGCTAGGTCTTCTCCATTAGCTGGCTTCCTAAACGGAGGCCAGCCATTGGAGAAGAGCTGTGTCCGTCACTTTAAGCCGTGTCCGTTTGGGATTGAGGGGCATGTTTTTTGCTGTCCTTTCTATCCCTGACATCATCCATCCAAAACACACCCCCCAATCCGAAAAGGACGGGGCTTAGTGACTGACAAATCCGCCTGTGCGTCAGTTCTCATCCGAGCTCTGTGACTTTACTGCGTTCGTTTTAAAAATGCCCAGCGCACGTTCGTTAAATTTCTAACCTCAGCAGAACAAGCCGCTGTATTCACGATGACCGGCAACAGATTTCAGCTGTTTGCATCGCGTCCAAATTGAACGGCAAACTGTAATCCACTTCAGAGCATTCAATCTCTGTTATTTTACGGCAGCTTCAACGAGCCAAAGTCGGCGCCCGCGCCTGATGGTGGGCGGGCCCGGCCGAGACTAGAGAGGAGCCTTGCGGGCTCCATTTTTGCTACCCCCAGGCAGGAGGAAGCAGTGCAGTTTGGCCCCCCGAGGAGCCCTGGTGAAGGGGAGCTCCCCTCAGCATTAGGGGGGCCTGGAGCAGCCCCAAAGCAGAGCGGAGGAGAGGGAGTTGGTGCGTCGAAGGCCCGGGTGGGTAGGGTTAAGAGGGAGCGTGCATTTAGTGTGCGAGCCTGTGGGGCCCACCCGCACATGTTTGGTGCCCGCTTTGGGGCACATCATCGGTGCTCGCAGCTGCCCCGCTTGTTTCGATTCCATCTGGGAACCTGTTTTGCCCAATAAAAAAAAAAGCCTGCTCCTCTCCGTGAACTGCGACGCTCGCCCCCTGGGCTTCGCTGCCGTTGCCCGGGTGCTGTCACGGCTTCCCAGCCCCATGCGCCCCACACAATAAGGCAACTATATGGGGAGGAAGATCAGAGTCCAGGGCAAGGAAAGACGGGGGAGGGAGGGCAGGACCGGGGGTGGGAGGAAAGAGTTGAAGAGGTGGGCTAGGGGGAGGAAAAGAGCGACAAAGACAGAAACAGGGCTGGTGTCAAAGACACGAGATGACGAAAGCATGGGACTGAAGGGGAAGGCGAGGTGAGGAGCAGAGGTAGTTACCATTGCAGTGAAACAAAACATACTGAGTGCGCCCCGAACCGAAAGTGGGAGATGTTCATGGCGAGCGGCGGAGAAAGTGCAGTTGAATTAAATGAGGGACAACTTTGCGACTGAGAGCAGAACACTGTATGATGAGGGGAATAAAGCAAAAGATGGGTTAAGGGCCAGCTTTAGAGATAGCATAGAGTTGGGAGGGCTGGCAAAGGGGAGGAGAGAAAGGATGAGGGGCCAACCTAGAGGAGGGGTTATAGGAGGTGACGTAGAGAAACAGAAGGGCTGGTGTGCGAAAGCTTTATTAAGACTATTTGCACAGGAACTTTTTTTAATTGGTCTGTTTAAAATTGTAACCTATTGAGGCACCCCACGCACTTTACTCAGCCGATTGAGGGCTGAGTGCAGGCAAGAACCTACGACCCCAGAGGCAGCCGGTGGAGCGAGTGGCCATCTTGGGGGTAGGAAAGGGTTGCAGGCTAGTTGTTCTTGGCAGCATGATTGCAAGCCTTATATAACTGGACCCCTCGGCGCAGGCGCCACTTTAGGAACTCCTGAGGCGGAAGCCGGGAGCTCGTTTTTTTATAATTGCACCACTTGCACCTTTTACTGGTATTTCCACAGGAACTTTTTAAAATATGGTCTGTTTAAAATTGTAACCTATTGAGGCACCCCACGCACTTTACTCAGCCGATTGAGGGCTGAGTGCAGGCAAGAAGCAGCCGGTGGAGCGAGCGGCCATCTTGGGGGTAGGAAAGGGTTGCAGGCTAGTTGTTCTAAGCATCGCGATTACGAGCCACATATAAGGGTGCCAGATGCGTTCGCGCAGCAGACGCGAGCAGCGGGCGCGCCAAAGGCAAGCCCGTCTGCGCCTGTCTGCGCCAGGCGGGGCCTAGGGGCCAAGTCCCTTGTCCATGTTATTTCTGCCTCCCTCTAGTACTCACGCGCCACCCTCCTGCAATTCAGAGGCGCTGTTGACACTGCATGCAGACACTCGGTTAATCTAGAGAAAAAACAACAGAGATGCCGTCAGTGTACCTTCCAACTTAACATGATGGAGAGGAATCAGCGGAAGAATGAATACAAGCTTAATATGGCATTGCTTAACTGTAGATCCTTGCCACAACATGCCATAGAAATTTCAATGCTGTTGCAGAACATGGCACTCGATGTGCTGTTTCTCACAGAAACTTGGCTAGGACCCAGCTCGGGCCCGGACATAGTCCAGGCACTTCCCCCGGGTTTCCTGATCCAGCATACTGTCAGATAAGGGAGGATAGGAGGAGGGATTGCGATCCTTTATAAGGACCACTTAGTATGCCGCCTCCTAGGCAGCCCTCTCACGGACTGTGAAAATGTCCACTTCTCCATCGCCCCATCGCCTTCAGCCTCGTTTACAGGCCTTCTTGTATACCGGCCCCCTGGAACAGCGGGACAATTCTCCAATGTACTACTGGAAGCGGTAGTTAACTTGGCTAGTACTGCCTCGAATTTCACCCTCTTGGGAGACCTTAATTTACACTTTGATAACCCACAAGACATAATAGTCAAAGATCTGGCCCAAGACCTGGCAGCATGCGAAATGCCCTTGAAAGCCCATCAAACCACCCATATAAAGGGACATCTCCTGGACCCAATTTTTTCTAACATCAAAGAATTAACCACCAAGGAACCTATTCCGGTCCCTTGGTCGGACCATTTTGTAATACCTTTTACCTGGCACTCACCCCCTCCGGGTCCGATCAGGCCCTTCTGCAGGACGCAAGCCCGACATTGGCCCAAACTTAATGTGAAGGAGTGGTCGGAAGTATTGATTGCTACCCACCCCTCGGCTAATCCTGACACTACAGCTGCTAATACAGATTTCAATCTGTGGATTGAACAATCTCTGGATACAGTGCTCCCCAGGAAATCTAAAATGCAAAAGATCGGCTCAACCAATCACCCTTGGTTTGCCCCGAACTCTGTAGACTCAAACAGAGTTGCAAAAGAGAGGAAAGACAATGTAGGAAAGACTTCAATTCGGAAAAAAAACAATTACAGGGCCTCTATCAATGCCTATAAATCAGCTCTTAAGGCAGCAAAGACTGCCTTCTTTGCAGAGAAAATCATCTCCTCCCCTAACGCACCTAAAGAGATTTTTAGGATTGTTAAATCCTTTTAAAGGCCCTAGACCCCCCCCCCTCCAGTCTCAGGTGCAACGGAATCCCGCTGCGAAGAATTAGCAACCTTCTTTCTCACCAAAATCCAAAAAATACTCTCGTTCTTTCCCCCTAGGCCTACTCCTGATCCATCCCTGCAGCTTGAAACATCCCCGCAAAACAATGCTCCCAAATTGACATCCTTCACTCCCCTTACCGAGGAACTGCTCCCCTTACTTCCTAACTCAATAAAAAGTGGTTCGCCACTTGATGCTGCCCCAATTAGCATCCTAAAAGCAGCCCTGCCTGCCATCATCTCACCCATCATCAACCTGGTCAACTCCTCGATCGAATCGGGCGTAGTCCCAAGGGACTGGAAACTGGCCATGGTCAAACCGCTAGTAAAAAAACCTCACCTTGACCCGGGAGATCTATCCAATTATCGTCCATTATCCCTCTTCCCTGGCATCAGCAAGCTGGTGGAAAGATTTGTAAACCGCCAACTGTCCTCCTTTCTGGAAACCTTCAAGCTCCTCCACCCCTCTCAGAAAGGTTTCTGCCCTGGACAAAGGACGGAGACGACACTCGTCAAAGTGGTCGAAGAGGATCCTGGGCGCGGGAGGTGATGTGGCCATCCCTCCTAGACCTTAGCGCCGCCTTTGATACGGTGAATCACCGTATCCTTCTAACTCGTCTAAACAAACTCGGAGTCTCGGGAAAGGCCCTGGCCTGGTTGGAATCGTTCCTTCAGGAAAGACATTTTCAGGTGTTCGAAGGGAATTCCCACTCCTCGCCTCTACCATTGCAGTGCGGGGTTCCTCAGCCCCACGCTTTTTAATGTTTACATGTCTCCTCTGGCTGAGATAGTGGCTCCCTACGGGATTCAATTGGTCATCTACGCCGACGACACACAGCTCGTGGTCTCCCTTAATCAAGCAGAACAGTCCCCCACGAACCTGAGTGCCTGTTTGGAAGAAGTCGCCAATTGGATGAGTCAGTCCCAACTCAAGCTCAATGGCGACAAAACTGAACTCATGCTATTAGGCAAGCAGGCAATATTTAACTCCTCCACACTTTGGCCAGCCTGCATGGGCCCAGGACCGACTCCAAAATGTGAAATTAAGAGTCTGGGACCAGGAGCTCTCGTTTAAAGTCCAAGCCAGGAAAACAGCGGCCACCTGCTTTGGTCTGCTAAAATCTATACGGAAAATTCTCCCCCAGCTGCCTGAGAAGGCCAAAATAATCTTAGTCCAAGCCTTGATTTTATCCAGGGTCGATTACGGCAATGCCATCTACTTGGGAGCCCCGACTTTGGTTATTCACAAGCTCCAGGTGGTCCAGAATTCAGCGGCTAGACTGCTGACTGGTACGAACAACCGCACCTCAGCCAAACCAGTATTAAGTTCACTTCACTGGTTACCCATAAAGGAACGTATACACTTTAAGTCCCTCTGCATTGCCCATAAAAATCTGCAGGGCAAAGGTCCCCCCATTCTCACCAATCTCATCAAACCCTATAAAACGTCCAGGAGCCTGCGCTCCAACGACCTCCGCCTGGCAGAAGTGCCCAGAATTAGGAAGTCCCGCTCCAGAGGCCGTCTCTTCTCTTACAATGCATCGAAATATGGAACTCCCTTCCCCTCCCCCTTCGTCAAGAAACCAACCACCTCACCTTCCGCAAGAAACTAAAAACTTGGCTCTTTCCTTAAAAAAACAACCCCTACCCACTCTGCCTCCCTATGTTCCAAGCGCTGGGATACTCCCGGGTAGCCATGCGCTATATAAGAACAGTTTCCATTCCATTCCATCCATTCCACTCTGGGGTCGGTATTTCAGCTTTGGGTGGAAAGTAGAGTACAGGCCTGCTGAACCTGTGTCTCGTGCACGGACAGGGGTGGACTCAGTTGTATGGGGGTGCTTTGAACTTTTGTTTCGACATTTCACTGTTGTAGATAGTCCTGCTTCTAGGCAGGATGTTTGCCTGTTGTAAACCCGGCAGGGCTGGGTTAGCCTTTAATCCCTCAGCAGAAAAATACTGTGTAACCTGGTTCCTATGCTTCGAGCCTTTGCTAGCTCTTAGAATTATGCTCTGGGGCTCTGTGTATGTGTGTGCGGCTCTGTGTGTGTGTGGCTCTGTGTGTGTGTGACTCTGTGTGTGTGTGGGTGGCTCTATGTGTGTGTGGGTGGCTCTGTGTGCGTGTTGGTGGCTGTGTGTGTGTTGGTGGCTGTGTGTGTGTATGGGTGGCGCTTGGCTCTGTGTGTGTGTGTGTGTGTGTGTGTGGCTCTGTGTGTGTGGGTGGCCCTGTGTGTGTGTGTTGGGCTCTGTGTGTGTGTGTGGCTCTGTGTGGGTGGGTGCGTGTGGGTGGGTGCGTGTGGCTCTGTGTGTGCGTGGGTGTGTGTGCCTCTGTGTGTGTGTGTGTGTGGGTGCAAATGCAATAGGTCTCGCATTTGCGAGAGATTCAGCTATTGGCATTGTAAATGACAATGCCATTTATTTATATGTTTTAAAAACAAAAACATAAACAAAAATAATGTCATGAGCAATGCCAATAGCTCTAACTTTAACAAAGAAGAAGCCATTGCATTGTAAATGCTTGTTTAAAATCCTCCAGAGACAGCCTGCAGGAAGCGTCATTGGGCTGAGCGTTCATCCCACACAGTTGCTGTGATCTGAACGTCTTATATTTGAGTCTTTTATAGGCAGACGCAGCAGTTCTTTTTTCCATAGGTTGGTTAATCTGTTAACAGTAAGAACCGCTATTTACGACAGAAGTGAGATGTGACACCCTGTATTCAACATATTATTGAGTATGCTATATAATCCCGCCTTGTTGACTCAGCCTTACTTAAAACTGGGTATCCACGCTGCACCCTTGTTTCTTTCCTCCTCTCTGGGGCAAACTTGCATCTTGCACGGTGCTCTGGTGCCCAAGAGAGACAGTCTTGAAATGTCTGGCATTCCTCATAGGTCCGCCCCGCTCACTTGGCACCAAGGTGCCAGCTCTTGAGCTCATCACGAGGCTGGACGCTGCCAGGACAGTGGGAAATCCTTGCCCAGATTCCAGTCTCGGGAGTTGGCTCCACGTCAGTGGTCTGAAGTAAGCGTGGCCCACAGAAAGTCAGAGAAAAAGGCAAATTCGTCAATGTTCCATAAAAACGATTTGATCCGGGTTCAGGTTGTTGTCGAGAATCGAGTCTGTGTGGCCCACTGGGAGACTCGCAGATGTCAGTGGGACTCCCTTTACTGATGCAGTGCCAATGAGATAAACCGTGACTCTGCACGTGTATGTGAGGGCATGAGTATGTGGGCACACGTGTTTAGGTCTGATGTGTGTGCATGCGTGTGTCTGTATGTTTGAGCATCTTTATGCATGTGTGTGTGCATGTGCTATGTGCACTTGTGTGTTCATGTGGGGAGAGCATGGCTTCGTCTGTGTGTGCATGTGTACGTTTGTGCATTTTGGCTGTGTGTGTGCCAGTGCGTGTTTTTATTACTCTGTATATGTGTGTGCAAGTGCGTGTATGATTGTGTGTGTTAGTGCTTTCGTGTGTGTAGGATGATCTGTGTGTCTGTGCCAGCATGCATGCACAGGTGCCTGTCTGTAGCTGATACATGCATGTTTGTTTTCATATAATCGCGTACATCTGTTTAGTTTTGCCTGTTAGTATGTGTTAACATTCTGTATGCGCGTGCGTGTTTTGGTGTGTGTGTGAGAGAGAATTTAGTTATGTACACCTTTGTTTGCGCTCTGGTGTGTGTGAAAGCGCACGCGTGCATGTGTCGTTTTGCACATTTGTGTATTTGTTCCCGGTTTTATTTTTTTACACATTTTTACTAGGCCAACAGTGTTACCGTACGGTTACTTTACTGCACTACGAAATGGTGGCCAGGTATGTGTCTGCGAATATGGGTGTTTTTTTGTTTGTATGCGTGTGTGTGTTTTTGTATGGGTGAATGTGTGTGTGTGTGTGTTTTTGTATGGGTGGATGTGTGTGTGTGTGTATTCCTTCCTGTGCATGTGCATGTGTGCGCTATGTCCCTCTGTGCACACCTGTGACTGTGAGTTCTGAACCGTGTGCCTCTGCGGGGCACTCGGCGGTGCCCTCATTCAGCAGGTTGCAAGGGTGGACCAGTGCCAGCCACACCCAGCCCTGAAATGCTGTAAACTGATCCCCTGCCGCTGCCCTTGCACTGGAGAGCCGCTCGGGGAGTAGATAAAAGGGGCAGCCGCCCACTGCCGCTGCAGAGGGTTTCCTTCACCTCCACACCTGCAGCATCGTCGGCTCGTCTCTCCCATCCATCTCCGGCATCATGCAGAGAGGACGCTTCAGCACCAGCAGCATGGGCAGCATGGGCGGCTCCAGGCAGATCCGGGTGGGCAGCGGGCCGGCCCTGCGCTCCAGCTACAACAGCGCCTCCAGCCTCAGCAGCATGCCCATGGTCAGCAGGAGGTCCGCCACCCTGGTCAGCAGCGGCCGCTCCGGCGGCGCTGGCTTCGGCGGGGCCGGCTTCGGCGGTGGGTTTGGGGCTGGAGGCGGGTATGGTGCTGGTTACGGCGGTGGAGCTGGGCCGGCGGGCATCCAGGAAGTGTGCATCAACCAGAGCCTCCTGACCCCACTGAATCTGGAAATTGACCCCCAAATCTCGACTGTGAGGAAGGAGGAACGAGAACAGATCAAAACCCTCAACAACAAGTTTGCATGCTTCATCGACAAGGTGAGAGGTACTGGGCCTGGAGCAGGCCTCGCGCCCCGCCCTGCACGTGACCCTTCTTCCACTCTGCGCCCTCCTGCTCTGAGCCCATTCTCCACCCTACACTCTGCCCACAATCCACCCTACTCTGACCATTCTCCACCCTGCAATCTGCTCTTACTGCACCCTACACTCGACCCACACTCCATCCTACACTCTGCTCTGTGCACTCCTGCTCTGAGCCCATTCTCCACCCTACACTCTGACCACAATCCACCCTACACTCTGACCATTCTCCACCCTGCAATCTGCTCTTACTGCCCCCTACACTCTACCCACACTCCATCCTACACTCTGCTCTGTGCACTCCTGCTCTTAGCCCATACTCCGCCCTACACTCTGCCAATATCCCACCCTTCACTCTGTGCATACTCCACCCTACACTCTGCTCTTACTGCACCCTACTCTCTGCCCATACTCCACCCTACACTATGCCCATACTCCACCCTATACTCTGCCCATACTCAACCCTACACTCTGCCCATAATCCACCCTAAACTCTGCCCCTACTCCACCCTAAACTCTGTCCATACTCAACCCTACACTCTGCCCATACTCCACCCTAAACTCTGTCCATACTCAGCCCTACACTCTGCCCATACTCCACCCTAAACTCTGCCCCTACTCCACCCTAAACTCTGCCCATACTCAGCCCTACACTCTGCCCATACTCCACCCTAAACTCTGCCCCTACTCCACCCTAAACTCTGCCCATACTCAGCCCTACACTCTGCCTATACTCCACCCTAAACTCTGCCCCTACTCCACCCTAAACTCTGCCCATACTCCACCCTATACACTTCCCATACTCCACCCTACACTCTGCTCTGTGGCCTCCTGCTCTTAGCCCATACTCCATCCTACACTCTGCCCATACTCCACCCTAAACTCTGCCCCTATACTCTGCCCATACTTCCTCCTACACTCTGCCCATACTTCCTCCTACACTGTGCCCATACTGCCTCCTACACACTGCCCACACTCCTCTCTGTGCCTCTCCTCTCTCCCTGTGCTCCATTCTGAGATTGGACCATCTCTGTAGACAGTTTCACAAGTGTGCTTATGTCTGACAGGGGTTGTCACTGCTGGTGCAAACATTGGTTGATCTCTTATGAGTTTCAGATTTGTACAGCCTTAAACCCTCCACAAAGCTGTGTCCAGCCTGCAGTAGAAGCTCTCATGTATACTTACATGGCCAGCAAGTAGTGCTTAATTGCCACGAAAGAGCCATCATGTCATGTAACAGGCTGTGAATCATCCATAATGGCGGCCTGAGATGCTTACAAGAAGTGGTGCCCAGGCTGTATCTCCGAGAAGAGCATCACCTGTTCTGTAAGCAGTCCATGAGAGCATATGCAATAGAGTGCATGAGGCTTGGACACTATACGGGCCTCTTCTCCCACAAACAGTCATTAGGACCATAAGGATCGTCTTGTAGAAGGTCCACTCGCTCTGAATGCCCATGAGCTTTCTCAATGCGAAAAGTGGTTGTAGACACTAATTAGCTCAGATAGCTGGCCTGATTCTCTAGAGGTAATGAAAAAGGTGTGTGTCATCTGTTCTCAATAGTCTTACTTGTGATTCTTGACATGGATACAGTTGTTGACTGTTATTGCATGCAACACTGCATATAATCCCTAACAAACACGTAATGCAGTACCATTGAAGAGCCAGACTACCCATCCCAAAAAAATGCAAGCTGAAACCATTCATCACCTTGAGAAAGCACAAGGACACACAGCCAGTCTGAGTGAAACACGTGTCAACTTTTCTTCTATGATTCTTATGTTTGTTATGAAGAAATCTTTAATCTAAAGACTTAACACTCACTCTACAAAGAAAAAATAGCAGTTCCCATTCTGCTATTCAGTGTCATAAGATCAGTTGTTTTTCTCTTGGTTTTTATGATCATACCACCTTTATTCTTCCACTTTATATACACTATAAACTAGAGCATACACGATTCTTTCCAGGATGACACTCTGACTTTTGAGGTCATTTGACATTACTATTAAGTGTAACTATTTTTTGCCCTTCTAATTCTAACAATTATTAATTTTGTGTAAGTTGGACCTACGAAGGGTCCCGATCCAACTTATAGTAGAGCACAAAAAATGGTTAAAGCATGGAAGAAAAGTATGTTTACTAGGTCATTTATCTTGATATGTCCCAAACTCAGAGAGAAACGTGTGTTTCCCATTATGGAGCTCACAACCCAAGTAGTGTTACTTCATAATACACACATTTTGAGGGCAGTTTTTTGTTCTGTCCATATTAAGCGTAATGAGGCACCCTGGGTGTTCCTTGAATGGTCCAAGATTGTGCCCTATTAGCTGCCATGCATCTTTCTGCTCTTCCTTTGCTCTTTAACTACTTATCTCAATGCTTTCCTCTAAAAGGCCTAAGGTTAAGTTTCTAATGCTCGAAAATGCTCTTTTATCTTGACCAACCTGTTAACAGGTAAGGTTCCTGGAGCAGCAAAACAAGGTGCTTGAGACCAAGTGGGAACTGCTGCAGAACCAGAAATCATCCAAGACCAGCAATTTGGGCCCACTTTTTGAGACCTACATCAACAACCTTCGGCGACAACTAGATACCCTGAACAATGACAAGGGCCGCTTGGATGGGGAGTTCCGTAACATGCAAGATATGGTGGAGGATTTCAAGAACAAGTAAGTGGTTCGAGAGAGGCACACACGGTGTGCATGTGTGTACAAATTATGCATTGCTCGTGTTTCTGATGGTGATAGAAATGTTCATACATGGTTTTATATCATGAGAAGCCTCTAGGATTTGCTGCCCTGAGGCTTTTCTGCAGCATATGTACTGATGGGCATTGAAGAAGAGGAACTACAGTCCTGGGTGAGAGTGCAAAGCAGGAGAAGTATTGGCGATAAAAGCAAGTAGTTGGCTGCTACTATGCAGAGTGGGTTGGTATGGTGATTCTTGTGTGTGTTGATGCTGATTGATTCGTGATTGCTGTGTTTCTAGACCTTCTGGTAGTTACACAGGGTGTGTCTTTAAGGAAGTGGCCGGCACACACTAGCCTGTCATAACTCAGTGTCAAACTCTGATTCAGTTCCACAGGTACAGTAGAACCACCATCTTCACACAGAGGCCATTAATTGGGCGGGTATATGTGCCTTTCCTGGGACACTTCCTGTGTGCACAAATGCAAAATGTTCAGCAACAACGTGTACCAGTGACGATATAGAAACTATGGAGGTGGGTGGCCCACTGTGTCCGTAGAGAACTATTACAGTCTTATCTGGCGAGGCACAACATGAATACACATAGGCACACATTGAATACGCCTCCCAGGCGCTTTGGTTCTGTCGAAGTGCCTGCTATCTGAATAGCCATAAAACTTTGGGGCATATTACCAAGGCAGGCGAAATAAAATTATCGCCGCTTTTGCGGCCATTTTAGGGCGCAAAGCGGCGATAATTTCATCGCCCTATTAGCAAGCTGTCGCTAACATCAGTTAGCGACAGCTTATAGGTGATATCGAGAGGTTTGGGGCCCGCCTTGCATGTCAGCGATATTTATCGCTAATGACAGGCAAAGTGGGCGTACCCAACCTGTTAGCGACTGAAAGCAGTCGCTAACATCGATATCGCCTATTATCAACGCAGGCATAGCGATTAAATATTCACGCTAAGCGCTAATATCGCCAAATCCTAACGCCTGCTCAGACCACTTCTTAGCCTGTATATCCAATGGGAGGTGGATGTTCAGGTTAAGTCCCTATTAGTAATAATGCCTGAATATCGCTGAATTTCCAGCGATATTCACGCATTTCGCCGCTATCGCCGGATATTTTATCGCTTTGGAGATAAACGTCGTTAATAGCATGTTATCTCTGCGATAAAATCCGGCGATGCGCGTTGATAAAAAAAAATTCGCTAAGCTTATTTAGGGATAAATATCGCTAGTTGTTGATAATATGCCCCTTGTTCGCCCACAGATGACATCCCTGTCGTGAAATTAGTAGACTTGCTGAGGACCCAATGAAAGCTGGGTAGACCTTTTAGAGTCATGGCCTTTTATAACACCCTATTCCGTAACAGTGCAGCCCCCCGCGTTTTCCTTCACCTTGTCCGCTGATGTGCGTAGGGAAGAAGGGAGACGGTTTTACATTCCCTGAGGTAGCACAAACTCTTCTCCGACCAGGCAGGGCGTGGCCCGGCTGAAAGGCTGCAGGTGCTCCTCAAACAGTTACAATCCCCAGATCCGCTTCTCGTCAGCTTCCTGGTGAACTGGATGAACCAGTTCCGAAGGGCACGCGGGAGGCAGAGTTCCCAGAGCTGGCACCGCACTGAGTGCAAATGCTGTGCCACACGGAGAGGTGGCTGAGGGAAACCCGAGCTTTTGACGAAGACGCATCTTTCTTACCATGCTACCTGCAGACGCTGCTGCTTCATTAAGCTCTGCCAATTAGGGATGTAAAAAAGTAAACGAACCGTTAGGCATTTCAGTAATCGTTGAAACGTAGCGCAAATGTGTCTGGAGATTTTTCCAGATTATTCCAGTGATTTTGCTGTGGTTTAAAAAAAATCTACTGAATTGTAAAGGGCTCCTGACAGAGACGATATAGTCACATACACATTTGGTCACTCGTTAAACGATGGCATTTTAATAGTTGAAGACCTATTGTTTAAATGAAAGAAAATTGCCGTTTCCGTTATGGGATCCTCAGTTGTACTCAGGTGGTGAACGTGAGCTGTGCGCTGCCTGTTGCGTCAGAGACGTGAGGTACACCACAGAAAGAAAGAGCGCACCTGGATGACGTATACCCGTGACTTCAAGGACCGGCTATTCATGGGCCCATCCCTTAGGTTAGGGCCGCACCCTGACAGAAGAGAAAAGGGAACGGAGAAAAGCTCTCGAAGACCAAGAAGAGTGGGCAGGACACACGGCCCTGCCTCCGTTTCCCAGGCCCCAGGTAACAAAATACCACATCCAACCGCAGTGGAGTCTGCCAAAGGCACCAGAAAAAAGCCTGTGTCCCACAGCCACGCCCTTTAAGTAGGGCGGGTGGGTTTCAGTGGGGGAGGGGGACACAAAGAGTGAGAAAGAGAAAAACAATATGTGAGCTGGCACGGCAGGAACTGACATGAACGAAAACTAAACTGCGTGGATTAACTCCAGGGTGCGGCCTTCGGGGGAGAGTCAACAGGAGGTTCTGTAATCTACACCCTGGCGCAGTTTGAGTCTCGCACTTCTTGGGACAAAAGGGCCGGGAGCCAGAGGCTGCTTCCTTTCATGGTTGAAGGAGAGGCAGGGCCCGATGGAGTTGGGCATATCATATAGGATTCAAGATGGGTGTGGCATTGGGCATCGGTCAGATAGCATTCAAGATGGGTGTAGACCGAAAGAAGGTCATTCATTCCGAGGTAACACTCTTTGCAGCCAGGAAGTACCAGGCGGGCAGATTTACAAGCTCCTTGAACCACTTTTGCGTAATTTTTAACATGGGAATAATGACGCAAAAGTGGCGCAGTGGCCTTGTAAATCTGCCCCAGGGTGTTTGCCACAGCCTAGCCTCACCTAGAACACTTTTCATTCTGCGAGTCGCAGGTTCCCTATTTTCAAAGGTATCAAAAAAGACCAAGAATAGAAAGTGCTGTTGACTAAAACTCTTGGCCAGATGATGATATATCCCATGACATGGGGCCAAGAGCTTCAGTCGCTTGGTCTCTGAGGGCAACAGGCATACAGGACAATGATGAGATTTCTGGTTGACTGGTGCTGCTACATGTCGGGTAGGGCCAGGGCACAACCAGTCACATGACTCTGTTCACAGGGGATGATGCACCCTCCTCTTTCTTCATATAACCCATTTAAATCTGGGCCTGAGAAGGAAAGGAGCCAACACACTGGTACTACAGGAACAAAGGTTCTGACAGACGCTAGGGCCGGAAGAGAAGGATGGCCTCTCAAGATTAGCAGAAAGACATACAAAGGCATAACTGGTTTATGGAGCTACCTGGATACCCACACAGACAAGCAGGTAAGAAATTGTTGCTCCTTTCCCAACAGTTGTTTGCTAAGACTCTCATGGGAGAGTTGAGTGCCATCTTAAAGTTCAGAAGCCTTGTTTCACAAGTGGTCAACTGACCAGGTTGTTTAGAGCACTGGAAAACAAACTAAGCTGCTTGGGCGTTCCATGGATGCCGCACATTCCATCGATGGTCAGACTTGGGCAATCCATGGCTGCCACTTGTTCCATCGATTGCCGGATTTGATAAATACATCCAACGTGTGACATGCTCCACCTCAGGATGAGGCGGGCTTTTAGTGCCACTGTCCACCTTTCATTTCACCGTATCCCAAGTTCCATATTTAATGCCATGCACATTATTAAATATCTTCCTTGCTCTCTTCCTGTAGGTATGAAGATGAAATCAACAAGCGCACAGCGGCAGAAAATGAGTTTGTGGTGCTGAAGAAGGTGAGTGTTCCACTTGAATGAAACATGTTATTGTTATCATTAAGGATGCGAATGACCCTGGCGAAGGCCATTCGAATGGGCAGCCAATCCATAGTGAACAGTACCAGTCAAAATGGAGGCAGCTTCAGGGTGCTCAGGGGAAAGTTGAATGGGCTTGTAGGAAAAATGCTTGAAGTGAAATCTTCATGGTTATCAGTGGAGAGAAGGGTTAGTTGCTTTCATAAATCTCTCAAGTAACTTGGGCAGTGTTCAGCCAATTTGGGTTTTCTAGCAGACATTGCTTTGCACTTTGGTGCTTGTGTTTCTCCTTTTTTATATTGGAGAAAAACTACAAGTATCAAAATTCAAAGCGACGGGTTCTATCAAGTTAAACACATAAAAATGTCAATAGGTGGGGATAAACTCTCCAGGGGCCTAGAGGCCAGTGGTCTCACACAGACTGAGGGGCAACGCCATGTGTCCCAAGAAACAGCAAGGAATTCTCTTAGAAACTCAGGAAGCTAATCCTTCATCCCTATATCTACATCACGTGATGTCATCTGAGTTATTTTTTTTTCTATTTCTCAATGTTATTTTATGCTTTTTAATATAAATATTTTAATACCGTAATTGCAATGTTTTAATTTACTTGCCAACCTATTTAATAAACGAACAGTTCATTTTAATTAAATATAATCAAGACGAATATTCATGTAAACCAGATAAACTATTTTTTTCTTTATAAATTTACTTAATTTAGAAAAGGAAAAAACATATTTTTAAATTACTGTTATCATCCACTGTATTAATTTGATGAATGTATTTATTGTACAGGTATAATGATACTTATTTACTGTATTAATACCCGTGAACAAGGAATAAATCCAGTCCGAAACGTGCCGAGCGTTTTCGCTGCAATTAATACATTTGTCACACTTCAAATATTTGGGCTACCACATGTTTGTTGAAATTATATTAGAGGAAGTGATTTGGTGAATTATTAGAGAAGTTCTATACCTCGCAGCGAGCCCGCTTTCACAAGTGTCAGGGGAACCAGCTTCTGTTGGCTGACTGTATAAATACATACATATAATCACCTGCTTTTTGTGTACACATAGTATTTATATATTGTATTTAATTAAATAATGGAATTAATGCAATCTAATGAGGATATTTCACAATCTCCCACACCAACCACAACTTGAAAGGTGTTCTTGTTTTGGAGATGGGTAGGCAGGGCAGTGGTTTGCCGGCTACAAAGGGTAGGCACGAAGGACGAAGAATATTTGTGTTACCACTGGCCTTTCCAGACCAAGCCACTTCCTATGCATTGCCCATGTAGTAATGGCATATGGAACAGAGGTTGCGCAGTACAGCAGCAGCCCACAATGGATCCAACCTGTTGCAAGCTGATCTCCACTTTTTATTGTTTTAGGACGTAGATGCTGCCTACATGAACAAAGTGGAACTGGAGACCAAAGTGGATGCTCTGACTGATGAAATCAACTTCTTGAGAGCCGTCTACGAGGCGGTAAGGCCAACAATGTATTAAACAGTTTTTTGTTACAACACAATTCGGACAGTGGACCGCTCCAGCACAAAACAAAGCACCAACCTTAATATCACCAAATTATTCAATTTTCAATAAACCAGCGTGCACTTTTCACATGCTCCCTGACCCGAGAGCATATCCAAAACTTGACAAAAATGTATTAAACAGTGTAGGATTTGACTCTTTGTAGAGCTTACAATCCCATTTCTAGTGTGGTTCATTCTGGCACTGGGCCTTGCATAGTACATCAGTGTCACCAATGAGATCTTGGAGTTAGAGCTGTACTTCTAACGATGGGTAAAGAGTGGGAGGAGGCAGGGATTCAATGTGTCACAATCAGTTTACATGTAGAGGGAAATGATTAATGAGGTTTGGGTTTGTTTTAGGAACAAATCACAACGGGATATTTTGTAGCCTCTCCCAGTCATTTGGTCTGAATACTAGTTCATGTGTATGGTTGTAAGCTGACTTCTTTCTGTTTTTGTCCGAGTCCTACTGGTCTTCCAGAAGATCTAGTCTGCTGATTTCCTTATAGGTCAGCCATTTAGTATGTGGAGTACCGCCCTTCTGATTGTGCCGTTATTCACCAACAGGAGCTTGCTGAAATGCAGACACAGGTTTCAGACACTTCTGTGGTCCTCAGCATGGACAACAACCGAGCCTTGGACCTGAACAGCATAATTACTGAGGTCAAGGCACAGTACGAGGATATTGCCAACAGGAGTCGGGCCGAAGCTGAGGGCCTTTACCAATCCAAGGTAAGTGCAATGGACAGGAGTATACAGCTGGCTATAAAAATTGCAGACCTTTGCATCATAGCCAGTGATATCTTTGAAGTTCCCTTCGCATCCACCTTTGTAGCAGCATTAAATTGCTTTTCCTAAGAACTATATGTCTAGACCACATGCACCAGTCTATTGTGGTTTAGGCCTCCGTTCACTCCTTGTTTCAGTCTCCAATGGGCACAATGACGCTTAATTGACTGAAAGGAGAAGTGAAAACCAGAGGATTCCAGTGTAAGCTATGCTTAGTCCTTTCTCTTCCTTTTACATTTCTTTCATCTGCTTCTTCTAACATGATCTGGTGTTGCAAGTAAGTAAACCCTCCTGAGGGAAAATAGATGATGCTTAAGAATTTGTAGACTGGCAGTTTCATGAAAAGACCAGTTGGCTGCCTCTCCGGGAGCTTGGGATCTAGACAGTACTTTGAAAGTGGCCGAAAACATTTCCTCTCCATGCCTTCACCCTGCACCCTATTGGAGGGCCATCTCTAAAGCTGCAGCCTTCTTGTGGTAACATGCTATGCGTGGTTTAATGCAAGACTCCTGGTTATATTGCTGTTTGTTTCTCCCACTCCAGTACCAAGAGCTGCAGGAGACTGCCGGCAAGCATGGAGATGACCTTCGCTCCACCAAGAACGAGATCTCCGAGCTCAACCGCATGATCCAGAGGCTGCAGGCAGAAATCGAAAATGTCAAGAACCAGGTAAGGCAGTGCGATAACTCTCCAGCCTTACAAACAGTCCATAGATTCCTGAAAACAAAAGATTTGGCAGGGCAGTGGTGACAGCCTTTGCAAAGTGTCTCCAAGAGTACTGTGATCACAAGATGATTTTTATTATCAATTTTGGGCAGAATAGGGATTTTTATATATTGTCTTAATTACATATTGGGGTAGTAAGAACACAAAAAAATGATGACACTATTAACAAACACGGTGGTACTCAATTTCTGGATGCCCCACATGGATGAGCATTTGCAATTTTTAGGTTGCACAGAACTTTTAGCTGTAGATTTGTTCCGCTGAGCATTTCTACCATCTATAGAACTCTACACACAGAGGAATGTCAGCATGCGTCACCATCAACTCCCATAGAAAGGTGTAAAGATAGGAACAATAAGTAGCGGCACCACAGTCCTTACACTGATCGATCTCTCACTCTTAGGCGTGTTCCGTCAGGTGGGAGAGGGAGTCTATATTGAAGAGAACCTAAATAAACCATACATGCTCACTGTCAGTAGGCACCGCTAAAGGCTTGAGCATCAGTCTCAATTTTCGTGTTGTTCATAGGCGAGCACAATAAACTGATTTGATATAATTTAACCTGTCTTGGCGTTATGTGTGTATATATATGATTTATTTAGTGTAGACCTGGCTACAAAGCAAGTAGTTGTACGAAAGTAGTAGTTCGCAACAACGATTCAGGACATCAACAAATGGGGGTAGAGACGAAGCAGGGAAAAGTGATGGTGGAGGACTGGGAGCGTGTTTAAGAGCAATTATTTTTTACAGCAAAGAGAGTGAAGGAGGGGAGAGGGAGCTGAAAAAGCTAATAGTTATCCCAGACATTACCTGGTGAGACATTTTTTGCGCCGAGAGGTCATATTCCCATTTTTTAATGGTTTCACTCTTGAAGCCATGGGCATTACTCTATACAGTAGCCCTCTCGAGAGGAGCTTGTCTGTGTTTGGGAGTGTCCAAAAGGTATGCTGAGGAACCATCCTGTCCAGATGTGCCCGCTCACTGGTAAGGTACAGAAGTCTTCAAGAGGGGGGAGGCACAGAGGAATCTGAATTTGGACTAGAAAAGTAGTAAGGATTGAAGGGCAGCTAGAATAAAGTCAGAGAATATATAAGGTCTCAGGAAGCAGCAGGAGGCAGGGAAATGACCAGGCTAAAGGACATGGGCATGGATACATCAAGGTTAAATCCGCTTGCAAGGGGCAGATTCTCAGAATCTGCCTCTTTGCGACAGGTATATTTTTGCATTTGGGATGCATCATCCCGAATGCAAAAATCGCAAATTAAGAAATCGCAAAATTGCGATGACTTGCATTTAAGGAATCTCAAATTGAGATTCCTTAAATGCAATGCATTAAAGTTTTAAAAATAGCGATTTCGCTAATAGGGCTAGCAAATTACCATGAAGTTGAACTTCAAGGTAATTTGCAAAAACTTTGAAAAATGCACTAAAGTGCATTTTTCAAAGTTTCATGTTGCGCACACACATGCCCTAAGGCAGAGGTCTTCAAACTTTTTGATGCTGAGACCCCCTTGTAAAACCTTTTTAGGCGTAAGGACCCCCTTACGACAAAAGATTCTAGAAACTGGTACTCCTCATCATCAACAACTATCGACAACCATAAATGCGCCTGTTAGACCTCATCACATCCATCCATCCATCATTCATCCACCCACACTTTCACACATCCATCCACCCATCCACCCTTTCATCCTTCCATCCATACGTCCATCCTTTACCTATCCACCCATCTATTCATCCACCCACCTTTTCACACATCCATCCATCCATCATTCATCCATGCAACCTTTTACCCATCCATCCATACATCCATCCTTCATCCATCCACCCTTTCATCCTTCCATCCATACATCCACCATTTCACCTATCCATCCTTCATCCATCCACCCTTTCATTATTCCATCCATACATCCATCCACCCTTTCATCCATACATCCATCCTTCATCCACCCACCCTTTCATCCATCCATCCACCCATCATTCATCCCCCCACCTTTTCACACATCCATCCATGCATCCATCATTCATCCATGCAACCTTTTATCCACCCATACATCCATCCTTCATCCATCTACCTTTTTGTCCTTCCATCCATACATACATCCTTCATCCATCCACCCTTTCATCCATCCATCCTTCATCCATCCACCTACCCTTTCATCCATCCATCCATCCATCCATCCACCCATCATTCATCCCCCACCTTTTCACACATCCATCCATACATACATCCTTCATCCATCCACCCTTTCATCCATCCATCCACCCACCTTTTCACACATCCATCCATCCTTCATCCATCCATCCACCCTTTCATCTTTACATCCATCCACTCATCATTCATCCACCCACCCTTTCATCCATCCATCCACCCACCTTTTCACACATCCATCCATCCTTCATCCATCCATCCACCCTTTCATCTTTACATCCATCCACTCATCATTCATCCACCCACCTTTTCACACATCCATCCATTCATCCTTCATCCATCCATCTACCCTTTCATCTTTACATCCATCCACTCATCATTCATCCACCCACCTTTTCACACATCCATCTATTCATCCTTACATCCACCCATCCATCCTTCATCCTTCCTTCCATCCATCCATCCACCCACCCTTCATCCTTCCATCCACACATACATTCATCCTTCATCCACCCACCTTTTCTGTGCCTCTCTCATGGGGGTGGGGTCAGTATCTCTCTGTGTCTTCTTCCTTCTTCCTCTCTCATGGGAGGGCATCTCTGTGCTTCCCTGCTTGGGGGGGGGGGGGGGGGGCAGACAGGCTGTATAAACACCTCACGGTGAAGAACAGTTTCAGGCACATTTCTCCTGCACAGGCGCCAGGTATGTGGGACTTGAACCAATGACTGTAATGTCCTTCTGCTGTTTGCTATGTGTTTGTAAAGCGCTCTGATACCTACGGGTTAAGCTAGCGCTATATAAAACGTTAAATATAAAAATAAACCCCACAGCTAAGTCCATTGATTGAACTCAAAGGGCTACAGCCTCCTCCCCCAGACACCCCCCCCCCAACCCCCCCCCCCCTCCACACACTCCCCAGCACGTGTAAGTGAGCCCGGCTGAAACAGCTTCGGGACACACAGAAAGGCACACCCGAGTACTTCACAGGTCTTCAGAAGACCTTTACTTGATAATGAGGCGTGAATTAGGCCTCCACCGTGATCACCCGGCCTCAATCAGCCTGACGCCAGGAACTGCTGCACGCTCCAACAGAATCTGCGACCCCCTTCCCAGGACTCCACGACCCCCCTGGGGGTCGCGCCCCACAGATTGAAGACCTCTGCCCTAAGGGCATGTGTGTGTGCAACATATGTGCACAGATCAATTTCAGGGGTGCAACAGGGTGTCCTTTGGACACCACTGCACCCTTGAAATCGCATTCTCAATTTGCGATTCGCTAATTGCGATTCGCAATTGAGAATGTCTTCCCATTCATTCCTTTGGGCCTCTAGGCCCATAGTAATTAATGGGGAGGTATTCCTTAATTGCGACTCGCAATTTGCGAGTCGCAATTAAGGAATTTTAAGAAGTCGCTATTTTTTTAGTGATTTCTTCATGCATTGCATTTTGCTATTGCTTAATAGCAAATTGTTATTTTTTGCTATTGAGGAATAGCAAAATGGGTTCTTGATGCATCTGGGGGATGGTGACTTTTCAACCATTTGTTTACTATGCATCTATTGGCATCTCAATCGACCCAGGGTGTGATGGGCTGTTCCCCTCCAGTTTCATCTTGCTTCGGAACAAACCGCTGCCTTTTAAGCGGCTGCCAACCCAAGGAGCTCCTGCCGTCTTTTCCTCGCCCTCCAGCTTTCAGCAATTTGTCGAGTGGATGCTGAAGAGCTTGTCTGATTAGCGATAATGGTGCCTGGAAGGGACAGGAGGCAGGCAGCAGCAGGCTGCTCGAGGGCCCCGCCTTCATTCACGCTCCCTGAGCGGTGTGCTTCGGGCAGGGTGGAGCACCTGCTCACAACATAAGCTTCTCCTCAAAGGGCACCTGTGAATAATGCATAGACTGAGGGCTTCACTTGACACAAGGTAAAGCCTGCTCTCTATTGTGTCCAATTTTCCTCCATTAAAATATTACAATACCGTGCAGCACTGTCAGGCAATGAGATGCCAGCCTGGGGCAAAGCAAAAAAGAACCGTTAGAGACAGGGAAACAAGATGGCTGCCACAGGTGAGACAAAGCCTGCAGAAAAGCTGGAGGGAAGGAACGCGACAGAACTGTTAGGTCTGGCAACACCTTCTTCTGCTCTTTTTTTAAACTTCACTCTTCAGTAGAGTGCCTGCTTTGCAGATTTACACAGAACCGGGATTTCTCATGTCCAGGCGTCCAGATGAATAGAGGCACAGTACAGGGCAGGGTCGCGGCTGTGGTGCATGCAGAACTCATGCGTATTTTATTACCACAAGAAACCTTGGGTGCAGTCTAATCACGTGTAGCATGTGGGGTGGGAGGAGGTATGACAAAGATACACACTCTAGGATTAATGGTGCCACGGGGCGCGATATTTATTTATTTATTTATTCAGTGTTTTGTATAGCGCGAACTAGACCCCGTAGGGCAGAGGTCTTCAAACTTTTTGATGCTGAGACCCCCTTGTAAAACCTTTTTAGGCGTAAGGACCCCCTTACGACAAAAGATTCTAGAAACTGGTACTCCTCATCATCAACAACTATCGACAACCATAAATGCGCCTGTTAGACCTCATCACATCCATCCATCCATCATTCATCCACCCACACTTTCACACATCCATCCACCCATCCACCCTTTCATCCTTCCATCCATACGTCCATCCTTTACCTATCCACCCATCTATTCATCCACCCACCTTTTCACACATCCATCCATCCATCATTCATCCATGCAACCTTTTACCCATCCATCCATACATCCATCCTTCATCCATCCACCCTTTCATCCTTCCATCCATACATCCACCATTTCACCTATCCATCCTTCATCCATCCACCCTTTCATTATTCCATCCATACATCCATCCACCCTTTCATCCATACATCCATCCTTCATCCACCCACCCTTTCATCCATCCATCCACCCATCATTCATCCCCCCACCTTTTCACACATCCATCCATGCATCCATCATTCATCCATGCAACCTTTTATCCACCCATACATCCATCCTTCATCCATCTACCTTTTTGTCCTTCCATCCATACATACATCCTTCATCCATCCACCCTTTCATCCATCCATCCTTCATCCATCCACCTACCCTTTCATCCATCCATCCATCCATCCATCCACCCATCATTCATCCCCCACCTTTTCACACATCCATCCATACATACATCCTTCATCCATCCACCCTTTCATCCATCCATCCACCCACCTTTTCACACATCCATCCATCCTTCATCCATCCATCCACCCTTTCATCTTTACATCCATCCACTCATCATTCATCCACCCACCCTTTCATCCATCCATCCACCCACCTTTTCACACATCCATCCATCCTTCATCCATCCATCCACCCTTTCATCTTTACATCCATCCACTCATCATTCATCCACCCACCTTTTCACACATCCATCCATTCATCCTTCATCCATCCATCTACCCTTTCATCTTTACATCCATCCACTCATCATTCATCCACCCACCTTTTCACACATCCATCTATTCATCCTTACATCCACCCATCCATCCTTCATCCTTCCTTCCATCCATCCATCCACCCACCCTTCATCCTTCCATCCACACATACATTCATCCTTCATCCACCCACCTTTTCTGTGCCTCTCTCATGGGGGTGGGGTCAGTATCTCTCTGTGTCTTCTTCCTTCTTCCTCTCTCATGGGAGGGCATCTCTGTGCTTCCCTGCTTGGGGGGGGGGGGGGGGGGGGGGCAGACAGGCTGTATAAACACCTCACGGTGAAGAACAGTTTCAGGCACATTTCTCCTGCACAGGCGCCAGGTATGTGGGACTTGAACCAATGACTGTAATGTCCTTCTGCTGTTTGCTATGTGTTTGTAAAGCGCTCTGATACCTACGGGTTAAGCTAGCGCTATATAAAACGTTAAATATAAAAATAAACCCCACAGCTAAGTCCATTGATTGAACTCAAAGGGCTACAGCCTCCTCCCCCAGACACCCCCCCCCAACCCCCCCCCCCCCCTCCACACACTCCCCAGCACGTGTAAGTGAGCCCGGCTGAAACAGCTTCGGGACACACAGAAAGGCACACCCGAGTACTTCACAGGTCTTCAGAAGACCTTTACTTGATAATGAGGCGTGAATTAGGCCTCCACCGTGATCACCCGGCCTCAATCAGCCTGACGCCAGGAACTGCTGCACGCTCCAACAGAATCTGCGACCCCCTTCCCAGGACTCCACGACCCCCCTGGGGGTCGCGCCCCACAGATTGAAGACCTCTGCCCTAAGGGCATGTGTGTGTGCAACATATGTGCACAGATCAATTTCAGGGGTGCAACAGGGTGTCCTTTGGACACCACTGCACCCTTGAAATCGCATTCTCAATTTGCGATTCGCTAATTGCGATTCGCAATTGAGAATGTCTTCCCATTCATTCCTTTGGGCCTCTAGGCCCATAGTAATTAATGGGGAGGTATTCCTTAATTGCGACTCGCAATTTGCGAGTCGCAATTAAGGAATTTTAAGAAGTCGCTATTTTTTTAGTGATTTCTTCATGCATTGCATTTTGCTATTGCTTAATAGCAAATTGTTATTTTTTGCTATTGAGGAATAGCAAAATGGGTTCTTGATGCATCTGGGGGATGGTGACTTTTCAACCATTTGTTTACTATGCATCTATTGGCATCTCAATCGACCCAGGGTGTGATGGGCTGTTCCCCTCCAGTTTCATCTTGCTTCGGAACAAACCGCTGCCTTTTAAGCGGCTGCCAACCCAAGGAGCTCCTGCCGTCTTTTCCTCGCCCTCCAGCTTTCAGCAATTTGTCGAGTGGATGCTGAAGAGCTTGTCTGATTAGCGATAATGGTGCCTGGAAGGGACAGGAGGCAGGCAGCAGCAGGCTGCTCGAGGGCCCCGCCTTCATTCACGCTCCCTGAGCGGTGTGCTTCGGGCAGGGTGGAGCACCTGCTCACAACATAAGCTTCTCCTCAAAGGGCACCTGTGAATAATGCATAGACTGAGGGCTTCACTTGACACAAGGTAAAGCCTGCTCTCTATTGTGTCCAATTTTCCTCCATTAAAATATTACAATACCGTGCAGCACTGTCAGGCAATGAGATGCCAGCCTGGGGCAAAGCAAAAAAGAACCGTTAGAGACAGGGAAACAAGATGGCTGCCACAGGTGAGACAAAGCCTGCAGAAAAGCTGGAGGGAAGGAACGCGACAGAACTGTTAGGTCTGGCAACACCTTCTTCTGCTCTTTTTTTAAACTTCACTCTTCAGTAGAGTGCCTGCTTTGCAGATTTACACAGAACCGGGATTTCTCATGTCCAGGCGTCCAGATGAATAGAGGCACAGTACAGGGCAGGGTCGCGGCTGTGGTGCATGCAGAACTCATGCGTATTTTATTACCACAAGAAACCTTGGGTGCAGTCTAATCACGTGTAGCATGTGGGGTGGGAGGAGGTATGACAAAGATACACACTCTAGGATTAATGGTGCCACGGGGCGCGATATTTATTTATTTATTTATTCAGTGTTTTGTATAGCGCGAACTAGACCCCGTAGGGCAGAGGTCTTCAAACTTTTTGATGCTGAGACCCCCTTGTAAAACCTTTTTAGGCGTAAGGACCCCCTTACGACAAAAGATTCTAGAAACTGGTACTCCTCATCATCAACAACTATCGACAACCATAAATGCGCCTGTTAGACCTCATCACATCCATCCATCCATCATTCATCCACCCACACTTTCACACATCCATCCACCCATCCACCCTTTCATCCTTCCATCCATACGTCCATCCTTTACCTATCCACCCATCTATTCATCCACCCACCTTTTCACACATCCATCCATCCATCATTCATCCATGCAACCTTTTACCCATCCATCCATACATCCATCCTTCATCCATCCACCCTTTCATCCTTCCATCCATACATCCACCATTTCACCTATCCATCCTTCATCCATCCACCCTTTCATTATTCCATCCATACATCCATCCACCCTTTCATCCATACATCCATCCTTCATCCACCCACCCTTTCATCCATCCATCCACCCATCATTCATCCCCCCACCTTTTCACACATCCATCCATGCATCCATCATTCATCCATGCAACCTTTTATCCACCCATACATCCATCCTTCATCCATCTACCTTTTTGTCCTTCCATCCATACATACATCCTTCATCCATCCACCCTTTCATCCATCCATCCTTCATCCATCCACCTACCCTTTCATCCATCCATCCATCCATCCATCCACCCATCATTCATCCCCCACCTTTTCACACATCCATCCATACATACATCCTTCATCCATCCACCCTTTCATCCATCCATCCACCCACCTTTTCACACATCCATCCATCCTTCATCCATCCATCCACCCTTTCATCTTTACATCCATCCACTCATCATTCATCCACCCACCCTTTCATCCATCCATCCACCCACCTTTTCACACATCCATCCATCCTTCATCCATCCATCCACCCTTTCATCTTTACATCCATCCACTCATCATTCATCCACCCACCTTTTCACACATCCATCCATTCATCCTTCATCCATCCATCTACCCTTTCATCTTTACATCCATCCACTCATCATTCATCCACCCACCTTTTCACACATCCATCTATTCATCCTTACATCCACCCATCCATCCTTCATCCTTCCTTCCATCCATCCATCCACCCACCCTTCATCCTTCCATCCACACATACATTCATCCTTCATCCACCCACCTTTTCTGTGCCTCTCTCATGGGGGTGGGGTCAGTATCTCTCTGTGTCTTCTTCCTTCTTCCTCTCTCATGGGAGGGCATCTCTGTGCTTCCCTGCTTGGGGGGGGGGGGGGGGGGCAGACAGGCTGTATAAACACCTCACGGTGAAGAACAGTTTCAGGCACATTTCTCCTGCACAGGCGCCAGGTATGTGGGACTTGAACCAATGACTGTAATGTCCTTCTGCTGTTTGCTATGTGTTTGTAAAGCGCTCTGATACCTACGGGTTAAGCTAGCGCTATATAAAACGTTAAATATAAAAATAAACCCCACAGCTAAGTCCATTGATTGAACTCAAAGGGCTACAGCCTCCTCCCCCAGACACCCCCCCCCCCCAACCCCCCCCCCCCCCCTCCACACACTCCCCAGCACGTGTAAGTGAGCCCGGCTGAAACAGCTTCGGGACACACAGAAAGGCACACCCGAGTACTTCACAGGTCTTCAGAAGACCTTTACTTGATAATGAGGCGTGAATTAGGCCTCCACCGTGATCACCCGGCCTCAATCAGCCTGACGCCAGGAACTGCTGCACGCTCCAACAGAATCTGCGACCCCCTTCCCAGGACTCCACGACCCCCCTGGGGGTCGCGCCCCACAGATTGAAGACCTCTGCCGTAGGGTATCAGAGCGCTTCACAGTACATGACATGATAACAAAGGTGGAATCTCTGAAGCAATAGATGTCAGGCTTTCTGTAAAGTTAAGTAATTTAATGAAAGAAGGTTGCAGCAGGTACATTAAAAATACTGTTTGATCTGGGCAAGAGAGACGTAGAGTGACCAGTTGCAAGGAAGAAGGGGTACATCTGAGCCCCTAGGATGGGCTACTATTTAGTCTTGAGTCCTAAAAAGTTTAATATTGCTGGACTTGTTAGCCCATGTCCAAGGATGAACCTTGTAAAGTGCACGTCCAGTGTCGTCTTAAGGTTTTTTGGGGCCCTGGGCAAGACACAGTTTGGGCCCCTGTTTTGCAATTGTATAGGCTCTTTTCTGCTGAATGAAGGCTTCATGATGCCAAACGAACTTTAAGAAACGGGAAAAAGATAAAAATTGTTGAAATATGTGTTTACATTTCCACCCAATAGTCTTAAAATGCCATTGGGAAAATCAAGACAGACTCAAAAGTAAAGGTAGGCTGAGATGTGGAAATAGGCAGAGGTGAGCTAGATAAAGAGAAAGTTTACTTTCCCAGGGACCACACGGAAGTTGGAGGCCCTGGGCAATTGGCCACTTTGCCAATACATTAAAATGTCTCTGGGCACACCATTTCCTAATGCATATGTGGGTTATCTCTATCTATCTATATCGATTCCTGGCCGCAAGGTCAGGCTGAAGAAAAATGTCAGGTTTTGAACTGGAAGGGGTCAAAAAGAACAATTAAAATGGTGATTTGAAGAGCGGATTGAATATTTTCTGACAAAGATTGACTGTGAAATCTAGCAATGACCAGTCCTACACGAATTCAACAAAGCTCTTCCCTCCATTGTTATGATAAGAACCTGTCGGACTCGGGCAGCCTCTTCAAGGCTGAGGACAAATTCCCTTTGACTCTTGTTTCTTGAGACGAGGTGGAAGTAGTCACTGAAACGTACACAAAGTTGCTTTGGAGTCCAGTTTTTTGCAGGGTTTTGAAGCTGATTCTAGCTGCTTTGGCGTCCAGCTTTTGCAGGGTTTTGAAGCTGATTCTAGCTGCTTTGGCGTCCAGCTTTTGCAGGGTTTTGAAGCTGATTCTAGCTGCTTTGGAGTCCAGCTTTTGCAGGGTTTTGTAGCTTTTTCTAGCTGCTTTGGAGTCCAGCTTTTGCAGGGTTTTGAAGCTGATTCTGAGCATCTATCTATTTAGCCAAGAAGTGCTGTTCATCACCTGATATCAGAGCGACCTCCCCGTCGATGAGCTGCCTCATTTGATGGAACCTAGCAGTCAGTTCTCTAAAAGGCTTGGAGGCTGACCTACAGTAACATACTGAAGATCCCAATTTCCCAGAACCATTTGTCAGCCACATTGATTTTTACAGGATTGGCATGCTGAAGTGTTGTTGAGGCCCAAATGTAATGTGTGTTCAAGTTCCCAAATATGTTCTTTACTGAGGACTAACTTGAATGAAGTTCCTCTCTTTTTCGACCGGATAGGAATAAAGGGGAGTTCTATGGCTCCTATTAAAGGATGTTTCCAAAGGACCTCATTTTCAGTGCTGAGGGCCAAAGCCATAATTCCCTAAGTAAAGAGTAACCCCCTTAAACGTTTGCAGAAAGTACAGTGCATATTGTGCTAATGATTACTGAGACTTGCTAGGGTAGGAAGAGTGATTGACATGCACGACCAAGTGGAGGGTGTTCATAAAAATGTTCATTTGAATAAGGGGACTGAGGGGTTCCCCAAAGGTCTTTGCATAGACAAACATAGCCACCAAAGCGGAACTGATAGTGCCAGTCTAGCTGCCGTCGGAAAGAAAAATGCCACTGCCAAAACTGCTGCTTCTTAAAGTTCGTGCTGAAAGAACCAGTGTTCTACAAAGCCAATGACTTTCCATATGTAGTGACCGACCAACATGTCAGGAATTAGGAAAGGCCTGTAAGGCTGGGATAGTCAATCAGCTTGATGTGTGACAGACGCTACTCGAGCCATTTTGTCCTTCCGACTGTCAGAAATTCACCCAAATTCCCTGTAGAGCAGTGCGACTCTGCCTTCCAATTTTAGGGGGCCAGGAAATCGGTCAGTCAGTCAGTCAGTCATTCTGGATAACCTCCATACGATTCTCCGTTTAGGTCGTGGAAGTAAACGGGCGAGGATCCAAGAAGTCATGGCTTCCGGAGTATTGGCAAGTGGCCAGTTTGCTGCTTTTCATTGCTCTTGTCAGTGATGGATGGAATCATAGCTGCCATGCTTATTTTCATCAGTTGGGGAGGAGGTGGTAATAAAAGGAAGGATACCCTTGATGGGCCAGCGAGAGCCTGAAGCTGATTATTAATAGGGCCCTCAAACGTAGCGGAGGAGCCTCATTAAAGAGGTTAGGATCTTGAAGAAGGGTACATCTCAGTGCAACACGTGCTCGTGGCAGTCATCACGAGAGCTAAACGCTGCAGTTCCTTCTCTTCTTTCTGAATGTGGATGTTTCAGGGCAGCCGAGTAAGCGCCTGGAAGCTATTTTATATGGCACAAATGCACTTTGCTCCTTTAGCTGTTTTTTGGGTCTTTCAGTCAGACAGAATCCCACCTGTTATTTTACTTTTTGTTTCCATTGCTTGAGCTTGTTTACTTGAGTGTGTGCGGAATGTGTTGTATAGATTTTAGGCAGTTTACTAGTGGCTTTGGTAAGAGTTCACAAATACATCCAGTCACAGTTCAGGTGCAAACCAAACTGTAAGATGCCGCTGGCCAGATTGGGTGATGATGCCAAGTAGAAACATTACAATCATGGCGCTGAGGCTGCCAAGCCACTAAAACATACAGAACAATACAGAAAACTTTGTTTGGAGAAATATGCATTGGTGAACTGGAAGGACATGACTGAACTTGTTCTAACTACCATACACGTCTTTTGTCATTTATTAGTAATATATTAAAAACACTCACACAGAGCCATTGTTTTGGTATGTTGTCTTTGATGGCGATAAGGAGCTGAAGTGGTAGCCTAAGCGATTAATGCCTGAATAATACCATTTCATCAGATCAAAACGTAGCTTTTAAGAGCTTCATGGGACCAGATTGTTTGTAGCATGCGTAATAAAATCATATAGAATTGGCACGATATACCATCATCATATGAATCTGATTTTATTCACCTTTGTGCTGAGCCAGTAAAGTATAAGCAGTTTGGTAGGTGTAGCTATCTGGTAAAAAATAACTCATTTTGCTGGAGCTGCCTATGCCCTATGGTTGACTGAGTTTGGCCACACTGCATCCGAGAGCCCCTTGGACTAGCCGGTGATCCAAGCTCCCTGTGTGGGCCAGTAAATAATCGGATTGTGCAGTACATCTGGAGATGTAGACCTCGATGCCAATTCTGAAACTGAAAAAAGAAGACAGGAGATATGTTTTATATATCTAAATAAAGATGTTATATATATAAGACAGGAGGAGTCAGGAAAGGGTGAGCGAGGGAGGAAGCAGTGAGGAAAGGAGAGGGGTTGGAGCTGAGCCATGAAAGGCGAGGTTTGCTTCTCAGCTAAAAGAAGAGGCCATTCCCTACATGGTCAGACTGCACAATGATTTCCATTCAGGGACACTTTTTTATGTGTTTCCATGAGGCCTTAGCAGAAGAAGATACATGAGCATGTGATTTGAAAATTGAGGGTGGGGGACTTTCATGTATTATTTTGTCTGAAGTGGCCATAGGTCTGTGGAAGACTATGACCAGTCACCCCTTCTTGTTGTTGTTTCTCTTCAGCGTGCCAAGCTGGAAGCATCCATTGCAGAAGCTGAGGAGCGGGGTGAGCTTGCGCTGAAGGATGCAAGGGAAAAGCTGGCCGAACTGGAGGCTGCCCTTCTTAAGGCCAAACAGGACATGGCTCAACAGGCGCGCGAGTACCAGGAGCTGATGAACATCAAGCTGGCCCTGGACATTGAGATTGCCACCTACAGGAAACTCTTGGAGGGAGAGGAGAGCAGGTGGGTTGTGTGTGGCAGTGTTTTTTATAGCATTGCTGCACTCAGGAATAAGCATTGCCAGAAGTATGTACCCTATGATCATCTGTGCATCACACAGTCCGGCCCTGCAGCCCTATAACCAGAGGTTTGACCCCAAATGCAAAATGCAAGTAGAGTATGTTCGTAAAAAAGGACTTACCAATTGTCGCTAGAGGAGGAAGTCTATCTTGTGTAATCGATCTTTTCTACTTCACATTTAGAGAATGTTAGTTTTAGATGAGTTTCACCTTACTCCGATGCTTGTTGCATTTACACAACTGTAATTCATTTTGTTTGCAAATCTCCCTCGCAGTACAAAAGAGCAGCTTATTTATATTTTATTAACTTTGGTGTGCATTTGCTGGCTTGTTCTGTTGCATTATAGGTGGTAAGTTGTTGTATTTGGCGCATTTTTCCCACTCACATGCATTCTCAATGAAGTGAGGTCTGACAAACTAGATCATTGTGGTGCCCAGGTTACCTAGAGTCAAGGCCCAAGCAAAAGCTGTGAGCATGCACATTCAAACTGAAGGAAAGCAGAGCAATGGGCACCTGAGTGCTCCAGGCATTGAGTTGTCGCCGCTATTAGACTTGCCTTCCTGCCATGGACGATCAAAGACCTAACTTGTCCTGACGAGCAGCCAATGGCGCGTTCTGGACAGTAGTTGTGTTGTATTGTCTATTGAAGAAAGTTATGTTTGCGAACCACAAACCTTCTGTTCCACGTACAGGCAGATGTACAAAAGAACTTCATGCAGTGCCCCTGTCCTCCCTTTTAAGAAGGATCCTGCATGCAAACGTTAGTTTCTTTTACAAGCGGTGATCTTTCCTCTTCTCATTTTTCTTGCAGAACAATTAGTTGAAAAATAGCTGTTCTACTTTAAGAAGCTGAGGCTCTGTAATTGTTAATATGGCTCCCTCTAGCTACAAGAGTGCACTTAACTGCATGCTGCAGGCTGCAGGCCTTGCCTAGAATCTGGGGGATATGCATACAGGTTCTGTTAAGTCTTGTCACTTGTAACTCAAGATCGCCATACCTCTACCAGATCCATCCTTTCAGCTCTAGAGATTCCCCAATACCTCTCTGATCTCCACCTCTTAGCAATCTTGCCTGACCTGCACGTATCCTCACTCCTACAGCCCCTTGTCTCAAATACCCTCTTGTACTCCTTCGCTGGTATGCAATGCCTGAATTTTGCAATGCTATGGAGGTCCACACACATACATGCGCACATAAATGTAATAATTCTATTTTCCTTCAATTTTCAGATTGAATAACGATTCCATGAGCAAAGTTAGCATGTGTAAGTATCTTGTGTTCTCTGGTCCATATTTTCTGTGTTTGTTCACTCACGGCTTGGCACAACCTGGTCTTTAACGCTGATTGTTCCTCAACAGCTGTTGTAAACTCAAGCGCTGGTGGTGGCAGCAGCTACGGCAGCGGGTACGGAAGTGGTGGCGGAAGCGGCTACGGCAGCGGCTTCGGCTTGAGCTCGTCTATGGGCAACAGTTCACTCAACTTTGGGAGCCCTGGTGGCTACGGAAGCGGAGGCCATGTTCAAACCTACGCCGTAACAACCTCATCATCCAGAAGCATCAGGAAATAAGTTTCACTCGACAAATCACCTGCTGTCTAAACCCGAAGACTCTCCCTCCCTGCCTTTTGACAGCACGGCTATAAACCACATCACCTCCCCTGTCACCCAAATTGCCTGGCACATTGTTCTTTGACACACCAGGTCAACTTAAGCCCATGATTGGAAAGATTTTCTTCTAGTGGCTCAGGCACCTTTAATACTGAGGAGCAACGTCAGGCAAGCAAGGGCTTTCACAAAGAAACAGAGTTTCTTTGTGACTGATGAAAGGGGTACTGGTGCCTGCATTGCAACAATGGCTACAAGGGTGTGCCAATTAGGCCGAAGCACGTCCATGTGTGGGTGATTCCACTGGGTAGAGACTGCTTTTGCAAACCCATTTTACAGCAGCCATTTGCTGTTGGGTTGTCATCATAGTTGTAGATTTGCTTGCAATGTGATGAGAAAAGCCACCTGACACCTCAAGTGCCAATGCCAACCCGCCCCACAATGCAGGCGCAGCCACCTACGTATATTAAGGAAAAGCTAGTCCCAAGGCACAGGTTGTATTAAGTGCCAGACCCCAGGGAGACTGGCCCCTACCGGACATGCATAGGGCCCTGGCCACACAGAATAACGTGATTGGTTGTTGAAGCTGTCAAAAGGCATTTCTCCTTCCTGAATCCTGCCCCCAACTGTTCAGCTCCTTGCTGTTTTCTCGTTGTCTGTTGTCTCTTTTGTCCTCTGTCCAGGAATCTGCAGTGTCTTTGGAAGCTCTTGTGGGTTGGGAAGCATAATAATGCTTAGCTTGCCCCTACCTCTATGCCCCTGAGGCTGTTTCCCTATCTCATGTCATTTAGGACTCCGAGCGGGATACCGGGGTCTTCTCAGGGTTCTATGATGCCCTGGTTTATCTTCTCTGGCTCAGCCCCCTTCTGGCTTCAGAGATCCCCCAGTATTGCCATTCACACCATTCCTGTGCCAAAAAGGCAAAGATCTGATGTGAACACATTGGTATGCAGTGGGGCAAGCGGAATGGTGCTAAATCGAATTGTCTTTAATATATATGGACCAGTTGATTGGCATCACTTTAGTAATACATTTAAACATCGCAGGTACAATTTAGCTCCCCGTTACAACGAGCACTGTGCTAGTCAGCACATTGAAGACCCAGAAAGAAAGAAAATGGCTACGTATAAGATGCCACATGCCCTTTGTCCCCAAAGTGCTGGCGCAGAAAGGATCCCTTTACAGACCTCTCCCTCTCCACAACATTGTTGTCTTGTTTTAGCAAGTGTTAATGGTGCTGCATGCCTAATGTGGGCGGGGTTTGCCCCTTCTCATTTGTATGGGGGGTTTTGTTTGCATAGAGGCTCTGAAATAAATTTGACTCTTTCTGTCCAAACTGCCTGCTGTTGTTATCGTCATTCCGCCAACCCTGCCAGGTTGGTCCTGTGCTTCAATGAGTGCCAAGAATAAAGGTAGTGTTGGCAGATCCAAGCTCTTAGATTCTGGGTGGCGACTGGGACATTAATCAGACATTGGGTCACATGTCTGTTGAAAAGTTGTTGAATGTAGTTTCTGCAAAGTAGGCCACTTTCCCACATAGAGACAACACTGATGTTCAACCAGTTCCTTTCCCCGCTTATGGCATCCTTTTCCAATAAATAGCATTTTTTTAAAGTCTTTGAGAGCTTATAGAGAACATGGCAAGTGGCTGTGTGTGGCAACAGACATACACATTTCATGGTAATTGGGTATAAAGGTCCATAGCCTGTTGAGTGTCTACATTGTTCCAGGAAGGTCAGAGCTGTGCCAGATGTTCAAGATAACCACTGCTTTTGTAAATTAATTCAATATACATGCATACAAATGCGTCCAAACATGTGTCTATATAAGTCTGAGTGAAACCAGAATCCCGAGATGTCAATGCACGACTATAGTGCTCGACCTGGAATTTGTGTATATTACATGTCCATTTTAGGTCAGTTTGCTTGGGAACGGTTTTTTTCCAAACAGGGAAATGTTTATTAAAAAGCATTTAGTTGCCTGTAGACACAAGGTAAGATAAAAGCTTAAATAAGAATGTAGAATTGCAGAAAAAACACCCTTTACTTTGTTATTAAAAACTGAGGGACATATTTATGGGCAAGTCACACAGTGCAGTGTAGCAAGTCACCTTGCTGCGCTGCGTAACAGGGAAAGGGCAGGAATGGGCCGTATTTAAGGCAATACGGCACATTCCTACCATTTTCCCTGCGCTAGCGCTCTTTTAGCTGCTAACGCAAATGCAGGCACTCTTGCACCCTGGTGCAAGGGTGCCTGCATTGTAAGGAGGATTGTATTTGTGCAGGAAGGGGCACCTCTTGCATGTGTGCTGCACACTGCAGCACACATGCAAAGAGGAAAAAACAAGAAGAAATAAACAGATTTCCACTCATTACGCCTCACCTGGGGAGGCATAGGTTTTTCTCGCATTCCCAGGTCTCTATCACTTATGGTAAATCCGTAAATGCATCACAATCCATGGATGTTGCTTGGGAACACCCACGCAACGCCATCTAAATGCCTCCCTGGCGCAGAGTAATGGAATGCAGCGATTTAGTCAAGATTTATGAACCCCCTCAAGGCTATGCAAGGCTCCTTGCGAGGCTTCATACATCTCATTTTTAATTTGCGTCACTCTTGCACCACGTCACCACGTTTCGTGGTGCAAGAGCGATGCAAAGAGGCTTGCAAATATGGCCTGTAGTCTGTCTTTAGATGGGAGACACTTCAGAAACGGTTTTCTAAAAGAACAGCTTACAGCACAAATTGAAATCAAAATACTCTGGTTGTTTTTACCATTCAGGAACAAAATGTTCATTAAATTTCACTGTGACATATGAAGTATTCTCTATTTTTCGCAGTGACATATGAAATATATCATATATTTCAGGGGTGTGGTGAAACGAAGACTTTTATACCACTGCATTTGTTTTTAGGCTATCCGATGCAAAAAAGCACTTTCAATGCAAACTGAGGTTGAGCCACCACCAAAGATCCTCCCGCCGACTTATACATATTGGCGGAGTCACTGGTCTTGTCATAAAGCTGCCTGCGTTGAGAAAAGACTCAGCCCCTTCTTGATAACATTATCATTTGTCAAAATAAATAAATTCGAATTTTGGATAAAATACAAAACAACGTATTAGCTGTTAAATAAATAAACACATTTTCACTCAAAGGAAAAACCTCATCAGCTGACTCGCTTTAACATAAAATGTTTGTACTTTTTTCACCACAGGCTAGCAAACAGAACACAGTGCTAAAGTATTCTGTGTAATATTTCCCAAAAGCTATTTCCTTTTTGATGCCCCAAAAATGCTTTTCATGCCCTTTTAAACTAAAGTGAGGGCTAGGATATATAAAAGCACTTAAGAGTCTTGTGAATTACAAGCCCAGAGTTGCATCTTGATTTTTAAGCTGTAGTCTCTCGGCGTACAATATCACCAGAGTCCCTCAGTGACATCCTAGGCTTGTATTGGTTGCCCCATGAATATCGGATCAACAATATGGAGGACAGAATATGAAAAATAGAATATTGACAGGCAAGTCTGGATTTTTTATACCTAACTCCACATATATGTGCCTAAGCAATACATCTATCTTCAAGGTACGTAAATGGAGTTTGGAATAGTAAATCTATATTTCCCTATACATTCTTACCTTTGATATTTTATTCCACGGTATGAGTTGGAGACTAATCTCCCAAGCCACACTATTGTTGGAGTCTATATTCAGTAGATCAATCACTTGCATTTCACAGAAACCCTTCATTTGAGCTATTCATTCCTGTTTATTGTGGTGTACATTCTTATTGGTTTCAAAGTTGTAGTTCATAGTTTTGAAAGTTCCTCCATGAAGTATGGCCTCCTTCCATGCAGCCCAGTGATGGAAAATTCCTTCCATTATCTGATTTACAGGTACAAAACCTGGACACGCGTCATTAAGGTCCAGTAATGCTATCTCTGGGTTCTGCTGATATCTGCAAACCTTTCTGCCTTTGACCCCGTGAATCGTTACCATGCAATCATATCAAGATATGACGACGATGCCATGAACCCTCCTATATTCAGTGTTCTTGAAACATAATCACAGAACCCCATCATATAGCTCCTTGCGTTGAATAGTTTAAACCACAAGCACCATGTTTTGTTGTCATTTTCATTGCCTTCACATCTTCTTATAGCACCCTACATTTCCTGCAAGCATTATCGTGATATGAGATGAGCCTTCTTAATTGTTTATACGCTGTACACAAATGGAAAGGGACAAAAGAGGCATGTGCTAAAGATATCCAGGGGCATATGTACAAGCCCCCATCGCCACGGGAACGTCACTTTTATCGACGTGGTGGCGATAGGGGCTTAGTCTTAGTTACAAGGCAGCGTTAAACCACTTAACGCTGCTTAACGCTGCCTTGTAAATGAGGCCCCCTTTCACGGCTAGCGCGAAAGGGGTGGGCAGTGGGTGTTGCGATGTGCGTTCCACCACAACACCCATTCATTTTGATGCTGCCCCCTATGTACAAGGGCGGCGAACATCGGAGGCAGCACCAAAATTAAGACCGGGGAAAGCCTGGTCTTAAGTTGGCGAAACGAGGAGAAATGCATTATTTCTCCTCGTTTTTGCTTTTCCCATGTGTGCTGCCTTGTGCAGCACACATGGAAAAAGAACAAGTATTGTTTATGTACAGGAAGGTCCCCCTTCCTGTACATAATCAATCTTTTTTTTAAAAAAGCCTTTTTGTGACTTTCATGTGAGCTGTGTTAAGCAGCACACATGAAAGTGACAAAATTGTATTTCAGGCTTATTTATGTGCAGGAAGGGACACCTTCCTACACATCAACATTCCTCCCCTGCACACAGACACCCTTGCACTATTGTGCAAGGGTGCCTGCGTTGGTGCTACACTGCTAAGTGTAGCGTCATCGCAGGCGAAAACGCAAGGCTGCACCATATCGTTGTAAATATGGTGCAGCCTTGCTTTTCAGAAGTGGCGGAGTGAGGCGTTAAGCCATGACGGATAACGCCTCACTCCGCCACTTCTAGTGTACATATCCACACCCCCCAGTTTTATGAGTAAATAAGCACACTTTAGACGAGGCTGCTGTTTTTAATTGGAAGAGTATCCCTTATACCTGCTTTTAAAAATGTAGGTAGGGGCTTGGGAGCAGCAAGAGGGCATCTTCCAAACACTGGGGCAGTTAATGTCCTCCCAGTAGACGGGATCAAGTGCAGCGGGTGGATTAAAAAGGGGGTGTACATTCACGTGGGCATAACTGGAGAGCATAGAATCAGGATATGAGTGGATAATACCATAAAAGCCTATTTGGATACATTTGCACAGGATGTTGTTCATAGTGTCCCTGAAATGCTGATGTAAGCGCCTTCATCAGTGGACCAGGCCCAGGTCCCTCCATCCAGGATGCAGTGAGCATGGGCTGTGCTCCCCTGCATCCCTGAGTGAGGTAGTCAACAAAATCAGTGACGTCCTTTTATACCCCACCCATGCACACTAGGACAGTCTTTAGCAGGATTGAACTCACTTTACTTTCACGTTAACCAACACAAGCCATTCTCAACGAGGCAGGTAACAGACAGCTGACCATCAGCAGTCAAACAACCAGACATGGGCGGTCAGTAGACATCCCGAAAGAAGGCGCTCAGAGCAAGAGGGTGCTTTGATGTCCTGTGAATGGTGGGTGCTATAAAGATGCTCATAGCATGACATAACGGAGCACAAAATAAAATGCGGGCCATATCACAACACAACGCATTATATAGCATAACATAACATACCACAGAACATAACAGCATAACATAACACAACATTTGACAACATAACAGTGTTTACAAAGACTGGGTATCTGTCCAGTTCCTTGGTTTCAAGATTCAGTTGTGGGATAGAATACACACACACAGACACACACACACGTTTAGGGTGTTCCGTTATCAATTAGTAAGAGGTTGCACATTTACCAGGATGCTTGGGGTTGTGAGTTACAAAGTCAGAAGGAGCAGTGGAAACGCAACGTTTTCTTTTTCCTAGACTCTGTTTTGCGATCAGTGTCGCGGATCAGCCACGGTGCAAGCGGGAAGCGGGGAGAGGCGAAGCGTTGCATCAGGACAGGGAGCGGCTGGGGAGTGGCCTTAGGCACACACAACTCTTGTTTTCCTACCCCAGCCTTGTGGCATTAGCCGCGGTCTGCCCAACAAAGGCCCTCATTGTATTAACTCTGTTTACGTTTCAAGCGAAGGCTGAGAAAAGCAACAGTCAGCCTCCGAGAAGGCTTGAAACAGGCTCAGAGGGGGCTGCCTCGGCCCCACTCCCACTCAAGAAAGGGGAGAGGGATGCCGACTTTGGAGTTGGGGAACCAGATTCGAGCCTCAGCAGTCGGTTCCAGCATCAGCAGTCGCCTCAACACCTGCGATTTTTAGCACATCACTTAATCGCCGACCAATAAAATGAATGCGTCCTTGTGTAACGTAACTGGTGCTATGTAACCTTCGGGTCGAGTTTGAGCTATATAAATCTGCATAAAAAGTGCATAGGCTGTGTGCTTTAACTAGTGTTGGTGCTGTTACCTGTGACCTTCTGTCTGCGCACAGGGCCAGGTAGATCATTGCACGGCAGACAAACAGAGAGCCCCCGCACCCAGGGAGCTCTTTCATCCAAGCATGCTTGGAGAGGGCCCCAGCACACACTGCTGTGTGCTTAGCAAACCATCCTTGCAAGAAGGCAGCCTTGTCTGTCGATTATCTAGCGAACCACAGCATTGTGCTTCTGATACTGGTCAATATTTACTCTGGTTCTTGCAGCCTCAAGCAGTCACCGCCTGGGATCTTTGTTACCACTATGCCACTTCCATAAAAGGTATATGAAGGGTGGAGATGCCATCTTGCTGCTGGCACGTCGCTTTTCTTTCTTTCCGAGGTTAAAATGTTGCCTTGTTTGTCGTGGATTTTTTTCAGGATTACAATCTGGCGGCCATTAAAAGTAAAGAGAGGGCACTTTAAATTTACAAACATCCAAGCCCTTGAAAAAGTAAACACGCCTTTCAGAAAATAATCAACAAAGCCCAGAGGGCACTGAATTCTAGTTCACTCCTGCCTCAGGTAAATAGAATCCATGCAATCCTCTAGAAACACTGCAAAAAAGTAAATCCATTATGGCCACATCGTGCTACAGCATGAGAAAATACTCCTAGAACCTTGGACTTTAAAACAACCTATCCACTGAAGTTTTTTCACCAGGCCTACGACCACCCAATGGATTTTTATGCCCCCTGTGGTAATATATAAAATAATTTAGATAATGTTTATCACACTCTTCTGTACCTTTCAGAACAGCAAATCACTCAGTATTAACCAGTTACTAGTACTTGGTAGCCAACCTATCAGATTCTGCCAACGAGTTGTTCACATCGTACCTAAAGAATCATTGTCCACATATAAAGCTTGGTCAACTCCTCTTAGGTCAAGCCCAGCATTGTTATGGAGGGCAGACACTTCCTGCTGCCCTCCTGACAATCATATTATTGAGCAGGTCTATCTTTAATCTAATACACGTTGTGGACCCCACTTCAGGCTATGCAAGCCCTGCCATCCATAGCACATCGTCAAGTATAAGACCACCAAGTGGTCGCTATCATATCTCGTAGTGGTCCATAATGCCTTCTGCATCTGTATTCCAGCCAGAGGAAGATTAGTTAGATGTGGAAATGGTGGGGAGGTACATTTAGTGCCATGGCGTCCTGTGTGAATTCACATAAACAATTCAAATTGCCTGGAGCACATCTTGTGCAGTTTCCCTCATCAGCATAAATGCTGTTTAGTGTTGTGTGAACTTCATGTTTCCACCCCATCACCTGCGGGTTTTGGTCATCCACGCATCATTCTTCCCTATAGAGAGGGCCTGGTGTTAGGGGACTTCTACAACACAGATGTTCTTTCTAAAGCTCTCTGCTGCTCATTGGAACTAGGTCAGGGTGATGTAAAATATTTGAAAATGAAATGCAAACAATCAGTGCCTAAAATGTCTACAATTAAAGTAGTGCGCTAAGACACAAAATTGTCCGATATAAAAATCCCCCCCCCCCCCCACATCCAATCTACTCCTAAATTACAACTCTGTCACCCAGTCAGCAAAACAAACAAGAAACCTAGGTTTTATCGTTACTGTAAACGTCACCCTTTCAAACCAGTCTCCAAGTTGACAAACTATGCAGGATAAAATTTATCGAAAAAGACAAGTGGCTTGACCCTTTAAGTAGGCCAAAATTCTTAAAGGGAGCATTTATTAAACAACCAGCTTGATTAATGTAACTCATTTTACATCTACTTTCCACAAAAATTGATTAATCGTCTAATTTTGTTATGGTATGTTGATTTGCATATCAGACTAATCACCCGAGAGGGTATCCAGGTGCTTCGATTGGTGTTTAGATGTTTTATCCCAAGGTGCGTATATGAAGAGTCAGGTCTTCAGCTTCTTACGGAACTCAAGAAGTGAGGAGTAGTCGCTGATGTGTTAATGAAGGTTGTTCCATGTCTTGGTTGAGATGTAGGAGAATGAGCGGCCTCCAGTTTTCCTTTTGTGGATGTGGGGAGTGTATGCGAGTGAGAGTGAGGCAGAGTGTAAGTGTCTTGCTTTGTTGGTGAAAGTGTATGCGGATCGTCAGGAATTCTGCTCCTGTGTTGTGTGGGGCTGTGTATGTGTGGGTGAGAAGTTGGTGTGGCATGGGAGGTAGAGTATGAGTCTTGCAGCAGTGTTCTGGATGGTCTGAACCCTGTGTTGGAGTTGTTTGGAGATTCCAACGTAGAGAGTGTTACCATAGTCAAAGCTTGCTGGTGATGAGTGCTTGTGTGACGGTCCATCTGGTGTTCTGTAGCAACCATTTGGAGATCTTTTGCAGCTTGCACTGGTTGTGGAAGCAGGAGGTGCTCACTGCATTGACTTGAGCTGTCACGTTAAGCTTGTCGTCTAGGATGACCCCTAGATATCTTGCATGGTCTGTAGGTGTGGGCGTTGGTCCTAGCTCCGACAGCCACCAGATGGAGTCCCATGGGGAGGTCTTGTTGCCAAAGACCAGTACGTCCATCTTGTCGCACTTCACCGTCACGCAGTAGGCAGCCGGTCCGCATCCAGTCTTCTACTGTGATCATTCAGCTGGTGAAGTTGGTTCTGATTGTGACTGTCTTTTGCATCAGGGATAGGATGAGTTGGGTGTCATCGGCATAGGAGGTGACAGTGATGTCCTGTGATTGGATGATAGTGGTTAGAGGTGTCATGTATATGTTGAAAAGAGAGGAGCTGAGGGACGATCGCTGTGGCACTCTGCATATCAGTTTCTTGAAATCTGACGTGAAGAGTGACAGCCTGACCCTTTGGGTTCTTCCCATGAAGAAGGAACAGATCCATTTGAGAGAGAATCCTCGTATGCCAGTCTCATGGTGTCTTCTGATGACGGTGTTGTGGAGACAGTATCAAGGGCCACGGAGGTGTGAAGCAGGATGAGCGCCCCTGTTGCTCCTCGGTCCAGGATGATTCAAATGTCATCGGTGGCAGCAATGAATGCTGCCGTGGTGCTGTAGTTCTTTCTAAATCATGATTGAGTATTGTCTGATGGTGAAATTCGAGGTGGGTAGTGAGTTGCTTATTGATGGGTGTCTCAGTCTTTTTGGCTGGATAGGGGAGGAGGAATATGAGTCTGAAGTTGCTCCGTTGATTTGGGTTGGCTGTGGGCTTCTTGAGAATAGCGTTGATTTCTGCAAGTTTTAATTCATCCAGAAAAGTGGCAGACATGATGAGGTGTTGATAATGTGGATCGGGGTAGTGTTGATTGGTGATATTCCCAGGCCTTAGATGTGGTGGGGCCATTGGTCTGCTTTGGAAGCAGAGTTGATGGTCCGCATGATTGCCACTGACTTGTTTCAGGTGATGGTTGTCCTTTGGTCAGGTAGCCGTCTTGACTGGTGGTGGGTAAGCAAGCAATGAGTTCTCAAGGTGTTGGGTGGGTGTGCGAAGCTGCTGTAGATGTTTGTCATTTTGCTGTAGAAGGAGTTGGATAGGTTGTCGCAAAGGTTTTGGAAGGCTGCGATTATGGTGACAGTGGCTGAGGGTGTCGTGAAATCCTTGACGACCGAGAAGATCTCTTTGCAGCTTTTGAAGCTTCCTTCGTTGTGCCCCACAAACTCTTTTTTCTTGGCGTCTCTTGTTTGCTGGTGATAGCGTCTGAGTGCAGCCTTGTAGGCAGTCCTGTCAGTTGCGTCAAATCTTCTCTCCATTTCCTTTCTAGCTATTTACAGTGTCATTTTGTGTCTTGTAAGACTTCTGTGTATGAGCTGGCCCGATTGTTTGATCTACTATACTTGTTTGGTTTGGTGGGTGTGAGGGAGTCAGCACAGATCTTGATCCAGTTCTTGAGGTTGTTGATGTCCTTGTTGAGGCTGTCTGTGGGACTAGGTTGATCCAGGCTGAGGGGGCAGAGCCAGTCTCCTTCTGTGATTTTTCTCCAGCTGTGGCATAGAACGCTGATCCTGGTAGGGGTGTTGACTTGAGGTGTGTTGATTTGGACGTGGCTGATGGTCTGATCGGTCCATGTGAGCAGTGTGGTGGAGTTGTATTTGATGCTGTCACGTGTGTTGAAGATAGGGTCCAGTATGTGTCCTGCGGTGTGTGTTGATTCTGATACAAGCCGGGTAAGTCTGATATTGCTCAAGCATTCATGAAGTGCTGTGGAACAGGGGTTGTTTTGGTCTTCTAGTCTTCCCGTCTTTGGAGACTCGACAATGCAGCATTTTCAAGGAAAAAAACAATATCCTATTTGTCACACAATAATGACTGCTGTTCACTGGCCACATCATGCTGCTAGTGTCAAGCTAAAAACTGGTGGTATCGTACATAAATCTCTATATTCCAAAGCTCCTCATTTAATGCAATGCCAACAAGAGGTGGTACTCTTCACAGAGACAGACCTCCACGCAAACTCTGTTTTCACACATGGTGGCCCTACCCCACAAAGGTATTTAATGGAACAGACATGACAGGGGGGAGGATCCATAGGGCACATATGTTGTTGTGGTGGGATGCATATGTTGCACATAGGAACCACGATTCAACAATCAGTAAGAAAGTATCAAAGATGGAGTGAGATGGTGTGAGATGGTGTGAGATGGTGTCACAAGGGACTTTAGGGGAGGAAGGGCAAGAACATGAAGAGGGTGAGATCTGCTGGTAACACAACAATTGAGCATGGCTTTTGAGTGACACAAAAGAACTTAATTTCTGATTGATACTTTGTTACCAACGATTCCTCACCTCATGAATATCCACATGCACAAGACTGGATCCGGGTTTTCCTCAGCAATTCCCTTGCATGCCAGTAGGTGGCATCGTGGGGCTCCACATCAACTCCACCTCACCTTGTAAATGATGCTGAAGCCACATACAGTCCCTGTGTGCTGACGTCAGTTTCGCTTTCCAATAGGGATTCGGAGCTTGTTCCCCCATTTTTCTATCCTTTGATGGAACTTATTATGTCAAAATTTTACAGTGTGCATGGGGCATGTATTACCCTAAAACTACAGGGTTCAAACCCTGCAAGGACTGCAATAAGCAGATGTCAGTGACAAACCCCAATCCGGTATGTCTCTGATGTCTGGGTTAACAACACAATTTAAAGTCGTTTTTCGACTGTGTCAGGATGAACCCAAAGGCCATCCAAGACTGTGAGGCCAATCTGTATGTCACTGTACACTATTGGAAAGCTGTAGGAAGGACTGATTGTCCTTTCAGGCTTAGAAGCAAATCCACCTTGACCTTGACTGAAGTTGGGCCCACTTCATTCACAGACACACCCCATGCAGCCCCCTTTCGGATTCGAATGGGTGTTGCAACCACCAACACATTTTCAGATCCAAAACCCCATGATGGTGATGACAGGAATTAAAATTCCCAACTTTATGGGGAAAATTATCCATCTTTGGATCTCCAAGATGCCAGTTGCCTAGATAAGTCCACTTACACTGGCCTGAACTTTCCATCTGGACCTTACACAGAGAAGTCATCTTTTTTTGCTATGGTCATTAAGAGAACTGCAGAAGACCTCGACTACCAACGGTCATCAGCAGTAGTAAAACTACTAATGTTCTCACATAAGTCCTACAGCCTGACAAGACCAGTAAAGTCGTAAGGTATTGTGTCACCTGGGCAAGACATACTTTCTGGGCCCTTGAAGAACTTTGAATTTTCTTACCCAGTTTCAGCCAATTTAACCCCACATTATGCCAAACATAGTTACTGAAATGAAGTTAGTTGAAAACAGTTTAGAATATGACTTTCCCGTATAAGGATACAAATGTATACTGTCTGTATTGCCAATACTTAAAACCAATAAAAAGTGCTTGGAAAACAAATATGCCTTGCAGGGGCCCCAAAACTCCTTAAGATGACCGTGAGCAAAGAGTTAGAGGCAGGGCTGCGCAGACAGGGGGAGAAAGGTTTAAATGTAAAAGTAGACAATGTCAGACAGAGAAAGTTGACTTTCCCACAGGGTCTCTTTGAAGGTGGGGGCCCTGGATTTGCCAAGGCCTTAAAGCGCCTCTGTGCCAGAGGCCTACAGAACTGTTATATTCCATGTAGGTACCCCGATATAGGCTCAGGCAACATCATAACCTTCCACCTATACTCTCCCCTACATTACACACAACGGTTCTGAGGTTCTGACATTTTATCCAAATACAACAATGCACACTGAACATGGGATTTTCCATGGTAAAAGTCTTATACATTATGCATGAGGATTCTCAGAAACTCATCAGGACTACCATCTCCTGCATAATAACTATGTATAAAGTTTACCCCCGACGTCACCCTGAGTCCGACAAGTGGCACAGCAAGGTAGAACACCCAGGGAGACCCTTGGGTATATAAACATCACATCTTGCTGAGACAGAGGGAGGAGATCGGGATTTCCCTGTGACACACACTGACCCAAAAATGCTGAGGTTCCTGCATGCAGATACTTCAGCTCGCAGTGGTCTAACATCCCTTCGGGGTATCCAACTCGAGACCAAGACCGGGTCCCACAGTCTCTCACTTTAGGAAATGGGGTTGACTTTATCCTAGAGGGATTCTTGGCTTAACACCTACATACATGCTAGGTACACTTAGCTACATCTAGTTAGGGTAGCATCGTAGGAATACGCATTTTATTGTCACGAATTTTATCTACCTGCCTGTATTGACGGTTATAGCAAAATAGTTGAAATCTACCATCCTTTTACTTTCTTAGTGCTTCTTATCATTTATATCTTTTACTGCATAACGGTTGTTTCAGCACACCCATTTTACACTAGAATAATAACTGTTCAATAAATGCTTATTGAAAAACGTCCATACCATTTATTCTGTGTATCTCTCTGAGACTAAGTGAGCACGAGTGACTGAGAGAAAAGTAGTACACTGTTATCACGGTCCTGAGGAATTAGGGTTGTCATGTTCGACAGTTACCAAGAACGATTCCTTCCCTGGTGAGAGGAGTTTCTAGTGGCACTGTGAGCTAGCTGGTATACAGGCCAACATACACGGTGGGGGTGTCTAGAATCAGTCTAACACCAATCCTACAATGTATATTGTCTAAACGCGCAGATCCTATATAGGGTTTATAGGAACTACATGACAGAACCCCTCCTTACATTCAAATATGCCGTAAAAGATACCTTAATGGGCACTTAGGCCAAACCTGGATCTTGCCGGCCAGGGAACAGGCTAATTTGCACATGGCACAAACCTTCTATAGGGGACCAATCTTTCCTCCTCCAGCACCCTAATCCCAAGAGTCTTGTGATGCAGGTACCACAAGCAGGTTTAATCTAACTCTTTACCTACCACAGCCCCAGACAGAGAAGATGCTTAGAGGCCTTTGAGAAGAGAATATTCTCATTTGCTGCCTAGCCTGCAGACCAGTCGATGGTAAGTGAAATTGTACCGTGGGCCACGATAGGTTTCATGCCACTTTGGTAAAGATTATACAAGATGGGAGCAACACTGCAAAATATGTCATTAGCTCAGAGCTGGACACCATTGACTGCTTGATTAGGGCAGTAGGTACCAGCATGGTGCTTCACCACCACACCTGGATCCGATGCACAGGCTTTTCCAGTGACATCCAGGTGTCACTGATGTACATGCCATGTGATGGCACCTGTTCCTTTGCAGACAAATCTGTTTCAACCTTGAGGTTGATGGAGCGAGCGTTAGAAAATATTTTATTCTAGCTCGTGATGTCATACTCTCATAACTTGAAATAATATATTAATGAGTGTTTGTATGATTTGTTTAATTAACTCAACCTAGATTAAGTTTGCACCACACATGAACACGCGGGAAACTAATTACATGTGCTCTTGTTGCATTTGCAAGTCTGTTTTGTAACACATAACTAATATTGTTTTGTTTGTTATGTCTGTCCTATTGTCTTTGTCACTATTAATATGCTGCTGATCATTCATGGCATGTGCTTTTATATGAGCTTACATGTTTGTCCTATGTTGTATTTGTCTGTCTGTGTATCATTTAATCATCTTTTTACTCTTTCAGAAACATAAAGCTGGATTACATGAAGAATGGTAGTTATTTTATGTGTTGCTTTATTTGTTTGCTTTTGCTAAATGTCTTTTATTAGTGGGTTAATTAATAATTAGCAAGGGCTGGGTGGTACAGAAGGGTTTGTTTTACCTGAATTAATTATTCTTTTGTGTTTGTTTAAATAATAGTTTTCTGAAAAAGTGACGCAAGCTGAAAGTGGCGCAGTGACGCAAGTTAAAAGTGGCGCAGTGACGCAATCAGAAGTGGCGCAGAAAAGGCCTGCTGTTGTTGAAAGCCACATGAGAAAACCATATTTTGAAGTGGATGATAAACTTTTATTCTGAAATCACTTGAAAATGAACTGCTAAAGACAACTCTGTGGAGTGGGTTTGGATGTGCCATGGAAAGCTCAGAACGGACAGGCTCAAGGTTGAAAGGAAGAGACGTGACAGATTTTGTATTGCTTGAACATTTTTGCTACAAAATGTAGCAGACTAAGGAACTGTCGCCAGGATTCTGTGCATGAACAATGGCTCTGTGTGAAAGCCTGGACTCGTGATGGAAGATGTCACAGTTTACTGTGGCGTGAGGTGATTCAGCCAATGGAGAGCCAGAATTCAGCTGTTGGAATGTGAAATTAGTTAGTTTAGCTGTAGTTTTAGGGTATAAGAATTAGCTCAAGGAGCAAACTTTTGGCTTACGCTTTTGATTCCAGAGGGACGTGTTCTGCTGTCCGATGATTACACGTAAGGAAATGTAGCTTTTTAAGACTTTGTTTTCAGGCGATGAGGGTAGTGACAGAGAGTTAGTTAGGTTTTGGAAATGCTCTTCTTCACTTATTTCTGCTAATGAATAATATTATCTTGAATTAAGCTCTCTTTATAAAACGCTGAATAAAACTTTCTTATGACTTTTTCTAATGCTTGCTTAATAAAGTTCCAAACCTAAGTTTTCCTGAATATGTTTAAATAAACTTTTAAAATGACAAGCTGGTCTTGTTTATTGTAGATAGTTTATTGCTTATAGTTAAACAACATATATTGATCTATTCACCTCATGATTTCTTATGGGCCTGGTATTGATTGGTAAGTGTAAGTGTGATAGTGGATTATGACATCATTTATAAAGAATTTTAGTTGCTGCGCTGCATCAAGGTACTTCGAAGAAAGGAGAGCCACAGATCGGCCCCTTGGCCTTTCACCACCTGGCTGCAACACTCTGAGCAAAGAGATCTTTTTGAGGCTTGATGGGGCATCCCGCAAAGGCAACTCCAAGGCCCACATTTGAAACAACAGATCTCCCAAACATTTCGAGGTAGAGGTCTGGATCAATCCGACAATGTCCAGGCCCTAAGGAGGAATACACTAACCAGTAACCACAAATGCTTATTTTATATTACCAATGCCTGATGCACTGAGATGACCGCTGCTGATAATGTTGCTTGAGGTGGCCACTAATGATATCGTGGCTGATGTAAACACTATTGCAGCAATATTATTAGCTCATGATGATTTTCATTGAACATAAGGAGCTCTTATCAAAGAAGAAGTTGGAGACTTCTGCCTTAGTGCTACCCTTCCTGAGCCCTAACAATTCCCCTTCATGTTACCTATCCATGAAACCTAAAAACTACTTAATACCCCTCAACCCAACACTTCTCAGAGCCCTCAAAACCCTTAACACTACCCTAGCTTGAATGCTGAAAGCCTTTACTGCTCCTTAGTGCAACCCTACCATGAGTACTGAATACCCCCTTACTATCCATTAACGCTACCTCTCCCTGAACCCTTAAAAATCCTGTAATACCGCTTCCAGAGGCACACAAATCCCTACTAACCCTTAATGCTACCCTACCCTGAATCCTAAAAGCCCCTTAGTACTCTTTAATGCTACCCTTCCCTGAAACCTCAAAACCCTTTACCTTCATGCTTCATCGAAAAAAAAAATGTAACTTCACAAAAACTGCCACAACTATGATTTGTCAATATAAGTTACTTATACTAATACATCTCATTTGTCAATACACTTAAATGGTTTGGCTGGCATATATTTTATCACTTTATAATGTAATAAAAAACAGAACAAAACATTGCGTGAACTGTTTTTTTCTTGAACTTAATGGAGACTTGAACACTGTATTTTTAGCATTAATTGCGCTTTATTTCTGGAGTTTTACTTGGTAGGAACTAATGCCCAGGTTCTGAAAGCTGAAGTGCATTACCCAAAGGTGCTGCGCTGCTTGACAGGGAGGGAGCAAGAGAGCACCATATTCAGATAGAAATGGCTCTCTCTTCCCATCTCCCTAGCGCCAGCCTGATTTCAGTTGCTGATAGCCACCCACACACATCTTAGCTGCATAGTGCTATGGTGTGTGCATTCAGTTTAGCATAGGTTTTGTACAGGAAGGGTATCCTTCATGTGCAAAATACTCTGCTAAGACAAGTGAAAAAGCTTTTCCTACTTTGTATGTGTGCTGCACAGTGCAACACTCATGCAAAGTCAGAAAAGCACAGAGAAATTAAAACATTTCTCCTTTTAACACCTGCTTTTCAGTGATGTTACTTTTTGTTGCTAAACCCTTTCTACTGATTGATTCTTATCCTGTGCACACGCGCAATTATACATGTCAAGTTACATCAAGTCGAGAAAATCGCATCAATAACGAGTAACGTTCTTGTATTTTTCTTGTTTTTATTTAATCCAAAAAATGCCTAGCCAACACGTGATTTGTCGAACGGGGAGGACCCCACGACTTCTACAGGGCTGTATGGCTCTTCAGTTTCTAAGTTCTGAATCCTCTCTGCCGGTTATACTTCCGACCTGGCTGGTCGATAGATATCAACACGATGTCCACATTACTATTTCTAGTGTCCCGTAATTGGTCCCACCTTAAATAACGCTGGTTAAATCCTCCAGAGAATGGAGGCTGTCAGACAATTAATGTCCCAGTCACCATGGAATTATTTGAGGGTATAGGGGGTTTCCCCTCACCTTGTTGCACCGCAGAAATCATAGCATCGTAAACTAAGGCAAACTCTGTAGGTGCCATTTCTCCTTCTAAAATGACACCCCTCATGGTTGGTATACAACCTTTACAACAAAACTTTTACCACGCATTACCATTACAACGCAGTCATTACAACGCAAACCATTACACCGCATTGCGCTGGGGGGCGCTCTAGGATAGGGAATAAGTTTAATTTACTATCCAACACCTTCCCTAGTGTCCACGGGGACTGGAGTTGGAATAGAAAATTTAACTTTTCACTATCCAGCACCCCAAAGCGCTATGCGTGGTAAAAGTATGCGTTGTAACGTCATACATCCCTCATGGTTATAACCCTTTCTACTGATGTTTGAGAATAGGGTTTAGCGTCAAAAAGCATGGGTGGTAGCACGGATATGTCCATGTACCACCGGTGTTAAGCCCCCTTGAAGTAAAGTAATGCAAAGCAGCGTTTCGCCCTGCTTTGCGTTACTTTTCCATGTGAATCAATGCAAAACCCAAATTTGCATTGGTTTGTGAATCCCCAAAAAGGTTTTCCATCGGTTTAGCGTTACAAAAGTAACGCTAACCTGATGCTAAACCTTTGAGAATCTGGGCCATAGTACCAATATTTCGCAGCTGTGTTGTTTGGGAAGTATATTTTTTAGAACTTTTTAATTCGACGTTGACATAACAGCCAGATATTTGACTCACGCAGTGGTTTAATTCTGACTTCTGAGAATTGCTGTTCCTAAGTTTAAATCTGTCTTATTTATAAGAACACAGCAAGTCAGAAAGGAACTTGAAAAATCGCGACAAACATATTGCGCTACCAAAGTCCATGGGAACCACTCATGTCTTACTCCAAAACAAACTGCAAGTACATGATTCCTCTCTGTATCATAACATCTTGGATGTTCAGAAATCCCATTTACCTGTGAATGACCTGTGAGCTCAGATATGGAGAACGGAGAAGTCTCTCAGCTCACCGTTGTACCTGTTTCTGTCGTGCTGCCACCCTCAAAAGGTGATCACCCTTCTCCTTGAAACTGAGCACTACCATTATAGTGGCACCAGAACCTCGCTTTGATGAGTTCACTTTGGTGGGAGCCCGAGATCATTCATTCACACGTCACAGGCGTCATTTAAGGACTACAATACTTATACAAATAGGAGAAACTACAAGTCCCATGAGATCAAGCAGCAGTAACATATCAACACTAAGAGGTACATATAAACCATCATTGAACTCATAAACCGCCACTTCTTTGGTGCTGGACGGACATATTAAGTAAAATTTTCCAACAGATTAGTGTTGTTAAAATTTTTCCTGGTAATATTTTTCCATCAAGGGATGTATTGTTTCAGTGGGTGCCGAGCAGACCCTGGTCGGGATTACACGTTTAACTTTCTAACCTTATCCCTGCTGGTCAAGTTACGTCACACGTGCCACTGCTATTTTGACCTTTCGTCTGGGTGTGGTTACAGAATGCCTGCCCTCTGCAGCATGTCTTTCTGCAGTGCTGTTCCTTTTCTCTTGCCCTTACATGCTTTCTTCACGGTGCGACTCTCCTGCTTATTTACAAGGAGATCAGACTGTGCCCATAGACGAGCCATGTCAGCACAATCCTGCCTACTCTCGTGATGGTCACACAAATATAATCTTAGTAAATGTATTTATTGGATCACTACCTTTAAACGTACTATCGTATCCAAGCATGATCAACTACTGGGCCAGTCTCCTTACAAATCCTTAAAAATTGTAGGGGGAGACTTTAATACCTGTCTCCCCATATCCGCAGGGTGTTTACTTGATGATTTATTTCCCCCGTGTGAATCTTAACAAATAATAAAATCGCTAATGGTTTGCACCCAAATTATTGCTCTCATTACTGATTATGGCCTTAGAATAGCTAATGGAAACACCAAATCTGACAGCCCTCCTCATTTTGCCTTTAATAGAGGCACTAGCAAAGCCAGAATTGACTAAATTTTAGTGGACAACGATCTCAGGTCAGAATTGCAGGATATGCAAGTCATTCCTAGACCAGATCGCGACCACCAGGCCCTAAGTGCAACCTTCTTAACATATAGATTCAGAGACCCCAAACTAGAGATGGTTGTACCAAGTCCAATAATCACGACCTCAAACAATTTGAGAAATGTTAAGTGGGCAGAGGTGGCACTAGATCAGAGGTCTTCAAACTTTTTGATGCTGAGACCCCCTTGTAAAACCTTTTTAGGCGTAAGGACCCCCTTACGACAAAAGATTCTAGAAACTGGTACTCCTCATCATCAACAACTATCGACAACCATAAATGCGCCTGTTAGACCTCATCACATCCATCCATCCATCATTCATCCACCCACACTTTCACACATCCATCCACCCATCCACCCTTTCATCCTTCCATCCATACGTCCATCCTTTACCTATCCACCCATCTATTCATCCACCCACCTTTTCACACATCCATCCATCCATCATTCATCCATGCAACCTTTTACCCATCCATCCATACATCCATCCTTCATCCATCCACCCTTTCATCCTTCCATCCATACATCCACCATTTCACCTATCCATCCTTCATCCATCCACCCTTTCATTATTCCATCCATACATCCATCCACCCTTTCATCCATACATCCATCCTTCATCCACCCACCCTTTCATCCATCCATCCACCCATCATTCATCCCCCCACCTTTTCACACATCCATCCATGCATCCATCATTCATCCATGCAACCTTTTATCCACCCATACATCCATCCTTCATCCATCTACCTTTTTGTCCTTCCATCCATACATACATCCTTCATCCATCCACCCTTTCATCCATCCATCCTTCATCCATCCACCTACCCTTTCATCCATCCATCCATCCATCCATCCACCCATCATTCATCCCCCACCTTTTCACACATCCATCCATACATACATCCTTCATCCATCCACCCTTTCATCCATCCATCCACCCACCTTTTCACACATCCATCCATCCTTCATCCATCCATCCACCCTTTCATCTTTACATCCATCCACTCATCATTCATCCACCCACCCTTTCATCCATCCATCCACCCACCTTTTCACACATCCATCCATCCTTCATCCATCCATCCACCCTTTCATCTTTACATCCATCCACTCATCATTCATCCACCCACCTTTTCACACATCCATCCATTCATCCTTCATCCATCCATCTACCCTTTCATCTTTACATCCATCCACTCATCATTCATCCACCCACCTTTTCACACATCCATCTATTCATCCTTACATCCACCCATCCATCCTTCATCCTTCCTTCCATCCATCCATCCACCCACCCTTCATCCTTCCATCCACACATACATTCATCCTTCATCCACCCACCTTTTCTGTGCCTCTCTCATGGGGGTGGGGTCAGTATCTCTCTGTGTCTTCTTCCTTCTTCCTCTCTCATGGGAGGGCATCTCTGTGCTTCCCTGCTTGGGGGGGGGGGGGGGGGGGGGCAGACAGGCTGTATAAACACCTCACGGTGAAGAACAGTTTCAGGCACATTTCTCCTGCACAGGCGCCAGGTATGTGGGACTTGAACCAATGACTGTAATGTCCTTCTGCTGTTTGCTATGTGTTTGTAAAGCGCTCTGATACCTACGGGTTAAGCTAGCGCTATATAAAACGTTAAATATAAAAATAAACCCCACAGCTAAGTCCATTGATTGAACTCAAAGGGCTACAGCCTCCTCCCCCAGACACCCCACCCCCCAACCCCCCCCCCCCCCCCCTCCACACACTCCCCAGCACGTGTAAGTGAGCCCGGCTGAAACAGCTTCGGGACACACAGAAAGGCACACCCGAGTACTTCACAGGTCTTCAGAAGACCTTTACTTGATAATGAGGCGTGAATTAGGCCTCCACCGTGATCACCCGGCCTCAATCAGCCTGACGCCAGGAACTGCTGCACGCTCCAACAGAATCTGCGACCCCCTTCCCAGGACTCCACGACCCCCCTGGGGGTCGCGCCCCACAGATTGAAGACCTCTGCACTAGATGATCACAAACTTTCTCTAATTTATGATTTGTTTGTGTCTAAACTTTCCTTGGTCGACACAACTAATATTTCTAATACTAATTTCATTCTCATACACTGCAACCTTATGGACACATTGAGACCGTGTTTCACCAAAGTTCAGAAGAGAATAGCATTTGGAAAGGCATTACTGACCTGGTAAGGACTGATGAACTGGAAAGAATCTTTCGATAAGTGCAATTAAAAGGTGCTCATGGCCTGAAATTATAAAGATCAGGCGAGAATACAAAATTCTTTTGATTAAAGCTAGAAGAGAATGAGAGGAAAAACAATGGGCAAAGATTGCCAAAGCTTTAGAAAAGGGCGACCAACAATGTTTTAAAATGTAAATGTAAATGTATGTGTCTTGTAAAGCGCACTGCTGCCCGAGGCGTCGTGGCGCTGTAAACCGCTGGGGAACCCGTCCTGGCTATCCCTGTGAGATGGTCCCTACTGGGTATCTCCAAGGTGAAACCAGGCATCCCCGATGAATGTGGGGGGCCGTTGTAGAGATGAGGCAAGCTAATGCCCAGAGTTGCAGAGTGTGATCCCTGGTTAGAGTAGGCACCGAGAAGAGAATTATCGAGTCCGTTGACCCTGGCCACGACCCTGTCGGATCAGGAGTTGAACCCTGGTCCCGGGCCGTTCTCTGCTTCCGGGTCTGCCGCCTCTAACCAGTGAGCCACACCACTTAGGAAATTTCTAGCAGTGAACCCTTCCAATTCCCATTCCCTAGACCCATCGAGTAACCCTGACATCCGTAACACTCACTTCAGCAATTTATATGAGTTCCCGCAGCAAAAAAGCACTGCAGTGAGCCCCCGTCTCGACGAGGCCCACAGCCCCCTAATTTGACTACCTCTCCTTCCATCCCAGTTACTCACTCCATTCTTACATTTACCCTATTGGATACCCTTAAAGCAACAGAGCAAATGGAAAGAGGAAAGGCCCCAGGGATGATGGCATTCCAGGAGACCGCTTTCTCTGTGAACCACTTATTTGGGACAGATCCATTACTTCAAACTACAGGCCTATATGTCTCCTTGATAAAAGATTTTCAGTAGACAAGTTCTATGTAAACTTAATGAGTGGGTATTAGAGAATAGTATTATGGAAGAGTCTCAGGCAGGCTTTAGATTGAAGGGTACATTGGACCAGGCCCTCCGCTTCAAGGTGATAACCTGGAAATATATCACCTTGTTGCGTATCCACCTATGCATCGCTTTTATTGATTTAAGAGCGGCGTTTGACCTGGTCCCGCGAGATATACTCTGGGAGGTATTAGCTGGGTATGGCATTCCCCCAGATCTTTTAAGAATTCTTAGGCTCCTTCACACTAATATGTACACAAGGGTCAGATGGAACCCCTTGGGGGATATGACTGAAAAGATAGAAATCTCAAAGGGAGTCAGACAGGGGTGCATCCTCGTGCCAACATTGTTAAGTCTATTCATTAATGGCCAGTGAAGAGACCGTTGGAATGCAAATACGATGCCCGAAAGTGGCAGGAATACCAACCCCTATATTGATGTTTGCCGATGACACCCTGCTGATCTCCCGAACCCCCATGGGTCTCCAATCAGAACCAAACGCTTTTGTTACCTTTTGCGGAGAAGGGGGCCTAGAGCTAAATTTGTCTAAGTCTAAAGTCATGATGATCAACCCACACAAAGGGTACAGAGGTAGTGTAACCGCTGAGTGGTGTCCATTAGAGGTCGTCCACCACTTCGACTATCTAGAGTTGAGGCTAAGTGACACCCAGGCATGGGGCCCTCAGTTGGCAAACAGTGAATCTACCCTCCACCAGAAAGCTTTCACTATAGTGAGGGGGTTTAGAGCAGCATCAAGCGGAGGTGTCTCTCCGGTTATTTCTGTATACAACTCCTCAGCTGTAGCATCAGCAATATACGGAGCAGAGATATGGGGTTACACCGACACTGAGAGCCTTACAAAAATAGAAAATAGGTTCATCAAAACACTTTTAAGCAACCCCTAAGCTCTCCCACTAAGCTGCTTTGCTTAGACTTGGCTCTCAATCCTATACATCTAATAGTGGTCTTAAAACCCCTTTTTTGGGTCAGATTGTGGTCCACTAATGAGTTGGCAGCCTATAGAGAGTGTGTGTAAGATATTATGACTCTTAATAGAAATTTGAGAACACCATGGCTGAAACCCATTAAAGATCCTATGCATAGAATAGGAATGAGGGATTTATGGACCACTTCAGAAACAATAGTGAAAGGTGATGCTCAAAAAATCAAAAAGTCTTACTGGGCGGCAGTCCATCCCAAACTTGGGAAACCCACCCAACCAATTCTGTCACAGGTACATTTTTGAACCACAAAAACACGCCTAGGTTTGAACCCTATTTGAACAAAATGTTCCCCCACCAACTAAGATGTCGGTATGTGCAATATAGGTGTGGGGTTTTGCCTTTGAGAGCTCAGACATCTAAATGGGCCAATGCTACATCACACGCGGATTGTTGTCCAAATTGCTCGTGCATAGTGGAAAAGGAGTCCCATTTTATGTTATTCTGCCCAGCATATAGTAACGTCTGCAAAAAATGGCTGGTGTCTGTATGTAAAAATCTAGGTGTAAGGCCCTATTGGGAAGCGGAGAGACTTTTCAAAAGTGACACTAGAGATCATTTAGCCTTCAAAGTCTCCAAGTACCTGTACATTTCTTGGGAAATTGGCAAACCTGAATCTTAACAGTGAACCGTTTTACCCTTTTTTCGAATATTAAGTTTACATGAGTTGTTGTACATACATGCCCTGTTTATTTACCCCCTGGTATTTCCCTAACGATTGCTATTTTGCACATTTTTCCTAGTCACAATTACTCGATTATCTGAAGAATGGTCAGGAGGCCCTTAAAAAAATTGAACAAATAGTTACAATCTTAGGGCTACCCATGTTATCTCTTTTAACATGATCAAATGTTTTTTTACCTGCTTTTCAATAAGATTGTTATAATCTGTGGTATCAAGTTCCTATATTGTCCGAATCCTTTTTAAGTAATCAAAATGTATGTTTTTATGGATTTTATGTGTTTTTTGGGCTGTGCCCGAAATAAACAATTATATATGCCCTCTCCTTCCGGCCCACGGAGGAGTTTTGTTCAATTCATCACCCTTTTGAGGGGCGGGTTCCTCTATTGGGATGTAGGGGCGTTGCACATTCCCTCACAATTTGTTGGCCCCTCTAGCCCTTGTAGTTGCCCCACTTATACCCGGTATTAAATAAATAAATACGTTGCTTTTTTATTCCGAGCGACAGGCGCGGCATTGCTTTTTTCCGCCCAGACTCCTACTGAGCACTGGGTTTGGCTGACGTGACACAATCCTGGAGCTGCTCTCATGCTGTTTTGATTGGCTTAGACATGTGGATAGGCCTCTGGCTCAGTGGTCCTGCACATGAGGCAGCACAGGGGTGGGAGGTTCAGGCCCATGGAACAATGACCAATCACTGCATGACTTTATTATGAAGCCATGCAGTGATTGACCATTTCAATTCTTTCTCTCTTCCTCCCTCTTGGTGTGCAGTGTCAGTAACGGCATTCAATCAATCAATCAATCACTTGGTACTTGTCACTTATAATACATGAGGGTATCCCGGCTCCGGACTGATAGGTTCAGTCGAAGAGCCAGGTTTAAAGCTTCATTCTGAAGTCTGTCAGCAAGGGTGAAGTTCGGAGGTGAGGGTGTGCCAATGACTTGGCAGAGAGGTTGGAGGGAGAAGAGCAGCCTCTGGTGAGGCTGAGGCAGATGCCTGGTGTCTGTGTGAGGGCAAGATGGGCGGAGCAGAGGTTCCTGGATGGCTGGTGGAAATTGGGATGGTGATTCAAGTATGCCAGTACTTGGTCTTGGAGGGCTTTGTAGGCATGAGTCAGCAGTTTGAATTGCCATCTTTTCTGGATGGGGAGCCAGTGGAGGTTTCACAGGTGCTAGGTGATGTGGGTACTTTTTGACATGTTGAGGATCAGTCTGGCTGCTGCGTTCTGTATACGCTGGAGGCTTCTCATGAGTTCGCTGGCTGTACCTGCATAGCGTGTGCTGCCGTAGTCCAGGTGGCTGGTGATTAGGGCCTGCATGGCTGTTTTGCTGGTGCTTGTGCGGAGCCATTTAAAGGTTCTACAGAGCATGTGCAGAGTGTGGAAGCAGGCTGAGGAGACGATGTTGATCTGTTGTTTCATGGAGAGTTTGCTGTCTAGGATGATGCCGAGGTTGTGGGCATGGTCTTTCGGTGAAGGAGTGGATTTGGCCTACAGGTGTTGTTACTGATGGAGGCATGGCTGCCTAGGATCAGCACTTCATTTTGTTCATGTTGAGGTTCAGGCAGTTGTCCTTCATTCAGGCTGTGACATTCTTCATGCAGTTGTGGAAGGTGTTCTTCACTGTGGTAAGGTCTGCAGAGAGAAAGAGAGAGGATGAGCTGTGTATCATCATCAGCGTGTGATAGGATGTTGATGTGGTTTCTGACGATATTGGCTAGAGGCGCCATCTAGATGGTAAAGAGGGTGGGACTGAGTGATGAACCTCGAGAATCACCACAGATGGTGCTCTTGTGCTACGAGGTGAAGGGGTAGATGGATTCTTTGTGTGTGTCCTGTGAGGAAAGATGTTAAGATGTTATCCATCTGAGAGTGTCTTCTTTGATTCTGATCTTGTGCAGTCTTTTGATGAGTGTGTGGTGGAAGATGGTGCTAAAAGGTCAAGGTCAAGGAGAATCAGGGCGGCCGATTATCCTCTGTTGAGTCGGGTGTGGACGTCACAACAATCAGGGCGGTTTCGGCTGGCTCTGAAACCAGATTGGGAGGGGTCTTGCAGGTTGTTCCTTTTCAGATGTTTGGTGAGTTGGATGTTGATGAGCTTCTCCAGGACTTTGGCAGGAAACTGGAGCAGCAAGATGGGGTGGTAGTTCTGGGAATCACTGGGGTCTGTGGAGGGTTTCTTTAGCAGAGGTATGACCTCTCTGTGTTTCAAAGCAATTGGAAAGGAGGCTGTGGTGCTAGATGTGTTGAGGATGGCGGTGAGTTGGTGGCTGATTGCTTCACTTCTGAGGTTGAAGAGGCATTGGGGGCATGGGTTGGAAAGTGCATTGGCGTGAATGGACTTCAAAATCGCTGTGGCGTCCGGTGTGTTGACCTTTTCCCAAGTGGTGGGATGGTGGTCAGGGTAGTCTCTGTGGGAACGGGGAGGCTGATGAGGTTGGTGAGCTCATCATTGGAGTATATATTGGATATCTTGTTGTGGAAATGATTTGCTAGAGCATCACAGAGGTCCTGTGAAAGAGGGGTCACATATTTGGTGGCTGTTGAGCAGGAGACAATGGCAAAGACTTTCTTGGTGTAGTTGGTGCTGGCCTTGTTGCTGTCTACATGGGCTCCCTTTCTTGTGTCTTTGAGTTGATGGTGGTATTTGTTGAGGGCAGACTTGAAGATGGCTTGGTCTGTGTTATCTCCCAGCTGGAGCACCATCTCCTTTCTCAATGTTTGTATCTGCATTTCACTATGCTGAGTTCTGGAGTGTAACAGCTATCTTGTGTGATGGATTTTGGGGTTTTGGCTGGCATGGTGGGGGTAACTTGGTCGGTGGCGTTTGTGACCCAGGAGATAAAGTACTCGACTGCCTTGGTTGATACATTGGGCAGGAAGGTGATGAGGGCGTCTGCTCATTGGTTTAGTGTAACTTTGCTCCAACTGTAGGCGGAGGTGCTGGTAGGGCTGGGGTGGTGCGGGGTGGTTCTGCACCTGTGAAGTAGACGATAGAGTGATCGGTCCATGTGAGTTCCGTGGCATGGCTGTATTTGCTTCTGTTGTTGGACGTGAAGTTTGAGTCGAATGTGTGTCCTGCTCTGTGTGTGGGGTCTGTGACTAGTTGAGTGAGGGCGGTGTTGTCCATTCGTTCCAGGAGGTCGGTGGAGTTGGTGTCTCTGGGGTTGTCCAGGTGGAAGTTGAGATCTCCTAGGTAGACAAGGTGCTCAGATTAGATGGCTAGTGGGGTGATGAAATCTGCTATGATGTAGCAGAGGCTGGTTCGAGGTCCTGGTGTTCTGTAGATGAGGGTGCCTTTGGTGGTAGTTTTTTCGTTGGTCTGGAGATGGAAATGAAGGTGTGCCATGATTCGGGTGGTTTTGTCCTTGGTGGAGGTGCAGATGATTGATTCCTTGTATATAAAGACAATGCCACCTCTGTGTTAGTTGGTGTGGTTCCGGTATTTCATTTTGTAGCCACTGTGCATAGCGGTGTCGAAATCAGGGGGCAGATGCAGGGGTGAGCCAGGTATTTGTGATGAAGGTTCCATCAGGAGTGAAGGTAGAGATGGTGTCCCATACTTTCGTGGTGTGTTTGCAGAGCGATCTGGTGCTGATAGGGAGGCAACAGAGGGGTTCCATGGAGGGTTTTGTTGACAATAGGGACGTGGTGCAGGCCCCTGTGAGTTGGGGTGAGCTTAGGTTGCACGTAAAGAGCAATGGGGCAGGTGAATGGTCCTGATGTCGAGCGGGGAGAGATGAGGCACTGAGGCATTGTGCATAAGGAAGAGGAGGAGGTGGACACCAGTCATAAAACTTCCAAGCTCCTGACCTTACCTCGCAGACCAAAAGACAGTAGTGGCAACCTGAGTCAGAGGCGGTGCACAGTCAAAATATCGATTCCCTAATACCGACCTACAATAATATCGAATTGTAAATATCGAAGGTGAAGAATATCGAGGTCAAGAATATCGTTGGACAGAATATCGACCCTAAGGTAAGTAATATCAATTTTTTTTATAACTATGTAAGTAATATCGAAGTTAGTAATATTGATATCAATTATATCGATGTCACTAATTTCGATGTTACTAATATCGATATTTGTTTGTTGTTATGTATTTTATTATGTATTTTATATGTATGTGTTATATGATTTTGTTAAGTAGTTTAATTGTTTTAAATTATATGTGTACCATTTATTATATAGTAAAAATTTTATTTTTAATTTAATTTTATGTTTTAGTACTGGAGCGGGTTGTGGGTTTACATGTCTTCACATCTAACATGGGCTTCGATTGAAATTCCATAGAGCATATTATCAAGCCCATTATCGCCGCTTTATCGGCAGTTTCCTGCCGATAAAAGCGGCGATAATGTATCGCCCATTCTTGATAATATGGCCCAAAGTGCTTGTGCATAGTGGGTCCAGCAGCTTACATTAAGTTTTTTACGGTCCCTGCTAATCTTCTTTCATTTAAACTTTGTTTTTGTTGTGAGCACCTTACACCTTATCTGCCATGCATTTTGCTACACAGCATGCGTAAAACGACCTGGGGTCGGACCTAAAAGTACGTAATGCTGTATAGTAATCTCCTGTGCCCAGTTGTCGACAGAGCAGTTTCAGCCATTTTGCCCGCGATAATTTATACACCGGGCAAATAAACATTAAATGGGCAATGCTTTCAATCTGAGCCTTGCAACATGTAAATGTAAATGTTGTATACTTGTAAAGCGCACAGCTGCCCACACCGCGGGCATCCTGGCGCTGTATACCGCTGGGGAACCCGTCCTGGCTTTCCCTGTGAGATGGTCCCTTCTGGGCACCCCCAAGGTGAGACCAGGCATCCCCGGCGTTGAAGGGGCCGTAGTGAAGATTAAGCAAGCTATTGCCCAGAGTTGCAGAGTGGAACCCAAGGTTAGAGTAGGCACCGAGGTGAGTATTATCAGGCTCGCGGACATTTTGATCCGAAACCCTGCCGCGTTGGGAATCGAACCCTGGTCCCGGGCCGATCTCAGCTTTCGGGTCTGCCGCCTCTAACCACTGAGCCACACTTCTCCACTTTGAGCCACACTTCTCCACATTGAGCCACACTTCTCCACCAACATGGGCAGTTTTTCTCCTTGCTTGGGCCCCATTTGTTGTCTTGTCTCGGGCTGGGAGAGTTCAGAGTTCAGAGAGTTCAGATAAAATGCAGCGCACAAGTTGTAAAAAAAGAAGTGGGGGGACACTGTCACCGGAAGTGACGTCACAATAGGAAGTGACGTCATGAAAGGTGCCGAGCTCCTCGTCGCAGAGAGACCAAAGAATGAAGTTCAGCTGTTTGGCAGGGGGGACGGCGTCCCCCCGGTAAAATAAATGTGGGGACGCCGTCCACCCGCGTGGTACCCTGACTCAAGCCCTGCTAAAATGGATGTAGAGTGTTCTATCTCTTGGTGTTTTAATTGTGTTGAGAAAGGGCTCAAATTATCTAATTTGCTTGTGAGAGTAGAATTCTATTGTTAATATGCCCAGATTGGGATTACGGTTCTCTCTTAAATTCATCCATTCCCAGTATAGGCGTTTGAGTTCCTCTCTCCTCGGGGGTTTCTGACTGGTGGGGCCCGGGGAGAGGGGGGGGGGGGGGTATAGGGGGTCAACAGACAACAAAATAGGGGAAATTACATAAATACATAATTCCTATTATGTCATCTGTCGACAGACCACCCGACCACCCCACCGCGTTTACCTGCAGAGATCGCTGCCGCGGAAAGCAAGGTGCATGTTTGCGCTCGAACCTGTGCAACATATTACGTTCTAAACTACAAATTATTATACCTTTCGGGTTGGAAAAGAGTGAACCTAATATACCGTGGATGTATATTATGTTTGTTTCTGTCGATGTCTGACACGATGACCCAGGGATCAGTTTAGGCGCTGAATGTCAAGCGATTTCATCACAGACAAGACAATGAACGCCACCAAAAGTGAGGGGGGCGGTGCTAGTATTCAAAAATGAGCTGTGACTCACTCGAGCAGTCTCCAGCTCTGCATGTTTTGAAGACAACGCGCATAAATAAAAGAAATATCATGGGTGTCAAGGCTTTGCACCTGAGCGACTCACATCAGTAATTATCAGACAGAGAGTGGCATACTTGCATTTTTGCGGCACTGGCAAGAGAAACTGTATTATTAATAGCTATTGTAGTCTGTGGATTTTTAATCGTGATAATGTGCTTACCTGAATTTATTGTGCATTGTGTGCCCTCAATGAAGCTTGTCCGATGCCCGTGTTTAAAAATCGAGTATACCTATTACTTGCTGCATCAGCTATTTCTGGTTCTGCTGCATATCCCAGCCTAAAGGAAGCAGCCGGGGATGCTGAAGCAAATGATTGAGAATCAGAGGTAAACATAATGGGGCAGATTTACAAGGCCCTTGTGCCACTTTTATGTCATTTTAAACATGGGGAAAGTGGCGCAAGGGGCTTGTAAATCAGCCCCAATGAGTTCAAGGGTGACTGCTGTCATGGACTAGTGTTTAACTATGGTTTTGGCCTGTCAGGTGACTTTAATTATGGCATGTTGTGCTGGAGCCACTGTTGTGGTACCTTAACTTCATTGTGACGTGTTGATGTCGATGAACTTCGGTAGACTGTGCTTGGTTGGCAAATGACAATATATGACTACTGTAAAGATTGCGGCATTTGGCAATTTTATTTGTGGTAGGTATTTGCTTAACTCCTGTGTTTTCTTCCTGTCCAGGACAGATGTACACCTATTACTTTTGGACCTGCCTGTGAATAACATGCTCTCCTGTGATCCCTGTTTGGGTTTCTGTGCCTCCATCACAGAATCCCCCATCCTATCCATCCCTTCACCACCAACCCCTCCCGCCAACACACACACCTTTTTAAGTTTGGGCTCATTTGCTGCGCTTGCTCGTGAATTGTATTTGGGTATAACATTTCCATCCCTTCACTTTTTAAAATTCACCAGCAACCACTTTTGGGAGAGGTCTTAGGCAATCTTCTCTACTCCTTAATGCCTTGTCACAAGCACTAATACTCCCTGTCGCAAAATAAATCAGGTTTGCAAAACTTTACTGATATACAGCAGCTGTTGCTGTAGGAGCAATAGTTATTTGGTCTGAACCAGCTTCTTCCTCACCGAAAGACCCACCCTTCATTATACAGTTTCTGTCTGTGGCACTGGTGAGTGTGCCCTATACAAATAAAAGGCTGAGGTCAATATATTTTATCACACTTGAAGACTTTCAATGATACAGTCAGATCAGGTAATCTCTATCAATAAAATGTCACAGGATAACTCTAATTTGAGTATTGTTAATGCTGCTTATGTTGTCATTGTTACTCATAAATCTGCTTTGTACCAGGTTTTCCAGAATTATGTGCAAAAGACCATCTCAGCATCCTTGTGCACCATGTCCCAATAAATGAAAAGTTTATCGTCCCAATAATACCAACAATCCCCTTTTAAAACAGAATCATAGAGAATGTAAAGAGAGCATATTCTGCTATTTTCCCTAATGATCTTGGGGTTGATTAGGACGAGGAGCTGGTAGACAGTGTATTCTCTGCCTCAAGCAACTTTGGTGAGGATTTAAGTTATGAAGCCTTGAATGATGCTAATGATAGATGTTGGTATTCCACGATAAAAAGGAAAAGGCATGAATATACTGATGCAGTTCCCAAGGAGTCCCCTCTCTGCTACAAGATGCCTTTGACCCTGAAGAAATTGTTCACTCCTGCTTTTCTGACTGGACACCTGCCTTGAGAGTGGCCGCAAAAGAGTTTGTGCTGAATGCTCAAGAAGTATCTTTCAGAGGCAAGTAGCTCTGACACTATACATCATCCCCAAATTGACCACATTTCTGGGCAAGTTTATTAAAGATCCTAAGCAGGGTGTACACTGGTCTTAGAAGTTGTGCCAACACAGACTCCTTAATTTGTCAAGCCCACTTTCCAAGATGCTGGATTTGGCTTTCACAACCAAGGATCAGGTTATCCCTACTGATCTAGTCATTCTAGCAAGTTGGGGCCAGCAAGCCATTTCTCTCCTTGGCAACAAACGCCATGGGTCTATTCTTCTGTGAATAGACCCAAAACTCTGTGACCTTGTAACAAACTAGGCAGATCCTTCTGTTGGATAATTGTTTGGGGACCCCTTTGTATATGTAAGTGGTTAAACCTGTTAGCACTTTTATATCCCTCGACCAAGCGCAAACTGCCATTAAATATATTTTTCAACCTCATCATGTCACCAGGGCAGACAGAGGCAGGGGCCTTTCCACCAGCCGTTTATTCTACCAGGCTCCTCTCCAATCTTCCAAACAGAAGTTCTTGGAACGACATCCAAAGGGTACCCTTTTTTTCTCAACCAGAGGTCTAGCACACAGTGGTCGATTCCTGTGAAAAGGCTTCAACAGACCAATGCCTCCACCACACCGATAACCTGGGAACAACACCAATGAGCATCACCCTGACCCACATCATCAACATCATCACATCTGCCACTTTCCTGAAGGAATGGAAACTTGCAGAAATAAAAGCCCTCCTCAAGAAGTCTACAGCCAATCTGAATCAACTGAGCAACTTCCGACCCATCTCCCTGCATCCCATATCCAGCCAAAGTGACTGAGAAGGCCACCAACAAGCAACTCAAAACCCATCTCAAACTTCACCATCTTCTTGACATCACTCAATCAGGATTCAGAAAGTACCACAGCACCTAAACTGCACTTACCGTGGCCACCAATGACATTTTAATCATCCTGTACAGAGGAGAAACAGCACCCCTCATCCTGTTCGATATATATGCAGCCTTCAACACTATCTCTCATGACACCCTCATCAGAAGACTCCACGAGATTGGCATAAAAGGACCTGCTCTCAAACGGATCTGCACCTTCCTCACATAAAGAAGCTAAAGAGTCAGGCTGCCAACCTTCACATTGGAGACCAAGAAATTGATATGTGGAGTCCCACCAGAGTCATTCCACAGCCCCACGCTTTTCAACATGTACAGAGGTACGGGTACTCCCTTAGATCTTATGGCCATTGCCCTCCGCCCCCCTGTAATCTCTCACAGTATAATTTAAAGTTACCTCTTCCTTTCCCTGTCCAGAGCATTGTATTGACGGGTGTCAGGCCAGAGGGTGAGATCAGTCCTCTTTGCTGGTAGTCAACAAAGATGATCATTGGCTAGTTGCATTATTAGTAAAGTGTGCTTGTCAGGTTGGACAGGTCCCTTGCTGCGTCCAGCACTACATACGTACTTGCAAGCCTGTTGAAACTGCACTGTTGTAAGGAGCTATGGATAAACACAGCACAGCCTCACAGTCTCCTTTGGAGCGCTGGTTTCACCTGCCCATTGAATCCTTGTGTTGATCTCATGCATTTTACTAATATGAACAGGATGAGAGCAACATTTGGATCGGTTCTGATAAAGGTACTTTTAACTGGCCTGTCAGTAAAGGCTCGCTCTCACAAGGTACCGTGGGAGCAGGAGTACCTAAATGATGTTGTCAATCAAGGTGTGGCTTTAATTTGAAGCTGCACAGTGATTGGTCATGCTTCAGTCCTGACGTTGTGCAGGAGGTAAATCTCTTAGCAGAGCATTTTTACAGTCTCGTCCTTTAGCTCACAGACTCCCACAGAGCACCTGCTCACAGGCTGCCTCACAGGCAGTCCAAACCTGCTGTGTGGATTCAGTGGTACTGGCAGAGATGCACCTCAATCATGGCAGAATTCTGGCATTCAACTGGTATTTTTCTTTTTTTTTTAATAACCACATGTTCTAGAGACTGTCACTCCGAGCGTGCAGCACTTCCTCAGGCAGGGTCGCTGAGCAAAGGAGAAGGGACTGCTGGTGCTGCTGCTTTTTCTACAGTGCAGTAAAAACAGAGGGGCATATTCTCAAGGACCTATCGTCGAGTTATCAGCACTTTATCGCAGCCAAGTGGTGATACATTTATCACCCCATTCACAAGCTGGTGCTAACAGCCGATATCACCAGTTTGTAATAAATAATTGGTAGAGGGTCTGAGGGGAAAATAAATATTTAAAGACCAAAGTGACATAAAAAACCCTTCTATTCCTAATATGACACAACAGAAGAACTGTCACTGGTCTGTTTGAATAATATGGGCAAAAGCACAAATCTCAGTATCTACCTGTGGAGTGTATACAACAAAAAGGAAATGAATCCCATCAGCCCACCCAAATGGCAGAGCATCATCATCTGGGATACCTCCAAATGATGGTCCGGCTAAGGAGCCACACACTTGTTGGTATTGTGTGCTTCTCCAAGCCAAAGGAACCACCAGTGATGGATCATACCAAAAAGGATAATGTGTTCGTAATGGTGTGGGATATCAAATTTGCAGTGAAGAAAATATGTGAGAGAAAATAACAAAAATGCAGTCTAAAATTGGCTACCATGACATGAAGAGAAACTTTAATAGAGAGATATCATGGTGTCAATATTAAAAAGGAGTGTGTGACAGTTTGAAATAATAACTGTCTACTGAGGATGGTACTTGGTCAACATGTTTCAGCCTATTGTAGGAAAGAATGACCTACCAGGCTTTCATCAGGACCTCTGGAACACTTCTACAAGAAGGAAAATAATATTGTGAACATAATAATGATACCAAACGTCCTACCGTACATTGAATTTTCTATACAGGGGACGTCTGTTTCAAAATGATAAAGGATTCTTTACCAAAGAATCTCGGCTCGGGTTCAGTCAAGGGGTACCGACGGACAGAGCGGGGCCTCCATCCCTGAGCAGTGGCCAGGAGAGGTGAGGCTTTCTCCCAAGATTCTGGCACTGGTAGCAGAGTGAGAGGCTGGCACTGGTGGCACTGGTGGCAGAGTGAGAGGCTGGCACTGGTGGCAGAGTGAGCGGCAGGCACTGGTGGCAGTGTGAGCGGCAGACACTGGTGGCAGAGTGAGAGGCTGTCACTGGTGGCAGAGTGAGTGACAGGCACTGGTGGCAGTGTGAGAGGCTGGCACTGATGGCAGAGTTAGCGGCAGGCACTGGTGGCAGAGTGAGCGGCAGGCACTGGTGGCAGAGTGACAGGCTATAGTAAATGCAAATTGCTTGCAAGGTTTTTTTTTAGTGTATATTGAATTAAAGGATAATTTGAAAACAGGAAATTGATCAAGCTTGACTGTCAATGATTTTATGATCAACTCAAATAAATTAAAGAACCTGTTTTGAATTTAATTTCACATTCATTACTTTGACAAAGTGAAAACGGCTCACTATAGAAAATGCTACACGGGAAAATAGTTTTCTGATAAAAGTTTATGTATCAAATTTATATTATGGGGTACAATTTGTTAAAAAACAGTGAAGAATAATCAGCAATGTACAAGTGAACAAGACATAAATAAATTGTTCTTTTAAATCTACTTGCGTTAAAGTCCACTCTTATTCATGTTTTAACACAACCAAACAATGTCACTGTAACAAAAGATAATGTTATGTAGAACTAAATCAGGGCTTATCTTACGCCAGACAAAATCAACAGGTATTATTCTCGAACTGATGTCGTTTTCCTCAGCTGCGCTCTCCCAGAAGCAGATTTTCTCCATATGCTTTGGGCGTGCCTGTCTCGCTGCATTTGTCTGTCTCGCTGCATTTGCTGGTTGGGGGTGACCACACACTTATCTTCATGTACGGGGCAAACCACACTACACTCCTGGGAGGTGTGCCTCTTGGGACTGAGGCGCAGTGATAAAAAGAACAGAGCCACTACTCTCTTTATTGACCTGGGGCTCCTCTTAGCCAAGCGCTTGATAACTCGCAGGTGGAATGGAAGTCACCTACCACTCCTGCGGTTAGTGCTTGGTGGTGCTCCATGAAAGCCTGGGGTGAGGCGCATAGCACTGCTCTGCTCTGGGAAGACACAAGCAGCCTTTGTAAGTATCCCATTGCAACCTGTTGGAAAACCATATTTGCCAATCTGCTTGTTTCCCTCTCATCCGTTGCAGGCTTACCTGTAGATAACAGGGTCAACACAGCCACAGTGAGCCCTATAGCCACCTCCCTTCAAATGGTGGCATCAGATAAACACCTCGTTTTTTTAATTTGAGTTTTATATAGCGCTGGCTAGACCCGTAGGTATCAGAGCGCATTACATAAGGTTCCACAAAGTTACATAATTACATAAGTTACATCAGTTACTAGAGAAACATTTCACGACCATAGAGAATGAGATAAGTGGAGTTTAGATGGTAAAAGGTGTAGGGTAGGGGGGTAGGACGGAAATAGGATGGAGAGACGAAAGAGAATCTGCCCAAGGGTCCGGCTGGGTAGGTGATGGCCGAGGCGGAAGACCACAGCCCATCTCCTCTATAGCTATCAGGTAGCTCCACCGGTCATCGGTCAAATAGCTAGGTCTCAACGGGAATACATTTATAGAGCATAGTGGACAAGATAAATGGAGCATAGGGTAAAGGGGTAGGAGGGAGAATGCGACAGAGAGACGAAGGAAAGTCTGCCCAAAGTCCGGCTGGGTAGGTGACGGCCGAGGGGGAAGACCACAGCCCATCTCCTCTATAGCTATCAGGTAGCTCCACCGGTCATCGGTGAAATAGCTAGATCTCAATGGGAAAACATTTAGAGAGCATAGTGGATAAGATAAATGGAGCATAGGGGGATAGGGTAAAGGGGTAGGAGGGAGAATGCGACAGAGAGACAAATGAAAGTCTGCCCAAAGTCCGGCTGGGTAGGTGACGGCCGAGGGGGAAGTCCACAGCCCATCTCCTCTTCAGCTATCAGGTAGCTCCACCGGGCATCGGTCAGAAAGCTAGGTCTCCATAGTCAAAGGTGAGTTCATAGATTAAGTATCTTGACGGGTAGGCCGGATGGGGGAAGGATAGGGAGTAGCCATTCCGCAGCGCCTAGTCACTCCTTTAGGTCAGGCACTGGATGTGATCTTGTATAGAGTATCTCTGCAGGCCATGCGCTTTCTATGAATTGTGAGGGTCTCTCCTCTTGGCCCCTGAAAAGACCCTGTGCCTGTGTGTCATCAAGCTGTGCCCCTCTTTCCTTACAAGCTTTGTATGTGTGGGCACCATCACGGAGTCAGGCCACTAAGTTCATCCCCCCTGAAGCTCCCGGCTGCACTGTCTGCATGAGTGCTTACTTGGGGGGTCGCCCTCCCGGGCCGTTCCCACTGCCGCGCTTATCGATCCTCCTCACCTCCTCTGTCTTGAAGGCATTGGATTTATGTGACTCGGGTAGTCACGAAAGCGACTGGCTCCACTGCTTTTGTGCGATCGCCGATTCATGGGGTCATAAATTCCGTCGTGCTGCGGTGACCGAGAGTGCACCGATGATTCCGCTCACCCTCCCGGGGCTCCGGCTCGAGGGTGTGCCTTGTCATGTCGTAACTTCAAGAATGACATACAAATATATGTCGTTTGTAGGAGCTTTATTATCTGCTTCCTATCGTGTCCCTGTCCCTACTCTAACTGCCCCTTTCCTGTCATGACTCCTCCTCTTCCTCCAACCCCTGGACTCCTCCCAACCCAACTACTAGAACGTGTACAACATCACATCTCCCCCTTTGTTAACAAAAGAAATTTAACTAGGTTTATTCCATTTCTTCAATCAGTCTCTTTGGCTTAATTATGTCTCTTCGTGTTCGGAGATGCATTCCAGGCCTGTCAGGTCTCAGAGTGGGACTCAGTTGACTCACCCCGCTAGCACCTCGTTGGGGTGTATCTCTGTCAAGTGTCTCTTTCATGCCCGGGGTACATTTCTGAAAATGAGACACATTTTGTGTGATCCGTCTTTGCTCAGACTCAGCTGTGATCATGGTGCCTTTTTGCTGAGTGACAATCAATGGCTCTTCCTTGAACCAACAGTCTGTTTTCTTGGTCTGTTCTTGTTTGACCACGACACAATCTCCTGTCTGAAGTGACGGCGACTTGGCACGCCGTCTAGCATCCGCATGTGCTTTTATTCTGTCCTTCCCCGCTTGGTCAGCCCTTGCCATTTCTTGATGGATACGTGTTGGAGACACCGGTGACAGAGCTCCTTCCCACGCCGGGATCCTGGTCCTGATGCGTCACCCCAGCATGAGGGTAACAGGGCATTTGCCAATGGTGGCGTGAGGCGTAGTCCGGTACGCTCTTAGCACTTCGTTCAGAGCTATTTGTAAGTCTTTCTTTTCCAGTGTGGCCTGTTGAAAAGTCTTTTTCAGGGTGGCCATGAACCTCTCGATAGTGCCATTGGCTTGGGGCAACCATGGTGTAATCTTTCTGTGCCGAAAATTTAAATGTTTTGCAAATTCACTGAACTCATGACCATTGAAGGGGGGACCATTGTCTGTCTTTAATTCCTTGGGAACACCCCATGCAGCAAATACTTCATCCAGCACAGCAATTGTGCTGGAGGCATTGGTAGGGGACACACATTGAGCTATCAGGAATCTCGAATATTCGTCCATGATAGCCACCACGTACGGACCTGATTGGAGTGGTCCATAAAAGTCCATGGCAAGCTCCTGCCATACTCCTTTAGGTAACGGGGTCATTTGAAGGGAGTGGGAGGCTCACCTGATTTCACCAGTTGACATTGGGGACAGTCCTTCAGAGTGAGCTCAATCATTTGATCGAGCTGTGGGAACCAGACTCTTTCCCTTAAAGCTCTCTTTGTGGCAACCACTCCTCTATGGCCTTCATGTGCAAGGTTAATCACTTCTTGACGAAGTTGCCTCGGGATGACAATCCGATGGTCCCTCAGGAGGAGCCCCTCTGAGGTGGCTGACAACTCGTCACTGATGTGTCGGAAGGCTTGCATTTCTTGACGTGTTTGAGGATCACTCGCTTCGTCCTCACTATCATGTCTCCAGCGATGTGTGTGTAGGCGGCGCACTACCTTCTGAAGGACATTGTCCTGCGCCGTGGCATCCTTGATCGCCTCAAGTGGGACTGCCGGTGGTCGGGCTACACCTACTACAAAGTGTATATATTCCTCAGCCATTGACGGCTGTGAGTCATGGGATGCCTGAGGGTGTCTGGACATGTAGTCCGCCGGATTCTCACCTTTTCCGGGATTATGGATGATGGTGAACGTGTATTCCTGCAGACGCAGACCCCATCTTTCAATGCGGGCGGCATCTTGGCTTTGGGGTTGCCGAAGATGGTGACAAGGGCCTGGTGATCCGTGATCATGGTGAAATGTTTGCCGAAGATGAACACATGGAAATGTTCACATGCCCACACGACTGCTAGGCTCTCTTTCTCGGGCTGAGAATAAGCCTTCTCGGTGTCAAAGAGGCTGCGACTGGCGTATGCCACAATGTGACACTGCTCATCGTCACTGTCGTATTGGGCCAAGATGGCACCCAAACCCACTGAACTGGCATCCACTGTTATCTCGGTCTTCCTCTTGGTGTTGAAGTAGGCCAGATTGTCCGCCGACTCTACTGCTTGCTTCATCTCCTGGAAGGCCCGCTCGCACTGGGGGCTCCACACAAACGGTTGGCCTTGCTTAGTGAGGGCACGAAGGGGGTGACTGATCGTTGTATAGTCCTTGATATATCGAGAGCAATAGCTTGCCATGCCGAGGAACGATCTGACATCGCTGACATCTTGAGGGCTCTTGGTGGTGTTGAGCGCAATTACTTTTTCGGGGTCGGGTTTCATTCCCGCTCCGGAAAACACGTGACCAAAGAACTTAAGGGTGGACTGATGGAATTCACACTTATCTTTATTCAAAGTCAAATTAGCTTCCAGGAGAGCATGGCATACTCGATCCAGGGCTGTGTCGTGTTCTTGTGTGTTTGATCCATATATTAAAATGTCGTCACTGTAGTTTAGGGAATTAGGGATGTGCCTGATGGTCTGGCGTATCACCTCTTGAAAGATTTCTGCTGCAGAGGAAATGCCGAAACTCAACCCTTTGTACTGAAATAGACCCAAATGAGTGGCAAATGTTGTAATGTATCTTGATTTTTCGTGCAGCTCCAACTGATGATATCCCTTGTTGAGATCTAGCTTTGAAAACACCCTGGCTCCATTCAGTGCCGATATCATATCACTCAGATGAGGCCCTGGATGCCGTTCCCATTCTATGGCTGTGTTGGGAAGCCTCATGTCCACACATAACCTTACTTTCTCCGGGGTACCCTTTTTGGGGACGATTACAACCTGTGAAACCCATGGTGTGGGACCGTCCGTTTTTTCAATAATGTCCGCCTGAAGTAGTTCCTGAATTTCGTCCTCAACTGCCTGCTGAAGGTGGAAAGGCACTCGCCTCGGGTGCTTAGCAACAGGGCGTACTTGGTCGTTGATGTGCAGGCGAATCAGGCACTTGTTCATTTTGCCCAGTCCACTGAACAACTTGGGAAATTTCCGGACAATGTCTGGATTGTCGTGAAATCGGTATAGGATTTCAACCAGTCTGAGTCTCTCGGCCGTGGGCAGACTGAGAAGGCAATCAGCCTCCGGTCCCTCTATGACGTGGATGTACGCTGGTACTGCTGTGGACTCGTGCTTGAGCGTCGTCACAAACTTGCCCAGACAGGGAAGTGGTTTCTTGGCCATCCAGGTAAATACTCTGACATGTGCGGGACTCAGAACAGGCGGTGGTTTCATCTTGTGATACTCAGTCACAGGCATGTAATTTAACGAGGCCCCACTATCAAGCACGAATTTGGTGTCGTGAGTCCCCACTTTGATGTCTAGCGGAGGATACCTTTTCAGCTGGTCCGGGTCAGCTACCATACATATGTATTCATCTGTGAAGGTTGTCTCTTGAGAGGTCGATCTCGATTCCCTAGACCCGTGGTTCCCAAACTGTGCGCCGCGGTGCCCCGGTGCGCCGTAATGAGGAGCCAGGGGCGCCGTGGCACGATGTGGGAAAGTAAAGCAGCCAAGCCAGAGTGAAGGCCTTGGCTTGGCTTATATTTTATGTGTGATTTCTAACGTGCTTCGTTTTTACAGTAAACATAATGCTGGTGGTACGAGTGTAAAACAAAGGTTGGGCAGAAGATCGGCATTCTGCCCAACCTTCGTTTTACACCTGTATCACCAGCATTTTTTTACTGTAAAAACGGAGCACGTTAGAAATCACACATAAAATACAAGCCAAGCCAAGGCCTTCTCTCAGAGAGAAGAACGCCTTGGTTTGGTTTATATTTGATGTCTGATTTCTAACGTGCTCCGTTGTTAAAGTAAAAATAATGCTGGTGAAATGCTAATCACAGTTTGGGAACCACGGTGGCTTGAAGGTGACAAAAGGGGCAAAAAGGTTAAAGTGGCGAGAGGAAAAGGCAAAAGCCAAAAGCACAGAAAGACAAAACTGAAAAAAGGTGATAAAAGGTGAAAGAAAGGCAAATAGCAAGAGACCGAAATGAAAAAGAAGGCTAAATTAGAGAAGCAGATGTGGGTCTCAGATTTAGTGCAGCAGCAGCTGGGCTCAAAAGGGCGAGGTCGGGCCAGAGAGCCAAGGCACAGTTGAGGCAGGAAGACAGGGCCAGCAGGCCAGGCAGCGCCTTTTCAATCAATGTTGAGCAAACAAGCTTTGCTGTTGTTGTATATGCTAAACAAACACACTTTTATAATCAACGTAAGATTGTTTCCAATGCTTGAAACACAAGAAATGCTTTTTAACATTGCACCAAGCATAGCTGTCACATTGACAGACTGTATAATGTAACAATCAGTATTATTGTTGTATTTACGCCCCTTTGTGAAGTCAGCACCCGGTGCGGTGGCACCGGTTGCACCGTCCTAGAGCCAGCCCTGAGTGAAGGGTGTTAGAGCACTGTACATAACGCACACATTACACAGAGACTATCAATCATAGGTGTGCAAATCAGCATATAGGATATGTTACATAAGACAAAGGACAAACGCAGTAACCCACGGACCTGTTTATGTTAGCATTCACTTTGTGATCTGCATAGTACATGTTCTGTGCAACAGGCATATCGACCCTCTGCACTACCTAACCAAGAATAACAACTTCCTCGAATCAAAACTTCTATTAGACAAAACTCTGCTCTCACCTGCTAGAGGCCAGGAACGGGGCAGCAGGTGCTTTTACGCACCATAAAAAAAAATTTCCACCGGTAAAAAAATGACGGGGAGCCATGGCAAACTGCCAATTAGGTCAAGGGAGCCATGGGTCAAAAAAGTTTGGGAACCACTGCCCTAGACGGTGACCTTCTATTCCATTGAGATCTGTGCCATTCATTGCTGGAGTGAGACGACCCTGAGGACGTCAGTGCCCTGGCTTGCACAGCCTTTGTGTGATGTCTCTTTTCTTCTGGTCGGGATCTGGTTGTCTCCCGCCTTCTCTCCACGCTGTACACTCCACACATGGCTTCGAAGTGGTTCTTGCGACCGCATTTCCGGCATTGTTGGTCCATCGCTGGACAGGTGTCTGTATGCGGGAAGTCATACCCACATCTATAGCATTTTCGTGGACGTTCTGGTTTCTTGTTGTAACTCGACTTCTTTTCTCTCCTTCTCGACTCCTATCGTCGATGGCTTCGATGTGCGTGTCTGGACGCTGGACGAGACCTTCTCTGACGGTCACTGGATCTCTTCTGATAGTGGGACCTTTGAGTCCAATATGCTTGCTCCTTTTTCTCGCCCCGCCCTGTCTCCATGGTTTTTGCGTGCTCTTCTGCCTGGTCATATACTCTCGTCATTTCCTCGATCTCATCGAGATCATGGCTCTTTCTTAGCAATCGCCTTCGGAGTGTCTCTGAATGACAGCCTTCAATGACCCTCAGTCGGATGGCATCCTCCGTTGAGAATGAGTCAAAATTGCAATGCTGCGACAGTTGGTGCAGTCTTTATATAACGGTGCTCATCATTTCATCTCTGTCCTGACCCGCCTGATGAAACACGTACCTCTCGTAGTCCACGTTTCTTTTGTGCACAAATTTTCTGTTGAGTGCATCATGAACTTTGTCATAGGTCCCTTTGTCATCCATCGGTAGTTCTTTGATCACATTTCATATTTCCCTGCAAACGAGGTTGCGAAGTGCAATGAGCTTGTCTCTTTCTCCTGTGACTTTTGACCCCTCTAGGTAATATTCAAAATCTTCCAGCCACTCCTGCCACTGTGGGCCCATGCTTCCGCCCGCCACCAGGGTCAGCGGTTCCGGGGGGCGCAGGTGTGAGACGATGGGCACGACAGGGGCAGCAGCCACCGCTGCACCACCTCCATTCCGGCTTGGCGAGTTCGACATGGCTGGGTTGAAGTGTCAGCGATGCACTTATGTACTGGCTAGTGCTCGCTCTTGTACTGTCTAGTGCTTGTTTCTGCAGTAGTCAATGTTTGCACTTGCACTCGCCAATGCTTGTTTTGCAATTATCAACACTTGTCCTTGCACTCACCAGTGCTTGTTTTGCATCTGTAAATGCTTGTTTTTGCCTTTTCAGTGCTTGTTTCAACCTTAATTTGAGATGCCTGACTTCAAAATGGCCGCTCATGTATCTCACAGGGGTGTCCTTCTCAAACGCCTGACTCTAAGATGGCGCCACACAGCCTCTCTCATCTCTCACGAGGCGAGGCTGCAATCATTCTTTTACTCGCCGGGCTTCATTCAGCACTCACCACTGCTGCTTCCACAGGCACCAGGAGTCTCTCGGCCTTTTCCACGCTCCTTGGCTCCCACGAACATCCAGGTGAGCTCAGAGCTTTGTTCCGACTCGGGCCGCTACATGGGTGCCATTCCTCACGCATCAGGGGTGAGCTCCGATATCAGCGTTTCCTTTTGCGCGCTTCCCTGGGGTGTCTACGCTTCTCCCCGCGCTCTCCTCTCCTCACAGCTTCACAGGAGGATCGGGGTGGGCTCCCGACTTCCTCATTTGCAGCACACAACTCGGTGTGCATCGGGAACGCACTCCTAGTTTTGGTGCAAACTCGCACTCGATTTGAATTTCGGGCAGCGCCCGGCCACACTTTCTAGCAGGGCTCCACGCGATCACAGAATCGCGGAGCGGGGGAACTCACCGCTGGCCTTGATTGGCAGGCGGCAGCTTCTTCGGGGCACACGTGTCTTGCAGACACTCTTCACTTCGTGATGCCCAGGGACAGGACGCTTCTTCTGGGGTTCTGGGGTGATTCTCTTCACATACCACCCTCGTCGCCAGTTGTCATGTCTTAACTTCAAGAATGACATACAAATACATCTCGTCTGTAGGAGCTTTATTATTTGCTTCCTATCGTGTCCCTGTCCCTACTCTAACTGCCCCTTTCCTGTCACAACTCCTCCTCTTCCTCCAACCCCTGGACTCCTCCCAACCCAACTACTAGAACGTGTACAACATCACATGCCTCAGAGCCCGTTCATCTCTCCCGGGAGCTCCGACACTGCCTCTGAGAACCCCCCACTCCAGTACATCATTAGTACTTCGCAGACCATTGCTCTATATCATTACCCCTTCCCCTCTTGATCTTATCTTTTTCCCGCCCCTCCCCTTTTTTGGCACAGACTTGTTACTACAGATGTTACTGTTTCTATAGTTCATTGTTTTTTTATATATACAAAGCTTGAATCTTGTGTTACATTAATGACTCTGACTATGCACATGTAAGTGTAATAGGCTCATACTGTATTACTTGCATCCTAATTTCCACTCGTGTATGTAAACCAAAATGGGGGAAATGAAAAAAAAAGATTAGAGTCATAATTGATTTGCAAACCAAGATGCCCAGAAGCCTCAATAGTGATGAGGAACTGGCAACCCGCCTTGGTAATGAATTACCCCAGCACAATCCACACACCCACTGTACAGCAAAGAACATCAAGGGATAAATTTCATATTGGAATTTAATTGATAGCCCATCCAGGGCGTAATCTATTTGTTTGTAGAGGACGTGATACGTAGAGAGATTACTCCGTTACAATTAAGTTCAGTTTATTATGATTTCTCTGACATTTTCTGTGTAAGTGATGATAATCATGACATATGTGGTTAGCCTATTCAAAACGAGTTTATAATCATGTGGAATCTGTTGTATTTGTTATTCATGCGATATAATGAAGATGCATCTTTATATCAAGATTCATAAACAAACGGCTTGAATAATTTTACATTTATGTACCTCTGCACATATAGAGATTCAGATGTGAATATTTGTGCATAACAGAGAATGTTAAAGCTTTCTGTGATTCATGAACACAATATAAAGGGGCCGAAAATGGTACACGCAATAGCCTAGGGCGGCTGAAAACAATATACAAGTCACTGAAATGTCATAGTCCTCTTTTCATGCTGATTTGCTGTTCTCCAATGAGAGTAAGTTGAAGGAATTAAATCATGTCCGCTTCTCCAAGACGCAAACACGAAGAAAGGCGCGTAGCTGAAGCGTGTTTGTTTGCTGGGTTCTAATAAAATTGGATGCATTTTTGAGCCCCGCAAGGGCCAGTTGTATTCTTCAGAGGTTGTGAATGAATGATGTGAGCCCACCTTCACAAACGGAGGCAGTCGCCCTGAAGCTCGGGGGTACCGATATCAAGTTGGCCCTCCTCACACGTACAGCCAGAAGTAACAACCTGGAGTTTTTACAGAAAAAGAGTGAAAATGAGCAACAGACTCACAAGTGCTATAATGTCCCAGTGACACTGTAGGTGCCAACATGGAAGGATAAGAACAGCATCAATGTAGATGGGTACTGAATTACCACAGACCATGAAACAGCATGGACATTGTGCTAATTCAGTACTTTTCCACCTTTTATCAGTATAGATACATCACAATGATATATACATGCAAATCCTATGTGTGGTGACTCTTTCTTTGATACTTCTGTCCACATACACATTCTATTATTACTAACTTTAGCCGCATGTCATGGATTATTGTTTCCAACCAATGTAATGTGCAACACTGTTCATAGTAACTTGTTCATACTGAGTTTGATGTGCTGATTCATGATGATTATGATATATCCATTTTCTTTTCCATCATTACCCATCTACATTGATGTTGTTCTTATCATTCCATAATGACGCCAATGGCGTCACATGTGATGTGCTTTTCGCTCTTTTATGGATGTCTTTTGTCACCTGAATAAAGATTTTATGATGATGACCCGACAGCAGGGGAAAGATTTCTCAGGGATGTGCAGTTGACTCTAGGGAGACATTGCCCAGACCCGAAACTGATTTAGAAGTGGTTGGTTCGAAGAGCGCAGGTAGTCAAACCAAAGAGGGGTTAGCAAGAGATGACATGCACACGACTGTAACTATAGCCCAATGTAATACCTATCTTGCTTCAGACGCCAGCTTAATTGATAGTCTAGCAATAGGTCAACCTCATACCACCCTACATGACATACTTGATGAAGGCCTTAATGTCACCACATGGAATATAGCAGGTATTGCTGGGAAATTAAATACCCCATTTTGGAAGAGCTTTACCACGCAAGGGTATGATATAATTTGTCTACGGGAGACATGGCATAGAGAATAAATCCATGTTGAGGGCTATATATCCTATTGTGTAGATGCAGCAATTCCTGCAGCAGGAAGGGCGACAGGCGGGATTTTAACATTGGTGTCAATTATGCTGACCCAGTTTAAATTTGGGAGTTGTTCCGAGGTTGCCCGGTATGCACAGTTATTGCGTTTGGAGCATGATAAAGGCAGGGACCTGGTTATAATTAATTTTTATTATAACAGTTTCAGTGTTAATAGGGGATTGATATCCAAGACATACGGAGAGCAATAGTTGGAATCCTAGCCCAATCCAGAGATCTACCGGTCATCCTTTGGGCAAGAGATTTCAACATAGAAGCCTGTAGACATGTACAAAAGGGGATCTGTGGTCATCAAGGTGAACAGGATAGTAGAGACAGTCCCCCATACAATCATTTCCCTCATACCAACTATGGAAATGCATTGAACAATTTAGTTGCAAAATTAGATTTGGAGTTGCAGGACTGCACTAAAAATAGTGATAACAGAGCGTGTCCATCATTTAAAGGAAGGGATGCCCATTCTAATATTGACCACATTCTCGTGTCCTGTGGTTCGGCTTACTCAAATTTATGGGTAGTTGAGCAGTCTGTGAATGATCATAACAGCATTTCAATGACACTGTACGGTTGGGGGCGTAAAACCTATATCCATGGGAGACCCATTTGAGGGATTAAAGCCGAAAGAGCGAAAGGCATGAGAATAAAATGGGTCAGTATTAATCCTGATCAAGTTTTGGTGGACGTTCAACTCAAATGTAGTGCAGAACTAAGCTACTGTCTGGGTGATGAGGTGACCTCTGGTAATTTGCTTACCAATTTTTGTAAAATAAATATGGTAATTGAGGATTTACTGACTGCTAGTAGCCGGAAGATGAGGACAACCCAGGTGGTCTGGTTTGACAAAAATTGTGCCCAAGCATTAACTAAACTAAAATTGGCTCTAGATACCAAGCCAAGAGATATAGTAAAAATCAGGGAGGAGAGCCATAACTATAAGAACTCGTTGGTAAAGCGGAAAAAAGAATTACAAAACGAGGCTTGGTCTAACTTAGATATGGAGGAGGATACAAAAAATAATAAGTTATTTTGGGAGACTATTCATTGTCCTTTTTTAAAGAACGGAAACATTCCCGAAATAACCTCCCATGTAAGTTGTAGTGCCTGGATAGCTCACTTTTCTAGGATTTTTAACTCAGATGGGTTGATTTTAAATACAATTACGGAAAACAAATCGAAATGGCAGGCAAAGCAGATTTCTATCAGTTTGACTGAGGTATATAGGGACTAAGAAAGAGCAAGGGCGGTAAAGGCCCGGGACGCGATGGGGTACCAGTGGACCTCTATAAGCACGAGATGAACTTATGGGCACCCATATTGACACGCCTATTTAATGCTGTTATTGAAGAAAATTTGCCACCGACATGGGGTCAGTCGATCATTGTTCCTTTATTTAAGAAGGGTTCAAGGTCAGAGGCGTGCATATAACCGCCCCATCTCCCTTCTGGACTCGTCAATTAAGGTTCTAAGTAGAGTCCTCCTAGAGAGATTGGAAACCTGGGTCGAGGAAAACACCATTTTATCACCAGTGCAGTACAGGTTCAGAAGGGGAACGATGGAGCAGTGTGTAAATCTCAAGCTTATTATTAGTAAATACACAAGGGCAAAAGAAGGTAATTTATTTTTGTGTTTTGCTGACTTAAGTTCTGCATTTGATTTGGTTGAACATTCTCTTTTATGGACGGTTTTATTAGAAATGGGAGCACCGACAGAGATTATCCATTTCCTGGAAAGACTCTATGAAAACTTGTCTAGCAAAGTCTGATTTGTCACCGCGGGTAAATGTCGGCAAGGATGCGTTTTAGCACCCCTTTTATTTTCCTTATTTATAAATCAAATTGATCTAATTCTTAGATCAACCCCAGCGGATGCCCCTATCATTAATGGTAACCCCATCCCAATACTTTTGTACGCGGATGACGCGGTCCTCCTGTCACGCACCCAAAATGGTCTCCAATGCCTCATTAACAAATTCCAGACTTTTATAACTAGTAGGAAACTGCTAATTAATAAAGGAAAAACATACGTAATGTCATGTGGGAAGAAGACCAGACAAAATAGGACTTTCTATCTAGATGGGGAGAAATTGGAAACTGTTAAAAAGTTCTGCTACCTTGACATTACGTTTTCTGGAGATGGAAGGTGGGCCAACGAACAGGAAAGCGTGCATTTTAAAATGGTTAGGAACACTAACAGTGTTTTTAGATTTGCTGCTAAATTGGGGGGCCGCAGAATTAAGGAGATAGTGTCAATCTATAACTCAAGGTATTTGTCATCAGCCTTGTACGTGGCGGGCATATGGGGTTACCATACTCACAGTGGCAAGCTAATTCAGAACAAGGAAAACCTATTTCTGAAACGTATGCTTTGTGACCCGGCTTCAGCCTCCACTGAGATAATTCATAGGGAAGTGGGCCTAAACTACGTCAAGGATCGTATAGCCTTGCGCCCGCTGGCCTTATGGCCATCAATCTGGTTAAAAATTGAAACCAAATTTACCCAGGATGTGATAAATGATTGTCTAAAGCTTGACTATTGTTCTCGTATACCATGACTTAGACACATCCAACATTGGTACAAAAAACTCTACAAATTTGACCCTTTTCATGAGCTGGAGCAGGGTGCTTCTATATCTAAAAAAGAGATTAAAGAATCTTTTTTAAAATATAAAAGGAACGCCAGGATGACCGAATGTACGAAACAAAGCACTTTTACTCTTTATCAGGAGTATAATGTAAGCGAAGGCTTCCAACCTTATCAACATTAGTTACAAGAAGCTCCCATCGTTTTGTACTAACTCGCTTACGCCTGGGCATCGTGCACCACCTAGTGGCATTCCCTTTGATTAAGCAGCATAGCACCTCCTTATGCCCTTGTGATGGTACTTCTAAACAGAGTAGCTGTCATTTTTTGCTGTTTTGCAAATGTTATACTTCTTTTAGGAATTTGATCTAAAACCCATTTTTTTTAAACATAAGGTACGATGCACTAAGACAGCAATGCAGACAATGTTTAACCTAGAGAGCCCAGATGTATGTTTTTATGTAGCTACATATATTTTAAAATGCATATTTGCATTGAAATCGATTATTGTATGAATATGTAGTACACATAGACCTTATGCTATTGTAAGTGGGAAAGATGACAACTCTTTCTGGCCTTATTATGTGTTCTAAGATTATTAACGATGATGCACTAGCAATATTGTGAATTTTAAATCTGCGTCCGAAACCTATATGCACTTTATCTCCGCAAGGTTTGCACATGTATCGTAAGATGAAAATCGCACTTTATTATTGCCAATTTTGCACATATGTCTTTAGAAATTGCACAGTATGTCTTATCTTTATTGACCAAATTTGTACTACTGTTATTGATTGTTAGCATATTCCATTTTATTGTCTTGTAATTTTGTTGCTACATGGTTATATATATATATATACACCGAATAAAGCATATTGACTGACTGACTTCACTTAACTCTGTATCAACAGGCCCCTCAATTCCACCAGTAGGATGAGAATTACTGACTAGCTAACTGAGCTTATAAACATCAATAAAAAGCAAATTTAAAATATATTAACATTGCAATTTATGTAGTAAGAACTATCATTTCCAAAAAGTCACACTCTTTTTAAAGTATTTCCTTCAAGGTGACACAGCACTAGCACTCAGCAGCTTCAACGGCATCAAACACTTTGCCTGATGAAACAAGATCCCAAGCCTTCAGTGCATGGAGCACTCCTTCTGACAGGCATTATCATGAAGACCTGCTTGGCCAATCAGGTATCTGTGGCCAGTCATCAATGGCCTCTCCTGCCATCCCTGTGAAAACAAGATCAGGAAAATCCAGCTCAATTTTACCATACTCACCAGGGCCCATAAAACATTCACACATTGAACTAGCAGTCCTGCCTGTGATTTACTAACTAATCACCTATCAGTACTTTGAGACCTTTTAGAACTTATACCAGTAAACCATGACTTACCAATCCTTGTCACCTTTTCTATTAGTCCTAGGGATCTGAAAGGGAGTTAGACTAAACAGGCAATATTTAAACACATTTACTTTTCCTGTAATGACCACAGACTTGGGGAAAGTTTTTTTTTGTGATCAATAATTTTTATTAAGATTTTAAAAAGATAAAAACAGTTAGTTACAGTTCATAATGACACCAATATGAAGAATAAGGCAAGATCCACAAGTTCATTAGAATATGACAATAATAGCCAATAAATTGCCCCAACTCATAGCACGTAGAGCAAGAATAAAAATCAAGAAATAGAGTGGCATTATTGAATCTTAGGAACCCATGAGTGGCATCATTTTCAAGAAAGCAGAAAAAGAAAGGAGAAAAAGAAAAGAAAAGAGGACAGAAGATAGAAAAGAAGAAAGAAGAAAGAAGGAAGAAGAAGAAGAAAGAAGAGAAAAAGGAAGGATCTCACTGGATGGCGCAACAAATCAAAACACTACAGACACCAGTCAGTCAGACGTCACAAAGGGATATTGATCGACCAGCCCCCTTGAGGCCAAATCCATATGGGTATCTAAAGTTCTCCAAACATTAAAAGAAATAGTGGGAGTGAGATGAGCCCTATCCACAGAAGTGTGTGCACTTCTCAAAAAGGATACCCATGCCCACCACGTGTGGTAAGAAACGGAAGCAAAAGACTTCCACTCCATAAGAATCACCTTAACAGCCACAGTCAATAAAAGATCTAACAATTGCATATCCAAGGTATCTAACGGCAGAGGTACCTGGGAAGCCCAGGGTCCCAATAGGATCATAGGAAAAGAAAGAGGAAATTTAAGTTGAAAGATTAACATGAGATGTTTATGAATAAGATCCCAAAAGGGCCGGAGAAGTGAACAATGAAAAACATATGTGGATAGCCACCAACCTCCAAACCGCAACTCCAACATAAATCATCATCCTTTAAATGAAGAGAACAAAGCCGCTTAGGAGTCCAATGAAGAAGGTTGATGGAGAAAAATTTGGATTGAAATAAAGAAGGCGCAATTTTATTGCGCAGAGAGAATATACCTATCAATTGCCAGGTGTCCGACGACATGTGCTCCGTTATCTCTGTGCCAAAGTGACGAGACCATTTTTGCTGCGCAATAGTGCATGAGTCTGAAGATGTTGAGGACAAAAATGTATAGATGCGAGAAGCAATGTGACCAGACCTGAGCCACAAAGATGATAAAGAAACCAAAGGGGAGTTAGGAACAAGACTCACTTTGGCAAGAGCGACTTTAATTTTCAAAAAAGTGTAAAAATCTAGATTAGAAAGTGAAAATTGCCGAGCTAAAGAAGAAAAGGGTAATGGGTCGTCGTCGGAATTATAGAGATGACGTACCAATGTGATACCTTTGGCAGACCAATATTGAATGAGTAGGGGGTCAATAAGAACCATTATGCGGGGATTACGCCACAGAGACGACCACCTAGATTTATGAATCGGAGTTGCCAATCTCCGATCGACCAATTTAACAGCAGCAATGGTGTCCAATATAATAGCACTAGAAAAAAGGATAGATAATGAAGACGTGGTTAAAAATAAGGAGACCGGCAGAGGAGAAGGGAGGGCCTGTTCAATGCACATCCAAGAAGGGGTATGGCCCGGAAATGAGGAAAACCACAACGCTCCTTGAGAGGCTAAAAAAGCAAAGACTCGGGGAAAGTTTTAAAAGCTTTATATATGCAAGATTTTCTAAGTCAAAAAGAAAGAGGCCACAATACCTGGTCCGTGACCATAAATTTTACAAGCAAGAATATAATCAAAGGACATAACATTTGTAAGAAATCACAGCAACACCTTGAAACATCGGTACCTGGGAAGGGTGAGAAAGGGAAATAGCACAAGGAACTACCACATGGATTATATTTACCTAGAATTTTGCAATGACCAATCCTGGTCACGGGCTGGGGCAAAAAGACCAGATTTCTGACTAATCAGGTGCCAACGGGACAAGAGAGGTGCAGATCAGGACAGGTGACCTCCTCTAAGTGTAACGCCAGCGTTGCACCCCTCTCTCTCAGCAAGCCAATTAGTACCCCGACTGGGTAATTGATAATTATCCCCCAACACCTCGATTCTTCTGACAGAGTACTTCGCTAGCACATCTGCTCTCGATCTCCTGTAGCATGCGTTGGGTCGGTGACAGGTCAGCTACTCAGACAAGTCGGACAATTTCTCTATCTAAACCTACCTTAGTTATAACATTTTGAGGGCAATGTACCACCCCTAAATGTTGCAAATCTATGTGTTCCCCTTCAGTGATTGGTCAGAAAGACGAAGAGAGGTCATCACACCATACTAAGATGAGGTAATTTCATTATTAGTTTCAGTTGATTCCAGTTACTGCCCATAATTTATTTTCCCATGCACTTTTATTCCACCCAGCAATACTGTTCAACAAACGTGATACATTTTATATAGCTTCAGTTCCTCCTGAGGTCAGAAGGGCATTTTCTCATAGACATCGTGGGTAAGATGATTCTTGACTGTGGTTTAATGCCAATGCTTCAGCAACTTCGGAGCTAGAGTGAGCACGCGCAGCTTTGTCCAAGATGGAGTTTTATCAGTATTCAGGCCCAAGTACGAGCTATCAGCAAAGTCAAAGAGAAACATATTACAATACAAAATTATATGAATGCACTGTATACCACTTATCTCTACTCTAACCCCATTAATGTATTTTATCTTTTGCATTAATAGTTAAGCAGAACGAACAAGCTTAGTACAAGCAGCAGCATAAGCATTAGCATGTGAGGTTTGAAGCGGCCATTTCTGGCACTAGTGCGCAGAAGCGAGAAGTTCCCAACAAAAGCAGAAGTACGTCACACTACGTAGATTTGGCAAACACATGCGTAGTACAGTTCCCGAGGAGTTTTCGGCAGCCATATTAAGACACTCGGGTTACTGTTATTAAAAGCACATATGCAAGCTTCCCCAGCTTACTAAAAATGTCGCGAAATGCAAATATTAGTAAACAAAACATGTTGATTAATATATTACGTTATTTTGAGAGGGCTGAGTCCAAGCATGTTTCTGTATAAACAGCATCAATGTAGATGAGTACTGAATAAACACACAGACCAGGAAACAACATGGACTGTGTGCTCATTCAGTATTTTTCCACCTTTTATCAGTATAGATACATCACGATCATGTATACGTGCAAATCCTATGTGTGGTGACTCTCTTTCCCTTGATACATCTGTCCACACACGCATTCTATTATTGAATGTATGACGTTACAACGCATACATTTACAACACATGCCTTTACAACGCAGTTTTACATCGCAACATCCTTTGCAATGCACTCCATCACATCGCATGACACTACATCACATTTTTAGAAACTACCTTTACAACGCATTATATTACCTCGCATTATACCTTAACAACGCAAACCATTACATTGCATTTGAGGTAAGCATTGGATAGTATAGGGGTAATTACTATTCTAACTCCAGGGGGTTCAACAGTAGGGTAAGTGTTGGATAGTGTAGGGGTAAAAATTACTATTCTAACTTCAGGGGGTGCAACAGTCAGGTAAATGTTGGATAGTGTAGGGGTAAAAATTACTATTCTAACTCCAGGGGGTGCAACAGTAGGGTAAGTTTTGGATAGTGTAGGGGTACTAAACATTGTAATGGTATGCGTTGTAATGGTATGCATTGTAATGCCTGCGTTGTATTGACATGCAATGTAGTGTCATGCGGTGTAGTGTCATGCATTGTAATGTCTGCATTGTAGTGGCATGCATTGTAATGCCTGCGTTGTAGTGGCATGCGTTGTAAAAGATGTTGCGATGTAATGACTGCGTTGTAAGTGTAGTGCGATGCAATGGTTGCATTGTAAAGGATGTTTTCTTCTATTATTACTAACTTTAGCCGCATGTCATGAATTATTGTTTCCAACCAATGTAATGTGCAACACTGTTCATAGTAACTCGTTCATACTGAGTTTGATGTGCTGATTCATGATGATTATGATTTATCAATTTTCTTTTCCATCAGTACCCATCTACATTGATGTTGTTCTTATCATTCCATGATGACGCCAATGGCGTCACATGTGATGTGATTTTCGCTCTTTTATGGATGTCTTTTGTCAACTGAATAAAGATTTTATGATGATGACTTCACTTAACTCTGTATCAAGAGGCCCCTCAATTCCACCAGTAGGTTGAAAATTACTGACAAGCTAACTGAGCTTATAAACATCAATAAAACGCAAATATTCAACATATTAACATTGCAATTTATGTAGTAAGAACTATAATTTCCAAAAATTCACACTCTTTTTAAAATATTTCCTTCAAGGTGACACAGCAAGAGCACTCAGCAGCTGCAACGGCATCATACACTCTGCCTGATGAAACAAGATCCCACACCTTTAGTGCGTGGAGCACTCCTTCTGACAAGCATTATCGTGAAGACCTGCTTGGCCAATCAGGTATGTGTGGCCAATCATCAATAGCCTCTCCCACCATCCCTGTGAAAACAAGATCAAGAAAATCCAGTATACTTCTATGTCCATTAGTGACACCAGTGCCCCACAGGCCGCGTGTGGCCCCACCCCTTCCAGACAACTGTGATCACCCCTCTCTTTGCTCCTATGACAACCAGAGACTGAAGCCATAGCAGCTGCCTATGTAGTCAAGATACACTACACTTGTGGCCACCCAGTCAAGGTAACATAGCAGTTCAGGAAGAGCCCAGTTGCATTGCACTTGCACCACGCTACATGCGCAGTGCAGCTCAACAATCCGATTTGTGAAGCCACGCAACCCAGTGCAAATCGCTGCATTGCATTGCATTACTCTGCCCTGGGAAGAGGTTTAATGGGTGTTACATGGGTGTTCTCATGCAACTCCCATGGTGTTGATGCTTGCTAGATTTACCAGAACTGCTAGGCTTGGGAATGCAATAAAAACCTTCTTAGCTGAGGTGTAAAGAGGAGAAATATCTTTACTTCTCCCTGTTAGTTTCTCTTTCTATGTGCTCTGCATTCTGCAGTACAAATAGAAAGAAGACTACGCCTCTTAGGATTGTTTTTGCGTAGGAAGGCCCCTTCCTGCACAAAAACTATTCTGCATGCAATGGAGGCACCCTTGCACCATGGTGCAATGGTACCTGATTTGGCCTTGTGCAGCCAATATTGTGCCAACACTGTGGAAAGGACAGAAAGGCAATCTATTTGGATAAATACAGTGCATACCTTTCCCTTTCCTGTGATGAAGCGCAGCAAGATGATTTGCTGCGCTGCACCAAAAAGTCATAAATATGCCGCAAATTTGCAGTCTCCATAGTGAATAAAAACCTGATGGGTGCAGCTACATGGCTGGAAGATTAGTTGAAGGGCCTCCTCTTCTAGAGTATCACCTGAGTGTCCTAAATCTACATTCTAGGGTGGTACAAGATGGCTCAGAACACTGACTACTACAGTGTCTGATTTAAATGCAGATTTCAGTAGTCAAGTATCACCTACCGCCAGCTCAGTCCTAGAAACACCTGCAGCAGCCAGCTCCACGGAAAACAGGACACTGCTGCCCATGTTTCAGTGCCCTGAGAAGGAGTTGTTCATTTGGCCTGAATCAGGACAATGCAAAAGAACCTACCCCAAAGAGATGCAAAAAAAGTGATCTCCTAATGTGAGCAGCTGGACTTATCTCCTTATCCACCTAATCACCAAGCATTTCTCATCTGCTCATGGACTGTTGGAAACACTGACAGAATATCTACGTCAAAAATATCAGAGGCGGAATATCGATGTCAAGGATATCGAATTCCTATCTACATTATGGTAAGTACAAAACTAGCGAGAAAACAATATCGTCAGAAATATTGTTATTAAAAATATTGTTTTTTTTAAATGTATAAAAATGATGTAAAATAAAATAAATAATACATATAGTTAAAATATGTTAAGTAATAAATATAATGTAAAAAGAAAATTATACATATACATATACAACATAATATATATACTTAATATTATTTACAATTAATTATTATAATAACTTTTGGTTAAAAACATTTTATAGATAATGAATACATACATACATATACAATAATATAAATAAATATATAAAAACTAGATATAACTAAATAAATAAAACAGATTTAAATAAATTATACACTGCATTAACTAAAACAGTAAATATTGGATAGCCTAGGGGTAAAAATAAATATTCCCACTCCAGAGAGTGCAACAGTAGGGAAAGTGTTGGATAGCGTTGGGGTTAAAATTACTATTCCAACTCCAGAGGGTGCAACAGTAGGGAAAGTGTTGGATAGCGTAGGGGTTAAAATTACTATTCCAACTCCAGAGGGTGCAACAGTAGGGAAAGTATTGGATAGCGTAGGGGTAAAAATTACTATTCAAACTTCAGAGAGTGCAACAGTAAGGAAAGTGTTGGATAGGGGGTAAAATAAATTACTAATAATTAAAATATATTTTTTAAAATAAATAATAATTTAAATATTAAATACAAATAAATGAATTAACAATACCAAATAAATAATTACTTAAAAATAATTACCAATTAATCATTAATTAACAATTAAATTGAGGACAAATACAATTAAATATTTATTATTAAAAATTAATTACCAAATAAATATGAAATAAAACATAATTACTTTTCAATACCCAAAAACAATAATTTTTGAAAAAATATTCAGCAATTATTAATTAATTAATTATACATTATTGATAAATACAAATAAATTATAATTAATCAAAATTAATTACCAATTATTAATTAATTAACAATAAATTAATTTCCCAAACAAAATATTAATTATTATAAAAGTATTACCAATTAATAATGAATTAACTATACATTAATTATCAATACTCAACAATAAAATAAATAAGTACTTAATTACAATTAAATTACTTCCCACCCTATTGCCATATAACCGCACAACACACTTCAATAAAAAATAATACACTTAATATAATTACAAATTAATCAATTAATAACAATTAATTACCAATTAAGAAAAATTAATTACCAATTAATAATTATTTAACATAAAAATAGTTATCAATACCAATAAATAAAAATAAACAATTACTTAATTACAATTAAATTACTTCCCGCCCTATTCCCCTATAAAGCCACAACCCGTTACGGAACTAAAACGCAAAATTTATATAAAATAATTACTAATTCCTAAATAATTATAATTATATTAGTATAATTAAATTACTTCCCACCCTATTCCCCTATAATTTACCCTGCTCTGAGGATTTGGTGAAGACCAAAGGAGAGTTGCTGGATTATAGTGGAGTGTCTAAATCAATACTAAATCGTATACATTATATACATCTGCAGTTTTACTTCTGATACCATGGTTTGATTTAAGAAACATTTAAACACACCAACATTATTTGTCAATGGATCTGCTAGTAAAAGTTAACTAAAGGACAATAAGACCAGCTTAATTCTCCATTTATTTAATTTTTATTTAGAGACTAAATCTCGCAGCATGACCTTTATTTTTATTAGTTCTAATCAAAGTCGATTGAACATCAATAACCTAGAAAAGAAAAGTTTTTTAAAATTCAAAACATTTATTTATTAGCATAATAGTTTGGAAAATAAACAAAATATTATATTACCAAGGTTTCGGAATGCAGACATCAGCATAAGAACAGAATAGTTCCCAAAGAACACCTCTCTATCTCTCTTGATGTTCACCTCTCATAGGAGTCCGCACCCATTCAAAAGTTAAAGTTCAGAAACATTTCTAAGTCCTTGTGCCATAGGAAAAAGGTTTCGCAGTCCGGCAGCATGTCGGGGTGCAAAGATAAAATTGAAAAGCAAGCTTTTTTCATTCTTCCAAACGTCGTCTTTTATACCCTTTTTCACTATCTATCTAAAAGTTGTAACTTTTGGGTATTGGACTGTACATGATTGGTCAATTTGAGGGGTGGATGAGCATAACCCCATCACCTTATTGTTCAATTTCCGCAGAGTCATCGTTATAATTTAGAAAATAAGGCTTCTATTGTTCGTATAATTCCTCTTTCGCTTGTGTCCTTTAATTTGTTATTCGATGCCCAATTCCCACGTTCTCGATGCTGACATCTGAAAAAGTTGCCATTACTTCTAGTAGCCAGGCCACACTGTCCTTGACCCATTCTGCACAGGCAGAGGCTGCTCGCGCTTCTCCTCGAGTTCTGTCACACATGCGCACATCATCGCAAACTTGGAGTTGCGGTCAGCTTCCATTTTAGTTGTACCACATAGGCCGCAAATGGGAACTATTATAGAAACAAACACAAAAATAAACGTTAATATTAGAAATAAAGCCCTTCTGTTTACCTCCCCCCATTCAAAGATATCCCAATCAGTCATTACCTAGCATTTTAAGCAACACATAAGCATGGTTTACTCACCAATCTACATCATTTATGCCACAATAAGACAGACAAAAAGCACATTCATGCAATTTTCAATTAGATTATGACAAATGCGCACAGATTAAACATGACACATTACACAATTAGTAGATTATGGTTCGCAATGCAATTAATCGTGTGTTTGTGTATGTGCATTCTATTCTATACCGATGACATCCGAGCCCTGCTCGACAACGGAGAAACAGCGGCCCTCATCCTCCTGGACCTCTCCGCGGCATTCGACACTGTCTGCCACCGCACCCTAGTGCAGCGCCTCAGCAACGTAGGAATCCAGGAGAAGGCACTAGAATGGATCATCTCCTTCCTCGACGGAAGGACACAGAGAGTCCGCCTCCCCCCGTTCAGATCAGAAGCCACCGAAGTCATCTGCGGCGTTCCTCAAGGCTCCTCGCTCAGCTCCACCCTCTTCAATGTCTACATGAGCCCCCTTGCGGCCATCGCACGCCAACACAACCTCAACATCATCTCCTACGCCGACGACACCCAGCTGATCCTCTCCCTCACCAATGACCCCGGCACCGCCAGAGCCAACCTACACGAAGGGATGACAGCCGTAGCCATGTGGATGATGAACAGCCGCCTGAAACTGAACTCAGACAAGACGGAAGTTCTCATCCTGGGCTCCTCACCCTCCGCCTGGGACGACTCCTGGTGGCCCCCCGCCCTGGGCAGCGCACCCAAACCAACAGACCACGCACGCAACCTGGGCTTCATCCTGGACTCCTCCCTCTCCATGACCAGACAAGTCAACGCCATCTCCTCGTCGTGCTTCAACATCCTGCGCATGCTACGTAAGATCTTCCGGTGGATCCCCACCGAGACCAGGAAGACGGTCACCCAGGCCCTCGTCACCAGCCGACTGGACTACGGCAACTCCCTCTACGCCGGAACCACTGCCAAACTCCAGAAGAGACTCCAGCGGATCCAGAACGCCTCAGCAAGACTCATCCTCGACATCCCCCGACACAGCCACATCTCCGGACACCTGAGAGACCTGCACTGGCTTCCGGTCAACAAGAGAATCACCTTCCGTCTCCTCACCCACACACACAAAGCCTTACACAACCAAGGCCCAAGATACCTCAACAGCCGCCTCAACTTCTACAATCCCACACGCCAGCTTCGATCGACCAGCCACGCCCTCGCCGCCGTCCCCCGCATCCAAAGAGCCACCACAGGAGGAAGGTCCTTCTCCTACCTGGCCGCCAAGACTTGGAACCCCCTCCCGACCCACCTCCGCCTGACCCAAGACCACCTCGCCTTCAGGAAACAGCTCAAGACCTGGCTGTTCGAGCAGTAGCGGACCCCCCCTCCCCAAGCGCCTTGAGACCCTCCGGGTGAGTAGTGCGCTATATAAATGCTTTGATTGATTGATTGATTGATTGATTGATTCTATGTTAGTTAATTTCAAAACCACACGATTAATTCATGTTACTGTTATGGAGAAGTGACTTCACAAGGGGTATACAATAATTTTTGTTTCCAACCTTGCTCCATCAACTCCCTCCTTTAATGGTTTATCGCCAAATAACTCCCAAACTGTTGTAAATTTTCATCTCAACATGTTTCAAATTCTTTGAATTAGTATGAGTTACACTCTAGTTTCTTCTATTTTCTTTCTATCTTGATACATTTTCTCTTTTAAATCTTCTATCTCAATATCACCTTTTCTCGTTCTCTGTCTTGTTTCTCTTCAATCACTTTCTTTAACGATCTTTTGACATTCCTTCTTTTTCTAATTTGACAACTTAATCTTAAAACTAAACTCACTATTTTTATTATTGTTACTGTAATTAGTCCCTTCCCTATAATGGATCTACCTATTTCATAAAACCAATTTTTAACTACTGAAAAACTTCTACCAAGTTTCTCACGAACACCATCAACCTCCAGTGGTTCAGCTTCCTTATGCAACTCTGTAAGATTTGTAATATATTTCTCATTGTCTTGACTTTTGTCTGGAATGTAGGTACAACAGTGTTGTACCATTAAAATTTCAAAAACTCCTCCTTCTTTTGCCAAAATTATGTCTAGAGCAAGTCGATTTTGCATCACCATACTTCTCATAGCAACCATTTCAGTGTTTACCATTAAAAATCCTCCAGCTGTGTCTGTTGATAAACGATCTACTATTTTTGACAATTTTAGAATTCTGTTTGCATTAAATGATATACCCACTGCTGGTACCAGTGCTCCAAAAACATCACCTATTATTTCCATCACACTTTCTCTTCTTCTACGACTTAAAGGTTTACCTATTTCATGAATTCCGTTAGTACCTCTATCTGCATGGAAAATTTTAGGAAAGACCAAGCCTATGTAACAGGACCCGTACCAATAGTCTGGTAATTTATAAGCTTTATTCCCGCAAAGAAAATAGATACCAGGAAAAACTGGGTCATTACCACCTTTAAATCCCCAACCCCCTTTTGTGATATAAGTATCTTCAAGTTGACTCGCTCCCACAAAATAATTGTCATACACAGTGTTATCTCTCCGAATACATAATTTCCCTAATATTGGTGTATCTATACTTATAGCCACATTTACATTATGTCCCTCAATATTATCATCCTCAAACGTCCACATTGTAGATTTCGTTTGTTTCACTTTTCTTTCCTCTTGTATTGTAATCTTCTTTCCTCAACCATATTTAAAAAGACTTTTTCTTCATTTCTCATTTTACAAGTCAAATTATGTTTAAATGCATAATCATGTGTCAATTCTTGTGCTTCTAGAAAATATTCTCCAAAAACTTTGGCAGGCTTAATTTGATTAAATTCAGTTACAATCTTCAGTTTTGCAAATACATCATCAGAATCTGAATAATAATACTAACATCCCGATTCATCAATGCGAAATTGTTCTCGCAAAGGGCCAGAGAGAATCTGGCCCTTTGCGAGTGCAATTTTGGCATTTGGGATTCATCATCCCAAATGCAAAAATCGCTAATAGCGAAATCGCATATTTGCGAGGAATTGGATTTAAGGAATCTCTAATAGAGATTCCTTAAATGCAATTCATCAACCAATTTGAAATTGCGAATTTGCAATATTTGGTCGCAATTTACCACGAAGTCTGACTTCGTGGTAAATTGCGAAAAAAGAGAAAAAATCACTTTAGTGCATTTTTTCCTTTTGCATGTTACACACACACGTGTCCTTTGGACATGTGTGTGCGCAACACCTGTTTAAATTTGCATTCAAGGGGTGCTACAGGGTGTCCTTTGGACACCCTTGAAATCGCTATCTTATTTGCGATTAGCAAATTGCTAATCGCAAATAAGGAATACTCCCCATTCATTCCTATGGGCTTTTAGGCCCATAGAAATGAATGGGGAGTTATTCCTTATTTGCGATTAACAATTTGCTAATCGCAAATAAGGAATGTGTAGGAATCGCGTTTTATTTTGCGATTCCTACATGAATCCCGTTTAGCGAGTCTGTAATAGCGATTCCTTATGAATCGCTATAAAAGACTCGCAAAACGGGTCTTTGATGAATCTGGCTGTAACTTCCCTGTTCTATAGAATGAACTTGTTAATACACTACATGTTACTCCATAAGTTAATGGAAGGTGGTGATAAGTAACACCCTCTGACACAAATGCTGGCAACTTCACACAGACATAGCAGTGACTGGCATCCATGGTCCTCACATGCTCAGATAGTAGTAATCTTGAAAACGTGTTTCGTGAGAAGTCACTTATTGAGTTATCTTGATGAATTTCAGGCCTATGCACATGCAATTTTTCATTTTTCAAATCATTATTCTTTTCTTTCATATTATCATTTGCTTTCAATTTTTCAAAGTCTGGTCTAAACGGAATAATAATAGCTATTCTATACAGATTTTCTAAACATAGAACACTTTGATTGGGTTACTTCATTAGTAGCCCTTTTTTTCTTTTACCCAGCGTTTTTCACAATCTTTTCACCTTTAAATTGCCTCTCTTTTACCTTTGTTTTACACTTACAATGTTCTTTTCCATCAGGATTTCAAAAGTTGTTTTCATATATGTTTTTCTTTCCCACAGTTTCCCAAAATTTTTCAAATATCTCTTTTCTTTCTTTGAGTCACAGTTTACTCACTTTCTTTTAACCTTGGCAACTCAAGATTTCTTGGCTGCTATTTACTTCACTTATTGGAGGCAATAACATATAGGTCCACTCAGGTGACTTGTATTATTGTTTTGGTCTCCTCAATCTTTTTGGCCTTTGCACAATTTCTATTTTCTTTCCCAATAACTCCTTTTGAGAGTTATTTCATTTACTTGATCTTCTGGTACTTTAGCTTTATTAACCAGTTTAAATTTCAGTCCATCAGTTCCTTTAGGCCTATTATCTCCTTTTCAAACTCTTTTTATTTCAGGTTCAACAGTGTTTTGTTCCACTCTCCAAGCTCTTTTTCTTGAACTTCTCCTTAATTAAGTTTCATCATCACTGTCATCAGTCTTAGTTTCAGATCTCTCTTCAGTTTTATCTATGGTGAATTTTATAAGGTCTGATTCTTTTTCTGAACTTGTTCTTTCTTTGGTCAGTTATTTCACTCTGTTAGGAACTTCTCCATAGCTGGTACTTGGAAGCTCATCCTCATCGTGAGTTATTTCCTTTTCACCAGTTTCAAGATTTTGGTTCCTGCTTTCAGAGCTTTCAGGCTGTCCTTCAGTATTCTATTGACCACCAGTTTTATTTTCACTTAACTCAGTGTCCTTACTGGTATCAGTTTCTACCAAATGTCGACTTACAGGTCGATCTTCAAAATGTGGTATTTCAACAGTTTCACTTTCTCCTTCAGATGCAGAACTAGTATCTGATATCTCCAGATGTCGACAAATAGGCCGAGTTCAATATCTGGATCTTTTTCTGGTTCACCTTCAGAGTCTGAATCAGTTGTGCTTTCACGCTCGTCTTGTGTATTTTCAGGCTCTGGGACACGAATATTATGGCTGGCGTGTACCCACCTTTTTATACCAGCACGTTTAACTGCAGTCGTGCTAACCAGAATAACTTGTCTGGGCTTTTGCCAGCGAGGCACTAAACAGTTTCTAGTGTAGATGGATTCACATTCACACATCGTGAAATAGTTGCATTATCTGCACCTAGGATTGTTTTCTCATATTTTGTCATTCTGTTATTAGTGAGGTACTGTGTTTTTGTCCTAGTGAGGAGAATCTCCACCGAATGAGGTACATATACTCTCAAAGGAAATCCCATCACTTTGTTCCAGACTCACACTTGTGGCAGCTACTGCTTTGAAACATCCTTGCAATGCCCTTGCAACTGGATCTAGAACAGCTGAGAAATATGCAATTGGCTTTCTCAGTTTTCCATGTCTTTGAATCAGAACTGATAATGCACACCCTTTTCTCTCACTGCAATACAGTTCAGACTCTTTTTCATGGTCAAGCATTCCTAATGCGGGTGCTCACAGAGACTGGTTTTTAGTTGCTCAAAAGCTTCCATTTCAGCTTTATTCAGTACTATGGGATCTTTTACATCTGCTTTTGTCAACCTCTGTAAAGGCTTGGCTATTAGTGAGAACCTACTAATCCATTGTCGACAGTATCCTACGATTCCAAGAAACATTCTTACTTGTCTCTGTGTTTTTTGAGGTTGCATTCCTTGTATCATTTGAATTTTTCTATGGTGACTTGTCTAATTTCTTGAGCAATCTTGTGACCTAAATATTGTACCTCTTTCTGACAGAACTGTAATTTTGATGGAGACACCTTATGTCCTTCTTCTGCCAAATGATTTAGCAATGCAACTGTGTCTGAAACACATGCATCTTTTGTTTTGGATGCCACTAACAGGTCATCAATGTACTGAACAAGAATTGAGTCTCCAGGCATGCTTAAACTCTCTAATGATTTCTTTAGCAATTGATTAAAGATAGATGGACTTTCAGTATACCCCTGAGGAATTCAGCACCATGCCAAAATACGGTCCCCAAACCGGAACGCAAATATTGGCTGGCTGTCAGGATGTAATGGAACAGTAAAGAACGCATTACATAAGTCAATGACTGTACACCATTCTGCATCATGTGGAATCTGATATAGAATTACTGCTGGATTTGGCACAATTGGACAGCATGGAACAACTATTTTATTATCCTTTCTCAAATCCTGCACTATTCTAAACGTTCCATTAGGCTTTTCAGTCCCATTATAGGTGAATTACAAGGACTACTTTCTATTTCTCTCAAAATTCCTTGTTCAATCATTTTATTTATCACTGGGGTTATTCCTTCAATTATTTCAGCTGCTATTTTGTACCGAGGGATGTTTGGGTAACTTACTCCTTCGTTTACAGAAACTTTCACAGTATCCACATTTTTCATTAATCCAATGTCCTCTCCTGTGAAATCCCACACTTGTTCTTTGACTACTTCTTTCAATTCATCAGGTATCTTTTCTCAATCAAACACCTGAAACATACTATTCTTCTCTGATTCTATCAGTGACAAGGTCATTGTCTACAAGCTAATTTCATCTGGAGTTTGAAGCTCAATGCCATCTGGTGAACAATAAATGGCACAGTTCATTTTGCACAGAATGTCCCTACCAAAAAGGATAACAGGACTAACGTCACACACCACAAATCAGTGCATGTTTTTGAAATTACCAATTTCTACTTCAACTGGTTTTGTTAGGGATGTTTTGATCTGTCTATTTGTTACACCTACAACTTGGATATGTTCTCCAGAGAGAGGTAGATTCTGAACTTCCACTGATCTAACAGTAGAGCGGGTAGCACCTGTGTCCACTAGGAAAGACACATTTACATCATTCATCTTTCCATTCACAAAAGGACCAGATTGATCTACCTCTATAGTAGCGCCAAGTACGTACTCTTTCCCTCTCTCAGGCACCATCAGAAACTGTCATCTGACTCACTCCTGTCTAACTTCAACCAATACTGCGGACTCACACTCTTGGATTTCTTATTACCTGTTCTCCTCCACAGAATCCTGTCGCTGCACTGTATTTCTATAGATTTACACTGTGTGAAAGTGGAGGTTGTGGCACCTGACTTTGCTTCCTGCTGATGTGGCGATGGCTGTTGAATTACCTCATTCTGCACCTGCGGATTCAATGATGTATTTTCAGGGTTAACCTTTGGTGGATACTTACACTCTTTCCTCCAATGCCCTATCCTGCCGCAATTATGACATGTATATTTTTTCTTTAGCTCATCCAAATTTCCCGTTAATTTTGTTTTACTGATATTTCCCTTCATTCTGCTCTGATTCCCTTCTGTACTTTTATTTTCTAATTGAGCTACTTGATGTTCAGCAACTTTTACTTGTGCCCACATCGCTTTTTCTTTAAGCTTCCTTTGTTTCACCTCAGTTTCATCACTACAGTATTTTGCATGTCTCAAGACTTCATCGACGGAACAGGATTGCCATCCCATCAGATTATGCTGATCATGTCCCCTATTTCTGGTCTTAATCCAAACACAAAGCAGTATACAAAATGACTCATATCTTTTTCATTCAACTCCTCATATCCCCTGTACTGTTTAAACCTTAATAACAGTCTCTCATAAAATGCATGCACAGATTATTTTGGTTCTTGCAATGTTCTGTCAATCTTTACCCAACCTGTCTCTTTTGGTGGGATTTTATTCTTCAGGATTACTATCACTTGTTCATATTTTCGCATTACTTCAGGTCCAGGAGCAGCTGTTTCTCGTGGATATTCAGTTTTAGGCCAGTCTATGGTAATTTTACATTCAGACCATAGATCTGCTGCTACTATGTCGAAACAATCCATCTAAATCTTCCCATATTACCTTTGAAACTTTCACAAATCGATCCACCTGTCGATACTACTCTACTGGGTTTTCCCTTAATAAGGGGAAATCATTTGTAAATGATAATATATCCTGTCTGGACCAAGTAACATGTACATATCCTCCTCCTGGCATTTCTCTCATAGGGAATTCATTTACTACGGGTTCCTTTTCTCTTACTGGGAATGCTAATGTTGATTTATCATTACTTTCTACTCTTTTCTTTGCCCATATCACCTTCCACTTGTCAATGTCTCCCCATTTTCTCAGCAATACAATCAATTCTTTTTATTTTAGTTATTCTTCCTAACGCTTTATACTTTGTAAAATCTATATCCATTTCATTTGCTAACCCTTCAAATCGGTCATGCATATTTTTGGTTTTCCAAGTAATACTTTAACACATAAACATTAATTCATCATCTTGGTATGTTTTCAATCTATCTATTTCAATTGTTTCAATTATTAATTCTCCCATGTCGATTTTTAGTCTAGCCATATCTAACACTTTTGGTTTGTTTTCTTTACCTTCAAAGTTTTAATCCAATCACTTAATTCCACATCTAACACTTTTAGTTTGTTTTCTTTACCTTCAAAGTTTTAATCCAATCACTTAATTCCTGTCCTGATGGTCCTACTGGGATTTGTGACAAATCAATTTCCTCTATACTTTTCTCAGAAGTCACAGAATCAGATTCAGCACCAGTTGGAAAATTATACGGAAGACTTTAATTGAAAGTTAGATGAGGCGGTGTCATATGACTATTACTCCTAACTTCTGACAAATCTTGAAACTTTTCCTCTCCCTTTTTACAAACTCTGATTCAAAGGAATTGTTAAAGATGGTTCTTTTATTTTCTGATTTTCAAACACTGGAATTACAGGACCTATTGTTATCAGGACAGTTGCAGCTTCTATATTTTTAGTGAGTTCTTGTATCTTTTCAGTTAATTCATTTGTTGAACGTATATATTCAGAAGTACTTGGTTGTTCTTCAATTTGCCTCTCTACTCTAACCACATTTTTTCTTGTTATATCATTTTGCTTAGGTGTACCAGTAAGTCTGGTTTCTATTAATGGGGCATTAGAATCATATCTCATTTCTACTCTTTCTGGAAGATCTCTGAAATGTGAAAATCGCCTTGAGGTTTCTGCAAACCTATCCTCCATTGGTGGAGCATTTGGGGTTGTACTTATAGAACTTGGTTGATATGGTGGTGGTCTTCTATTTAATATCCCCTCCAGCACTGTATCCTCTGATTCACAATCCTCATAACCTTTCCTTTCTGTCTCCAAATTATTTCTCTTTTCCATACATTTTCGTCCTACCCCTTCATCAACCATTCTAACCAGATACATCCCATCACACATATTAGCATTTCTCTATCTTCGCATTCTATTCTCATGAGTTTCTCTCCAAAATCCATGAAATCTATTCTTTGGTCCTATGTAATCCTCAAACCTTTCTCGCTCCAAATCATACATCTCATCTTGCCAATGCTTCAAATTGAGTCAGTCTAGGTCTTGGTTCAAGCTTCATCATTTTGTCTCTCAAATTTCTTAGTACTGCAAGACTGAAAGATCCTATTTCTGGAAAAGCTAATGCACCATCATTTTTGGTATATCATGCCCAATCTCTAACCATATACATGTATGGTAGACATATTTTGTCATCATGTATGATGCAGGCAATTTAGGCGGAGGAAGCAATTTTCCCTCTCTTGTCTCAATTATCTTATCCTTTTTAAACACATTTTTCAGTTTTTGAAACCATGAAGGTTTTTCTTTCTCCGCTCTAAAACTCAGTTTTTCTGTAAATATACTGACTTTCAAAACGATCGCTCACTCTTCCGAAAACTGCTTCGTAACACCAGCCTAGCACAGCGCGGTTCACACTAACACACCAATTAGAACAAGGTACGTTTCGTTTGTGCTCAACCAATTATTTCGCTGCTTTAACTGATGCACCAATCAGCCCTTACTCTGTCTTGGTCACGCAGACCAATCCCAGTGCGACACTTTTGACGTCAGCCCTGTTCCGGCTTCTGCAGCTTCGACTGATCCCTCCTTTACAAAATTCATTGGCACACTGTATTTACACTTTTATACAGCTAAAATCAGTTAGTAACCACATAAAAAAACTCCATTCATCTGTTTCGCCAAAACCAAAAGTGATAGTTTCCTCAATCACACAAGTATTCTGTATTTCCAGTAGACAGCGCTTACCTATTCTCTACCATAGAATTTTACTTTCGCCGATAAAGTAGCACTCCCCTCTACCTTACCCTTCTCTCAAGCTTAGGTTAAACTCTATTACTCTTTCAGGGTTAAGTTTTAAGACAGAATACACAATGATCCCTATACTCAAGCCCAAGATGTTACAGGTTGCCTTCGCTATACATTCACCACTTTTACACGTAAAGGTCCCTAAACTTGTAACATACGACGATGTCACCACTTTGAAACAGACTATGTGATGTGCGACTTCACTTGCCACACTTCCTCTGCCTGCAGACAGAGTGACCAGCTTCCCACGCTTTCCGGAAGCCTTTCCAGACTACATATAACGCAATACGAACTCAACAGATTTTAGACATAAATCCTGTACATCAAAATTCCATATACTTTATCCTACACATTATATATCCTAGTTAACCTATAGCAACCTATGCTCTGCTACCACGTAATTAACTGATGCAGCGCGGCTCCAGAAATTCTCTGTAAAACCATCACCCTATCCCAGAGAGCTATTCATACATTACTCATCAGTGGGGCTCATAACACTGTGAGTCACTCATACACACATTTACCCTGCTCCGAGGATTCGGTGAAGACCAAAGGAGAGCTGCTGGATTATAGCGGAGTGTCTAAATCAATACTAAATTTTACACATTATATACATCTGCAGTTTTACTTCTGATACCACGGTTTGATTTAAGAAACATTTAAACACACCACCATTATTTGTCAATGGATCTGCTAATAAAAGTTAACTAAAGGACCAGCCTAATTCTCCATTTATTAGATTTTTATTTAGAGACTAAGGGGCACATTAGGATGGCGGGCGGTCCCGTCGTGCAAAGGGAACGCCCGCCATAAGGGCGGGGGTCCCGTGCCTGCCATTAGGATGCGCCGACCACAGTGGCGGGCACATCATGCATTTCTAACATTGTGGCGGGCGGTGCACTCAGCACCACCCGCAACAATGATAGGGAGGCATGTTGTGCACTTCCATGCGCAACATGGCAGGCACCTTGCGGTGCCTGCCATGTTGTGCATGGAACTTCAGGGGGGTACCATAGGTACACCCCATGTGTACCCTCCACCCCCCCGGAGTCCTTGGGGGCCCACAACGGGCTCCCCAAGCAGACTCTGCATGCCTTTCTGTGGCGGCAAAACCACATTGTAATATGGCTGGTGGTGTCTGAAAGACACTGCCACCATATTGCAGCCTTTTCCACCCCGGTCGGAAAGACCGTCCGCCACGGACCCCCCAGTCAGTCTAATATGGCGGGGGGTCATTTGTGCACGGATGGTGGGCGGATTGCCCCCGCCAGGCTGGCGGTGACCACTGCCTGCCCGGCGGGTAAAATCCGCCCGCCATCCTAATGGGGCCCTGAATCTCCTAGCATGACCTTTATTTTATTAATTCTAATTAAAGTCGATTAAACATCAATAACCTAGGAAAGAAACGTTTTTTTAATCAAAACATTCATTTATTAGCATAATAGTTTAGAAAATAAACAAAATATTATATTACCAAGGTTTCTGAATGCAGACAACAGCATAAGAACAGAGTAGTTCCCAAAGAACACCTCTCTATCGCTCTCGACGTTCACCTCTCATAGGACTCCGCACCCATTCAAAAGTTAAAGTTCAGAAAAATGTCTAAGTCCTTGTGCCATAGGAAAAAGGTTTAGCAGTCGGGCAGCATGTTGGGGTGCAAAGATAAAATCGAAAATACCCTTTTTCACTAGCTTATCTTTCTGAAAGTTGTAACTTTGGAGTATTAGACTGTCCATGATTGATCAATTTTAGGGGTGGATGAGCATAACCTCATCACCTTATTGTTCAATTTCTGCAGAGTCATTGTTATAATTTAGAAAATAAGGTTTCTATTTTTCTTATCATTCCTCTTCCACTTGTGTCCTTTAATTTGTTATTCGATGCCCAATTCCCACGTTCTCAATGCTGACATTTTAAAAAGTTGGCATTCATTCTAGTAGCCAGGCCACACTGTCGCGCTTCTCCTCGAGTACTGTCACACATGCGCACATCATCGCAAACTCAGAGTCACGGTCAGCTTCCATTTTAGTTTTGCTACATAGGCCGCAAATGGGAACTATTATAGAAACAAACACAAATAAACGTTAATTTTAGAAATAAAGCCCTTCTGTTTACCTCCCCCCATTCTAAGATATCCCAATTAGTCATTACCTAGCATTTTAAGCAACACATAAGCATGGTTTACTCACCAATCTCCATCATTTATGCCACAATAAAACAGACAGAAAAGCACATTCATGCAATGTTCAATTAGATTATGACAAATGCGCACAGATTAAACATGACACATTAAACAATTAGTAGATTGTAGTTCGTAATACATGCAATTTAGTATCTGTGTATGTGCATTTTATTCTAAATTGGTTAATTTCAAAACCACACGATTAATTCATGTTACTGTTATGGAGAAGTGACTTCACAAGGGGTATACAAAATGTGTGTTTCCAACCTTGCTCCATCAAGGGCAATCCCCAAGCAGGGATCCACCCACTAGACACCGGGGAAGGGAGTGCGGCCTATTGGGCAAGGGTATTTGCTCCTCATTAAACATTTGGCTATTTTCAGTCTTTCTCCCCACCCCCTGGCGGGGAGCAGAAGGCACAATAGGCACCAGGGATTCTTTTTTATTTAAATCTTAGGTGTGGGGGCTGCCCTAAATGGGTATTATATGCTCCCACCCTTCCCAATAATTTGTGCAGTCTTTCTGTCCCCCTGGGGTGAGGATGAGGGACTAGCCACTGGTGTATCCCCTGGGGAAGGGGGACAGAAAGCCCACTAGGCATCAGGGATAATTGCTTTTTTATTTTACAAAAGAGGTGTAGAGGCTGCCCACAATGTGCATGCCAATTCCCCCACCCCCAAACACAAAAGGGACAGTCCTTCTGTCCCCCCAGGGAGACCGATGGGGGTTATTACCTCTGATCTGCCGGGGTAGGGGTGCAGAAAGCCCACTAGACACCAGAGATTTTTTGTTTTCGATATGGAAGAGTGGGGGGCTGCCTAAAATGGGCATGCCAATGCCCCCACCCTCCAATCAAAAAAAGGACAGCTTTTCTGCCCACCCAGGAGGACAGATGGGGGGGGGGGGTTATTACCCCCGATCTGCCCCAGGGGGCTGACAGCCCACTAGACACCAGGAATGTTTTTATTTTCCTAAAAGAAGAGGGATGCCCATAATGGGTGTTGCCAATACCCACACCCCGCAAAAAGGTAACTTCTGTCTTTTTGACGCCTCAGGGGGGAAGATGGGGTACTAGCTGTGAATTTGCCGCTGTGGGAGGGGGGCAGAAAGCCCTCTAGGCACCAGAGATTTTTTGTTTTAGATATGGAAGAGTGGGGGGCTGCCTAAAATGGGCATGCCAATGCCCCCACCCTCCAATCAAAAAAAGGACAGCTTTTCTGCCCACCCAGGAGGACAGATGGGGGGGGGGGGTTATTACCCCCGATCTGCCCCCAGGGGGCTGACAGCCCACTAGACACCAGGAATGTTTTTATTTTCCTAAAAGAAGAGGGATGCCCATAATGGGTGTTGCCAATACCCACACCCCGCAAAAAGGTAACTTCTGTCTTTTTGACGCCTCAGGGGGGAAGATGGGGGCAATAGTCTCCAATCACTAGGCACCAGAGATATGGTTATTGGCATGTCAATGAGCAACCCATTAGGAAAGGGTTACTCCCCTTTATTTTGTGAACACATTTTGGCTGCTTCTGACTGCCTTGGGGACAGATCAGTGATATTTGTAGGCACATTTGGTCTCAAGGGGGCAGAACACCAGTAGACACTTGCACATGTTTCAGTGTGTGTGTGAGCTGGAGTTCAGCTGACTGTCTGTGTTTATTGGTGTTTGGCTGACTGTCTGAAGCTGCATTTTGCTGGCGATGTTTGTTGGCTTGTGCTTAGCTAGCAGTGTGTATGAACTAGCGTTTGGCTGGCAGTGTACATGGAATGTTGCTTGGCTAGCGGTCTGCTTGAATGGCACATGTCTGGCAGTGTGCGTGGACTGTCACTTGCTGGCGGTGTGCATGGACTGTCGCTTGGCTGGCGATGTGCTTGGATGGTGCTTGGCTGTTGGTATGCACGGATGGAGCTTGGCTGTCGGTGTGGCTCGCATGGATCCTCCACTGTTTTATTACCCAGAATCCCCTGCAAACCTCAAATTTAGCTAGCAATTCACTCTTTCCTCACATTTCGGTGTGGAAAATTGTCAGAGCACTGGGTCGGCACAAATTTCTCACCACCCAGCATTTCCCTCAGTGTCCTGAAAATAATTTTACCTCACTTGTGTGGGTGCCCAAAGCAGTGAACCTAAAGACTTATAAAATGAAAAGCTGAGGGGGAACCAAAGTGGGTACAGAAGGGCGGTTTTTCTTCATACCTTTTTAGACTGACACTACTTTGGGCACCCACACAAGTGAGGTATAATTTTTATTGGAAGACTGAGGGGAATGCTGGGTGGTGATACATTTATGTGGCGCAGTGATCTCACAACCTTCCCACACAGAAATGTGAGGAAAATGTGCCTTTTTAGCTAAAGTTGAGGTTTGCAGGGTAAGAAAATGTTAGTGGATCAACACAAACCACACATCCCTGGCCTCTCCTGGGTGTCTAAGTTTCAGAAATGTCTGTGTTTGGTTGGTTTTCCCTAGATAGCCACTGAGCCTTGGACCAAAAACGCAAGTGCCCCCTATCCATGACAAAACAACCTGTTTTTGCAAGGGGGACACCTGCGATTTTGGTCCCGGGCTCCGCGGCCTTCTATGGAAACCTACCAGACCCAGACAATTCTGAAAAGTAGACATCCGGAGGAGTCCAGGGAGGTGTGACTTGCATGGATCCCCCACATTATTTTACCCAGAATCCCCTGCAAAACTCAATTTAGCAAATAAAAATCACGTTTTCTTAACAGTCGTGTGTGAGAAGGTTGTAGAATCACTGGGCCTGCACAAATATCCTACCACCCAGCATTCCCAGAGATCTCCTGATGCTTCCTCTCTTGTGCAGGTGGACCAAGTGCCCGCGACAGGGAAGGGCCCAAAACATATTGCAGAACATCAAAATTTTCGATCACACAGCGACCTGGCTTTGCAAGGGGGTCATCTGCATTTTTAGTCCGGGGCTTAGAGGCCATCTAGGTTAACCTACCAAATCAAAACATTTCTGAAAATAAGACATGGGAAGGAGTCCAGGGAGGTATGGTTTGCATGGATTCATCTGCAAACCTCAAATTTAGCTAAAGAAATCACATTTTCCTCACGTTTCTGTGTGGGATCGTTGTGGAATCCACAGTGCAACACAAATTTCCTACCACCCATTATTCCCCAGGTCTCTCAATAAAAATTGTACCTCACTTTTGTGGGTTGGCCAGGTACCGGTGACCGGGTAGGGTCCAAAACATATTGTAGAGACATAGGAATTATCTATCACGAAACTGCAAGTGGGTAAAGTGTTGTGGGGGCCAAAGCGCGAATTACCTCAAATAGTCAAAAAAGGGCGTGGCGCAGGAGGGGGATGGCCTAGCAGCAAAAGGGTTAAAGTAATCTTCTGGGAAAATTTATGACATCCTTTTTGTGGAAGCCACTTGGCTCCCGCTCTTTATCCAAACATCCCCACAGGGTGAGGATGTAATACTTCCTTCGTTTTCTGCTCTTGTCCCTGATGAGGTCAAACAAGCTTATGCAGGAGAATGGGCTCTTGCACAAACTCCGGCTTTATACCGCAAACATGTAAGCTGGGATAAGGACTTTCCTTGTCACATAATACCCATACTGTCCAGATCACAATTACAACCACAATGCCCCATTAAATGAGATGCTACAGTAACAGTTAGAGAAATATTCTTCCAAATAGAATGTCAAGGTATAATTGAACCCTGTACCTCTGAGGTGAATATTCCTCTTTTTCCTGTTTTGAAACCAGACCATTCATATAGTATAGTCTTAGACTACAGACATGTAAACAGTCATACACACACATTTGTAATACAAAATACACAAAGTACTGCATAAATTAACAATATATTCCATAAAAAATACAAAACAACCATGGATATTTTCAATGTTTTTTCTGCCAGAATATAGCGCCTGAAAGCAGGGATTGGTCAGCCTTTTTGGCACCTGGTTTTCAGCGTTGCTTCACAAAACTCCCTATGGGTTATAAGAACAGTCTAGGATTGTTTACTTCCTGCATAGTGTCAATTCTAGATGAAATTGACCCTGACGTGTTGTCTTATGTAGATGATATCTACCTGACGAATGATGATTGCAACCCATATTTGACCCAAGTGGATGCACAATTTTAGGATTCACTGCATATGACTATCAGTTCAATTTAAGAAATCTCATATTGCATTTCTAAATGTCCTTTTCTTAGGATATGAACTTACACATGAGGTTAAGTGTCTTGCCCCTCACTTTTTGGAGAAGTATGCACAATTGCAACCTCCAAATACATTAGAAAAATTGCAATCCTAATTTGGATTCCTTCATTTTGGCAGAACATACATTCCTAATTATGCCCAATGCACTAAATTGCTATATGAATTATTGCTTCCTGATGTTTCCAATACAGTTTGTCATCAGAACACACAGATACACTGAGATCTTTACAATCTACCTTGCTTGCCACAGTTCACTTACATGCATGTGTAAATACCACTAACCTAGTCATCGTGTTTCACTGTGTGCCATTGGATTCATCTATATCAAGTTTAGAGAAGGTGAGACGGCGCGGACGGCATATAAATCACATTTATATTCCATTGCAATTGCAGAAAAGTGTTTAGCCTCCACTGAAAAAATACTGACTGCAATGCAGATGGCTATTTTTAACCCCTTCGATGCTGATGACGGAACCATTCCGCCATCAGTCACGGTTGAGCTGTGCTGATGACGGAATGGTTCCGTCATGACCACACCCTGTTCTGGGAAGTCCAGCACCGGGGGGAATCGGGGCAGCAAGCAAGGTGTTAAAGAGTGGCCACTTGCACAAGTGAAACATATTATTGTTGTTACTCCCGTGCAAGCCTTAGAGGTTGCCACAAAAGCCAGCGTTCCAAACACTAAAGCCTTCCATCCTAGAAGGATACAGTGGGCAACATCATTAACAGATGTAGACTTCGTCTTTGACTTGTCTTGACATGTTTATCCCATGCTACGCTCCGTCTTACCTCTTGAACAGCATAAACATATTGTTTACGCTGATGGTTCAGCCCCGGCTGTTATAGGCTATAAACAGCGATATTCAGCTGTGCGCAGCACCATTGTTGGTGGAATGTTGGACGGCAAATTCCACCCATAAACAAATCACACCCAGTCCTTAGGGAACTGGACTACCCCGTTGGCTAAACTCCAAACGTTGCTTCTTGCCCTCGAAAATAGAGACCCTAAATTCCCCACACTTTTTGTGTGTGTTTTGTATTAATGTGTACAGTTCTTTAATGATAATTTATATTATTGGTGTCAAAATGGATCCCAAGATTCTACAGGCATCACAATCAAGCATAAAACACTTTGGGTTAAAGTGGGGGACCTCAAAGATCGGTTGCCACAGGCTCATGTTGCACATTCATTGAGCCATCAGCATGTTGTAGGGAATTATTTAGCTGATGAAGCAGCCAAATCTGTAGTTGTGACTGCCACTGTTGCAGCACTTAGGTGTTCTAAAATGAATCTGATATTTTAGCTGGATATTCTTCCCAATATACATACTACTTAAGTGAATAAAACATTTCTTTTGTAACTATTCCAGGACTTGGTGATTGACTCCCTACCAATATCGCAGATTACCTTTAGTGATAGCTGCACACAAAGGTGTTGCTTCTGCACATGCAGGTGTCATAGCCACAATTTTGCTGCTACAGCAACATTAGTGACATGGTTTATATCAACAGGTCCAAAATATTTCACTTGTTGGGAATTTTTAAAAAAAATTAAAGCCTCCACCTTGGTGTCTCCCCTGCATATACACCTGCTAATTTCTAACAAACATTTGAGCTGCATTATTTGGATTACGGTGGGCCTCTTATTTCGGAAACAACCTTTCAATGTATCCTAGTTGCAGGTGATTCTTGCTACAGGTCCCTTTGGCCACAGCATTCGGCTAACACTTGCACTGTTAATAAAGACATGCAAGTTTTTATCAAGACACGTGCATGTAGTTCAGTCCACTCAGACCAGGGCCCGGCTTTCGCTTCTAAAGCGCAACGGGATTCAATGGCATCGCTGGGTGTACAGTTGCATTAATGGTCTCCATATAGGCTAGAGGACAATTCTGTTGTGGAGAGGATGAACCGTGACTTAATATTTGAAAAAACAATCCCAGGCATAAACTGAGGAAAGTACACAATAGATTAAACAAACAGACTAGTTCAGTTAGAAAACATATTTATAGTTTAATTTGATAAAAAAGGGGATAAAAATTAAACACATTGATCACAATTGATAAAAAGACTGATACATATGTATTCACAAATTAGATAAAAGGAAGGTTAAGTGGTCTCCAGTCAACGCGTTTCGACATATACAATATGTCTTCATCAGGACATTAACCATGAAAAAACTCTGTAAGACATAATTATTACATAAAATTATTATAGATGTAAAGTTACTATCACATGATTACTACTGAACTAGATTGACGTTTGTTTGCAGATTCTATTGGTACATAGTACATTCTTCATTCCAAATTTATGGTAAACCGCTCTAAGAAGACAACAGATTTGACAAGCTACCTATATTTACAAATGGCTGTTGGAAAGATACAAACACAAAAATTGATTTGGCATACAATACACTCTGATTGATCAATTTAGTTTAAACAGGATAGGGTTGTAATATATGTTCAAAAGCTACATAGGAAGACACCTTGGGTGCAGGATGATGTACATTTGCTTAAATTGTCTAGATATCGTTTTGGACAAGTTGCAAAACAAAAGAAAGTTATACTTGTTGGATAATTTCTGTTTAAGGTGTTTCGCATTATGAACATTTACCTGTTTTCATTTCAACTTTAATTAGTATAACTGTTTTTAAAGGAGCATAAGCACATATTCACTCTCTGTCAATATATAAGTACAATATACAGGTAAAATACAAAAATAGATGATGGCATCTTTACTATAATGTGTACAGATGTCTATCACTAAACTATTTGTACAGCCAGTAGCAATAATCTACTAGAAGGAGGGGAGCGAAAAGATAAAAGAAAAGATAAGAAAAAGTAAAGTAGATAAGTGGTGTACAGTTATTATTATTATTTATATTATACCTGTCTAGCTAAATTAAAGTAACGCTCTTTTATTTAAAGAGATGGCCCATTAGCCGTACTGAAAATTATTGCATTCTTACCTATTGTACTTCAATATTAGGGGACAAGTGTTGAATCTGTTCTTTAGTATGTTCAACTTGTTGGAACAAGGTCAATAAATCCTAAAGAAAAAGATATGGTCACTCTAATGCGTAATTTAATAAAAATAGATGTCTTGGGTCAGTGGAAAGGTTTGTGTTGGCCTTTTCTTATTATTATTCCATCATTCTTACCCTAAAATTAGAGAATTATTGATCCCACACTCTCGATTCCGGACTTTAAAATTGGAGGCACAGTAGTTACTTAAAGGGCTGTTTGGGCTACCTATCAAGACAAAAAGTAGTGCACAATTTAGATTCGGATATAAATCACGAATACTCTGGTAATTATCAGAGTATGGCTACCGTAGCTTACCGTGTGAGAAAGAGGAGGTCACCTCTGGGGAGTGACAGTAGTTGTTGGTAGCAGCTATATATGAAGGCAATAGTTACGGTAGTATGATTGGGCAGCTGCAGAGCTCCTAACTGAAAGAACAGTTGTATTTAAATTACGCTTTTAGGAACTTGGTGTATACATGATATTGAGGCTGGTGCTTCACAAATCGGTAACTTTAACATACCTTTCTAAATGTGATGTGGTAGCTTTCGCTTCTAAAGCGCAACGGGATTCAATGGCATCGCTGGGTGTACAGTTGCATTAATGGTCTCCATATAGGCTAGAGGACAATTCTGTTGTGGAGAGGATGAACCGTGACTTAAAGCAGTCCTAACCAACTAGAGTATTAGGCATAGGGCACAGTTGGATCCACTACCTTTATGGGGTTCAACAAGCACTTAACAATCTCCCAAAAAAAGATGTGAGTGGCCAGACCTTATACGAGGTACTCTTTTGCATCAAAATGTTAATTCCAGAACTTGACGGTCCAGACATTTTGGCGGCAGCCACACCTCTTGACGTTAATGATAGTTGTGCTGTTTTACAGGACCTACAACGGTTCTCTGACACCCAATCCAATGAGCAGTTGAAGACGTCTACCTCTGCGAAAATAAAGTAGAAACCAGAACCTTCTGGCTGGATTCCACAAGTTAGGGATCTGATGCGAAAGAAGGTGGAGGTCAAGGAGTTTGACCCATCATACCGAGCACCAGGGCCAGTCCTTGACATTTAAAGCACATGAACTGTAATCCTGGTTCTAATACAGCCTAGTGAGCACCACTGAAGATGTTTCTCACTGGCTGGGGTTGGGGGGATGGAGTGGAGAATGCACTTCAATCCATGCCTGCATCTGCTTCAACTGCCAGCAACTAGACTGACGTGAGTACTGACCTTGCTACTGGCTCTTGTGTGGCTGATGTCGTTTATACAGATCTACCAATTCTTTAAACGTTACCTGCCGCACCATATTTTCAGCAAATAGCTTCTGGGAAAATACTCAGTTGGTTGAGATGATTTATCTTTGGATTCTTTTGATGATTCGTCCATTTTAAGGTTTAAAGTATTTTATTGAAGCAGGGTAAAGAAGGAAACAACAGGGCAAGAAAAGAGAAACCCACAGGTGCCCCACAATAAATGCATACAGTATATGAGATACATCAAAGCAGTTCAGTCCCGGCAATAGGCTCCTTCCGGCATGGATACACAGCTTGTGCGCCTGTGGTTAAGGACGAAAAAGGAAGGGGGGAGGGGGGGAGGGGAAGAGGGGGGAAGAAGAGGAGGGAAGGGGGGAATGGAGGGGGAAGAGAGGGGGGGGGGAAGGGGGGGGGGAAACAACCCTGCTCCACAACCTACCCAACCTACAAGACCCCCAACTACCACACCCCAACCCACCCCCTGTACTGTGCCAATGACCTCCGGCTCTCCCCTCATAGCGACCCTCCGGTCGGCTCCGCTACTCAACGCCAACTCCGACCAGTCAGACAGGCGGATCCGGCGGCGGTGTCAGTCGCAGCAACCTAAGATACCTGGGGCAGGTGATCTCCCTGAACTCAGAACACAACAAGCTATGGAAAGGCGCCCACAGCTCCTCAAAAGCATCTGTATCCCCCAGTGCCACCAAGGACATCTTTTCCATGCCAAGGACATGCCACAGTCTATGCAGCCAGCCGACAACAGTGGGAAGTGTGGTGGAGCGCCAGTGTATGAGAATGTTATGCACCGCTGACCCTAAGGCTATCGCAATCTGTCTGCCCCTTCTAGACCTGAGGGGGTACATCAACCCATTCGGCAACCCCAGTAGGACATAGGCAGGGAACCGTGGCAGTTCTATCTCAAAACATTTGTCCACCTCACCAAGAACCTCCTCCCAATAAGAAGCCAAGAGGGGACAATCCCACAGTATGTGTGTAAGCGTGCCAGTGTGGCCACAGTTACGCCAGCACGTCCCCGGCAGTGATCTATCCATCTCATGTAATTTCTCAGGAGTGCGGTACCAGTATGTCGAAATCTTAGTGAAGGTCTCCGTGAGCCCCGTGTGATAGGCCGAGTGGCGTGAGCGGTAGGAGATGTGGTCCCATTCTGTGTGGCTCAACACCCGTCCGAGCTCCCGCTCCCAGCACTCCCTACCGGGGTTGTGAATGTGAAAGGGAGGGGGCTGCAGCATCTTGTACAAATCGGAGATAAGTTTAGCGTCCGACGTGCGAGTGATCAACCAGCGCTCGTACACCGTGATCTCCGGATCCGCCGATTCGCGCACTTGGGGTTGTAGTGCCCAGTGGCGCGCCTGCATATACCTCATGCGCTCCGTCTCAGGGAAGCCGTAGTCCCGAAAGGGGATGACACCCTCGGGCCATATAGGTGATACAAAGTGCAACAGCGGGCCGCCCGCCAGCGATCGTAAGCACCAGGCTCCAATCCTGGACCGAAGTCAGGATTGCCAATTAGCGGCGTGAAGGGAGAGGGAAAGGTAGTAAATTCATGCTTAGTGGCCACCGAGTCCCACACCCGGAGTGGGACACGTGTCACAAAAGATGCGTAGAGGTTAGGGGGCCGGTGTGACCGCCTCAAGAACGGCACCTCCTGTAGCGTTCTGCCCGCTACCGCCTGGTCCTGGAATAGCCAGTGTTTGTCCGACTCCCACCGGCTCCATTCCACCAGATAGCGAAGTTGGGCGGCCTGGAAGTATTTCCGTAAATCTGGTATGCCCAGCCCCCCAGATTCGGGCGCCAGCGTAGCAATGGTCCTCTTAATCCGCGGTCTACGTCCCTGCCATACAAACCGCGCAATGGCCGATTGAGTCTCTGCAAGCCACCCTGTGGGAGGCTGGAGCGGCAACGCCCTAAACAGGTACAGCACCTGAGGCAGGAGGGTCATCTTTACTGCGGCCACCCTACCGAGCAGCGACAACGTGCCCTTATCCCACCGGCCCAATTCCTCTCTGATTTTTGAGCTCAAAGCCGCATAATTGGCCGTGACCATCGCCGGGAGGGAGGGCGCCAGCAGGATCCCTAAATACGGAATCTGGTCCCCGGACCAGCTCAGAGGATAAAGTCTCTGCAGTTCCGCCCTGGTGGCGCCGGTGAGCGAGATGTCGAGGGCAGCTGATTTCCCAAGATTCACCTTAAAGCCCGCCACCGCGGCAAAGAGGTCCAATTCAGCAATGCAAGCCGGCAGCGACCTCCGCGGGTCATCGAGCGTCAAAATGACGTCATCTGCATATAGACTGATTGCGTGGGGAAATTCGCCCATCTTGACCCCGGCAATGTCGGGGTTCTGCCGAACCCTTTGAGCAAACGGCTCCATATAAAGAGCAAAAAGCAAAGGGGACAGAGGGCATCCCTGTCGCGTGCCCCGCTCTATGGGGAAGGGCCGGGAACGGCCCCCGTTCACTCGGACCACCGCGGACGGGAACCGGTAGCAGTTGAAGATCAAGTGCCGGAACTTCTCGCCTAACCCGAACTTGCCAAAGACCTTCTCCAGGTAGGGCCAGTGCACCCTGTCAAACGCCTTCTCCGCATCTATGGAAAGGAGCATTCTTTCCCCGGGGATCCTGGAGGCCTTCTCAAGAATATGAGTCACTCTCTTTGTGTTGTCCACTGTCTGTCTACCAGGTACAAAGCCCGCCTGATCCGGGTCGACCATGCCCGGGAGATGAAGTGCCAGGCGTGTTGCCAATATGCCGGTGTACACTTTCAGGTCCGTATTCAGCAACGAGATAGGACAATAGGACCCACAGGCGGTCCTGTCCTTGCCCGGTTTTGGGATCACGGAGACCGTGGCTTGCAGAAACTCAGGGGGAATGGCGCCCGGTTCTGCGAACATGTTGAAAAGGCGAGTCAACAGAGGCGCCAACTCCCGACAAAAGGTTTTATAAAACAGAGGGATGAAGCCATCCGGACCCGGGGCCTTGCCCGGCTTGAGCCGGGAGATCGCCGTGACCACCTCCTCGATACGGATCTCCCGTTCCAGGTACTGGGCCTGATCCGGCGTCAACGAAGGGAGCTGCACCGACTCCAGATAGTCCGTCTCCATCTGGGCAGAAGGGGCCTCACCCGTGTAGAGATCTGCGTAAAAATTACGGAAAACATCCGCTATTTGCTCGTCCTCCGTGACCAAGCGTCCGGCCGGGGTAACCAACTCCTTCACTCGGTGCTGTTGGTGTTGCACCCTGAGCTTGTTGGCTAGGAGCCGTCCGCAGCGGTCGCCACCTGTATAATACTTGTGCTTCAGCCGAAGCATCGCGTATTCCGCCCGGTCCGTGTCCAGGGCAGACAAGAGTTTTCTGGAGGCTTTCAGCTGCCTCCAGACCCTGGGGGCTCCGGTTCTGTGATGAACCTGCTCCAGCTCCCGCACCTGCCGGGTAAGCTCGTCCCTTTTGAGCTGTCGGTCCTTGTTCTCCGCCGAGGAGAGAGCGATAAACTCGCCCCGAAGCACAGCCTTCAGGGCTGCCCATTGCGTCGCGCGGGAGGTGTCGTCATTATCATTTACTCGCTGAAATTCCGCAATGGCCGCACGAATCTGTTCCACCGTCGACCGCCTGTGCAATAATGTGTCCCGGAGTCGCCAGACCCCTCTCGGCCGGGCCACCGGGGGCAGATTGAAGGTGCCCTCTACCGGCGCATGATCGGAAAGAGAGAGGACCCCCATGTCAGCATTCGAGGCTAAAACAAGCATCGGTCCCGACACAAGTAAATGGTCCAGTCGTGCATAGGACTTATGTGCGTGTGAGAAGTAAGAGTACGCGCGGGTGGTGGGGTGAAGGTGGCGCCACATGTCACGCAAGTCCAGCTCCTCAAGTCGGGTGCGAACCAAGCCCGAAAGCTCTCCCAACTGGTGGCGCCGTTGCACAGACCTGTCCAGAGCCGCATCAAAAACCAGATTCAGATCCCCCCCCAACACTATGTGCCTATCAGAGGTGGACGCCACGTCTTCCAGTGCCCTGTGCAAGAATTGTTCCTGGCGGTCATTGGGGCCGTAGATAGAGCCTACAGTCAGCACCAAGCCTCCCACCCTAATCCTGTACGCCAAGAGTCTTCCTTTCTGCTCCGCCACTTTGTGTAAGATCTCCCCCCGGAACCCCCTGGAGAACAGAAGTGCCACCCCTGCCGTTTTGGAAGCGCTAGAGGAGAAAAGCTGCGTGGGGAACTTAGGGGTACGCATTCTGGGGCAGTCTTTGGCCAGCAGATGGGTCTCTTGCAACAGGCAGACATCAGCCCGGGAGTTCTCTAGCAGAGACAGAACCGCTCGCCTTTTAACCGGATTGTTCAGCCCTTTCACATTCAAAGTGACAACTTTAAGAGCCATCAAGGAGGGGAATCATCGAAACGCACCTAGGTGGGCGAGGCCCAGCAAGCAAGCGTAGAAGCCACTTCACGAAACCCCAGCGCGCAGCAAACATAGATATCCCTACGGCACAGTACAGTCCCCGAACCCCACAACCCCACAACTGAAGGAACCCCCCCTTCCCTTGGAACATCACAAACCCAACCCCACACCACTCCCAACTCCCAGCCCCCTCGCCGACCCCCAAACTCAGAACACCCCTCTGCAATTCCCATTCCCGTTCCCCGCTTCTCAAACCAAAGAAAGAAGTCATTGTCCCAGTCCGGTCCTTTACGGACAAGGCCGTGGAAAGTCAGTTCAGTGGACGTCCAGCCACCAACATCTGCACTCGCCATCCCGCACCACCCACCCCCAGAACCCCCGCACCTGCAACAAGAAAAGGCTAATGCAGACTCCCCCCGGAGTAAGTTCAGGCCGTCAGGGCCACTTCACCGGTCGCCGTCGCTCTGGAGGCCTCCTGGATGGCGGCCGACATGTCCGCCCGAATCGTGGGCGAGTCCGGTCGCTCCGGCGGCGGGGAGCGCCTCTCACCAGCCTGCTGCCAACCGTCCCGAGTGCTGCGTCTGCGGCGCGGCGCCGGGGTGTCTGTATCCGATGCTGTTATGCCCAATACTGTGCAGACATCCTAAAGGGACCGGAGCTGGTGCAATATTCCGTTCCACCGAAAAATCAGGCGGAAAGGGTGTCCCCAAGAGTACTTTGTCCCCTGTTCCCGGAGGAAGTCCGTGGCGATTTTAAAGGATTTTCTTTTCTGCAGTGTGACCGTAGATAAATCCTGATAGAGGGCCACCGGGTGGTCTCGAAATCGGAAAGGCTGCTGCCGCCGCGCCTCGCGAAGGATCCGTTCCTTCAGGGGGAAGTCCGGCAGGAAGGCCAAGATGTCTGGGGGGGGCGCCGTGGCCCTGCGGGGGCGGCCCACTCTGTGCGCCCTGTCAATGCGAACCTGAAAATCTTCTGACTCCCCTAGAATGGAACGGAAGAGGGCCTCCAGGTATGCGGTCACGTCCTCTCCCTCCTCGCCGGACGGAACGCCCCGGACCCTGATGTTGTTCCGCCTGGACCGATTTTCGAGATCCTCGGCGTGGGCCTGCAGCTCGATCTGTTGCTCCCGCAGCCGCAGGACCTCTTGCTGCAGGTGGGTGATCTCCTCGTCTCTGGAGTGACCAGCTTCCTCCACGGTGTTGACTCGTTCTCCCAGGGAGTCCACCTCTCGCCGGATCTCGCGGACCTCCCCGGCCACCTCCTGCTTCAAAGTCTGAAAATCCTCCCGCAAGGAGCTAAACAGCGACTCGAGGAACGACCGCGTCACCGGGGGTTCACCGCCCTCAGCGCCCCTGGAAGGGGCCGGGGAGGTCGTGGCGGTTTGGCTCCCTCCGCTGCGTAGGGCTCCGCGTCCCAACATGTCCGGCAAAGTCCGATCACCCCTCCTTTGGCCCCTAGCGTTCGACATCCTGGCGGTATGGGAGGCAACGATGGCCGTCGCTCGTCGAAGAGGTGACCAGTGCCAAGGCAGCTATACTCCGGCCAGAAAGCACCGTCACCCAGAGGTCCCAAGCAAGGCCGGGCAGCCGGCCGGGGTCCACAAAATGGCCGCCTGTTACAGTCAATGGGCCAACGCCCAGGGAGTGAGGCCTACCCCTGTCGCGAGTCCAGTAGCGAAAAACCCCCGCCGGAGGGCAGGTTCTCGGGGCGTAGGCAGTCAGGATCGGCACTCCTAGTCGAAGAACAGCTCCGGGGGCGCAACACCACTCCTCCACAACCAGGGCTTGGCCGGAACAGCCGTACGAGGCGAGGACTCTCCAAGCCCCGGTCTTGCGTAGCGGCCGGGGGCCGGCTCCGCCTCCGCCGATCTCCTCCGCTCGGCTCCGCTCTCTCCAATTTCCTCCGTTCGGCTCCGCTCCGCCGGCGAAGCCTCCACCGGTACCCACTCGGCCACTGCGGCTCAGACACTCCAACGGGACACCACAGGCAGCAGAGCACACCGTCGAGACCCCAAGCCTGGAAGCTTCGCGGCCTCCGGGTCGCACACCAGCCGCCCAGCGGGCTCCGCCCCGGGCTATCTCGGTCAGAATCGCACCTCCGGCGGGGAAGTCAAGGCTCAGCGGCCACTCCACACCACCACCGGGGCCACCAGGCAGTCACCGCTTGATCCGGGGGGGAATCAGCGGTTACGAGCGGTGCAGGGTTTCAGGGGCACGGGAGCTCTCGGCAAGTGCGACCTCTCAGCCCGCCATCTTGGCCACGCCTCCGATTCGTCCATTTTAGACACTCCTCCTGCATGGATCTTTGGTTTCTTTTAGTGGATGAAACGCACGTATCTGGTCTCACCTTGGACTTATGTTTGGATAACACTTTCCTTGGTTTTCCTATTCCTGTTGATTGGATTTGTGACAGTTTTATTTCTTGTTGTTTAATGGCCACTATCTTTCAGAATGCTCTGATGCCGAACTGGTCGATAGGGTGTTGGCCCCCACTCTTCTTCACATAAGCTAAAAAGCGACTTGTCACTCGTGAACATGTCAGCTGTTCCAGTATCAGAAGGAATTGTTTGAGGTAAAGTGCTCATGACATATTTCGACCTGTGGAGATCCACAGAAACCATATGTGTTTAGGGTTAATATGGGAGATGTGATTGTACCTGGGTTGCATTCTGATGATTGGGATGTTGAAACTGTAAACTCCATGTTCTCTGAGTTGGAATATTATACTGTTTTTGAATCAGTGGATGTATACCTTAATTCTGCTAACTATGGTGAAATGTTCTACTAACACCATTATGGACATCACTATTTACATCAAACCAGTGTTCAATGCGCACTTTTTAATTACACACAATGCGTACATTGTCCAAATCCCCCACAAGGGATTTTCAAAATATACAGAGATACATGTATATATTTTACAGGATATGACACATCATATCCAACCTCTATTTTAAACTTGTCCCTACACCACCAGAAAAATATATGCTTACACAAACTAAGCTAATATATACAGACTCATTTGTCACACAATTGGCTATGAAAGGCTACGGTTATTGGAAAGAAGGTCCAGAATACGGATACTTTTTTCAGGCCTCCTTAATTCCAACTCAAATAATTTTTCTAAATGACACCATTCAGAAGACTGCATGTCTAGAATTAGCTAAAATTAAAGACATGAATGCACCAAAGATTCCTTCAGTTGCCCAATATGATAATTGGCAAAATTTAACAAATTTCACTACTGAACAACTCAATACTATGTTACAGAATGGTGCACTTAACATCGCACTTTCAGGTCCTCACGGGTGGTCATTGTGGCCGCTGGACACAAATAGTTGTCATGCACGTTTTTTAAATTCCAAAACCGGTTTTAAAGCTAGTCAGTCTGACCATTGTTACTTCCAATCCCAATACTCAGGAATTGTTACTACGTATTCAGTGGGGAAATTGTGTCATCAATAGTTAGAACACTCCACACTGAAACACCATCTTTCTCTCCTATCGGAGGACAAGGACCTATCTAACTTTCTATTAAGTCACTAATCTCTGCATACTAAAAGATTTATCTATGCTACATATAATGAAATGTGGAAATTGTCCCAAATGGAATCTGACACACAATTAAGACATATTGATCAAGATTTGGATAAAGGTCTTGCTGTTGTTTATAATAGTATTAATATGTTGTCTTGTTGCATTTACAATCTGAATAACATTGTGTCATCTGTTATTGATATCATGCAAAGTGACGTGTTTTCAAATTACCATATGAAAGTCAGCTTAGATCCATCATGCAGTTTAGCTGGACCCTTCATACCGGTAATAATGGTTGCATCCCTTGGTGTTACCTTAACTCCAGCCAGCTATTCATGCCTTTTAATCAGATACATAAATGACTCTGGGCTAAAATAGACAAAACATACACAACCTCAAGTAGTTAGAGCAGCTCCCTTTCACTATAGCAGAAACACCATCCATGGCAGGGTTAATACATGTCGTAATAGCTTTGCCAATTTCAGCATTTCAATTTACAGCTTGCATTAAACATTTCCCTGTGAGTAGATATGAGACCCTCGGCGGTAGTTTATTTCAGGTTTTATGGTCCCTCCCATTTTCATATCATTGTGAACACGCATCAGTAGAAAATGTGGCCTGTTCTCTAAAATGAATACCAGTCCCGCTTTTTCAAGTTCTTTCAAACGGAAGCTATTTAATGTTAAATTATCACAAGCGTTGTGGTATGAAGGCCAGGAATTCATATATTTTGTCAGTTTCCCAGATAGCCACCTGCTGCAATAAAATGTTCTGCCCTAATCCCTTCAACATGTATATGATAGCTCGTTGTGGCCTTCAATTCCAACTTTGAAGAAAGATTTGTATGTCTGGCTGCTGTACAATGCGAGGTAAGAGCCCCTTCCTTTGGAGAAAATGAGGGCTTCGGCACATGACTCATTTAACTTTGGCTTTAATAACAAAGATGCAGGTTGCCCAGATACTTCCTCAACATCAACTGATACTGAGGATCGTCTGTTCTTTGGAGGATTTGAACTATGCTATGGCAGATTCATCGTCTGCGGAAATGGAGCCGATCCTGGATTCACCTTCTATTGAACTGATGGGAGACATCATGGATACGTCCCACACACCTTAATCTGGCCATGTTTCACAATTGGCATGGTATGTTTTTTTATTATTATCATAATGTTTTTTGTATAAAGTGCCTATGGGCAAAGCATTGAATTTGCTTAGTTTGTGCTTTATATGTCTACTTAGTTGCTTCGGTACTTGCCCAAGTGTTGTGAGTTCCCTTTAGGACCAGTTTAGTTCTCCCTTATTTTAGCCTAACTGCAACTTGTAGGCTGTTTTGCTTTGCACACATTACATGCAGCACATCGGTTTTGTGCCATAATAATTATTTTATAAATATATATGTTATTTGGTTCTTTTCTCTGGGACTAAGCCTGAACATCTCATACAAGATCGAACAACACAGGGCCTGTGTTTCTCACTGATTCGGTAGCTTGACATTCAGAAACAACATAAAGTCACATCTGCTTTTTTCAAGTGAGATACCTCTTATCATTTACACAGAGACTTGCATTTTGTAAACAGAGAGGGGAATTCTTGCAGAGGTCCAAGAAGAATGTGCTAGCCTTGCACAAGCTGCGAAGCAGATTACCGAACTCCAAATGCCAGGCATGGGGGCCAGTTCTAATCCCAGAGATCTCTGATATATCACTGTGGGGAGAAATCATTGACATCGCATGCCATTACAACGCGGTTGTTACAACGCAAACCATTACAGCGACTTGCTCTAGGGGGCAGAAGGTGTTGGATTTAAAATCCAACACCTTCCCTACTGCTGCACAGACTGGAGTTGGAATAGTAAATTATACTATTCCAACATCCCTACAGCAAGTTGTTTAATGACTTGCATTGTAATGGTATGCGATGTAACAATGCGGTCGTTGTAAAAACCGCGTTGTAAAGGCATGCAGTGTATCGCTTGCATTGTAACATCACATATTTATCACTGTGCCCACATAGTGAGGATAGGCTAGGTCAGATATTTCATTTACCATGGTAGGGCTGCTCCTTGTATACAGTTTACTTGTAATGCTAATTACTTTGCTAGCATGCATTTGTGTTCTAGTTGCAGCACGGTTGTTTCATAATAGAGACCAATAGTTTCAATAAATATTTTAAACTTTTCACATGTCTTTCTTTTGTTTATTATGGACATGCATGAGTGAGAAAACAAAAGGTGACGATCTGTTTCCATGGTCCCCTCTGTGGGCTAGAGTTGTGCTCTGAGGTACCAATTTAACTGTCACTCTGGGAAGGTTAGGAGGGTAGGTAAGGCCCTATGAGCTAGTCGGATTTGGACTCATAAGTACTGATGTAGTATGGTGACTCAGGCCCGATTACGATGGCATTGAGACTGCCACCACCAGCCCGCTGGTGGGGGTCCCACCACCATCTGTGCCTTAATCACCGCCCGCCACATTATGATGGCGGACGGTGTGTTGGCGGTTGGAAATACCGACTGCCACGCATCCAATGGGCTCCTTCAGCCAACCTTACGGCAGAGGGGCTCGTAGTCCCAAAAATGTTGGCGGGGCCTACCAGGCACCGCCGTAGGGATTACGATGTTCCTTCCCATCGGCCCTTTCATGGCAGTGAGCCCGCCATGAAAAGACTGGAAGAAAGGGTCATTGGGGGCCCCTAGCAGCCCCCCTTACCTCCTGGCCTCAGACACGGCATCTGGGATATATCCCTGCATCATGTGGTAGGCACCACATGGTGCATTCCACGTAGGGCAGGAATATGTAAAGTTTCCCTTTTTTTCATTGCTGTGGGTTTTGCAGCCAGCAGCACCCGTCACAATGCAAAACATAGGCATTGCCAATGGCGGTCACATCAAAATGCCTACTGAGGGACTGCTGACCGCCTGTCGGATAGTCCCTATCCCTGATAGGGTGCATCATCGCAATCGGTCCCTCAGATCCTACATTCTGATGGTTCCCAGGTTCAGTTTCTATAAGAATCCTTGAACACAAATTCATCAGGGCATTCACTCTGAATCTCAGCTCTTCAGATTCACCAGGGCCTTCATGTAATCTGCTACTACTCCCTCAATGTGCTGCTTCAGAGTCATGCATGGCTACATACTAAAACTGAACTGGTGTCCCCTCAGAGAGAGGGGCCAGCACCCACCTCTCCAAAAAGCCACAGGATATCATATCTCTCATGGCTAAATGGGCCCTGCAGATTCAAGAAGCCCGTGCAGAACTCCATACAGTTGTGCCAAACCACGTTCTTGCATTTTGAATTAACTTTTTGCACAATTAGATTTCTGACTCCACCCACCAATAGGCTGTGTTCTAGAATAAGAAAAAGAGAAATTGACTGAATGCATAATTTTCATGTGTTATTTTGTCTAGCATCATTGTTCCTAATTATACCTTCCTTTTTATCATAATGGATAATCCTGAATATATGTAAGAAGTATTGATTAGTTCTTGCATTATATATTGAAATGTGTCAATATGTGTTTGTGATTTAGACTAATCCAGGATGGCCACCAAAATTTAATTTCAAGACCTATGAACTGTTAATTAGTGGCCACGGCTCACACGTGATGACAAAGAAAGCAGATGTAGCAGTGTAAAAACTGCATTTCATCTTGCCATACAGAAACCCTTTGACAGGTAAAATCCTTCCTTTTAAAAATTAATAAGTTACCCCTATGTAGGCTTTGTAGCCCACAAGGCCAGATGCATGGTATTTAAAAGTAGGACATACAGAAAAATAATAACATGCTCTTACAGTAACTAGCCCCAACGGCTATTTTGACTGTACAAATGCTGGCTTTCCCATAGAGAAACACTGGGAAGCAGTATTAAATATGAATGCTTTATATTTAATCTATAAATAAGTCACTATTTCGAAACGTTACCAAAAATCAAATTCAATGGTGAAGTCAGTAATAGGGAAAAGTAACTTTTAGAAAGTTACCATTTACTTGCCTAAACTGTCAAAAGGTCAATTAGCATTATCGTTAGCCTGTGCTCAATTAGTGAATAGGTATGAAAAGAGGTGTGAAATGCGTCCCAGAAGCAAACAATAGTCTTGGTCTATGAATGGGAAGAGATGACTCCTCTTAACTCCCCAGAATATGCAGGGTGTGGACTGTGGGCATCCTATTGACACTACAGTGTCAAATCTTGATTCAGTGTCAAATCTTGCTTTGCATGTCTGATGGGTTCACATTAGGGGTGGGTGTAAGTCGCGTAAGGGACTTACGCAGAGAGGCATGGAGATTGAACCAATCTCTGCACTCTCCGCATAGTTCTGTTACGCGACACCCGCCTCCCGCCCGCCTCCCGTCTGCAGTATTAAATAACATTAAAAAGCCTTAAAATAACATTTAAAATAAACGTACCTTATCAGCGGTGCATCCGTCTCCATCGCGCCTTCTTCTGGGAACTGCACATGTGCAGGAGCCTGCGCATGCGCGTTCCTCGCCAGGAATGCGCATGCGCAGGCTCCCGCACATGTGCAGTTTCTAGAAGAAGGCGCGATGGAGACGGATGCGCCGCCGATAAGCTACGTTTATTTTAAATGTTATTTAAGGATTTTTATTGTTATTTAATACTGCGGGCGAGAGGCAGGAGGCGGGCGGCGGGCGGGAGGCTAACTTCTGTTACACCCCGAGTGTGTGGAGATTTGCCTCGTTTCTCCACCTACATTGCGAAAGGCGGAAGGGGCAAATGTCTGCACATTCCGTGGGCGGAACGGAGATGTCCGCCTACCCCTAGTTCACAAATAACACTCTGGGAACACTTGAAAGGAGCAAGAACAAGATGCCAAGACAATTCTTGAGGATCCACTGTCTGGTTGCTGAAATACTCTGTTTTTGTCTACCAGACTTCTGTGTTTGGGTTTACATAAAACCCTGGGTCACATTTGAAAGAGAAGAGAACAGAATGCCAAGACAGTTCTTCCAGATCCACTGTATGGTTGCTAAAGGATTCTGCTTTTATCCTATCAGACCTCTCTCTGGGTTTATTGTTGGAACAATGGCTGCCTCAAATTGGATTTTAGTGTTGGATGTGGGCGGACACTAGATTACCATAGTACACTCCCCACACACACCTCAAGCCCTCAGATGCCAAGTTTAGTGTGGCTGAAGACTTCCACCATCTTGAAAATAGCCAAAGTGGATAGAGTTGTTCCTGGGGACATTGCCCTATTGGTTAGGACGTACCCAGGAGTTATTTCCACCCAAACTCTAGTGCCAGGCAGAAATGTGGCACCTTGAGGCACCCGTTTCTGAACACTTCCTGGACCTATGGAAGATCAGAAGAGGACAGGACCTGCTGCCTGTGACCTGGGAGGAGCCTTGATGGACTGGACCTTCTCCCTCTTCTACCTAGGACAAAGAAGTGAACTCCAAGGGTCACTTGGGTGAACTCTTCTTCAGCTATAGGAATAGAGCAAGCTATAAGAGGCCTTTTCCTGGAAGTACCCAGCTGACAAATGAGAACTCGACCTGGACTGGGCCCTGCTTTTGGCCTCTGCTGACTTACTGTGAGTCTCTAAGTGTCTTTTCTGAGGTCCTGGAGGGCTTTGTAAGTGTACCCCTGTGGTGGATTGGGACTTAAATGACTAAATCAGAAGGAAAAATCTTTGACCAGCATGAAATTTGCTGATGTGTCTGAACCACAGTCTATCAGGTTAGCCTAAAATTGCATCTTGATCCTAATCTATTGCTACAAGTGACTTTCTTCTAAGCTTTGTTCATTTTGGAGCTATATCTACTTACAACTTTAAAAAGTCATGTCTCTGGTTTCCTTTATTGGATGTTAGTCATGTTAGTGTAATTTGTTTATTACATTTTACTCTATTTATCTAATTCAGTCTTGTATTTGAATAGTTTTGCATTTTGATTTTTACTTCAATAATAAAGACCCTGAACCATTGCTGGGAAACCGTACAGAAACATGCCCAAGACAGATGTAAGTGGAGGCCCTTCTTTGCTGCCTTATATGCCAGTCGGCATAACATACCCTAAGGAAGCAAGTAGCATTTTGACTTTATTACTGTTTTGGTAAAACATAAATAGTTTACAATTGCCCTCAGTTAAGCCTGTCTGCCCTGTGCCATAACTACCATGGGGTTGAGCTCAGGATCATTTAGTGGCTTTGCTGGTTCATCCCGACAAGGGTTATGGTTATGCTTTAAGGTGAATAGTCATCCACCGCAAATAATAACCCAATTTGTTACAATAGGTAAGTATATGTCTGTAAATAAATAACTCTTTTTGCATGTTTTCCCCCAAGTTATTTAACTGCTGCTACTAGTTTTCCAACGTTGAGAGTGCACTGAAACCTGCTAACCAGACCTCAGTGCTGGTACCCTGACTCTAAAATGTGCATGTTATATTGGCTATATACCCAATCAGCATAGTCTAACTTAGCGATAAGTCTCTAGTATATGGTACCCAGGGACCATGGGCCTATAAGTTAGAGAGTCAACCCAGGCATTTCAGCACTGGTTGTGCCACCCATGGTGTGCCATGGTTAAAAACGAGCCTTCCAGTCCACTACTGCAGACAGAAAGATCAGTTTCAAACTGCTAGCCTGACTTTGCCATTTAAAGCCATGGAAAAGTCAAATGGTCCCCTGAAACACGTGTAAGTCAGTCAGTCAGTCAAATTACTTTATTCGATAAATTAATATCATAAAAAGACATCGGTACAATTATATAAACATTACACGCAACATACACAACAATAATTATACAAAAAAAATATCCTTTAAAAATTTAATAAAATCACGCTAAAAACTACAATATTCTTTTTTGACTTTCATTGCTACATCAGTGCCGTAATCTATAAAAAAAGAATTAATTCTAATCAGTATCATCCAGAATCAGTGGTGCACAGCTAATCTTGTTCCTGATCTGGACAGTGGCTACTAAAAAGCTAGCAACATGAAATATTATGCAGTGAGTATTTAGTAATTGTAAGTACAGGAGGGCTGGCCTAACCTGTAAGAACCCTGCCTCCCTCAGAATAGGAAGCTGGAACTTCTTCCTAGTGTCAGAATAATAATCGCATAACATAAAGAAGTGTAAGGTGTCCTGCGAGGAAAAGTTATCACATTTACAGGGGCTAGCCTTTTCCAGAGTGCACCATTTAGGACAACAGCCCAACGTCAAATGAATCAAATTAAAACGAAATCTAGTTAAAAGGTGCCGATGATAGGGGCGGTTCACTAAGGTAAGATAGAATTCAGGTCCAGGTGAGTTAACTAAAACAAAGTTTGCTTTAACAGTTGGTTTCCTCAATTCTACCTCCTCCCTCTCTAGTGACAGCAGGTGCAACATAGCATTTTTTTGTCTGTGAGACATCCTTAGGTGTTATAATCTCAGGGGAAGAAAAAAGCTTGGGTCTCCCTATTTTATGGAAGCTAGATTTGATATATGCTAGCCAAGGGATCTTGCAGACATTTTCCAACAGAAGACAATCTTTAAGGATAATGTGATTCAGGGATATTTCCTGATTTAGCCAGGTCTTCAGCCAACAAGTTAAAGGGGCTATTTTTATTAAGTCAGTTACATATCCCACCCCCAACTCAGTATGGATAGTATAGGTGGGAGTGGACTGTGGCACTTTTAAAACTGATCTCAGGAATTTGTTCTCAATCACCTGAATTCTGTCTTGGGAGCAATAACCCCATATCGAACTGCCATAAGTGGCAACCGCAAGACATTTGGCTTTATATATCTTCATTATTGCTTCTACTGGTCTAGCCCCTAATTTCCTTGTAAATCCCAAGAGTGCTGAGGTCGTTCTCGCAAATACGATACTTCTATTTTTTTGTTGCGGGCCCCAATTCCCTCTTTCGTCGAATAGGACCCCCAGATAGGGAAATGTGGGGACCCTACTGACTTCCTCACCACAACAAAAGAATGTTTTAACTTTGTTTTTCTTACAGCAGTTCCCTATAATCATAACTTGGGATTTTTTAGTATTTATTTTTAGATCCAAAGTCTCCATAAAACTCCCAAAGGCATCTAACAACCTTTGAAGACCAACCCCCGTACGGGCCAAAAGAACAGGTGAACCGGTATGACCAGATCTCCTATACGCGGTACGTCCTGAGACGCCCCCCCCCAGGGCAGGCTCCAAAGCATTAATATATAATGTAAAGAGGAGGGGGCCTGAATGCACCCTTGTCTGACCCCCCTCTCTGAGTTAAAGTGATTGGTGAAGCGTCCCTCAGAGGTAACCCTAAAAGAAGCTAAAAGACCAGAGTGCAGGTCAGCTAAAAAGTTAACTAGGGACGGGTCAAAAACCATATTTAATAAAATCTGCCACAACTTTGACCTATTCACCAGGTCAAATGCAAAGGAGAGGTCCATGAACCCCATATACCTCGACCCCTCCTTGGCTTTAGTATATTTGTTAATTAAAAGTTGTAGGTTAAGACATTGGTCAAGAGTACTCCTTTTTGCTCTAAAGCCATATTGTGCATTCGACAGGATCCCTCTATCTTCCAGCCACTCCGTCAGTTTGTGCAAGATGACACGTCCCAGTATTTTAACTGAGAAGTCTATCAGGGAGATAGGCCTATAGCATGAGGGGTCCTGCCTGTCCCCTTTTTTAAAAACCGGAATAATAATTGATTTATTCCATGATACCGGGAAGCTATTTGGGCCCAAGACATTAAACACATTGGTCAAAATTTTTGACCAAAATTTCGGGGCGCACTTAAACAAATCAGCGGGGACCCCGTCAGGGCCTGGAGCCTTGTTCTTTGACATCTCCTCTAGTGCCCTTTCCACTTCTGCAACCTCAAAGACCACTGGGGAAACTACATTTTCAGGCACGTTAATGTCTATACGATTCTCCTTACCTTGGGAGCAATATATTTTCTCAAAATAAGCTATCCAATCACCATCAGCTATATTACAGTCATCATTTGAGAACAGGGGTTGATTTATGGTCGCCCACAATTTCCCACTGTCTCTCAAGACCTCAGGTGATAAGAGTTGAGACCACGCCTCCTCTTTTAGCTCATGTTTTCTTACTTGTATTGCCTGTTTATATGCTGTCCTCAGGCTTACTATTAGCCCCCTATCTTTAGGGCTAGCTTTCAAGGCCTTAAGTAGGGCCGAGTGTGCCCTTGTACAATTTCTTTTAAACCATCTTTTGCCTATTTGTCTATTCTGCTTTTTACCGACCTGTAGACTATAGATTATTTGTGTGCAGATGGTATCAAAAGCATCAACCATGTGTGATCCCGGGGACTTGTTGTTTAACCCCTTCCATGCGCATGACGAGCTCAGCTCGTCATGCAGTACACTGCTCGTGTGCTCATGACGAGCTGAGCTCGTCATGAACAAAGGGATTCTAAAGAGTTCAGCACCAAGGGAGAATTGCTGTAGCATTGAAGGTGTTAAACATGTAGCTACCTCAGGTTCTACCCTGGAGAGAGCTTCCTGCAGAAAGGTTTCCGGGACCACTTTGGACCACTTTAATCTTCGCCCCTGATCTTTCAGTATCACATCCTTCCCGCCCTTATGTAATGCAATCTTAAAACCCAAAAGGTCCCCTGGCACCATCTCCATTATAACAGGGTTATGGTTGCTAAAAACAGAGACCTCAGTCTTATACCTTAAAACCCTAGATAAAATAAAAGACGTCAAAATAATATAAACTATAATTGTCCCCAAATATTTCCCTTTGAACGTGGGGGCCCTAGGGCCAACCTCCCCGCATCCTGACTCATAGAGGTTCCAGATGGCCAAAAGGTTTTCAAGTTCCTCCCCCCGCTTTGAGTGTTCAAAATGTGTGGGGACCGAATATAGGGGTCCCTCATAACCTACATTTGCGCAAAGTTGATCACACGGGTGAATATTAAAGTCCCCGATAAATATGATCTGAAAAGCATTTGAATTTATACTATATGCTGACAACATTTTTTCTAATAAAACTAAGTTATAATTAGTGTATTCACTATCACAGGAATTATAAAAATTAATGAATAATATTTTAGAAGTGTCGGGAGCTGACAATTTATTTATTTATTTATTTATTTTTAATATTTATAAAGCGCAGCATATACCCTTGGGCGTCTTGGCGCTAATAAATCATTTGTTTACATACGGAGCATGATGCTTTGGACCGGATGAAGACGCAAACTGGCAAGGTGATATAGTTATTGAATAAACAACCAGGTCTTCAGGAGTTTACGGAACTGAAGGAGGGTGGTGCTTTGCCTGATGTTGAGAGGCAAGGTGTTCCAGAGTCTGGGGGCCGCCACCAGAAACCGACGGTCTCCCCAGGTAACGGTTTTGGTGCGAGGTACAACCAGTTGATGAAGAGTGGCTGATCGTAAAGCTCTGGTGGGTTTGTGGAGTTGCAATTGTTCCTTGAGAAAGTGTGGTCCTTGATTGTTGAGAGCTTTAAACACAATGCAGAGGGATTTAAAGTGAATTCTTTTTTGTACGGTGAGCCAGTGAAAGTCTGTTATATTTTTGGAGATGGATTCGAACTTTGTTTTGCCTGAGAGCAGGCGTGCCGCTGCGTTTTGTATTGTTTGTAGCTTTGTGATTACTCTGGTTTGAGCATTAAGAAATAGCCCATTGCAATAGTCCAGGGATGAAAGGACAAGGGCAGTGACTAGTGTCTTAATGGCAGAATCAGGGAGAAAAGGACGTATCTTCCTGATCATTTTTAATTTCAGGTGTGCCGTAGACACTGTTTTATTAGCATGGTCCAGGAAGATAAGACCGTCATCAAAGATGACTCCGAGGTTCCTAACCTTGGTGGTAGGTGTGGGAGGGGTACCAAAGGTTTCAGGCCACCAACTGGTTGGCCAGGCTGGTGACAGGGGTCCAAAAATGAGTACCTCGGTCTTTTCTGAATTTAACTTTAGGCAGTTGGTAGCCATCCATTCGCCTATGTCTAGGAGCCCCTTCTTAAATTTATCGGCTATTTGTTCTCCGTTCCCTTTGATTGCCAACACTAGTTGGGTGTCGTCGGCATAGGAAGTTAGGCTCATCCCATGTGCCTTGATGGTATTGGCAAGGTCCGACACATAGATGTTAAAAAGTGTCGGACTCAGGGATGAGCCTTGGGGAACTCCACAGGGAGCGGAGAGTTGGGCCGATTGAAAGGGACCTAGAATGACAGCCTGTGTTCTTTTGTCAAGGAAGGACGCAATTAGGTCTTTGGCAGTGTGGCCGATGCCACATCCCTGGACACGGTCAACAAAGGTGTTGTGGTCGACCGTGTCGAAGGCCGCCGATAAATCTAGCAGAACCAGTATGGCAGTGCCACCCTGGTCCCTGATTACCCTGATGTCGTCGGCGGCTTTGATCAGGGCTGTTTCTGTGCCATGATGTTTCCTGAACCCAAACTGCGTGCTGTCAAGGAGCTGGTGTTTTTCGATAAATTCAGAAATCTGGATGTTCATGATTTTTTCAGTCACCTTTGCCATGAAAGGGAGGCTAGCAATGGGACGATAGTTTTTTAGCTCACTTTTGTCTAGGGAAAGTTTTTTTAACAGGGGTTTTAGTAAGGTGTTTTTGAGGGGATCCGGGTAATTGCCTGACAAAAGAATCAAATTGCAGACCTGCGTGATTGCCGGTATGATAGAGTCCATGACCGGTCGAAGTACGGAGAGAGGGCAGGGGTCCAAAGAAGATCCTGATTTGATGGTGGATAATATATTTTTTATTTGGTCAGGGGTGACTGGTTGAAAAGTGAGAAACATATTAGCAGAGGGAATAGTGGGTGTAGTTACAATTTGAGGTGATTTAGTGGAGAAAGCCTGGTAAATATCATCTACTTTAGTGAAGAAAAAGGAAGCAAGAGAGTCACACATAAGTTGCGACGGAGGGGGGGTAAGGTCGGGGGAATTCCCTGATAGTGCTTTGGTGATTTGGAAAAGTTGTTTACTGGAGTTCTTAGCTCTCTCAATTTGGTCACTGTAGTATTGTTTTTTGGCTTTTGCTATCATGACTTTGTAAAGTGCCAGGGCTTCCTTGTAGACTAGTCTACTGGCTGTGTCGTAGTCTTTTCTCCAATTTCGTTCCTTGCTACGATTAATCTGTTTTTGTGCCCTTAGTTGTTCGTTATACCAGGGGGCAGTAGGTTTAGATCTATTTTTGGAGTGTTCTTTGGAGGGTGCAGATTGATCCGTGGCCTGGCTCAACCAGTCGTAGAGTTGCTGGAGAGCTAAATTAGGGTCCGAGGCAAACACAGGCAATTCCACTATTAAACAGAATTGACAACCTGAGTCAAGTGTACTAAGGAGCCCTTCAGCTCTAGTATGAATAGGCTGATTAAACCCCCCTTGGCTCTACCTGCCGTACTACATTTTGCCGGGATACAGAAATGAGTATATCCATCCAGAGAAAAACAGTTTGAGGGCTCCCATGTCTCTTGAAGAGCTATTATATCAAAGGTTTTTAAGAAACTTTCCCAGTTTTCATTTCCAGTTTTTGCCTTTATTCCCGCAACATTCCAGCTCATAATTCTACAAGTTAGGACCTGAGTCTGTGTTAACCCCGGGAGAACTTTTACGTTCTCCTCCATTTCAGATAATGGGTTAAAACGATTGACCAATGTTAGGCTCGGGGCCATTGGGCCATCAGACCTCAAAAGTGCATTCCGTACCCCTGAAATTCTCTGTGTATGGTGGGCAACATTCTGGTGGGAAACAGGGGATTTACTTGTCCGGGCGACAGGGTGCCAAAACTTATTAGTAGGGGGGGGGATAAAAAAAGCCTAATGGGAGCGGCCTAATGCCAGAGTTTTGCAGGTCGGATCCATCCCAAAAAAGGCGATCCACAACATTATGTTTATCAAAATATACAACGATGCAATCCCCTTCTACATTCTTTTGGCATTGTCCGACCCACCCATCTCTTCTTACCATGCTAATACTAGTAGATATGTCGATTTCCCCACTAGAATACTGTCTGCACCAATGTCTAGTTTTTCTCATAAGTTCCTGTGTGCTTTCACTAGCATTCAGCCCCAACGGTGGGACCCCTGTTAATACTGCCACTAATGGGGCTGCATCGGGGGGAAGATGTAACTTAGTTTTGCATGGGACAATAGCTATCCTATTTAGTGTTTGATGGGTTTCAACCGTTTTTGCCTTTTTGCCTTTTCTGGTGAATTAACCCTAAGAGATGGGGGCCTAGGGGTTACCTCCGGGACTGCGTTGGTAAGAGATAAGTTAGCACTAGGTTGTATGTTACTTGTTTTAACAATTGGTGCCATAGTCGCATTATGCCCTGTAATAGTTGAATGTGTATTCTGTGGGCAAGTACCTGCTGCAAACAACCCACGATATTCTTGTACAAAGGCATCAATAGCGTCACATCTCTTAAGTAGCCCTGCAACACAGGTGTTTAAAGTGTCCACAATATCCTTGGCAATGCCTACCAAAACTGGTTCTAAATGTGAAGTAAACATTCCCTCTAATTTAACGCTGAGTTTATTCATAATTACATCTTCACTGTTGGCCGATTGAAAAATCACATGTTTGGTCTTTCTCATACACTTCTTGGTAGATAGGCCCCCCTCGCCTGTTGAACAGTAATACTAGTATGTCTTCTTGAGGAGGAAGTGGCGCCAGACTTTCTACGCCTGACTCAGGAGCTGTCGATATGGGACAACTAGATCCAACATGGGGCACTGTTCGTAAGGACTGAGTAACTAGATCTCCTCCATCCAAGGCAAGTTCAAGTGATCTCAAAACAGCCTCCTGCACCACCGAGGGGGACATACCCAACTCTTTTTCAGCATTAGCGATTTCTTTGCTAATAACGCCCACCACAGAGGTCAGATATGAGATAATAGTGTCAGCTTTCCGAGGTACTTTAGCTTTCTGGCCCCCTTGACCCCCATTACACAGTTGTTTCCTCTTACCCATATCAAGCTTTTCAGGGGGGTGTCCCAGCCCAGCCTCATCTGGCCGCGGACGGCCACAGACGGCCCGCCCTTTGCCCGGGTTTAGCCCGGCGCAGCTCGCGCGCGTCCCGCGATGCGGAGGGAGCCTCTGTTCTTTATGCGCCTCCGGGCACGAGATTGCTGTGAAGTGGGCAGGATCGCTAGGCAGCCTGGGAGCTGTAGTCTCCCCCCTCTGCGGCCGCGCGGTGGTGCTGGCAGCGGCGGCAGGGGAGACCAGCAGCGTCAAGACCCCAGGTATGGCAGGCTCCGATGTTGGTGTTTGTGAAGCTCAGGTTTGCCCCAAACAGCGTCAATGACCCCCGCTCCACCGAGGGAGCCTCTGTTCTTTATGCGCCTCCGGGCGCGAGATTGCTGTGAAGTGGGCGGGACCGCTAGGCAGCCTGGGAGCTGTAGTCTCCCCCCTCTGCGGCCGCGCGGTGGTGCTGGCAGTGGCGGCAGGGGAGACCAGCAGCGCCAGGACCCCAGGTAAGGCAGGCTCCGATGTTGGTGTTTGTGAAGCTCAGGTTTGCCCCAAACAGCGTCAATGACCCCAGTAGTGTAAGTCACTCATACCTCAGGCCTACTGAGCACTAAGACTGGGTGCAACATATTTCATGGGCAGAAGACGTATTTGATGTGTTCTAAGAGTAAAAACGTGAAACAGTTTTTTTTACTCTGGAAAGACTTGGTTGCCACTTTGGCGACTGAAACATTCCATGCTGACCCCTTAGCTGTGCTAAATTCTCAATGGTGCCACCAAAGTTGCTACTCCAAGATATCAAGCAAATTCATTACATTAACCCTGACTTGGCTCACAAGTTGAAATTAATGTAACAAGTTACAGTTTGAAACTTTTACAAAGTTGCAATTTTGTTGCCTTTAACCTCCTGTGATCTTAATGATTACACATGGAGCTTGAACCCGAGACAGCTTTATGCCGTCCTAGGGAGAAGTGATAACAACTCCCAGGAAAGGAGACAACAGGGACCTGCACTATAGAGAGCTGTTACCTACCTCCTGCAGAAAGACACACAGGTTTTGCCCTAAAAGGTCAGCTTCATAGCTGAAGCCACCTTTGAAGAGCAAATGGTGAAAACTTGAAAGAGTGGAAGCCCAATTGTTTAGGCAGACTAGCTGACAAACAGGAAGAAGCAGGGAAACCTGTTGTCAAACTGCTTTTTTAGGGATGTGTAGTTCCCTCTGTAGCCACGATCCTGAGTTGGGCTATGGAGGTCTGGATGTTGACAGAGGGGTTCTGCCTATGATGGGAGTGGGACGAATGGTGCATCTTTGGTTAGCTAGATGAAACACTTTGCAGGTAGCATCATCAAGAGGGAGTGAACTAGGTAGCTACTGACCTTGTCTAACCTGAGGATGCTTTCTGAACATAAATAGGGCACCCCAGGCATCCAGTACACAGATCTCATCTGGATTGGAAGGAAGACTGAAGAAGGTCTGCCCTGCAGGCTGCACCTTGAAAATGGCAAAGAGAGGCAGCACCGGCCGACCCTGGTGGCTGGCAAAGGAGAGGGACTGTACCTGCTGTGTTGTGCTCATGGAGAGTCGTCTCCAGAGCCCAGCCAAAGTCAAGAAACTCCAAGGTCAGTTGGCTGACCTCCTGTCCATAGCACAGGGCCACAACAGTGGATTACCCTGCAGGGGCAAGTTGGTGGCCCAGATCTTCATATCACTGTCAATCGCCACTAAGAAGCACCAGATACCAGGACCCGACACTTAAAGTTGCACCTCAGTTTGCTGAGCCCAGGTGAGCAGTAGGAGTTCAGCTTGATCACCCAAATGTCGAGTTATCGCCCAGGTAAGTATTTGGCTGTGACCGCTATACCTGGCGAGTGATAGCCCACTGGCGACTCGACTTCTACAAGTAGCGAGAGAACTTCGAGGTACGTGAACCCTGTGATGAGAATGACCTCACCCTCTTCATGGACTAAGGAGTAGCTGCAGGAAGAACCCCATTGACTACGTCGCATCAACAGCATCCTTGAGCAGCTTCACCATCCTTCATCCCAACCACTTCCATAGGAAGGATCACTGACATAATATGGATCCATAAAATATTGAAACCCAATTTTTACTTCAATTAAATAGCTATATCAAAAATATTGAATCAATATACTTAACTATTAAAAACACAAATATTGTTATAAGAAATATCGATTTTTACATATATCCAATACAGAAATATAGGAAATAAAAATAGTGTTACCTTTAAATAAACTTAATATGTCAAAAATATCACTTCGCACAATATCGACCACAATACTATCGCCAAAATAATTAAACAATATATAATAAAAAGATAAAAAACCCTTTTCCCGTAAAACAATTACTGTTAATAAACCCAAAACCTGTTATACACATATTTAAATTAAATTTAAATATATTACATGAACAAAATATTTACCATTTACCCCCAAAAAATTATATTCTAAAATATATATAGTAAACCACCCCCAAAAAATATTACTAAACAAAAAAATATCAAACTCTAAATTATGCATAAAAAGTAAATCCAAAATTAGTGTTCACCATAGAAGGAATGAACTGATAAAAAAATTCTAACTATACTCAACTGACCAATAAAAGCAAAAACTATAAACAACTTTAACCAGTAAAGTCTAACCAACAGTTAAATCAACAATATAAAAGGCACACTAATTTTAACAACTTAAGGCCCTGTTATGATGTCGGACACTGTTTCTGTGTGAGAAGTGACAGATCATAGAACAGCAGTTACGCACAGCCTATTATGATGTAACAGCATATGGTGCAGTCGCAAAGTCCTATTTCTCAATAGGAACTTGTGCGGCGAGCGGAAATAGCCCGCAGCACAGACTCCCATTGAGATATGGGAGTTTCTGGAAATTCCTGCACAGTGTAGCAGGCACCTCACGGTGCCTGCCAAACAGTGCAAGAATTTTCAGGGGGGGTGCCCCAAAGGCCCACAACCGTAGGCCACGGAGGGATGGAGGCACTGATAGGTGCCCCCAAAATCGCTTTTAGGAAAGATTGACATGGAAAGGCTGGTGGAAACCGACACCATAATCCCGATGACAGAAACACCCTCATTAAGGGATTATGATAGGTTTCCAGCCGACGGGCTCCTTGAGCCTGTAGAAACACAGTCGGATTGACCAGCTGGTTTACAATCCGACTGCCGACATTGAAATTTGATGGTGGGACTGTAAACCTATGGTGTAGGTCTGTAGTGCAAAAGTTAAAACATATGTGTATTTATACTATTACACTACTTACAGATACAACAGAGGCTGCCAAATCTATCATTTCACAGGAAGGAAAACAGTTTCTAAAGCACATGGGCTACATCTACAGCCAAGAAAGTACATCATCCGAAACTATAAACTGGGAATGTATTAAGGGGCCTATGTATCAGCCGGTTGGAATAGAAAGCGGCAACCATTCTGGCTGGCTTCCAATGGGCTCAAGTAGCCCGTCTGCCAGTCGGAACCGGCTCTTAATTCCAAAGGGTGGGACTTTCCAACCTTGAGATTTCGATGCACAGTTTCCAGCATGGCAACCATGTCGGAAAGCATGTTTGGGGGCCTCCAACAGGTCACCTGGGTGTGTGAGGCCTCCAGCTGGGGGCAAAGGGGGCAGCCCTGTTCATCCCTGCACCCAGTGGCAGACACCTTAAGATGCCTCCCACTGGGTGCAGGGATAAACAACACCTCCCATTTTCCTATGGGAGAATGTATTACGGCTGGTTAAGGGCTTTAATGCATGCTTCTATTGGGAAATGTCAGAATGTGACAGAACAGTGTGCAGGTGCATCCTAATGAGGCGGCGGGACTGCCGACTCGAGGCTGGTCAGTATAGTTTATGAGGCGGTGCCACATCGTAATACCCCCCTAGATATTATTTTAATGCATGTTATGAAAGAGCAACTACAAAAGATTATGTAATTTGTGAAAGATAGCACAATGACCCCCAAATGTGACAGAAATAGAAGAGAAATACTGCAATATGTAAGAGAGACAATCACTAGTTCAGGGAGAGGTGTGGTGAAGCGGCCAGAGCGGCTGACTCAGGAGCTGGAGACTTATGGTTCGATCCCTGGTGCAGGCCGCAGCTTATCTCAGCACCCTGTGACTCTGGGCAGTAGCTCCCTTAATCTCCCTGATGCCCCCAGCTCCTTGAGACCCCTAGGGGCGATTAGTTTGCACTTTACAAATACCAGATACAGATACAACCCACAATCCTGAAAGATACACTACCAAGAGTCCTCGAACACAAAACATGGCAGCTACCACCTATCTCCACTTTAAAATGTTTAATTACACAAACTAAAAAAGCCATCAGTGATACATCACCTGCCCCTAGAAGATTCCCAGACATAGACATAACTAACACTTACATTACATATAATGAAGAACCTTTCCGCTTACATGACATTCTAATATTGAGAAACAAATATTCTCTACAGCAAACAACTTAATGAAACTTAGCCAATGGCAAACCTGGATGATGGATGGGACCTTCAAAATGTGTCCTACTCCATTCACTCAATTACACACCATACATGGTGAATATCGAAACACAAATAACCCTTTTATAAATGCCCTCCTGCCAAATAAAGAACACAGCACTTACTACAAGCTCTTAAACCATATAAAAAATTAAACAAATACCTATTACCAAAAAAATAATCATAGACTTTGAGCAAGCCATGTTTCAAACAATTCTAAAAATACATTCCCAAAGAGTGATACAAGGCTGTTACTATCATTTCTATCAATGTATATTAAGACAACTCCTAAAATCTGCACTAAGGGCCTTATTACAAGTACGGCAATCCACAGGGCCGCCGTACACGCAGTGGCAGTCCGATCACCCCTGCAGGTCCGCCTGTAATATTCAGAATGTGGCGGTCGGACCGCCACAGGACCACTGTGTCCGCCGGGAGCCAGCATCCTGCAGTGGTAGCGCAGCAGAAGGGGCATCAATATGCTGACAGTGCCACTGTAGCACAGCTGTGCATATTACGAGTTGTCTGTCCACCGCCACTTATATTGAGGTTAGCCCACTGTGAAAAGTGTGTCAGAGAGGCAACTAGGGCCCCCTATTGCTCCTGGGGTTGCCTGCAGGCCGACACTTGTTGAGCCCCTCTGTATTTACACCTAAGTAAGTTAAACTCTTCCTATATAACAAAGGAGTAGATTACTTAGACATGATAGCCAAAAGCATATTATAAAATAAATGTAAACCTACCAAAGTCCTAAAAATGTATGACAAACTCTAAACCAACAATCCAAATCCATATTTTTAAAAATAATAAATATAATATTTTATTAAATCAGTCAAACCATTATTTAAAATCACAATGATAATAATTGTACTATCACCAACCAAAATACATCAAATAAAACTCAATCCATCTCATAAAATAATTGAAACACATAATACTAACAATTCAATATTAAAATCACATTAATTCGACACAATATATCACATTTCCCACCCAAAATTAATTAAAGAAATAAAACGTACTGTTCCGTAGCTGCAGTCTTTTTCTCTCTCCATGTAATAAAATCAGTAATCCACCAAAAATGAGATAAGTAAATCTAAAAATCCCATAAACATGTTTAAAAATATAACTAATCGAATCGAAATCCCTCAAAGCAAAGTATTGAGGTTCCATAAAACCCCCCAAAAAGTGTTTTAATAAAAGAACCGCCCCAGGAAACACCCAAAACAGGAAAGCAAATTAAAAACATGGGTTTATTATAAACCAAAATTGATTTCCTTTATTAAAAAAAAGCGTAACTCCAAATGCCCAAAGAATGCATTTATAGACATAACTGTGTAAAGTAAATAAAGAAAAAACAACCACAAAACACATTGCATTGAAAAAAATACATACACGTAACAGTTAATCATCAAAAAATAACTAACACACAATTCAACATACCATAATAATAGATTACTAAAGCAGTGTAGAAAAATGCAATAACGACAAACTAGTGTAAAACACAAACAGCAATACATTTCCATGTCTCAGCCCGCTTCCTCTGTCACCACTCCACATCTGAAGTGCATTCTTATCAACTGTAGATCAGCCATAAAACATGCCACAGACATTGCTGAACTCATTCTGGCTCAGGATTTGGACATCCTCATAATTACGGAAACCTGACTAAAGGACTCCCCGGTCCGATCCTTGACATACTAGTCGCCAGAACCATAAAATCATTAGGCTGGACAGAGAGGACAGACTTGGTGGTGGGATTGCATGCATGTACCATAATAGTATCATTGTTAAACAATCCTACATAGATGCTCTCTCCTCCTGCGAATACCTCTGCATTGACATACCCACCAACAGCAGGCCACTATGCAAATTGCACATTTTTTACCATCCGTGGGGTGACAACCTCCCCTTCGTTGAAGATATCATGGAAATCATTTGTTCTAATGCGGGTCAACATTATCCCCAAATCTTCCTCAGAAACTTCGACCTGTATTGGAATGACTTGAAAGATTCGGTAGCGACCACTCTCAAAACCTTCCTGGCAGACCACAACCTAGTTCAAATATGTGATAGTCCTACACACATTCTAGGCTCGATACTGGACTTTATTATAGCTAACCCCAATGCTATTCAATTGGTCTCGATAGCCCCCTTGTGACTGATATGATGATCATCATATCTACTTCCACATCAAGGAACCCTGGTCCAAGAAAAGATCACAAGACAAAATTCCTAGGCTTTGGAAACGATCCAGTTGAAACTCAAACATGAATGACCTGATCTCCCTCAGCAAGAACACCTTGCTGCCTCCTACTGACCTGTCCTAGGTACAGGACCTCACGGAACATTACAACACCTCTTTACTGAGTATTTTAGACTCTGTTTTTCATTTGCAACTTAAAAGAAAGTCCTCTAAAGACTCCAAACCTTGGTTCAACAAGAGCTTAAATTCAGAGAGACGTAATCTTAGACTGGCAGAATGATCTTGGAGAGGAGCCCTGTTCCAGGAACACCTTCTGCTCCAGAGATCTAGACGAAGCTCCTGCAGTAAACATATCAGAAGGGCAAAATCGAACTTCTTTGGAAGCCAACTAGATAATGCCAGAAATAGACCCCAAAAAAGTATTGAACTGATCAAACTCCGATCCAACTATCTTCCCACCCTTCCACCATCTAAGGTGCCTATGCAGCCAACCTGTGAAGTGTTTGCCTCTTTCTTCCTTGAAAAGACTATTAAGATTGAAAATGAGCTACGAGCTCCACAAGGCAACCAGACAACTTTCCTATGCCCGACTAATCTGACTTCCCACCTCCACCTCATCTTCTGCCTGCTATTGTTCCCCCACCCAAAAATATCTCCTGCTGGAACCAACTCACTCTACCTCAGCCTCTACCTTACATAGGTCTCTCATCCAAAAATAACGCCTTCTGGAGCCAATTCACTCCCTATAATGAATTATCCATTCTTAACTTGCTCTCTACTCTGAAACCCTCTAACAACTTCAGGGACCCTCTGCCTTCTAGTTTCTTCAATGAGATGAAAGGGTCCTTAGTCCCCCTCTGGACCAAAATAGTAAATGCCTCCCTACGTCAAGGTGTGATTCCTGACTGTCTGAAGGCAGGGCAGGTTTTGACCATTCTCAAAAAACCCACGGCGGACCAAGAGGACCTTAATAACTTTCGTCCTATCACTAGCATTCCAACTCTTGCAAAGCTCCTTGAGAAATGTGTTCTTGTCCAACTTTGTAACCACATTGATCAATTCAGCTTTTAGATCAATTCCAATTGGGTTTTATCGCCAGGGCCACAGTACTGAAACAGCTATTACTCACATAGTCGATGACGTCCTAAAAATAATGGATCGGAATGAAGCTTGCCTCCTAATCCTCCATGACTTATCTTCAGAGTTTGATACGGTCAAGCATGATAACCTCCTGGACTTACTGGAACGGAGGATGGTTCTCTCTGGCCCTGTATTTAACTGGTTTGCCTCCTTTCTCATCAACAGAACGCAAAGATTAAAAGTCAATCATTCTCTTTCTAACTCCCTGCCATCCACTTTTGGGGTCCCTCAGGGATGTGCACTCTCTCTCACGCTCCTCAACTTGTTCATGGAACCTCTTACGGATGTACTCAATTCATATAACATTCACTATCACATGTATGCTGATGACACCCAAATTTACCTGAAAATCTCTTCCCCAGACGACATCAAATCACTCAACTCAACACTACTCAAAACTCAACACTGGCTGACTTCCCAACATCTTAAGCTCAACTCCTCCGAAACGGAATTCCTTCTGAGAGCACCAACCAAACAGACTGTCATCATCACTGAGTACTTGAATCACCTAACAGCTCTCAACTGTACCCCACACATAATTGACTCTGCTAGGTCTCTTGGAATCATACTTTAAAACAAAAATCTTTTTATTGAACAGCTTACAAGTCGTGAATACATGTAGCTCCACAGTGAGCTACAATCAAGTCGGGCATTTCCAAATAATAGTACAAGAATTTTGCATCAAAGAAGGAACGGACAACCCCGAACATACCCTTACCCCTACCCCCACCTCCCACCTAGCATTACTGCTTCGGTTGATGAGCGCATAGCAACTTATACAACATATTTGCGGCATCCCACAGTGAAGTGACTAGCCTTTACGTTTTGTGCTGCTCACACCTTATGCTTTAGACCTGCTGAAAGTCAGGGTTTTTGATTAAGTACAGAGTCAATGGTGCCCAAAAGTCTTTCGGCCTGGAGGCTAAAGGTAGTTTCTCTGCATAAGCCTCTAGCATTTCCCTACAATAGATCAAATCATAAATCAATTTATCACATTGGGGGCAGTTTTGGCACCCCAGCAGTGTGCCACTGCCCGTTTGGCAAATATAGTAGAGACTGTGACAATTCGCCTATTGCATGGCTTTAGTGTCTTAACCATTCCCAATGAGCAAACCTCAGATGCACACTTTACATTTTCTAACACAATTTCAGTAAGGACTCTTGCTACCTGACTCCAGAATGCAAATATCTTAACCCAACTCCACAGCAGATGCATAAAGTCTGCTTGGTCCTGCCCACACCTCACACAGCGTGCATTCTCATGCAAACCATACTTCCGCAATTGACACGGTGTATAATATAGCTGGTATAGATACTTAAAGTGAATAATACGGAGATTACAGTTTGCTATCAATCGGCTCGTGAGTTCACAGCAAAACTGCCACTGGTCCAGAGGCATTGGGGACCCCAGCTCCTCATTCCTCTTGCTAAGGTAAGGGTGTTCAGTGAGTTTGTCCTCTCTCATAGACACATTATATAGTCGGGTTATCATGCCCCTGCGTTCCTCACCCGCCAGAACCACCGGCAGAGCCTTCAGTGTGGTTGGCTCTGCTGGAAAGCTAGGGAAGGTAGAGCGTATCGCCTGCCGCACCCCAACAGACGTAAAGCCCAGCATCATGCCGTGGTCCTGCTCCGTCTGCAACTCCTGATGCGGTCGGTAGTGACCGTCCTTATAGAAATCTCCCAGTTGCATGACCCCGGCCGACTTTAGTGCTCGCAAGGGCCCTAGCTCATGAGTAGCGGAGATATCTGGATGTGTGGCAATGGGTAGCTCCGGGGCATAAAGGTAGTCCAACTTCGTCCTCTTAGCTAGAGTCTTCCATGCCCATGCAGTGCAACTAACAGGGTTTATTTCAGCTCTCAGAGCCCCTCCCCCACCGGACAGAGTCGCCGCAACCAGTGGGACCGGGTGCACAGTGTCAGCCTCAATTGCAGTTTGTGGAAAATGCCGCTGGGGGAAGTACCAATAATGCGCAAACTGCGCCTGTGCGCATAAGTTGTACAGCCACAAATCAGGTGCTTCAAACCCTCTCCGATCAAATGTTGGGTCAGCATGCTCCAACTGCACTGAGGCTTCTTGCCTCCTCAAACAAGAGTCAATAGGGCCGACTGAAGTATATTGAATAGTGCAACGTTCAGCCGCCGTGGAATATTGATGAACAAATAAAGGAGCTTGAGCAATATAGTCATCTTTACAACTGCGATCCTGTCGGCTAGTGAGAGAGCCAGTTTAGCCCAATGCTCTGCACGCTCAGTGATCTGCAGGATGGCTCGGCCATAGTTCATGGAGAGTACCGTGTCAGGTTTCCTATGCAGCCATATGCTTGAGTACTTCACCGGGTCAGTGGACCACGTCAGCAGGAAATCCAGCTCAATTTCCCGAGTGCCAGCTGTAAGCCGAAAAATGGTTGACTTTGCCGAGTTTATCCCTGAGCCGTAATATCACTCAAACTTCATATACTCACGCAGTAGTGCCAGGAGATGCGTGGTGGGCTTACGAACATAAATCAGCATATCGTCAGCATACCATGAGACCACGAGTGGTCTCTGCTGGAACCTTAATTCTGCATGGACATGCATTTGACACAGTTTACAGGCCAAAGGCTCAAGTGCCAGCGAGAAGAGCATCAGAGATAGAAGGCATCCCTGCCTCGTACCCCTCCGTATGGAGAACTCTTGGAATTATACTTGCCAAGTCATTGAGCATGCAGGAACAAATTAGCTCAGCCACCAAAGGTGCCAACTTCTACGTGAGTATTCTAACAAAGATAAAACCCTTCTCCCCCCCGGACGGCTTCAAGTCTGCTGTTCAAGGGCTAGTAATATCCAGGCTAGACTATGGCTGTGCAACACTCTGTTGGCTACCCAGATACAAGTTGGCTCCGCTCAGGGATTCCTTGAACTCAGAGGCAAGGCTTATTACAGGTTTCTGAAAAAATAGCCATATCTCGCTGGTACTGAAATCCTTAAACTGGCTGCCTTTGGAGGCTCGGATTCATCTCAAGATTGTGTGCACTCACAAGGCCTTTCACTTTGACACCTCTCTGTACCTAGCCCAAGAACTGGAGCTCTCTGGTGGGAGAAGATCTTGTAGGAGTTCCAGCACTCTACTGCTGAAACCTCAAAAATTCCAGAAAAAGAAAACTTATAATCGGGCGTTTTCTGGTATTGCCCCGAGAATCTAGAACTCCTTGCCTCTGGACATCACACTGATTCCCTCTACGGCTTCGTTCAAAAAAGAACTGTAAGCCCTATGGATGAATGCCCTTTGTTGACGGTCAGTAGGGTGTACTTACCCTTTTGACTATGTCTACGACGTTGGTTTGTGCTCTACCCCTCTATTTGTCTGTTGCACTTATATGTTACACTGTTTCCTCTTGTCTGGGCATATTTTACTGCTCCTCTATCATCCCCATTACTTTGCTTATCATTGTTATTGTTTTTTACATGCAACTCTGTTTGTACTTCAGTACATCTGTAAAGCACTCTGATACCCGCTTGGGTCATGTCTGCGCTATATAAAACTTTATATAAGTGAATAAATACATTTAATTAAACCAAAAACCCACAAACAACACTATGGGTCTCTTAACGTGCCTGGCGGTCCACGGACCGGCAGACTCTCAGTGGCAAGACAGTGGCGGTTGTCCAAAAGCCCTTTTACAACCAAGGTGGTTAGGGTGCCCTGGGTCCGCAGCAACCGGCAGTGACACGGTGGTCTTGAGGCTGCAATCGCCAACCATATTTGCAGCCCACCAAGCATATTATGAGTTTCCTCACATTCACACTTTTCATGGCAGTGTGGCCACCAGTTGTAGACCTCTTTCCCATTTTTCTTTGTTCTAAGGAGTATGGCCTTAAGAAGCAGGAGTGTTGCATGCAGGTAAGCATACCTCTTTCCCCCAATGCCATGTGCTTGTTACCAGTGGCTTTTTTAAATGGCACTTTGGATCCACGGATCCTACTGCTCAAGAGAACTGAGCAGGGTCTTTGAAGACTCACATTGCCAGCCCTCATTAGATGTTGTCCTCAGTACCAGTTCCCATCCAGCAAAGCATAACAGTACCATACTTAACTCCATATTTGTTTACCTAGATGATGATTAGGATATCTTTAAGGTACTAAATGTGGAGATGAGAAAACTACATTTATACTTAACTATAAATACTTACCTTGATATTTTGGTAGTCAATATTTTGACTATGATATTTTTGTAACATATAATTCAACAACATTTTGACATACAGGCACACTCTATAGCCCACTAGGAGTGGCCACTCTCAGTGGGGCTCTGTCAGCCTCATCTGAGATGTAACTCAGTCAGGTTAGTAGTGTGATGACTGTCATAGTCCAGCAACAACTTTGAAAAGCTTGTGGGGTGGAGTCGTTTCAGTTTCATTCAAACTAAATATCCAACAGGACTAAAACACTCAGTCACATCACGTGCCACCAAAATGTCAGTACGACTGAACCTGAGCCAATCACATGACAGACTTAACTTTGAAAGGATGATAGGGCTAATGCTGAGCTATTTTCTCTGGTGTGCCAATGAAAGATAAGTAGAGCTAGGGTATGATTAAGCACTTGCCCATCCCATCTCTACTAAGCTAATAGTGCTCGGTTGATGTTGGTCACGCCAGAATCCCTTTTAAAAAGCAGTCTCCCATTCACGTACTCGTACACTCACAACTCCATGAATCTCTCCATCCCCAATCCAAAGACTCACTTAATGAACATGCGTCTCACACTTTGCTACATAGTTTCATTCATTATGTGCATCCCTCACACTGTGAAACAAAACATACACGATTCATTAGGAAATATGAAAGTGAGGATTCCTTTCTCTTCCCTTATTTATAGAAGATGGGGCTCTGTCTAATTTGCTGGACCCCTGGAAGCCATGACACTAGCGAGGGGCTAACTCAGACTCGTGACTCGGTGCGAAGTGGTGACGCACGAAATCCCCAGTGCCACGGTTGCTCGGGGACTACTGCTGACATTGCTAGCGTGCGCCAGCGGAAGCTTTTCCCGCCTATTCGCTGAAGCAGCCAATCAGTAAGCGCCCCTGCCTGAAAAACTTGCTGTCGCGTGCAGCACCTGCCGGTTTGTGGAGGGAGATATGGTCGTGTTTGGCGCTGGAAAAAAAAGGCTGCGGCGCGGGACCGGTGTCGCGTTACACCCAGCAAAGAGTACCCGCCACGCGGGTGCACTGTTGAAGCTGCTTCACAACTCTGTAGCAACAGGTAGGTGTCCACTGTCCAGGGACCAAACAACCGCAACGCGAGGGTGGGAAAGAAAAGAAAGGTCAAACGCAAATGAATGCCACTTTCGAACATTTCTAAATATTTGTTTGGCTGGCCACCCGTATAAAGTGGTCAGAGATTGTAGAAGTAGCATATAAGCCAACAAACCCGATTCAGGCAGGAGACTCACGATTGTTGTTGAAGAAAAACGTTTTTTTTAGCTGTCTCCTACCTAAAATTGCCTCTGCTTCAATAGAAGTCAGTGGGGAAAACACATTACAAATTACAGAATCTCCCACTTGTCCTTTCTAAAGTGTTGTCATGTACGGAGTAGACTCCAGAAATAGACATACACGAGAGGGGTGCTGAGGGTCCTGTACCTTAGTTGGAGGTGGGACGCTTGTGACATTAGTAGATGGGGAGACTAATGTAGAAGTGTAGGGGTCACCGGGACTGCTAAAGCAGAGGGGGGAATCTGGGGTCGCTTCAATAAACTAGATGGATTGTCTGAGGCAATGGAAGAGAGTGTAGATGAACGCATCAAATATGTTTGATATTTTACACATTTGTCCAGTTCTTCGTGAGCAAAAGGTCACTGTTTTCCCCAGGCTGACAAAAGCACAGTGACTGATGTATTTTTTGTATATGTTACTGTATCCTTTATATCAAATTACTATAAATTATGCTTTTGAGTTGTAACACAGTTTACTTCAATGACATTCTTAACAATTGACATCAAGTCGTGCATGCCCTCATCTTTAATATATTGACATGGATGTGTAATGCTCTAAAGGCTAGGACTGGATACATAGTATGCACACCCAATGCAGGGTCTTTATGTGCTCTGTTTGGGGCTGCTGGGACCCGTAAGTAGTGGCCGCGGGAAATATGAAACAGGGGAGTTCAGTAACCTGGAGTATTAAGCCACTAGCTAATAATTAAACGGAATTCTCCTTCATATGTTAACAGTAAACATAATTTCTTTATTTATTATACATCTTTTAAATACGTTCTCGTTACTTACAACTCTTTTTGAATAAGCTCGGTGTACACACTGTTATAAAAGCATTTTAACTGGGACCCCTATGCCCAATGTACAATTTGTTAAGAGATAACTGATTTGTTAAATATTGTGATTACAATGCACTCTTGCCTGACATGCTAGTTCTTTGGCTTCTGTCAATATGGTGCAAGGATACAGGTGTAATTTACAGCATTTTTTTCAGGCAAAGGTCAGTTGTTAAGCCGAGAAGTGGGTACCTTATGGGCATGGATCTAAAGACCTGCTCGGGGAACTTGTCTAGCAGTAGTTTCTTCTGAATATACTGTTATGTGTGAGGTTATGAGCACTTTATTTTTCGTTAAGGTAGCATAGATTACATTAATTTGCCCTCTTAACTCTGTCTAATTTTGACCTGGAACCTCTTCATTTTTGGAATTGAATTCTTTTCATGGCTTTATTTTAACAGGTTAATTTTCGTTCATAGGAAGCATGAGTTTAAAGACTACGAAGGAAGCAAGAGGAAAGAATCCTCCAGGAGGAGAAAAAAGAAAAAACTCCAATCAGGTTGGTTCTGACAAACTATTAATATATAATAGCTAATGATTGTTTTTTTTTTTATTAATGAATAACATCAAAGCTCTGGTTAGACTGTAGTTTTTTTTGACAGGGATAGAAATGAAATATAAACGGAAAAATAATTTAAGGATAAATGTATGAAACTAAACTAAGATACACAGCTGGAAGTAAGGCAGGCTGTTTTCTGCAGATGGAGTGGGCAGAGAGCAAGGGGGTTTATAGTTGATGCAAGAATGAAAGAGGAAGCACATTGAGAAGGATTGGTGATGAATACAGGGGGTGCGCAGAGTAACAATGCCACAACGGGCAAAAAAAGGAAATACGTGGTATGTAGGGAATAAATGGGCCCTCATAAAAACAAAACCCATGGCAACTGAAAAGTCCAAGGGAGATAGAAGGCGGACCCAGGAGGGATAAAAGGCACCCACAGACATGGGAGCAGAGCCCCTGAGGAAGCATAACAAGTCAAAAAAAGCGCAGAGAGCCAACAGTGCCACAAGGACTAGAGCAGTTGGAGGCAGGAAAAAAACAAGGTGCCAACTTCATTTGGAAAATAATTTATAGATTTATTACGAGGCTTACACCTATTTATAAAGTAGATAAAACATTTTTTTTTAATTCTCACGTGGAACAAAACACAACACTGGTAGAGCATTAAAGTCTAACATGTTTAAGGCAAAATAGACAGCAAGCATTCAAAATAAGCAAGACAATTGCCTTTCAGTAGACCAGATTGTGTCCTTGATCAGGTGGTGTATGTAATGCGCCTAAAATCCAAACATTTTTAATGCTACATGTATGCAGTTTTTCTTAATGTAAGTGAATAGAAGTGACAATGTGTGACAGAAATGCAACCTACACATAAGCACTAATGAACACATGCCTAGATCTTTTAGTGCAAAGAATGTGAGAAAGACCATGGCAAACTGATACATTCTAACACCAAGAGCATACTGTTTTGTTTTCTAAAATCCTCGTTTAGTTGTGCCAACTTCAGGTTCAGGTTCAATTTGCTTTATTCGATTTTGGTTTAAAATCATAAAAGCGTACAGTTTAAAAACAGTCATAAGCAAAACATACAATAGCACAAAGTATGTACAGGTTAAAAAAAAAAACTTAGGCCCAGCCTGTGGGAGTAATTTCATTATTGTTTACGTGCTTTTCATAGGATTAGCATTTACAGTTCTACCAGTTCCACCATTACATCAGATTGTCACTTACTAGAAGCAATTTAATAGAACTTTCCATGCTTATAGGTATTGTACATTGGTTCGAGTCGATTAGAAGCGGAAAAGCTACTACCATTCAATACACAGACGCTTCTACCCATCGAATAATTATACCCTGTCTTTGGTCTTAATAAAGGGCGGTATGATGCGCTGGGGTAAAAGTCATGTAAATCCCAGGTGGATATAGGGCCGTCTCCTTCTTGGGGCTGCCAGGTTTCCAGGTACGGGACAATATGTCTGTTCCTAAATTTAACTAGCACTAGATCACCGGGAATGTCTTTTGGGAGAGAACCTAACAAGCCCACCCTTCTGACACTCACTATTCTTCCATTAAGGTCGGTTGGCAGGGGTCTATTTTTTGTTAACCAATACATAACCTTGTTTAGTAGGTCTTCTTGTCTTTCGACTTTTACATAAGTGAGTGCTGGTACTCCTGGAAGGACATACACAAATGGGGCAGCCTCCGTTGGTAGGTGTATATAAGGTGCTTTGTTATGCTCTGCTCTAGGAGCAGTATGCTGTGCTAATACGGGTTTAGAAGGGATCTTAGCAGCATTTGGGGCTGAAGTATTAAGGGCTTGTGGCTGAATTTGGACATTAATGCTTTGTGTAGATTGCATAGGCACTTCGGAGGCAGCAGGGGGCTGGGAATGGTTAGATGTTACAAAGTTTTTGGTGGGTGGCAAATTGGCCTTAATCATTTCTTCTAGATCTGTCAGCCTGTCCCCTAGAGTGTTTAATTTTTCCACCAACGGCAATGTAAAAGATTTAACCAGTAGTTCAATCTGGGACAGTAAAGCCAATTGGGAGGGAGGTACTAGGTGGTCTATTCTTCTGCAGTCTCTGAGGTTAAGGGGGAATTAATGGTGGACAATGAGGGGCTTACGCACAATTTTTGTAGCTTTGGGTGATTCCCATTGTGTTTATCCCCGTCGTGCTTCCTTTTAACGGATGAGACCTGGGGGAGTGCTAGGCTTTGGGTGTTAACTTTTTGAGGTAATAGGGGGGTTTGAGCGGGCAGTCGATCGGGGATGATGTTCCGATACTATTTGCAGGACAGGGTAGAGCACTATTTTGTTCGAATCTTGGTTCCACAGGTACATAGCTAGTTTTACACAGAATATTTAATTCCTCTTCCAGTGAGAGGCTTTGCGCAATACCGGCTGTTAGTGAAGGAGAATCTTGGCTGAATAAGCTATCTACGGACTTGCGAGAATTATTTTCATCTGTTTCACTAGGAATGGGCAGTATTATCCCATTTGGGTGGTGAACTTGTGTCCCATGGCACAAACCCCTCCCTCTGAGGAATGGCTTTTCAGTTAACCCCATTACGAATCATAATGTGGCTTGGTAATGGATAAGATGCATATAGGTAATACCAAGCAGCGACAAGATCAGGAAATTTAATGTACAAAAGTTAAAGTCCATTAATATAGTCAAATATTAGGTAAACCACAAATTATGGAGTCCAAGTCTCTTTACCTCCTCTTGTGGAAAAACCAAGGGGGGTGGTCGGTCCCGTCCTCCTTAGGCCTCTGAGGGCCACAGAAGGCCCGCCCTTTGCCCAGGCTTAGCCCGGCGCGTCCCGCGTGCATCCTCGCGGGACGAAGGAGCAGGCGAGGCTTTATGCGCCTCCTGGCGCGTGGGAAATGCGCGTACTGCCCCTGAGGCTCCTGGGGCTTGCAGTCAGGTGATGTGGTCCGGAGCGCTGGACCAGCGGAGCGAAGCCCGGCCAGTCGGTGAGGGCGGGGGGCGGAGCTAAGCCCGGCCGCGAGGAAGGGAAACCGCACAGCAATGAACACCAAGGGACTCTGCAACAGGCGAGTCTTTATGCGCCTCCTGGCGCCTGGGAAATGCGCGTTCTGCCCCTGAGGCTCCTGGGGCTTGCAGTCAGGTGATGTGGTCCGGAGCGCTGGACCGGCGGAGCGAAGCCCGGCCGGTCGGTGAGGGCGGGGGGCGGAGCTAAGCCCGGCCGCGAGGAAGGGAAACCACACAGCAACGAACACCAAGGGACTCTGCAACAGGCAAGTCTTTATGCGCCTCCTGGCGCGTGGGAAATGCGCGTTCTGCCCCTGAGGTTCCTGGGGCTTGCAGTCAGGTGATGTGGTCCGGAGCGCTGGACCGGCGGAGCGAAGCCCGGCCGGTCGGTGAGGGCGGGGGGCGGAGCTAAGCCCGGCCGCGAGGAAGGGAAACCGCACAGCAACGAACACCAAGGGACTCTGCAACAGGCGAGTCTTTATGCGACTCCTGGCGCGTGGGAAATGCGCGTTCTGCCCCTGAGGCTCCTAGGGCTTGCAGTCAGGTGATGTGGTCCGGAGCGCTGGACCGGCGGAGCGAAGCCCGGCCGGTCGGCGAGGACGGGAAGCGGAGCTAAGCCCGGCCGCGAGGAAGGGAAACCGCACAGCAATGAATACTGTGTTTGAAGCAGCTGGATGCAGTCACTGGTTCGGATCAGCTTCAGGTGTGCGCCAGCCGCATTCGTGGCTGTTGGGCTTTTGGCTTGGCGTTCTCCCTTCTGCCTGCATATTGGACCCGTTCGACGTTCAAGTGCCAACTTCATAAATGCGGCAATGAATGTGCAGTATACTACACTGAATAACATGTTAGAGAATAATTTAAAATGCACGTGAATGTGCAACAAGCGTGCAAATAATAAGGCTTTAGTAGCCTTCAAGCTGGCACGAAAATGAAATAGCAAGCGAATAATAAAATGGAACCGCCCATGTTAAAAAGGCACAGGCATTTTCTAAGAATACATCTAAGCATAAAGGCACGTATACAAGTTAATACGCTCGCTCAAGCCTCCACCTTTTCACGAAAGGTGAAATCCCTACAACAACTCAATAGCGTATAAAAAGGTTAAGGGCCATATGTATCAACACATTTCCCGATAGACACAGAATGGGCAAAACACTTTGATACATATGGCACAATTTCCGTTTTAAATCTTTCAGTTACATATAATCTTCGTCATCCTCCAACATAATAAGCAGATGAGAGGCAGTGCCTTTATTGCTGCAACTATGTTGATGATGCATATAATCAGTTTAATCAGCACATATACAATTATTATTACAAGAATAACTGCAGTCACAACTTCAAAGATTTTCATTCCCCAATTCCCGAATATCCCTGACAACTGATTCCAGATACTGCTTAAGTTGAAATAAAAGATATTTTACATTTCGTGTCATTTCTTTACACTATTCTTAATGTGGTCTATCTGTTTGTATATGCTAATGAATGTGTTGGGATGGTGAGTACAGCACTCAGAGCCTGCTATCGCTCAGCCCCCTTCTTTGGTTCCTAGGAGGTAATCTAAGGCCAATCATGTCTGCAAGACCATGGTGTTCTGGGCATCTAACTGATCTTTTATCAAAACTAGGGAATTGCAGTGCATTGGCTATTTCTTCCAAGCATTCTTCCAGTCTCTTGCTTGGCCTGCCCCACACCTCAGTTGTAATATAGAATGGAAAATAATCTGTTTGTTTCTGAGATCCTGAGGCGCCACATCCACCTTTGGAAAGGGCGAATTGCAGAATGTCTGATAGAGAGAAGAACAAAGCCAGAGTAACAGACTCCAGCCTATTTTGAAGCATTTGGATCAGCCTTTGTTCTTCAGATAAAATGAGCATGTCCTTGATGTCAATGTTTGTGAAAAAATCATACCAGTGGCAAAGCTGTTATTTGTAGGGCAGTGATTCTAAAAGTATAGTCACTACAACAATGTCACACTCACTCTGGCCCAAAATGCCTGACTTGTGGTACTCACAAACCAATCTCTTTTCTGAATGGGTAAGAAGAGTGACATCAGCCCTGTAATCGATCGACAAAGGTATTCTTGCATTGTTTTTGAGAGCTTGGAAAGGCTGTGGGGAAATACCAGCACATTTTTAATTAGGGTCACTTCAATCAGAGGTACGCCTCCCACTTCACATCAAGGGACAAGTTAGTGCAGATTCAGCAAGTAGAAATATAAATTGTTTGAACGTATTGCTCAAGCAGCATCACTTAGGTGTAATTTTCAAAGACAGCGCAACAGCTCAGCTCAAATACAGGTTCTGTACAGTTAGGTTTCTTGATAACTCATTGCATAGCAATACTGTATCCCTCCAAAAGCCAGCGGGGACTGAAGGCAGCAGCAAAGATTGCAGGCCAGTCCTGCAAAGGGATCCAGTATCCAGGAGATGGCTTCTTACTGCAGGCAGGCATAACAATGATGAGGGGCACAGCATTGCAGAACTGTGGAGATGGAGATAAGGAAGGTGTGCACTGGAGATTCGACCTGCCATCAACTGCCAAAGTAGCAAGAGGAACCACTCCAGCGAGGGCCCAAGCCTGGGCCTTGATGCAGGTCTGGAAGCAGGCAATGATGGGCAGTGGGCTCTGGGAGGTGCAAAACGTTGGCATTGGGAGGAGTGGATCCATATTTGGCTGACCATAACACTTAACGGTTGTGATGGTGATGAGAAGAACTTGGTGAAGGCCATGCTAGCTATACTGCAGAGAGTTTTTCCTCTGATGGATGTGTGTGAAGATCCACTCATCGGGCCGGAGAGAATGAAAGACTGGCTGGACTCAGGTAATGCAGCTACCCGGAGTACAGAAATGATAAAGTCGGCAAATACGCTTTTTGCAATATTGTAGGACTGCATCATCATTCAGCGTAGCAGCACAGATGGGAGGGCTCAAAGGCAACATCATGGGGCATTCCATCACTATGTTGTATGGGCTCCACTTTTTTGGTAAAGCTCTGATAGACAATAAAACTAAGGGCAGGGCATAGGACTACTTCAGTTGGGTATCAGAAAATATCTTTGTTATCTTATTTATGAGGGTGCCATTATTTTGTTCCACAATTTTCCTGCTGACTCAGGACGATATGTGCAGTGGAAGTACTGATCTATTCCTAAAGCTTTGCAAGTCTACTGAACTACAGATAAAATGAAAAGTGTTTCTTGTTCACTTGATAAGCGATTCTGGATTTTGAAACGTGGGCTAAAGAGTCTAAGTAAGCACTTCACAACTGCAATGGCATTTGCTCTTGCATATGGGTAACCTTCTACCTGCCCAAAAAACATTCAGACTATCACTAACAAATAGAAGTATGATGTGCACCTAGGCATTTGGAAAAAAGTCCAGTTGGAGTTTAGGAGGCCCTTCCCTGAGCAGAATTCTGCCTGTGAGGGCCCTCATCAGCTTGCCAAATGACAAGTTCAGGTAGGTCTTTGAGGACAACAATGTCTTCCCTTGTAGGTTCCATAGCATCACCCTCAGTTTCTGCTTACTCCCAGACTGTGGGAATCTCTGGGGCAATTTTCCTATGCCCCTTGTCCCTCCTTTTCTCGGCATGTGCTTGAGCTGTTGTTCCAAGCTCCAGGACCTTGGAAGTTTCCTCTCGGGAGGCCATGGACCTTTTGGCCAGGCATACCCACTCCAGCAACCCTAGCATCCCCAAATGTGACCAGAGCTCCACCTCCTTCCAGATGGTGTGCTCCAGATCACTACCCAACAGACAATCCACGGGCATGGCTAGACTCACAGCTACCTTCAAGGAACCTGAGAACACCTCCACATTCAAAGGGAACCAGAGCTACAATGTTGTCAGTAGTAACCACTCAATGGGCTAGATTGGAAGTGCTTATTTTCCGTTGGACACCAGGTGACACCCAACAGTAGTCATACTGGCTCCTGTGTCTCTCAGAGCCTCCACCCTCTGCCCATTAATGGCAACATGCTGCCTATAATTCTTACTATTGCAAGGCACATGAGATTTGGGTACCATCTCTATTTCCCAGGGGCACCGAGGTGACCTCATCAATGCCCCTGTACTAGCTGGTACAATCTCCTCCCCGAGCACTACACTAGCCTTTATGAACAGTTGGGGTCTCCCTTTTAGTGCCTATACCTCTAACACTCAAAGCCCTTAGGTATGAAGTGACCTAAGGGCTTCTTTCCATGGAATCCTCCCCTTTCCTGGTCAGTATTGGGCTACAAATACTTTCCCTGGAAACTGTTTTAGGAGCCTTTTGAGAACTCAGTTGTTTTACTTTTGTATCCCCACAGTTTCTTCTGGTGGAGACCCTGTCCACCCTTTTGTTTATCCCCTCAATACTTTCCTGTGATCCCTGATGCTGAGCTAGTTGTCCACATCTTTGACAAGCTGCCTAGCTTGTTGTCTATCAGGTGTTGCCTAGCTCTGGAAAACAATGTCTGAACATTTGCACCCTGGAAAACAGATTGTACACCTCTTTATAAGTGTTGACTTCACTACCCTTCACCCAACAATCCAGTGCCTTACTGTAATACTCCACAAAATGTACCCAAGACCGATGGGACAGTTTTTGGCTGTCCCTAAACTTCAGCCTATTCATTTTAGAGGTAAGTCCATACTTTCAGATAAGGGGGCCTTCATGGTAGGTAGTTCATCCTGTCACCCTTCCCTAGGGCCAAGAGAGAATCACTCCCTTCTGTAGGTATATGCCTCCGCAGACAGGTTCACCAATGTCCCTCAGGGACACTGTGCACTTCTACGTCACCCCCCACTATAAAGCTAGATATCTGGGCTTTACGTATGTAGACTCTTTCTTTCCAAATGTTGTTATCTGGTTGTGAAAGTCACAAGTTCAAGCCGACCGCAATGGAGTTGGGTACCAGACAAAGTTTGGACTGCTGGGCAGTGCATATGGTTGACCTTGGATGGACATGGAAGGTTGTGGGTCGCACTGCGCCGAGTTGCATCGGTTCTGATGAGGCCAACGGTCTGAAGCTGTGAGGTGCTGTGATGTGAGTTCTTGCACAGGTTTGGAAATTATTTGAATCGTTTGTCGGAATGTCCAATAATTATACCCGGTGGCAGTTTTGAATTGGGAGAAACCTCTAGATTTTCCTCCTCACATCTGGTTCTGGAATTTCCTTCCTTCCCCTGGCCTGGCTTGGAGTGGACTGGGGTGACAACAGACTAGTGTGAAGTCCTTTGTGAGTGTGCTGAGGCAGCCTATTTGAAGTTCAAGTGTTATGGGTTACAGCTCCGCCTCTCCAAGTAGGCCAGGATGGCCCATCCTGCCAACACGGAGTCACCCGTTTTCGATGCTGTCTAGGAGGAATCCACAAAGGCAATTGCCAGCTACACTTAGTCATGTGAGCCAGGATGTATGCTGCAGGCACCAAATGTCTAGGACAAGAAAATAAAATCTTTACAAAAGTCAAATAAAAACTAGGACTGAAGTCTTAGGCAGAGAAGGCACTACTAATGAACTCGATAGAGCGTCTAGCTAGTGTTAACCTGCTCTTACAAAAATGTAGTCACATTTATAGATTGTTTTATTCTCAATTTACAACCATAATATAATCATAATATTCAGACAATAATTCTTGACTTCTTCAATTCATTGCTTCATGAATCTTGATTTATTCAATTGAGTCTTGTCAAATCAAAAGTTCTTAGATGAAATGATCATATATGTTTGGCGTGAGTCACATAATCCCAATGTATTTCGGGTGCTGTGAACACCCTTCAGGGAAATATATAAACAGATAATAATTCCAATGAATGTTTGTAAATACATGCATGTAAATATATTTACTAGACTTACAGGCTTTTAATCACGTGAGGTGATACAAAGAAAAAGGTATACTGAAGTATGAAAAACTCCAGTTCTTGAGGCTTTGCAAGTACAGAAAGAAAACAGAGAATCAAAGTAAACCACTGTATCTGGTCGCTCTGTGCTTGTCCACATGTAAGAAACAGCGTGATCATGCACATGCTCACCCCGTCGCAAAGCTGAGATCCACACTATCTAAAGTGAAGGAACTAACTCAAAAATAGAGATGTGCTCCTCATAAAGATCGACCCAGTGCTCATGCAAAGTGATAATCTCAACGGCTCCAAGCCACAAATTGTCCAGCAATACCTTCACGTCTGCTGATTGTGTGTGAACCAACAACAAATGAAATAGCTGGAGTGTTCAATATTCTTCAGGGAAGTGGGTGGTCTCCCTTGCTGGCGTGGTCTCTAATGAATGAAAATTGCACTTGTATAGCGCTAAACTACCCGAAGGCCTCGTAGCGCTTGTGACTGAATTTGCTTAACGCAGGCTCAGGGCAGGTCAGCAGAATTTGGCATACAAGTGTGTTTTCAAGGCTTTCCTGAAGGACAGGTGGTTACTGTTGCCTCAAAGGGATAGAGGGAGGGTGTTCCAGAGTTTGGCCGCAGTATGGGAGAAAGAGCGGCCTCCCCATCGAGCTTTCCTGACCCTGGCGGAAGTGGCCAGCCGGAGGATGCAGGAGCGGAGGGAACGGGACGGGACGTAGGGAGTAGCCAAGGGATGCAGAATGGCGGGACCTGTGCGATAAAAGGCTTTGTGTAGGATACACATAGCCTTAAATTGTACTCTTGCCACTATAGGGAGCCAGTGAAGCTCCCTTAGGGCATTCCTCGCTGACTGCCAGCGAGGGAGGTTATAGAGTAGGCGGGCCGCACTATTTTGTGTGACTTGGAGCTTCTGGGTGGCAAAGGTCGGAGCTCCCATGCAGAGGGCATTCCCGTAATCCAGGTGGGAGAGTATGAGGGCCTGGACCAGGATCCTCCTTGCCTGGAATGGGAGCAGAGGGAGCACCTTCCGCAACATCCTCATAAGCCCAAAGCAGGTGGCGGCGGTCTTTGTGGCTTGGACTGAAAAGTCCAAAGCTTTATCGAACCAGATCCCGAGGCTTTTTATTTGGGACTTGGGGACGGGGGGCAGGCCCAAACATGGTGGCCAGATGGATGCAAGAACAGAGGGAGAAGGATTGCCCAATAGGATGACGTCTGTCTTCTCCCCGTTAAGTTTTAGGCAGGAAGATTGCATCCATCTGGCAACAGCCTCCAGACTGGGGCGTAAGGTGTGGGACGATCCCTCAGAGTGGTCTAGAGAGACCACCAGTTGGGTATCGTCCGCGTAGGTGACGATACGCACACCGAAGGGATGGACTATCCTGTCTAGGGGTTCCATGTAGGCATTAAACAGGGTAGGGCTCAGGGAGGAGCCCTGAGGGACCCCACACCTGAGTGGGTGTTTAGGAGACACCGCCTCGCCCTCAAAGACCTGGAAGAAACGGTCAGCCAGGAAGGATGTCAGCCATTCCAGGGCCGCGCCCGACACGCCCATGTCCGCCAGTCGTTGTAATAGATTGACATGGTTCACCGTGTCGAACGCGGCGCTGAGATCTAAAAGGATGATGGCGACTTTTCCACCCCGGTCCAACACAGCTCTTGCCTCTTCCGTCACCGCTAAGAGAGCGGTTTCAGTCCCATGCAGAGGACGGAACCCTGTCTGAGAGGCCTGCAGAAGACTATTAGACTCCAAATAGTTCATCAAGGTGTTATTTACGTGCCTCTCTAGCAGTTTGCTCAGCCAGGGGAGTAAGGAAATAGGACGGTAGTTCGCCAAGTTGTTCTGGTCGAGGTTGGGCTTCTTCAACAGAGCCCTCACCATCACGCACTTCCATGAAGGTGGTACGGATTTAGAGGTGATGGATGTGTTGAGAACGTCCAATATGACCGGGCGAATAATGTCCGTGACCTTAGTGAGGGTCTGAGGGGGTGCTGGATCGTTGGGGGAACCAGAGGTAATTTTGGGGATGAGTTTATCCAAGGCAGGAATGTCCAAAAGTGGGATTGTATCAAGCGCACAAAGGACAGAGGAATCGGAAGTTGTAGAACTCCTGTTCAACGAAACTGCTGCCTGTGTGTATCTATAAATGAAACAGTGACTTGAAAACTACCATGTAATCCATTACACACTGCCATCTACTACAAACTTTTATCAAACACACCTGAAATCCGATACTTTCAACACACCGATGACCCCCTACGTCCATATCTGATGTAGGTGACCAGTGATGGAAAGCCACTCCTACTCGCATCCATCGCACGACAACACAACCTCAACATCATCTCCTACGCAGACGACACCCAGTTGATCCTCTCCCTCACCAAAGACCCAAACACCGCCAAAACCAATCTACACGAAGGAACGAAAGAAGTAGCCGAATGGATGAAGAACAGCCGTTTAAAACTAAACTCGGATAAAACGGAAGTCCTCATTTTAGGATCATCCCCCTCTTCCTGGGACGACTCATGGTAGCCACCGGCCCTGGGTACAGCACCCATACCTACAGATCACACACGTAACTTGGGCTTCATACTAGACTCCTCCCTATCGATGACCAGACAAGTCAATGCCGTCTCATCCTCATGCTTCAACATCCTACGCTTGCTCAAAAAAATATTCCGTTGGATCCCCACCGAAACAAGAAAGACAGTCACCCACGCACTGGTCACTAGCCGTCTGGATTATGGAAATACCCTATACGCCGGAGCCACAGCCAAACTACAGAAAAAACTCCAACGCATCCAAAACGCCTCAGCCAGACTCATACTGACCATCCGCCGTCAAGCTCACATCTCCAGTCACCTGAAAGACCTCCACTGGCTCCCCGTCAACAAGAGAATAACGTTCCGTCTCCTCACCCACGCACACAAGGCCCTCTACGACCTAGGACCTGAATGCCTCAACACAAGACTGTCCTTCTACACACCCACCCGCCAACTGCGGTCATCCAATCAAGCCCTCGCCGCAATTCGGCGCATCAATAGATCCACCATGGGAGGAAGATCCTTCTTAGTGGCCAAAACCTGGAATTCTCTAATCCCCCCTACCTCCGCCTTACACAGAACCACCTCTCCTTCAGAAAGCAGTTTAAAACCTGGCTATTTGATAAGTAATGCTCCCACCCTCCCTCTAGCGCCTTGAGACCCTCTGGGTGAGTAGTGCGCTATACACATTTTTGAACTTGAACTTGAACTTGTTAACCACTGTCAATTACAAGAAGAAACACCCCACTCAAGCGGCTGCCCACTACATAAACACGAACCATCCCTTTAACCATCCCGCCAACCTCCAAGAAGGACTTACTTCACAAGTTTACTTCACAAGTGTCCACATCTAGTATGGATGACTGCTAATGTGAAACCCAATCCCTCTCAGGTAGGGCCGTCAGCTACACAAAGAGAAGAAATGACCCATTGAAAACGCCACCCACTACTTAAGCATACCGCAAACCATCCCGCCGACCTAGACCAACCACTTACTTTATAAATGTCCCGGAAATACTCCTCAACCGCCGCTACGTGAAACCGATGATGTGTCAAACGAGCGGAAACAGCCACATTTAAATATCGCACCTCGTTCCTGTAAGTGTTGCAAAGTGACACAAAGCTTCCAGCCACCAATAGTCACAATAGAAAAAGGACTCAAAGATGACTCTCAAAACCAGAATCAAACAAAATGTCTGGCAAAATGCAGTGCAGTATACGTCAATTACGTGTACTTGAGTTTGATTCCTCCTTGGTACAGAATTCTTCACTGAAGTTGACTATGTGAATATGAAGCGTCACCATTACAGCAAGTCTGCATATGCTCAACATAATTTTATCACATATCAGCTTAAACTGTTGCAATGAGGTTCATCACTATTATTGTTTCTGCTAGTTTACAAAAAATGTTCGTAATGTACCATGTTAACCCTTGGCTCATTGTGATACAAACATAATCACAATCATTATTCCTTGCTAATATATATGAGATACACCTTCTTGAAGAACCTGTGGAGAGGACAGAAAATTGTTATTCAAACCTATGTGAATTTCCTACTAGAAAAGTGATGATATGATACCTGATCTGCTCGACCATATGTACCTCAAAGTGGAAAACTTTATCTATGCATAAAAGAAATATATCCTCGAATGAAACTAGTGTGTAAATGATGATGAAAAGTGTAGTAGAAAGTGTGAACAGCTTTGCTGAAGGGTTAGTGATTGACTGTTTGTGAACTTACAGAAAGCATGCCAGTTCCAATGTATCATTCAGTCCCTTGGGCATTAAAGTATCCAAAAACCGAATACAGAAACTTTCACACTGAATTAGAAACTTTGACATGTTCCTGTCATTTCTGGATTTACCTACTTCCAATATCGAAAATCTCAATTGAGCGATGGAATGATGATGGTCAGCCCAGTGGCACGCTAAAGAAGAACTTTTAGTCATGGTTCTGATTCTGCTTTTATGCCCTGTGATCCTTGTATGTAGTGTTCTCCAGTATTGGGATGTCTTTCATAGATTCACTTGCTTGAATATTCCCCGTCGTCGAAGTGGGAGCCCCACGGTAAATACATTAGCAATAAAAAACAACAATATATGTACATAGAAAAATAATTACATAAATCTAAAACCATAAATACTTATAAGTACCAAGGATAGCAGTAACACATAGGAATACATTAGAAGAACAAGCATTTACAATGCAATGGTTTCGCCTTTGGAAAAGTTAGAGTTATTGGCATTGTAAATGACAAAATTTGTATTTATGTGTTGGTTTTGAAAACAGATAAATAAATGGCATTGTCATTTACATTGCCATTAGCTTAATCTCTGCACTCCTTACTCACTCTGCACTCTCTAGCACTCCCTAGAACTCCCTACTCACTCTGCACTCCCTAGCACTCCCTAGCACTCCCTACTCACTCTGCACTCTCTAGCACTCCCTAGCACTCCCTACTCACTCTGCACTCCCTATGCACTCTGCACTCCCTATGCACTCTGCACTCCCTATGCACTCTGCACTCCCTATGCACTCCCTATGCACTCTGCACTCCCTATGCACTCTGCACTCTGCACTCCCTATGCACTCTGCACTCCCTATGCACTCTGCACTTCCTATGCACTCCCTATGCACTCTGCACTCCCTATGGACTCTGCACTCTACACTCCCTATGCACTCTGCACTACCTATGCACTCTGCACTCCCTATGCACTCTGCACTCCCTATGCACTCTGCACTCTGCACTCCCTATGCACTCTGCACTCTGTACTCCCTATGCACTCTGCACTCCCTATGCACTCTGCACTCCCTAGCACTCCCTAGTCACTCTGCACTCCCTAGCACTCTCTAGTCACTCTGCACTCCCTAGCACTCTGCAGTCATTCTACACTCCCTAGTCACTCTGCACTCGCTAGCACTCCCTAGCACTCTGCAGTCACTCTACACTCCCTAGTCACTCTGCACTCCCTAGCACTCCCTAGCACTCTGCAGTCATTCTACACTCCCTAGTCACCCTGCACTCCCTAGCACTCCATAGCACTCTGCAGTCACTCTACACTGCCTAGTCACTCTACACTCCCTAGTCACTCTGCACTCACTACTCTGCACTCTGCACTCACCACTCTGCACTCTCTACTCTGCATTCTCTACTCTGCACTCTCTACTCTGCACTCTCTACTCTGCACACTCACTACTCTGCACACTCACTACTCTGCACACTCACTGTGCACTCTGCACTCACACTCTGCACTCACTAGTCTGCACACTCACTACTGTGCACTCACTAGTCTGCACACTCACTACTGTGCACTCACTACTCTGCACACTCACTACTCTGCACTCTGCACTCACTACTCTGCACTCTGCCCTCACTAGAACCTGCACACTCACTCTACACACTCACTCTGCACTCTGCACTCACTACTCTGCACACTCACTCTACACACTCACTCTGCACTCTGCAATCACACTCTGCACTCTGCACACTCACTCTGCACTCTGCACACTCACTCTGCACTCACACTCTACACACCCCACCGCTGTTTAGCGGGTCCGGTTTCCGGGGAGGCAGTGGGCGGTGAGCGCCATCTTTGAGCGGGAGGGGAACTGTGGCCGCCATCTTTGAGCATTTTTGCGCTCGGGGACAGTGTGAGCTGCCTATTTAAGGCGGAGTATTCACTGGGGCAGCCTGGCGAAGTGGACCTGAGGTCAAGTATTGCAGCAGCGCCTCGCTGCTGGGTGTGCGCGCTGTCTTAGCGCTACTTGCTATTTTTAATGCCCGTTTTGTATTTAATTTAATACATTTTAGTTTTCCCCTGGTTTTAGCCACAGGGTCTCTGGCCACTCACCTGCACTCTAATTTTGTCACCCCACCGCTGTTTAGCGGGTCCAGTTTCCGGGGAGGCAGTGGGCGGGGAGCGCCATCTTTGAGCGGGAGGGGAACTGTGGCCGCCATCTTTGAGCGTTCTTGCGCTCGGGGACAGCGTGAGCTGCCTATTTAAAGGACTCCTCTGGACGCGCAGCGGTGACGCGCAGCAGGAGCGCCTTCTCTGCGCCTGAGTCGCGCCAGAGTCCTGCCCATCTGCGCTCGTCAGCGTCTCGGAAGTCGGCGAGGCAGGCCTGCAGTATTTTTTATGTCCTGTTTTTTTCGTTTGGTGGTTGAGACGTATTATTGGTTCCTATGCTCTCTTACTCCTCCACTGAGTTATTAGCGCTACGAGGACCTATCTCCTCCTGCCACCATGTTTTCCCGGGTGGCCGTTCTCTTAGGAAGGGCTGCTCTGGCTGCGGCTGGAATATGCCAAGTCGGGAAGGCTTATTGCCTGTATCCACACCACCATACGTCTCTTGTCATCTGCTTAACACCAGATCTCTTAGTAGACATTCCACTGACATCTGGAATTTGTTATCTGATTCTAAAACCTCGTGCCTGTTCCTTACAGAGACTTGGCTTAGTGAGTGTTCCGGCCCTGATGTAGCCACTGCTGTCCCTCCAAATTATACCATCTATAGGAGGGACAGAGTGGTTGGTCGTGGGGGTGTGGCAATAGTTGTTGACAAGAGTCTCTCTTGTTCGACATTCCCCGTGGATAATATCAAGGGCAGCGAAGCCTTAGGCTTCACTCTCAAGCTAACTCCCCGTCAAACTTGCACAGGGATTATCATCTACAGGGCACCTGGCCCGTTAGGCTCCTTTTTTGATGATCTTCAGGCGGCTCTTTCAGTGCCTTGCCTGAGATACGAGCATTGTATCCTATTGAGAGATTTCAATCTCCATATGGATAACACAGTAGACCCTGATACCATCAAGCTCCAGGACATTGTTTGTCCGTTAGGGCTGATCCCTTTCATTTTTAGCCCGACTCATATCAAAGGCCATACGATCGATCAGATCTTCTCTACTAGGTCTATCGAGGCTTCTCCACCGCTTCCTGTTCTTTGGTCTGACCACTTTCTAATTGAATTTTGCATCTCCGTTATAGCTACGCCTAGTGCTAGAGGAGCGAAAGATACCAGAAGGGTGTCTCGGCCTTTCCATCGAGTTACGGCAGAAATGTTTTCTGCCGCTCTTGGCCAATATCCCTGCCCCCTATCAGGTGGCCAGGAGCAAGATATAGAATTGGTCCAGAAGTGGCTCTCAACTAGGTTTGAGGAGCTGACCCCTGGTAAGCCAGTTAACTCTGTGGGTAAACATACGTCGGCCCCCTGGTTTACTCCTCTTCTTGGTAGGATGCGCCAAGATTGCAAGAGGGCAGAAAGAGTCTGGAGGCGTATGTATGACCCAGAAGATAAAATTAAATACAGGGAGTTAATCCCACTCTACCACAAGCATATTTTGGATGCAAAAAAAGTCTATCTGGAGCACAGAATTGACGCAGCAGAAAGTACGAGTAAAGAAATTTTTAGAATTGTACAAGAGTTTATTTCTCCTGTCTCGAGTTCTCCTATCCACTCTCACACCGAAGTTTGGATTAGCCAACTCAGTGAGTTTTTCATTAATAAAATCAAACTTATTCAAGGCTCTTTTCCTAGGGCGGGCCTTAGCCCAGGTGTCTGTCATCTGACACCTACGCTACCACTCTTGAAGGAGAAAGGACCTCTGCTTTCGGATTTTCCTCCCATCTCTCTTGCTTCTTCTCTCGACTTCCTGACTCGGCTTAAATCAGGCTCACCGCTTGATCCTTGCCCTGCTAAATGCCTTGGGAGAGTGGCACCGGCAGTTAACATCTTGCTCAACCCACTGCTCAACGCCTCCCTGACATCTGGAGAGGTCCCCATGGCCTGGAAGCACGCCCTGATTCTGCTGCTGCTGAACAAACCATCTTTAGATCCCCTTGTTCACGCAAATTATAGACCAATCTCCCTCCTTCCCTCTCTGGCTAAGGTGATTGAGAAGCATGTGCACCTCTCTATTTCCAGCTTCATAGAGAACAATAACATCTTGCACGACTCTCAATCGGGTTTCCGTGCGAATTACAGCACGGAGACAGCTCTTCTTGAGATTACCGATGCCATTCGAGAGACTTTGGACGGAGGGGGTAAAACCATCTTGGTCATGTTGGATTTGTCGGCGACGTTCGACACCGTGCCCCACGACGGTCTCCTTTTAAGACTCTGGGAGATCGGTCTTCGTGGGACGGTGTGGAAATGGTTTAAGTAATTTCTAACCAACCGCCGGCAAATGGTCTGGGCACCTCCGTTTTCCGCTGAAATGCCGCCGCTAGAAGTGGGGGTACCTCAGGGGTCTATCCTGAGCCCCACCCTTTTCAATATCTATATGGCCCCTCTGGCGGCGGTAGCGGAATCTTTTAGTGCCCAGATCATATCCTATGCTGATGACACCCAGCTACTTTTTACGTGTAACAAGGGTGAGGACTTTGACAGCAGTCGGATCAGGGATTGTCTGGAAGCCGTGTTTGATTGGTTTCAGAGGCATAGTCTGCAGTGTAATTCAGACAAGTCGGAGCTGCTTTTCTTCGGATGTCCACCGGATCCCGGCTGGAAGACTTGGTGGCCTCGTAATATGTCTCCGCCCGATGATACCTCGCTAAAAGCTAAAAACCTGGGTGTCTTGTGTAATGTTGATCTTTCTTTTAGACCCCAGATTGTAGGGCTGACAGGAAAGTGCTTCGGCGTTCTGAAAATGTTGCGGAAGTTTCTTCCCCTAATATCCCTTCAACACAAAAAAATTATTGTTCAGGCCTTGATAGGCTCGCATCTTGATTACGCGAACGCTCTCTATCTAGGCCTTCCTAAATATCTGATAGCACGCTTGCAGGTCATGCAGAACTCGGCTGCTAGAGCCATCTTTGGATTACCGCGAAGGGCTCGAGCGTCTGAGTTGCTTGAGAGACTTCATTGGCTTCCGATCGCCAAGAGATTCACTTTTAAGATCTTAACACTGGCCTTTAAAGCTCTCCACTCGATTTGCCCAAATTACCTTGGGAAGCGGATGGCCTTCTATGCTCCCAGGAGGTCTTTAAGGTCCGCTCTGCAGGCCAAAGCCGCTGTTCCCACTATTAGACGTGCTCGTACTGGAGGCCGCTCCTTCCGGTATCTGGCACCTCGTTGTTGGAACGAGCTTCCCTTTGCTTTGAGAACAGCCTCTAACTTGCTTGTTTTTCTAAAAGAATTGAAGACCTGGATCTTCTCCCAGTAATTTTGTGCCGGCCTGCGGAGGGCGTTGTGTTGTGTACTTTTCTTCTATCTCTCTTTGCCAAAGCACCGGGACACTCCAAGGAGTAGCCGTGCGCTATAGAAGAGCCCTTTTATAACATAACATAACATAACACTCACTCTGCACACTCTCTCTGCGTAATATCACTAACTGGCTGTCCGAGGTTAAAATTTTTTAAATTACACTAAATGTCATTTAATCTTATTTTTCCACCCTGCCTGTGAATGAAACATTACTTCTGAGTCCATCAAGTAACTGATTATCGTTTACTTTTCATTGCACTTCACAAACTCATGCATAAACCCTGGAGAACCAGTGGTAGCAACATAAAGACGATGTGACCCGAATTTCTAGCAAGAGTGCTCCCTTGCAGAGGCTCGGTGGGTTGAGAGCTCGCTTCGGAGGTCAGTGTGCAATCCTCAGAGCACAGAATCTTGGCCCAGCAGGGCTGATGCTGCCATTCATCCTTCTAAGGGTTGAAGAAAGGTGTTGCACAGCCGATAGAAAATATCTATAACTTAGTGTCATATTGGCATTTCTGCTAAAAGCAAAACCTTCAGATAAAAAGGAAGTTGAGTGTTTGAAAAAGCCTTTCCACTGAGCACTCATTCCGGCAAGTGCAGAGCATTAATATCACGATATCTGTAAAAAAATGGAAAGACATAGTGCATATTAAAAATATCAGTCGATTTAAAGGAGATAGAATTTGTAACCCCCCCCCCTCCCCACACACACAAAAATAAACAAAACGGTACCCGCAAATACTGCATTATATGCGCAGTGGCTTTTCCAAACCCTGTAATGACGCTTGCACCGATTACGATCGGGCACTGGGTGTGGCGCAGCGACAAGAGGTGCCGTCTCGGGAGCCGGGTCCCGGTTCGAATCTCGCAACGGCCTGAGAGTCATGTACCGCGCCTGGATGCCCTCACTGGGGTTAAGCGGCGCTGTATAAATCTTCAAATTAAACCATCTCATGTCCTTAAACCCAGCCTCGATGGTGTCTGACACGCTGCGGAGGAATGCCAGCTAATCACGGGGTGTTAATTGGGGCCAGCCAGACACTTGGCTTGCCGGTCAGCCTCGCTCGGTCAGCCAGACACTTGGCTTGCCGGTCAGCCTCGCTCCTGAGGGTATTTTAAAATAAGGTTATAGCGATTGTATCGCTTTTAGAATTGAATTTGCATTGTACCTTTTAAATATTGTGTTTTACTTTAAAATTGAATTCCGCATTTCCCGCATTACTCTGCACCAACACTTGCCTTTGGCCACACTCTTGTGCCTCCATAGTCGCTTACAGCGCTGGTAGCCTCCCACCTCCCATTGCAGCAAGGGGGTGGTAGGCATTTGCGGCACTTCCGGTCCCACTAGGAGCGGTTAGCGCTCTAGTAGCTGCACACAGGGCTATTTAGCCCTCGCACTTTTCTGAGCGCGCAGCGATCGCGCGCAGCCCCGCCTAAGACCCGCCAAAGAGCTGCCCGTCTGCGCCCGTCCGCGACAGGACGGGGCACAGGGGCCATGGACTCTGTCTCTGCCCGCCCAGCTCTTACAGGTATGAGCAAACAACATATAACATATTCCGCCCAAACACTACTGGATCTAAAGCCACCATTTGAATGCTGCACTAAAATACCATGGCAGACAGTAGAGGGAGGTTTCTCATGTCTACAGTGCCGGCGTCAAACAATCAAAAGTAATACCCATTTAGAGGTAAACACTCCTTTAGATGGACTGAAGAGTTTCCTTCTAAATGTACGATCCCTACCCAAACACCAGCACCAGGTTTGGGATTTAGTTAATACTATTCAGCCGGACATATGTTTTCTCACTGAAACATGGATGAAGCCCCATACAACCACAGCTATAGCAATGGGGATCCCATCTGGATATAAGTTTGAACACCTAGACAGAGAAGTGAACACAGGCGGTGGTTTGGCCATAATACATAAGGACGAGATAAAGATACTCGAGCAACATCGAAGTCTACAACTAGAAATTATGATCTTTAAAATCGACCTAACTAGCCACACTTCTTGGAAAGGCGCTCTGGTTTATCGCCCACCAGGATTAAACCCTGACTTTGCGCTCGCTCTTCAAGAGCTTTTAGCTCCCCGTCTTAAATCTAAAGAAGACTTTATTCTCTTGGGAGATTTCAACATCCATGTAGATCAGCCAGCATTATCCGAATCCATTTCCTTAGTTACGGATCTATTAAATTTAGGTCTAGAATTACAAAATAAAGGACCCACACATAGGGGTGGCCACACGCTAGATTTAGTTTTTTCCAACTGCACCAAATTAACCTGCCTTCCAGCAAGAGAGATTCTATGGACAGACCATTTCCTGTTAGAATTTAAACTACTGACTCCAGAGAGATCCACTAATAAAGTACCATCTCCTCCTACCTGGCGCCGTCAATGGCATAAAATCTCAGTTAACAAACTACAGGAAATTTGGATACAACCTGCCATATTGGCAGTCGATACAGCAGATATAGCGTTGGCTAAACTTAATGATTCAATTAAGCGAGCCATTGATATCTTGGCCCCTCTAAAATTACATAAACAGTATCCTTCCTCTAAGTAGGAAAGCTGGTACACACATGAGCTAAGAGAAGAGAAGCGGAAATGTAGACGAGCAGAGAAAAAATGGAGAAGAAGTAAAACTGAGGAGACTCGAGCAGTTTTTCTAGATGCCCAATTAATATTCTATAAAAATATAAAGCAAGCTAGGAAACACCGCCTAATGCAACAGTTAGCAGAAGCGGGTAACTGTCCCAAGGAGCTTTTTAAAATTTTGCAAAATTTTGTAAAACCCGCCGCATGTGAGAGCTCTGATGATTTCTCGCAGACTCTATGCGATGAAATCTCGCTATTCTTTGAGGACAAAATAAACACTATTTATGAAAGAATAGTGGCAGCTAACAACAACATGGGTGATATTAATAAGCCCCTATCCCCGATCCTGCTAAAGCATAACAAACATCTGCTACTATCCTTTCCTCCAATTGACAATGCAGAGCCCCTTCCTCTTATCACCCATATTAAATCTGGATCTCCAAATGACCTCCTCCCTGCCAAGATGGTTGCCCCTTTGATTTCTCTTTTGGGACCCTCCATACAGAGTGTTATTAACATCTCTCTCATGAAAGGACAGGTCCCGGCAGACTGGAAAAGAGCGGTGGTAAACCCAATACGGAAAAAAGCGGCATCTCCATGGACAGACCTCTCAAACCTGCGTCCTATCTCACTCTTGCCTTACATCGGCAAGATAGCAGAGAAGCACGTGAACACCTATCTATCAGAACATCTAGAAGCGACGGAGTGCCTGGACTACTCGCAATCTGGGTTCAGGCCTGACCACAGCACCGAATCAGCCCTTCAAACAGTGACCAATAACATCAAAATGGCACTGGATGAGGGCAGTTCTATGATTCTGGTGCTGTTGTGTAGAAAGTGAGCCCATAATAGTATCGATGCCCGGGCTGCTGGCGCAAGTCGCCTCTTAGTTCTCATTCTGAGTAGTTACCAAATAAAGAGACGGGCGCTGGAAGCAGGAATCACAAGAACAGGATTTATTACTCATGAGGAGAGCCTGTCATTTCGGACACGAAACACAGTGTCTTTCAGGAGGTGCTCTAACAAGTGTTCTGAGACATCGCCTTTTATACCTTACAAAACACTCCTTATTACAATAAATGACATTGTGAAACAAGAAAAAAAGACATTCCCGTTATCCTCGTGTCAATCCCACCCCACATGAATCCACAATAGAGATCCTTGAACTGTCGATAAGGGAAGGGGCAATCACACAGCTGAGTGTTCCGCTGATTATTAGGATGTGTGCGCCTGATCGTATCCCAAGGGGTGGGGAAGCCAGGATCAATAGTGGGTTCTTTGAAGAGGAGTGACTCCATACAATAAGGGGCAATAAACAGTATCTTCCGGCTTAGGCGATGGCCTCGGACACGTGTGGACAGTCCATCGCGGAGGGAGGGTTCACTAACAGAGGGGTTATTCATGAAAGGAAAGGAGGTGCTGGTCAGGTGCGGCTGTGACTCCCAAGGACAGGGTCTTGCAGAAGAAGGAAGTTTATGACTTGCCCATGTGAGGGAGGAGGGGAGAGCCAGGGTGCGCACAGGGACAGAGTCGCACAGAGAGAGAGGTCTTATGACCCGCACATGAGAGAACGGGGGGGGGGCAGTCAGATGCAGCTGGGGGGGGGTTATGTCAGCTGAGGCGAAGGATGCTTCTTCAAGAGAAAATGGGGGACTTTGCGTGGGTCAAGCAGGAGGGTCGCTTTTCATAGCAGGGTCGCGCAGAGGGAGAAGGTTTCATGGTCTATGTATGTGAGGGGGGGGGTTCAAATACGCGCAGGAGGGAAGCCGGGGATTCCGATGAGCGGGCAAAAGGCCATGGTGCCTAAAAATGGCTATCAGGTACATTTGGGCACGGGCTTTTACTGGCGGAGTGGTGTGGTTAACGTACAGGGAAGGGAATGGGAAAGGGCAAATGAACGCTGCTTATGTACATCAATTTCGTTATTTTCCACAGTCGCCGCTTTTTACATAACAAAGTTCATTTTCCCTATTCGTCCTATTAAATGGGCGTACATATAGACATGTGTGGTTGACGAAAAACGGCATTTGTCAATACTAACATATTGCATACAATCATGAACAGTTGGTGTGATTGGCAGAATGCAGCACATAGGAAATTGCATTTGTTGGGTTCCTAACGTACTACATAGCATAAATGCTTCTGACTTTCTCAGAAATGTGACCAATGAACATTTTGACCAAGTAATTGAGGGAGGAATTCAGTCCAAATAAGATCTCTTCGTCACAGTGTCTCTTTAGCAGTGAGCCATCACTGGTAGGCTCTAGTCCGTGTCCTTTCGTTGGCGCTGTTGAGCACCGGCGGTGGAGCTATAGGTCCAGCTCGGATCCATCCTTACGCGTTGCAGGGTGCGGTCAGTCCTCTGCTGTTAGACCACAGTCCTGTTTCCTAACCAATCCTTTTAGCGGCGCCTTATGCTCGGCACCTATATTCCTGTGGCGTAACCCCATTTCCACCTAAATGCTGTTCTTCCTTTCGACAAAAAGTCACGTGGAAAAGGGGGTATGGTTCAGCAGTCGATGGGAGAGAGAAAGAGAGCGGAGTGGGGTCAGATCTCCTGGGACACACCAAAGGGACCAAGGGAGCAATGGGTAACAAGCAGGCAGGCCCATCAACCGGGCTTGAAAAGGGGGACGGAGGCTTCAGGCACGCGTGGGTAGGCGGACAGAGGGCTTCAGGACAGCCTTTCATCCTTTCGTTTACCACATTTATTTATTTATTTATTTATTTATTTATAGAGTTTTGTATAGCGCGAACAAGACCCGTGGGTATCAGAGCGCTTAACAGGACAGAATTGCATATAGACATTATAGTAGCAGTACTAACCACAAAAGAATAATGAGGTAGAAGGCAATATACTGCATGGATGAAATTAGATATATATATTCATAAAGACTGTGCAATTAGCGTTATATGGCGAGCACGGCTTGGCTTGTGTCATGCTAACAAACCATGATCATTGAGGTAGGGTTATAAGGCGTTCCAGTGCATATCAAAGGATAATATGTATAAATAAATCAAGTGAGGTAGAAGTTATATAGAATGACTGAGAGCTATAGTTATAAATTCACACTTATATGGATAAATAAATCAAGTGAGGTAGAAGTTATATAGTCTGACCGTGAGATATAGTTAAAAGTTCACACGTAGAATGACTAAGAGCTATAGTTATAAATTCACACTTATATGGATAAATAGATCAAGTGAGGTAGAAGTTATATAGTCTGACCGTGAGATATAGTTAAAAGTTCACACGTATATGAGGTAGCAGTAATGTGTCAAGTCTCGGCTTGAGCCCGGCATCAGTTCATTCTCAGATACAGATCTTCCAATTTTCCATGGAGAGGACAGCCCTCAGTTAGCGAAAGTGATCATCCCAGTGATCCGTAGGTTTCTCTAAGTAGGGTATTTACTCATCAAGTGGCTCTTCAGTTCTCGTTTGAATGTTACTGTATTTTGAATCTTCCTGATGTTTGGAGGTAGTGAGTTCCAGATTCTGGGGGCAGCTCCGGAGAATGCTCGGTTGTAGGTCTTTCTCTTGTGGAAAAAGGCTGGTCGTAATAGCAAATCTTTTGCGCTTCTAGTTGTTCTATTACCTCCTGAGAGCTTAAGTTTCTTGGCTAGGTATCTAGGCGTGTTGTAGTGAACCGCTTTGTGCGTAATACAGGCCATCTCCATTTGAATTCTCGCCTCGTAAGGTAGCCAGTTTAGTGCTTTCAGGTGAGGAGATATGTGATCGAATTTCTTCGTTCCCGTAATGAGTCTCGCCGCTGCGTTGAGGCAGGCTTTTAGTGGTGCTGTGGATGTTTTCGGTAGGCCCGCTAATGTGGTGCAGCCGTATTCGATCCTCGAGATGACTAGTGATTGGATAGCCAGTTTTAGATCTGTCTCAGAGATAAAGGGTTTCAGTTTTCTTAAGTAATTCAAGTGGAAGCGGGCGCTCTTGGCCATAGAGCTAATATGGTTTTTCATGTCGAGGTTTTCATCTAGTGTAATTCCTAGTGATTTGGCTGAGTTAACTAGAGTCGGGGTGCAGTTTAGCGCTGTCACCAGTTTAGTCCACTCTTTAACTTCAGATTGGCTCCTTGTCGGTGAAATTAGCAGGAATTCTGTTTTCTGGGCGTTTAGTTTCAGATGGTTCATTGTTAACCATTGCAAAGCTCTCCTTAGTGTCTTGTTCATTAAGTCAATGTCCTCAAGGGAGGCGATCTTTATGTATAGTTGCGTGTCGTCTGCATACATATGATAGGATACCTGAGATTCTTGAAGGATCTCCGTGAGAGGTTCTACATACAAGTTGAATAGATCTGGAGATAGCGTTGAGCCTTGTGGGACCCCGATTGCGTTGGGGCTCGGGGAAGAGATTGCTTGGTTAACCAGGAATCGCTGAGTCCTGTTTTGTAGGAAAGAATTGAACCATTTCAGCACGATTCCAGATAAACCCATCCTGTCTTGTAGTCTGGTCATTAGCACTTCGTGCTTTACCGTGTCAAATGCTGATGATAGGTCTAGTAGGATCAGTAGGCAAGTTTGATTTCGGTCTAGGGCTTGTAGGGCGTCATCAACAATATGCAGGATCGCAGTTTCAGTACTGTGCCCTGTTCTGAATCCTGATTGGCAATCGTCCAGTAGCGAGAATTTAGCGATGTGTTGACTTAGTTGGCGAGTGGAGATTGGACACATTGGAGAGTGCTGCCTCGTCCCGTATTCCTGCTGTGCTGTGGCTCCACCTCTGGTCGAGGTCGCATGCGTCCCATGATCTGCAACCAGGCTGTATGTCACGTCCGACCCTTCTCCTCCGATGGTCGTATATCTTTGAAGGGGTAAAAACAAGTTTTTAGAGAACTGACAGGAGAAGAGATTTTTACATTCGAATTCCACCCGCAATCCTAGCACCTGGGTGTTTATGCTCATTGGTCAAAGTCAGAAGTCTATTACCGTGAAGTAAGTATGTGGGTATTTCTACTGTGTTTGCACCAAGTCTAGTCGGCGTCTATTCATGACACATATGGACAGAGGTCAAACTCCTATCACTTGCGTGTTTCACCAAAAATAAACATTCAGGGGAGACTCGTCCTTCCAACCCGAGCCTTAGCAGTCTTACATTTCCCTTTTTAGAGCTGGCTAACTCTTTTAAACAGAGCGAGGGTGCAAGCATCGAGAGACAGGATAAAACAAGTTTCTCTCGAGGGGCGACAGGTACTCATGGCCATTATATATATCGGGGACAGCAGCTGGGATCAATCAAGTGGGGCGGGGACGCCTCGGGCATTCGCGCTTGGGTGCAAAGGGGGTGGGGCAATCTGGGCATTGGGGGTCAATCTGGACATTAGCGCTTGTCTCTAACGAACTTAAAAAAATAGGGTGCCATTGACATATAGTTCCCCTATAAAAGGCCAGATTAGGGGACCTTAGTCGTCTTACCTGTCCTTTCTTTCTTAGCCAATTCAAGTTCAATTATTTTGCAGAAAGGAGAGGTAGTAATATGGCAAGTCACAATTGTTTTAGTTTCTGTCAATTTTGCTGAACACCTTTGCGTTCAAAAAAAGGACCCAATTAGACTGGTGCCGACGGGGCACAATCTTACCATACAAAAAGGGAGAGGGAACAGGGGGACTCTCGTAGAGAGTGAGAGTCGTCCGCAACCTAAACGAGCCATTCGGTACACGTATGACATGTAGAGAGAGAGAGAGAGAGAGAGAGAGAGAGAGAGAGAGAGAGACAGATAGAGAGAGAGAGAGACGTGTACGGAAATAGGTCATTTAGTGCGCTCACAACACAGAACAGCAGGGGTCAGGTAACAAAGAGGCGCGAACAGAGGGGAGACGTAAACCATACAGTACATACACACAAACTCAGACGAAGGAGGACAGTACATGTATTACGTACAAAGAGATTCACAACAGAACATAGAACAGTTATTGGCCAAAAAGATCTTCTTTTTGCATGCTGCGTATCTTTAGTATCCTATTTATCTACAGGCTGAGTTCTTCTTACCTATTCCTCCTTTTTCCTCTCGCTTGCTATTTTTGCGAGCGTTCTCAATTACTAATACTTACACCTCGGTCAGCCGGTCGGAAATTAACCTGGTCAGGCTATTGCCCACGATTGGATCTTTAACCCACTTTTGAGTTTCTTCTTTTGGTGGGAAGTTCTCCAGGCTGAGGCAACAGAGGGTATTGATCAGGAGAATAGTCGGACAGCTTGGTTATGTCTATAGAGTGTGAGAAGGAGGTGGTACATTTCGAACATCAAACATTTCTACCTTCCCAGACGGGTGGTGCCTGGGTAACCCTTACCCCGGGACTTTTCCTCGTCCTTTCCATATCTAGTTATACATCATAGTTGCATTATCTAACGTGCTAATTTCGAGTCAATTTCCGTCATACAGTACCCGTCAAGTTTCTATGTCAGTCCATCCTCCCAGTCGCTACGTTCTAAGGAGGAGCAGTCATATCTAAGTCTAGCATAAGTACTATGCTCAAATCCCCTCCTTCCCTTATCGTCGGTCGTTCGATCATCGTTCTTCTATACGTCAGCCGACGTTCCAACGCGACCTGCAGAAGGGAGGAGAAGAAGGGGGTGGGGGCAACATTCAAAACACACCAACGAGCATAGATCCGAAAATGTTTTTACCTACCACATACTCGACCTATCCCCACGGGGTGCATTCTCTACCATCTCGGCGTTTAAGCCCAGAGGGACCAGTAGGGTTAAATAAATAATCATCGATGGTCTGCGTATCCACATGAATCACTTGATCGTGGCTTTTTAGGTCATGTGCAAGGGTGGTGGTCAAGTGGCATTTCTTTTGGTATCGTTTTAAGGGCGTCTAAAACACTTTTCCGGCTGTCTGTGACACATAATGTAGCTGCTAAGTATCGGGCCTTTTTAACCTTCAACCTTAATCATACTGCATGTATTTTACTTATGTCGGTGACAGTAGCCATACATTTCAATAACATTCATAAATACAAACGCTACGATAATATTTGCGTGTTCAAAGATTTTAATGAAAAGGTCCGCGCACAAATACGGGCCTACCACCCAGTGGGCCGGCTACGGAGCAGACTGGAACTGTGCATAAGAGGAATCGAAGTCGGTGGCCATTTATTTCATAAAGTGCAGCAGTGCAATGAAAATCATATCGAACTTTCTTAAGGGGCAAGTATAATGCGTGTCAAGCTTTCAATAACATCATCGCATTATCCTACTATTTACTCAAGACTTAACGTATATCAATTCATTGTTCGAGTGCCCAATCAGTGCCTATTTCATACCAATTCATTGCTTCCAACACATAATTAGTACCCACTCTAAATCAGTTCATCGTCCCAGCACATAATCCATATCCATCTTATATCGCTTTCTTTTCCAAGCACATACTCAATATCCATCTTATCTACTTTTCATTATCCAAAAACTGCATACATATCTTGGGGCATCAAAGCTGAGCAACCAGGGTGCAACAAGGATTTTTAAAAGTCTCATTTTGTATCGGCGCCATTTTAAGCGAGGTCAGGCAAGTCCCAGTATAGTCAGATTGCCTCTACTGACTCGTGGTTGGATCAGAACTTCTTTTGGCAGTTCAAAAAGTTTTTCGCAATTGGGTAACAGTCTAGCAATATGGACCATCAGTCAAAAGTGGGGAGGGCGGCAACAATCTTTCCTACCGGGTCATTCTGGTGTTCCACCGGAACTGAACAAGTCTGTATCTTTGCTGTATTTTAGCCATTTCCAAACTGAGGCTGGTGCCGGCAGGAGTGCGCCGACATCTCGTGGCTCTATCGGAGGACGGGGGGCCGCCTCGTGGAGAGGTCGGCCCCCCTGGCTCTTTTAGAATCTTCAAGGTTGAGGAGACACAGGGCGTGTGCCCGTCCCGGGCAAGAAACCGCTTTTTGATATGGACCCTCTTTAAGCAGGAGCGTCGGGGTGTCGCTGGAAGCCTCCACCTGGAGGGAGGTGGGGGAGGCTCGTTCGCGCCGCCTCCCCCTTCCAGTGACCCCGCGCCGTTCTTCGGCTCCAGCGCTTCGGTATTGGCCGTGCCAGGTAATGAAGATGGGGGGGGTGGGTCGGAGGCAGAGGCAAGACATCCCCCCCCTTTCCGTGGCGGGACTACCTGCAACTGTCAGGGGTTGCCGTTTGTGGCGGGACTACCTGCAACTGTCAGGGGTTGCCGTTTGTGGCGGGACTACCTGCAACTCTCCAGAGTTGTCCAAGACATAATTGAAAAAACGCTGCCGACCTCGCTTTTGCTCCGGTCTTCGATGATGGCCGGATCAGGCAAGAGAGGGGGGGGGGGTCGGTGGCTGAGGCAAGACATCCCCCCCCCGTGGCCTGCAGGGCAGCAGAAGAGGGGAAAAGGAGAGACCTTTACGATTTTTCGGGCCGTCCGCCCTACAGCCTCCTCTTCCGATGGCGGCCCGCCAGGCCCTGCTCTGCACGCCCTGAGGCCTCGCCTTCCGGATGGGCGTAACCGCGGACCTGTTGCACTTCGGGAGTTTTCCGGAATGGGGGTAGGTGTTTTATTGATTTGTATCTATTTCATGTTACCGTTATTTGGGCGTGGCAGACAATGAGGCAGACATGTTGGGAGCAGGAATAGGCAGTGGAGCCTAGCTACCTCGTGGCTGTCTTTGCTGTCAAACTTTCCGCCATTTTATATTTCTTATTTATAAACTGTTTCTAATGTTTCTTATTTTTAGTGAAGTCGAAAGCTCATCAGGGGGTTACTGACTTAGCCCGATTTCTTTTATTTTTCCTTCCTTTCCTTAGCGTGTTTCGAGCTAAAGTTTTCTGTTAATAGGGTACGGTGATCACTTCATTTTTATATGTCCTTTCATTAGGGGTACTCCTGGACGGACCAGATGAGTTACCTCCAATAAATGGTCCGGGTGGAACTAGATTATCGATCAGTGGGGAACACATGTCCCTTCATTATGGTATCATCCTGGACGGACCGAAATGATGTACCTCCAATCACTGGGGTAGCCTCCTGGACGGACCAGATGGCCTACCTCCAATAAAGGGTCAATGAGAGGGGGAGCATATGTCCCTCCAGTAGGGCAGCCTCCTGGGCGGACCAGGTGAGCTACCCCCAATAAATAGTCAATCAGTGGGGAGTGGGTAGGCCTGACGAATCATAAAGGGGCATAACCTACCCTTTACTACTTGCAAAGACTAGACAGAATATTTCTATTCCACGTTATTTGCAAACAGAAAATACCTCAAACGAACAATTCCTTGGACAACAATGTCCAGTCAATCAATCAATCAGTGGGGAGAAAAACAGGCATGACGGATTACAACGGGGACAAACGTCTGCATTACCTGCCCTTCGCTATCTGCAAAGGGAGACAGAATATTTCTATTCGTCTCTGTTTGTGGACAGGGAAGATCTCAAAAGAGCAACAATCGATTATTAATCGATATCAAACAATCAGTGGGAAGGAAAGTAGGCATGACGGATTACAACGGGGACAAAAGTCTGCATTACCTACCCTTCTCTATCTGCAAAGAGAGACGAACGTTCCTATTCGCCGCTGTTTGTAAACAGAGAATGTCTCGTTCTCAAGAAGAGAACCAATATTTCAAGTAGCATCCAAAGCTAAATGAACCAATAACCAAACAATATCAGTATTTAAATACCGATTCCAATACAATCAATCAAACAATCAGATGGATAAAACCATCCTACCAATCAGGCGTAAAAACGCCCTACTTAATCTTACCCGGACCGGACCATACGGACAGTTCTTCGTCTTCCTCCTCCAGCGCCCGATCGTTCTCTTACTCTATGCAGCATTTCTGTGGGATTCCAGTCAGGACAGTAGGTCACTCGAGAGAGGTCCGTTCAGAATCGGTGAAGTTCCTTCAATCGGCAGCCGGACGAGGGCCCTCTCAAGGCAGGTATACTCCGATCATTTAGATGTTCACCTCTTCGTCTGGATCTCTCTTACTGGACCTTATGTCACTGATGGACCCCGCGTTGGGACGCCAATTGTAGAAAGTGAGCCCATATTAGTATCGATGCCCGGGCTGCTGGCGCAAGTCGCCTCTTAGTTCTCATTCTGAGTAGTTACCAAATAAAGAGACGGGCGCTGGAAGCAGGAATCACAAGAACAGGATTTATTACTCATGAGGAGAGCCTGTCATTTCGGACACGAAACACAGTGTCTTTCAGGAGGTGCTCTAACAAGTGTTCTGAGACATCGCCTTTTATACCTTACAAAACACTCCTTATTACAATAAATGACATTGTGAAACAAGAAAAAAAGACATTCCCGTTATCCTCGTGTCAATCCCACCCCACATGAATCCACAATAGAGATCCTTGAACTGTCGATAAGGGAAGGGGCAATCACACAGCTGAGTGTTCCGCTGATTATTAGGATGTGTGCGCCTGATCGTATCCCAAGGGGTGGGGAAGCCAGGATCAATAGTGGGTTCTTTGAAGAGGAGTGACTCCATACAATAAGGGGCAATAAACAGTATCTTCCGGCTTAGGCGATGGCCTCGGACACGTGTGGACAGTCCATCGCGGAGGGAGGGTTCACTAACAGAGGGGTTATTCATGAAAGGAAAGGAGGTGCTGGTCAGGTGCGGCTGTGACTCCCAAGGACAGGGTCTTGCAGAAGAAGGAAGTTTATGACTTGCCCATGTGAGGGAGGAGGGGAGAGCCAGGGTGCGCACAGGGACAGAGTCGCACAGAGAGAGAGGTCTTATGACCCGCACATGAGAGAACGGGGGGGGGGCAGTCAGATGCAGCTGGGGGGGGGTTATGTCAGCTGAGGCGAAGGATGCTTCTTCAAGAGAAAATGGGGGACTTTGCGTGGGTCAAGCAGGAGGGTCGCTTTTCATAGCAGGGTCGCGCAGAGGGAGAAGGTTTCATGGTCTATGTATGTGAGGGGGGGGGGGTTCAAATACGCGCAGGAGGGAAGCCGGGGATTCCGATGAGCGGGCAAAAGGCCATGGTGCCTAAAAATGGCTATCAGGTACATGTGGGCACGGGCTTTTACTGGCGGAGTGGTGTGGTTAACGTACAGGGAAGGGAATGGGAAAGGGCAAATGAACGCTGCTTATGTACATCAATTTCGTTATTTTCCACAGTTGGACCTCTCCGCCGCTTTTGATACGGTGTCTCACACGGTGCTTCTCGGTCGTTTAAAGGACGTAGGCTTGGAAGGAGTGGCTCTGTCATGGATGAAAAGTTTTCTATCTGGCCGCTCCCAAGAAGTTAGGCTGGGCTCCCACAAATCCACCTATAGGGAGCTCAACAAGGGAGTGCCACAGGGCTCATGCTTAAGCTCGACACTATTCAATGTGTATGTGGCCCCCTTGGCCAACTTAGCAAGATCATTTGGGTTTACCCCGGTGTCGTACGCCGACAACACCCAACTCCTCTTTCCTTTCAAAAGTCTGACACCTGCAATAAAAAGATCATTTGCAGATGGAATGAGAGCAATATCTGAGTGGATGTCATCAAACTGTCTTCAATGCAACGTAGGGAAAACAGAGGTCATGTTGTTTGGACAAGCGGCAACACACTGGTCACCTGAATGGTGGCCCTTAGAATTAGGACCTGTTCCCAGCCCTAAGAGCACGGTAAAAAACTTGGGAGTGTTATTAGATCAGACACTCACTTTTAAAGACCACGTAAACTAAGTGGATAGTACCTGCTTTCGGGCAATTGGGATGCTAAGAAGAGTGTTTCCCTATTTGCCAGACTGCCACAGGAAAACACTTGTGCAGGCGCTAGTCATCAGCAGAGTGGATTACTGTAACGGTCTTCTTTTAGGAGCTAATGAAGGGCAACTTAATAAGTTACAAGTAATCCAAAACACAGCAGCAAGGACAGTCCTGAATGTTCCCTCTAGGACTCCTTCTCGCCCCCTGCTGACTAGACTCCACTGGTTACCAGTGAGGAAGCGAGTACAGTTTAAGACTCTATGTACTATTCACAAAAGTGTGATAGGCGAAGGCCCAAAATATCTGGCCAAAATCTTTCAGCCATATGTTCCTGGGCGCTCTCTGCGCTCTAGTAACCTGCAGCTACTGCAGATACCTAGAATAAAGAAGTCCAGACAAGGAGGCCGAGCGCTGGCCCATGTGGGACCAGTGCTCTGGAACTCTCTACCTCTTGAGTTGAGATCACTCACCAGCCATCTGACCTTTCGGAAGACCTTAAAAACACACTTACTTACCAGCAATTGACTCTCCCTTTGTAATATGTACTATCCCCTCTGAACAAGACCATCTGGAGTTATATTCTTACTGGCAAAGCGTGGAGATACCCCTTTGGGGGTCTATTCAGGCGCTATACAAGAATATAAAATAAAATAAATAAATTGGCTTCCCATTAAACCCCGCCAGCAGTTTCTGCAGGGAGCAGGCTGCGGGGTTTTAAAGACAGATAAATAACAGTTCAGGCGGGGTCTTCGGAAGATGCGAAGGATGGACACACCTTGTAAAAAACTGACAAAGAAATACACATTTCACGCTTTTTGCCAGGAAACAGCATGGCTAATGAGGGGTCATGTTGTATGATTAGATTTTGACAACTATGCCACAAAAAGACCAAACATAACCAGTATTTTCACCAATTGCTCCACATTGTTTTGATTAAGCTTGTTTGTGGAAAAATATAGCGCCTAAAAAAAAGCACGACTTTTAAGAGCTATGGGTGGCGGGCAGGCACACGGACAGCGGGAGGGGGGGGCGGGCAGGTACATGGACAGCGGGAGGGGGCGGGAACGGACAGCGGGAGGGGGGGCGGGAACGGGGACACGAACAGCGGGAGGGGGGGCCTGTATGAGTGATGTACGTTCCTCTCAGTGCAGACAAGTGGCCTTGCAAACTGTGCAGCCAGTGGCATTCAGTGCAGGCGGCCAGGGCCAGTAGAATACATGGAAATGTGCCCTCTGAGAGCCCTTCAGGCTCCGTCTGTATTGATCCTCCTGGCCGCAGGAAAAACATGAAGCACACGGACAGGGGGGGGGGGGCGGGAACGGACAGCGGGAGGGGGGTCGGGAAGGCTTCCTCCGTTGGTGGTCGGCCGCTGAATGGCCAAAACAAGCCTGGACAACAACAAAAAATAAACCCCGCCCACGGCCGAGATGACGATGCGAAAAGGGTGGAGAGGGAAGAAATCGCGGGAACGCCCACGAATCTGGTCCGGCCATGACGGATAGATCTCTGTTCCAATGGCTAGCCTCCATTTATGGAGCTAGCCAATGGAACAGAGGGGCGGATTGCCAACCAACATATTATTCTCATTAGGTTTTCACCTTCGTGAAAAGCTGCTTGCGCAGCTTTCACTTAGGCGAAACCTAAAAAAGCACTTTCATAAAATATCCAAGTCATTATGTTAGTCCAAACTACAGCCAATCAGGCCCAAGCACCCCTCTAGAACCTTCTCCTCAGAGGCTCTGGCCCTCAGATTTTCTACTGCACCTCATGTGAAGGGAGTTTTCCTGAGCTCTGCTCAGTTTTCAACTTCCTTGTGGATATCCTCTGTTCTTCTGAGATGTCTTAAAATAAGAAGTCTTTGTTTCGTCCTTGTGCTTCTTGTGGGAAGTTGCGGCTCTTCTCTGAGGACCCTCACAAGAAGTGTATTTATTGCCTCTATCAGGAGCATGAGGTAGGCAAATGTAAAATGTGCAGGACTTTTTCCACCAAGACCCTTAACCCTTTCGATGCTGATGACGAGCTCAGCTCGTCATCACCCACGGGTGTCGTGTGCTGATGACGAGCTGAGCTCGTCATGAATAAATGGCATCAAGGATTTTCCAGCACACAGCGGGAAAACGCCTAGCAGCCAAGAGGTTAAGGACAGGAAGGGGCGTCTCCTCCTTTGGTTGCAGAGGTTGAAGAAGAAGGAGTCAGCTCTTTCTGATGCTGAAAGCCTTGCGTCAGTTGGGCCTAGAGCACCTCAAAACGTAGCAATGTGCAGGATATGCCATCTCCATTCCTGAAGAAGAAGAAACTTGAACTCCAGAAGCTCCTGCTGTGTCTTCTCCTCTTCCTGCTACGCCTACGCCCTTGAGATCTGACTCTCAGGCGTCCACGCATGTTTACATTAAAAACGTGCAATGTCGAAATCTGCTGTCTCTACCTCTCTGACGACGACAGTGACGGCGACTTGTGCCAGCGGGTCGTCGACGGCGGCTGCGTCGGCGACGTCAGTGTCGACGATGGTGTGTGTAAGCTTCAAGTCTGTCTAGTCGACGATTCCAATCTCGTCGACGTCGAAGAAGGGAGTCTCGTCGACATCAAAATCTTCGTCGACGCCTTTTGTGAAGAGAGCCTCTTCGTCAGCGGTTGCTCCGTCGACGACGGCTCCATCGACGACTGGTTCATCGGCGGCAGCTCCGTTGAGGGCGGCTCCTTCGACGGCGGCTCCGTCGACGACGGCTGTGGTTTTGCGTCTGCTTCATCAGCACCTTCGTTGACGGTGGTTGTCCTGTAGACGGTGTTATCGTCGTCAACATCTTCTTTGGCATCACTGCCTTCTGGTGCCATTTTCATTATCAAGTTCTGGGGATCCTGCTGTTGACCCTCTGCACCACCGTCGGCATGTACCTTTGGATCAGCTTCCCATTCCACGTCACTCTCAATCTCCATCACCTCTTTTTGCCACTGCTTCGGAGCATGACTCTGATTCTGAAGAGGAGGTAGATGATAGATTCCGGGCAGCTCTAAGCACTTCGGAACTGGTTATAAAATGTCAGGACAATGAGGACGATCAGGAAGATCCTTACTACCATGCGGAGGAACCTTCTGCTCAGGTTCCCACAGCACAAATACCACTCTCCCTCATTTCTAATCTCAATATATGCTGGAGGATTATAATAGGCTATTTCCACCTTCTCACCAGGGGTCTCCTCATCCTACAGTGCCTGCAACAACAGCGGTTCCTCCCTCTACTGCAATGCCAGAGCCGTCTGCATCTTCTGCACCACCTACTACCTCTATTCAGATTCATGCAACTGTTTATGAGGATAATGACGTTCACCTAGATCGGGGAGACAGCGAAGTTGATGATGATGATGGGAACATGGCTGATTGGGACGATTATCAAATCCAGACGCCATCGCCACCACCTTCAGGTCCGGGGGATTCCCCTCCTGTGGATATAGCGGGTTTTCACCAACTTATGGAACAAGCGGCGCTGCGCTTCAAGCTCCCTATGGTTCTGAAAAATTAGGACTGTTTTCTTTATGACTTCAATAGTCAACCATTTAAACAGGTCCGGGCAGTGCCTATAATTGACTTCATCTGGAATGAGGACATCAAACTGATGCAGACGCCGGATTCTATCCAGGCGCTTCTTCCTCGTTTGGCGATGAAATATAGGGCCCCCTCAGGGTTCCAGGCCGCACAATGTTGTTTCAGGAATCAGTCTTCTCCTATTACCGCTCCTCCTGACCGTGAGGGACGTCGTCTTGATGCCATTGGACGAAAATTCTCCACTATGGCTTCTACCACTGTGAGTGCTGCAAATTCTCTGGCCATTCTGGGGCGCTATGACCGCCAAATGTGGTCGGATATGTCTTCTTTTATTGACCTCATTCCTGAGCCCTCCAGAGCAGAGGCTCTCAAGATTCTTAAGGAGGGAGAGAGTGCGTCATCTGAAATTATCGACTGCTCTGCGGACATTGCATGCGCTGGTTTTCGTCAGCTTGCGGGGGCGGCCATTTTGCATCGTCAGGGCTGGCTTCGTTCCTCCTCTTTTCGCCAGGGGTTCAGGAGAAGATCCTCGACATGCCCTATGACGGCGAATCCCTCTTTGGCCAGCATGTGGATGACGCACTTCAGACCATAAAAAAGGACACCGAGACGGCTCGTGCCCTGGGCACTTTGCAGTTTCACAAACAGCCTTTTCGTGTTGCACGCTGACGCGGCACCTCCTCTTCTTTTCGAGGCGGATCCAACCAGTACCACTCCTATGGCCAAGGAAATCAGAGGTATTCCTCCCAGTCACAGCAGTCCTAGCGACAGCAGCCTTCAAAATCCTACAAAGAAAAATCTTTCTACAGAGGCTCCGCATCTAAGAAGCAATGACTTGCCTTCCCCGCTCAAAGTTGGAGGTCAAATCTCCCTCTTCTTGTCCAATTGGTCTTCAATCACCTCAGACCGTTGGGTGCTGGACATTGTATCAAAGGACCATGCTTTGGAGTTTGTTAAAGTCCCTCCAAACACTCCTCCATCTGGTCCGCATCCGGCACATATCTCAAGGAGCTTTTCCAACAGATTCGACTCATGACTCAGAAAGGTGCCATTGAAGTGGTTCCCAAGTCTCAGAAGGGGATGGGATTCTATTCCAGTTTTTTCCTCGTCCTCAAGAAGTCTGGGGAATGGCGTCCGATCCTCGACTTACGAGCCTTAAACAAGTACCTGAAGTGCCAATCCTTCGGCATGCTCACGCTCGTGGAAATTCTCCGCCTTCTCTCGAAGGACGATTTCATGACCACCATCGATCTCCAGGACGCTTATTTCCACGTGCCGATACTTCCAAGACACCGGAAGTACTTAAGCTTTTGGGTGGGACGCAGAGACTTTCAATTCAAGGTTCTGCATTTCGGCCTTCGCTCCGCCCCTCGCGTCTTCACAAAAGTCCTGGCTCCGGTGGTGGCATATCTACGTTTGAAGGGCGTTCAAATCTTTCCCTACCTGGACGACTGTCTCATCATTCTTCTTGCCTTGACCTCCTCACGTTGTGTGAGTGAAATCCATGCCTTTACCATTCAGCCTCCTTTTCTTCAATTGAAATCAGACTGTGTTGTACTTCGCACCAACCCATGCCTAAGGTGCCGACTGATTTTCACCTCAATGAACCAGTGTTCTTAAAGACTTTCTTCGCTAATCCTCAATCTCCAGCGGAGCAACGTTTGCATTCATTGGACGTTAAAAGATGCCTTAAATTCTACATCGACAGGACAGCGCTCTTTCATAAGTCTGATCAACTGTTTGTTGCTTACGGACGCATGCGCAAGGGGCATTCTGTTACCAAGCCAACTATTGCACGTTGGATTTCCTCAGCAATTTCATTTTGTCATCAGAAGGCTGGCAAGCCTCTTCAATCTACAGTTTGGGCTCATTCCACCAGGGCGATGTCTTCCTCTACTGTCCTGTTTGCGGGTGTGACGATACACCAAATATGGCGAGCAGCAACGTGGTCCAGCAGCCATACTTTTACAAAGCACTTTTGCCTCGAGATGATCAGCAAAGCTGATTCAGCAGTGGGCCAAGCAGTGCTTCGTAATCTTTTTAAATAAGGTCAGCCTCTTTCATTCCCTCCGCCTATACGAGTAATTTATCTGTCTGGCAGCATTATGTGATTTCATTGCATTGTATGCTTATGCACTGCTCTTTTGCCTTGCGGCAAGTTATTACTGCTCACTATTCTATTCAAGCATGTGAATCTATGAAAGACACCCCAATACTGGAGAAGAACAATTGTTACTTACCTGTAAACGGTGGTTCTCCAGTATTGGTGTCTTTCATAGATTCGCATGCGACCCACCCACCTCCCCTCAGAGGCTCGCTTCTCCTCTTACACTCTTTTGTCATTCTGGTGCTACGAAAATCTGAGGGCCTAAGCCTCTGAGGAGAAGGTTCTAGAGGGGTGCTTGCGCCTGATTGGCTGCAGTTTGGACTTACATATTGACTTGGATATGTTATGAAAGTGCTTTTTTCTTCTAATGTATTCCTATTTGTTACTGCTATCCTTGGTACTTATAAGTATTTATGGTTTAGAATGTAGGTAATTATGTTTCTGTATACATATATTGTTGGTTTTTATTGCTAATTTATTTACAGTGGGGCTCCCACTTCGACGACAGGGAATATTCAAGCATGTGAATCTATGAAAGACACCAATACTGGAGAACCACCGATTACAGGTAAGTAACAATTGTTCATCTCTCAGACTTGCCCGCGAAATATAAGCTGTAAGGGCACTTGATGGTGTAGATCACATTTTCCTCATTACAATTAGCAATAAAATGTAAATAAGTGGTTTTCCTGTCCATGGATGACAAAAAGAGGATCCGATCAATACATTGTTGCAGTGTGAACAACTGTGGCCTTTCTGCATTCCCTTGTATTGCTTTTTTGTGTCTGTATGACTTTCCATCAAGATCTCTCTGAGGTTACGTGACCCTTTATACGTGAAAATCTTAGGATCGTGGAACAGATTCTTCAGATCAGGTTCCAGCTGTAAAAGTTCCCATCTTTTAAGAATCACTCTTTCAATAGCAGGTGACTGCATAGAAATAGTTGACACAAATACTTCTCTTCTGTCTGAACCCTTTTCCTTTTTCTTTAAAAGATCAGGTCTGAGTATCTCCTTTGCCCGTGTTTTAGCGCTCTCTATAACCTCCATACGATAACCACGTTCCAGAAAATCTTGTTTGTACTGTGCCAAAATACTGTTAAACTGAGAGTTTTTTGACGTAATCCTCTTCACGCTGAGAAACTGAGAGAATGGAAGATGTCTCTTCAAAGACATAGGATGGTAGCTGCTATATAATAATGTGTTATTACGATTGGTGTATTTTTTTAAGACTGAGGTGGTGATTGTTGTGCCATCTAATTCTATCTTCATGTCCACGTAGGAGATGCACCGACGCTCAATGGTGTGGATAAATTGAATTCTTGTATTCCTTCCATTCAACTGTGTTAATTTGGCCATGAGATCTTGTGATTTACCTTGCCAGATGATTAATATGTCATCAATGTATCTGCGATATAAAACCAGATGTTCCCTCCATGTGCTGTCATTCAGGATGTAGTTCCTCCCAAGTTTCATCATATAGATGTTGGCGTAACTCGGGCCCCCGAAAACCCATAGAGGCCCCGTTTGTTTGCAAACAAAAAACTTCTGCTTCCATTTTAAATAACTGTGAAACAGATAGTATTGAAGTAGTTCAAGTAGAAAAACTTTATTGGCCTTCAATTCTTCCAACTGGAGAAGTGCCCATTCGATGGCCTCAATACCCTCTGCATGGAGAATGGACGTATAGAGTGCAATGACATCCACAGTGCATAACCAGATCTCAACCCCTCCGGGTATCTGCATATCTTCCAACAGATTCAGAAGGTGAGTAGTGTCTTGTACATATGTCTCCTGACTGTACAATAGGCTGTAGGGAAGTATCTAAATACTGTCCGAGTGTCTCATGAATTGATCCATAGCCCGATACAATGGGTCGAAGAGGAGGATTATTCAAATCCTTATGAATTTTTGGCAGCATGTAAATGAGAGGTCTGCGGGATGATCTTAAATATAAATATTCCAGAGTTTTATCAGAGATCCATACCATGTCTTTAGCATTCAGCTGTATCGTATTCAAGACTTACTGAAATTCTAATGTAGGACCCTGTGTCAAAGGCAAATAAGCTGTTTTATCTGCCAGCATAACCTCAACTTTCCTCTCATAAAACTCGCGGTCCATGACCACCTATGCCCCGCCTTTATCAGCTGGAAAAAAAACTTCAGGGATTCACTTTTCTTCAAAACCTTTAGTGCCTCTTTATCTTTTCTTGTCAAATTCTGTCGTTTCTTAGAGACAGAAGGTATTTGTGCTAGATCTTTTTTCACAAGTGTCTCAAATGTATCTATCACTTTGTGAGCTATCGGTGATACAAATAAACTCTTTGGTTAGAACTCCAATAAGTCAGATCCAGTCTCCTTGTCTCAAGAAATATCTGCATTGGCAAAAAAGCATCGTAGTCTTATTTTCCTCATGAACTTGTAGGAGTCTACTTCTGTGTCAAACGGTTTAGTGTGCAACCACTATGCCTTTGTTCAGTATTTACATCTGGGCCACTGACAATTGAGTGGAAGAAATGTTAATATCTAATGTTTTTTCGTTCTGCGACTTGTGGAGGTTGTTTTTTTTAATCTACCGCCTCGGCGGGTCTTGCTGCATCTGTTGGAACTTGTACTGTGGGTGGGTTGTTGGCGGCTGGACTGGTCTCTAAAAGAGACACCTTTAGAGCCGACACAGAGTCCGATGTTGAGTCTCCCTGAGAAACCCCTGATGTAGATGGAACTGGTACTCTTGTCATCTGGGTATCACTGATTGATGCTAGACTTTCTTCCAAAGAGGTCGTTCCTGGTTTTTGAAAGATCCGTTTCTGGGCGAAGACCTCCGCCCGAGAGTACACCTCATCCAACTTATAATCAACTGTGTCTCTCCGAAACATCCGTACTTCACGCTCATGAATCTCCTTGGCATAGATGTCTAGTTTGGCATTAATCTCTGTTAAGGTGGTAGACCACTTCTCGGCTTCCATACGCTATTTAAGGAAATCTTGTAATTCACGTATCTCCTGTTCTAAACCAGTCAGAACCGTTGACAACTCCTCAACAATCAGGAGAACCAAGTCTAACAAGCTCTTATTCAAGATTGAATACCACTTGCCCATGAACTTTTTTTTTTGTTTTAAACATCATAGGTAATATAATAGCAAGTCTCAGACCTCTTGGTATTCTGCTGGCCTTGTGATACTGCACAAGAGTTGTGGCCAGTGTTCCCAGTAACGTGCACGCTCACGTCTGATCCCCCGAGCGCGCAGTGCTGCGTGTGGAGCGTGCATCCACGGCACATCTAGGGGAGAGCATTCGCGCCGTCGCTTTCAGAACAGGAACAGCGCAAAAAATTGTAATTTCTGGCTTGTGGTGGCTCCTGCACTTGCTGCGGTTTTTCCTTCTTAATGGAGCGCAGCTGGGGGCTGTTTGTGGACTATTGTGAAAATATTCCTGTTAATAGCAGCACCGTCGTGCGCTGCAATTAACATAAATATTTTCACAATGGCCCATGGGCTTGATGCATGTCTTCCCTTAACCCCTTTGCCACGGCCGCGATTTCGTGGCAGTGCGGCACTTCCGCAAAATGGGCGGGCCGCGCCCCCGTTGGACGGTGGCAGAACTAGCGAAGTAGTGCTCCCGCCGACGGCAGCACGCAAAGGGTTAATGGAGCGCGGCTGCGGCTGATTATGGCCATTGTGAAAATATGTATGTTAATTGCAGCGCACGACGGTGCTGCAATTAACAGGAATATTTTCACAATGGTCAACAGACAACTCGTAGCCGTGCTCTATTAAGAGAAGACATGCAACCAGCACAAAAGAACGACGTGTAAAGCACACATTGTGCTTTTAGGCTTGCTGCACACCTTTTGTTAATAGAGCGCGGCAGATTGTATTCGACTTTTTGAAAGTTTTGATGTTAAATGCAGCCCCGTGTATAAGTATGTCGGGCTCTGCAATTAACATGAACACTTTCCAAAAGGCATGTACTCTGCCGCCCTCTATTAACAAAAGGCATGCAGCAAGCCTAAAAACATAACGTGTGCTTTTACAATCACTAATTTATGTTAGTGATTCTGAAAGCACACGTCCTGCTTCTGGACTTGCTGCATGCTTTTTTTGTTAATAGAGAGTGGCTGTGGGAAGATTGTGTACATTTTTTAAAGTATTCATGTTAATTGCTGCAATTCACATGTATACTTTCAAAAATTCACACAATCTTCCCGCAGCTGCGATCTATTAACAAAAAAGATGCAGCAAGCCCAGGGCTTTAAGTGGGCTGGGTCCTGCTGATGCTTAGTTTTTAAGACAGGTCCCAATCAGGCTCTTCATTTTTGCCCTCACCCTTAGGGTAAAAAAAAAATCTCAACTGCTGAAAGCCTTTGGTGTAACTTCAGAGGACTTTTTAAAAATCACTTCAGAACTGAGGCATTTTCAATATATTCAACAAAGCTGTAGTTGTTGCTTATTTATCCTATGCAATGAACAACCATTGACAAAGTTAATAGTCCTGGGTTGTTGTAGGTATAATGTGACTTATTGTTCTTATACATCTGTATGCAATGACAGAGGCAGCACAATAACGGTCAGGGGGCACACTATGCTAAGCAGAGACTTTTAGCTTACGTGTTTTTACGCCACGCCCTTAATTACATCAGGCACGCCCCTTTGAGAGACCCCCCTAGTTTTTTCATCTCACTTAAAGCCCTGAGCAAGCCTAAAAGCACCAAGCATGCTTTCAGAATCACTAACATATATTAATGACTCTGAATGCACACATGGTGGACATCTATGTACATTCCCCCCCTGCGTATTCAAGAAACCATTTCAGAGCGGATAAGTGAACTCATGATTATCAGTTTTAAAGAGTGGAGTAAACCCCGCCTTGGTAGAGTCAGCTCTGTTCTGCAAAGTCTTGCCCTGATGACCTAGATTAACTTTTAAACAGATTATTGCAAATAGATTTCTCCTTTCATTTATTTTTAATCTGGGTGATGTGTGAGATTGTATTACAGACATATTTGACAAATGTGGTTTTGTTTCATGCAGCATCCATAAAACAAATGTTTTTTAGATTTAAACAGCATCTCGGATATGAGAAATGGGAGTATGTCACAGTGATTATTTGCAGTAGTATTAGTGGGTTTCTACTGTATTACAATATTGGAAAAATACATCACCATCCCTGAATATTAACTATAAACACATTTGGAATTTGAACCAGAGTGTCTGTGCACTGTTTGTGATCTGGCCAAAAGGACATGAGAAAGCTGAAACTGGATCATAAATTCAAAGCTGATCCGCACAGAGGCCCCCAAAATACATTTGGCAGAGGGCGCTCAAAGTCCTTAAGATGTCCCTGAGCCGCCGCTGTGTAGTTAGTTAGTAAAGAAGAGGTTCACTGGCACTGTGGTATGAGGCTGGTTGCCCCGTTTTCCTAATATATATATTAGTGTAGTTTTGTTGTGGTTGCAGATGCTCTGCACTGCACTTTCTCATTTCTAACATGACACAACCATTGTACAGTAGTCACCAACACGAAGGCCACCACCCTGGGTGGACTGGCATCAGCAGGCATCCGGCGTTTGCCTGGAAGGCTGGGTGTCAGTTTTGGAGCAGTGGGGGCCAGTTGTGATACTGGGGGCAGTTTTGCACTGATGCTACAATATGGGCCCTCAGTAACAAAAGCACCAGTGCTGGGGACCGGGTTTAAGAATAGTGCTTGACACTTGGCACCCCCACCCCCCTCCACCCCACCTCTGGTAGGTGGGAGCCAGTGCAGCAAAATTGCCAGTGCTACTTTTTTGGGTTCCCAGTCCGGCCCTGCCTGCCCCATCAAACAGGCCTCCTCCGTTCCAGTACCTAGGTCATTTATCTGCACAATCAAGCAGGAACTCCAGTGTCAGAACCCCTGTGGTTGCACCCACACACGCGGTCGGGGTCATGGCGCCCATTGCTGTGGCTGGAGCACACAGAGACCTCAAACTGCCGCACACAGAGGAAAAAAGTTAGAGGGAACATTGGTCGTGGCATGCAGTCTCTGATTTATTTATCTCTTCATTAGGTATTCCTATTGTCACAATTGTTGTGGGAATGGCCCGTGGGCTGTGTCAAAGGTTAACACCTCACGGATTCGGTAATATATATCTTGAGCTTCAGCTGCACTGTAAACTTTGGTTTCTACTTTGTTCTCAGTTAAATGTCCTCAAACGATATTTTGCCCTGCAACCTGGTAGCTGTGTGGGGTAGAAAGTGTACAATGTAATGCAATGAAAACAGCCTTGTTGCAATCAAAATGTTCTCAAATCAAATTGTAAACAGTGGAAACAAACAGTTTTTGATTCCAGTGTGCACCCTCTGAGGTGGTACTAATCCACCACCGGTAAAAATCAAATAAAAACTAGGTCTTAAGCAGAGAGTGCACTACTAATGCACTCAATAAAGCGTCTAGCTAGTGTTAACCTGCCCTTACAAAAATGTAGTCACTTTTATACATCATTTTTCTCTTGTATAACCACAATATAATCATAATAATCAGTCAATATTTCTTGACTTCTTCAATTATTTGCTTCATGCTTGATTTATTCAATTGATTTTTGTCAAATCAAAAGTTCTTAGATGAAATGATCATATATGTTAGGCGTGAGACACTTAAACCCAATTCATGTTGTGTGCTGTGAACACCCTTCTTCAGGGGAATCTATAAACAGATAATAATTCCAATGAATGTTTGTAAATATATGCATGTAAATATATTTACTAGAATTGCAGACTTTTAATCACGTGAGGCGATACAAAGAAAAATTGTCAGTTTCCTATGCAGGGCGCATGGGAGAAGGGATGTGCTTCGATTGTAGTGGATCTTTCCACTTCATTATATGTTTATATGTTCCCTCCCATACCCTTGATTCCGTGTCTTCTAAGGAAGATCCATCTCAACCGCTCCAAGTATTTGTTAATGCCCCAGACTGCCCTTGATGGGTGTAGTATGCAGTCCTTATTCACCTTTCCCTATGCCCTTCACACCCACACAAAAAAGTGTATCTACTGCCTCCACCCTGACAATCAGGTGAGAGATTGTAAAATCTACTGCCTCCACCCTGACCATCAGGTGAGAGATTGTAAAATCTGCAGGACTTTTCCTCAAAAGACTTTAAGAGACAGAGAGGGACGTGTCCTTCTGTGGCTGCAGAGGCTCAAGTCAAAGGATAATCCCTTATCAGATGTTATCAGATGTTGAGAGTGATTCCTCTCTCAGGACTGTCGCCTCTAAGTAGATCTAAGTAGAGGGCTAGTGAGGCAGAATGGCATCTCCTAAGGCTAAGGTGCTGAAGAAGCATCACACACTTAAACTTGAAGACCAGCCTTCCTCCTCAAAAGGGGCTCCTCCTCCTCCTAAGGGTCAGTCTATGCCCTCTACCCCTCTGAGACCTGCCTTTAAGTCTGAAACGTCTAGGTCTCTTTCTGAGATACTTTTGCTTTAAAAAATTGGTATCTCGTCGACAAACTCGTCGTCGATTCCTTCGTCGACGAAGTCTTCCATCGCCACTACTACAACAGCGACTTCCACCTTCTCTTCTCCTTGACCTACAATGATTATGTTGTTGGCGTCCTCTCTGTCGATGCTTGTGTCGGTGACGATGAAGCCTCACTCGTCTACCGCCTCCCTCACTTCGTCGTCGATGAAAAAAAAGAAGCGCACCGTCTCTGGTCATTCCTCAACGGACGCCTCTTCATCGACGAGACTGTCGACGGCTTCCAAGGATCAGCCTGCTTCGTCGACGGAGGCCTCGTTGATGGCTGCCTTGTTGACAGTTGCCTCGTCGACGATTGCCTCGTCGGCGGTTGTCTCGCTGACGGCACAGAAGCCTTCACATACGGAACTTCAATGACACTCCTCGTCGACGACTGCAGCGTCGTTGGCGGAATCTTTGGTTCTGCCTCCAGCTTTGATATCTCTAGTCCCCTTGAAGTCTTCAACAACACTTTTGCGGCCCCTCAGGAGTGACAGAGGCTTCACTGCTTCAACATAGACAGCCTTCTTTGGATATTCTATTGCCAGTTCAAGCATCTACTAATCTTCCTGCGGAGCTGTTTGATTATGGGGCTGATGAGGAGTTTTCGGAAGAGGAGGACAGGTTCTCTGCTGCTCGCAGTCCTTCTGAGCTTCTCATCAAGTGCCAGGATATTGATGATGACCAAGGGTATGATTATTACCCAGAGGCTAAGGCTCAACCACCACTTGAGAATCCAACTGCACAGATGCCCATGTCTCTCATTTCCAATTTGCAAAATATGTGTAGTATGTTAGTCCATACATACATGTAATGATGTAGCCGAGGCAGATGTAGATGATTAAAGAAGTAGGTTTATTCAGCCATAGATCGATAACAGGAAGTATAACTCTGGAACAAGCAGCACCAACAGGAGCAGCCTCCTAGCTGCTCAGCCCATCTTTAACTGCCAACACTCATACCCAGCACCCAAGCATTCCATACAAGTCAATCACACCAACATTCTTACTTGGAACACTCACACTGGCTGAGCAGCTAGATGCAGTGAAATGCAGGAACATAAATATACAACTCAGAATACTACATTATCCTCTCCCTCACGAAAAGAAAAGAAAGAAGGAACTTTCAGCGAAGAGGAAAACTATAGACAATGAAAATACAATTGATGATAATAATCCGTAAACCCAGGGATGAGGAGGAAACAACACCACGAGAGGGAAAACAGACAAACAAGATGAAGAAGGAAGAAAGAGACAGTAAACACAAGCACTGACACTATCCTCCTCCTTTAATATTGACAATGAAGATAAATGAAAAATTTACTCACAAGGCAAGTGAGTAAGACCTAGAATGAAGAAAAGATCTCCACAAAGGTAGACTGTGGCAGACAAAAGCCACTCCTCAAATGAGGAACTCAGAAAACAAGGGCTAAACCCAGAACGAAGGTGTACAAAGGACAAGCCTAAGAACACACGCAGCACTGGATGGTGCAGCACAATGTGGCACAATTCCACTCCTCATGTTAGGAACCCTGAAAATATGGGGCTTACCCATAAACAAAGGTGTTGCAAAGGACAGAGCTAAGAACACACGCGGCACAAGATGGTGCAGCACAATGTGGCAAAATTCCACTCCTTAAGTGAGGAACAGTAAAAATATGGGGTAAACCCATAAACGAAGGTGTTATAAGGACATACCCAAAAACACACGCGGCACGAACAGGTGCAGCACAATGTGTCAAACCAACACATAGAAAAAGTGAAGCACAACCAGCTTACACACAAGATATAGAGAAAAATGTGATGCACAGGGCGTCTTACACACTGGACACGAGACCATGCACGCAAATTATGTACAACAAAGTGTCCAACACAGGCAGAGAAGGTATAAAGTCCTAAGAAAAGACTTTGACCCTATAACCCAGACAAGAGGGTTAACTAATGGTAAAAAGACCATGAGGGGAAATGGGACTACAACCCAAACCCATCCCAAAAACAGGGATACAATGATGCACAAATGAGGGTGAGAGAACCCTTAAACAAAACTTTTGCGCAGACATGAGTAAGAGAACTCATGTACCAAACTAAGCACAGAAATGAGGGTGAATGAGGGTGAGAGAACCCTTAAACAAAACTTTTGCGCAGACATGAGTAAGAGAACTCATGTACCAAACTAAGCACAGAAATGAGGGTGAATGAGGGTGAGAGAACCCAACATAAGAAAAGTGACACATTTCCTATACATTTCAAAAATGAACTAGTACCTCCGATTCCCCCCTCAGAGTCATCTGTTCCTCAGACACCTATTCCTCCGACTTCATCGATCATCAGGCCGCCCCCTCCAGTTTCTCCAGTGGCATAGATGTCTCACCACCCAGAGTGATCAACAAAAAGTGAGCAACCCAAAATACCCTTGAGGGCTTGGGTGATTAGATAGAGAGGTATAGATGCCTTCAAGGGAGTTTGTTTAAATACCAATTGGTAATTCAGACTGATTTTATAGGATAAATTAATGATCCTTACAAGCAATCAATTCATCAAAAAGTAAATACTTAATTGTATATATAGCCTCTATTTGGTCTAGACACATAGACAACATATAAACAACAAACACAAAGGTGTAGTAGAAAAATAGAGTTTATCAAAGAATCAATAGGTAAATGATTTCATATACAGATGAAAATAATCCAAAAATAATTAGGTCTGCAGGTACACAAAAAGATAAATTGATAAGTAACTCAACAGAACCTAAAAACACCTATTCCAAGTCAAAGTAAATAAGACAATGCAAGAATAAGATGAAGGTCGACATTTCGGTCTCCTAGAGAACACTTTCTGAGACCATCCTGAGGACTGATGTCAATTATGAACTGTATAGGACCAAATGTAATCTGAAATATAAATATTTACAGTTACAAATCTATTGTATATTTACAAATTTACTTCACCTTTGTGACAAAACGAAGCAAGCAACATAAAAGCACTAGTGACAGAAACAAAAACATTGTAATACACACAGAAATCAAATGTTATTCAACCTTAATTAACATAATATAATGAGAAAATCATATTTTAAACATTAAAAATTGTTTAAACTGGCCAAGCTCGCGACCGTGATGGCCGCGTTGTAGCTCGTCTCCGTCGACCTTCTCGCCTGTTTTATTAATCCTGTGCCCTATCCTGCCCCGAGAAGATGTATTCGAGGAAATATGGATACATGACAGATTGCTGATTCTTACCATCTGCTCCGTATGCTCCTGGGTGCGGCGGTTCCCGAGCTGTGCCCTTGCTCGCTTCGGAGCCTGTGAGGCGGGCGGGCCTGAACTTGCCTGCGGCTCCCCGACTGGAACGAAGTTCCTGCGCCGGCCCCTGGTGGAGGAGAGGGGTCGACCGAAGAGGCCATTGTGCGGTTGGACCGGTGGCGACTGACCGGGCCCGGACAGGTGGTCCCGGGACCCGGTTGGTCCTGGTGGCGGGGTGCCGCATCCCACGGACGGGGGTTGATCGCACGGGAGACGCGTCTCCCCTTTGTCTCCTAACCAGCCATCTTGAAACCCTCCGCCCGGACTTGGCGGTCGGCGCCCATGGGCCAGAGGCGCCGACTACCTCCAATGTTTTGGTGGCCCGCCTTCCTGCATCACTGGTGCGGTTGATTGTCCCCGGCTGGCTCTCGCTGGACCCCGCTGGCGGCCGGATCGGGGCTGGAGTGTGCGGTGGCCTCGCCGTGCTGACAAGATGGCGGCCAGCGCCCTGTATCTCGGACCCGTCGTTGACGGGAACACTGGCCTGCCGCACGGCACGTTTGCTGAATACTGTAGGGGTGTTCCTACGATTGGCGACGTCCTCGCTGCCTTGAGTTCCTGGCGTGAGTCCGTGATGTTGAATGCCGCTGGGCCGGACGAAGATTTTCCTGACGGGCTCGCTGAGCCGCCCCCCACGTGTGCGGACCAACTGCAGACCTGTGCTGTATGGACCGTCCCGGAGGTTGACAGGATTACGGCCGTCGCTTGTCTGGAGGTCTGGGTGCCCGTTGCTCTGCTTCGCCGGGAGCGCTTCCAAGGAGTGGAAATGACGGATGGACTCCGGCCGGTGTCCGTTCGGGCCTGCCCTGACATGACTCCCGGCGATTGTTCGCCTTGCCCTGCTGAGCCGGTATCCGATGTCTGTTCTAGCGGAGTGAGTGCCCCTTCTTGGTCAGTGGGGCGTTGCTCGTGGTGCCTGCTGTTGCTGCTGCTTTTTCTTGCTGGCCCGATCCGAGGCCATCATGACTGGTGCCGTGTCTTGTGGCCTGGAGTTCCTGTGTTTCACTCCTGGCCCGTCCGCTTCTGGTTCAAAGTGCACTCTGTGTCTCTGGCCCTGGACCGACAGGGACAGGGTTAAGATAACTTGCATCGGCGGACTACTACTTCGTGTATGGATAAATGGCGTACTTTCGATTGTACAAGTATGATCGCTTCCTCATCATGTTCCTGTATTTGACTTTGCAGTGACTCTCTCTTCTCGTATGTTCAAATTGTGTACAGGTGGGTGGTGGGAGCAGATCGTTTTGATTGCACGTCTCCTCTCCCATCAGTTTTTAGTTCTTTTTTCTCCTTTCCCCTTTCTCTTTTTCCTTTCTTTCTTCTCTTTTCTGAGTCTATATTTCGGGACTCGGTTTTTGGGCGACAGGCACACTGCTAGGGGGGGGGTAGGCCGTAGCCTCTGCATGCGTGCTGGGTGGGGGGTTTGGGGGTGGGTCTTCTGTTTCGTCTTGGTTCTATGGGCCTTATTTTTCTCCTTTCTCTCTTGACTTTTCTTGCTCTTTCCTTTTTCCTTTGGGTCAGTTTGGTGGTTAGGTGTAGCGCTGCTTATTGTTTCGGCTGTTGGTCTCTCCACTACCGTCAGTCAAGAGGTTTTACGATCATGGGGCGGGTACTCACCAGTATGTATTGTACTGTTTGTTCTTATCCTCAAGTTCTTCTGATGATCCCCTAACTATTGCCTAGTTTGTTGCCGACTCGCTGGGTCCAGTGCCCGCCATGTGTCCTCGATGAAGTGACTGCGTCTGATCCTTCTTACCTATAACTTTCAAAATTAACCTCACTTATCCTGTACTCAGTGGTCCCCCCTTTCTCCAGTATGTGATGCATCAGATAATTGCTGCTCCTCGTCTCTGGGACTGCTGAGCTATTTTTATTTTGCCTTGAGTGCTACTACTTGATTTCGCGGCCGGCCTGCATGGTTGTGGGCCCGTATCTGTAAGCTTTTGTTGCACAATAAAGGTTTCCAAAAAATTAAAAAAAAAAAAAAAAATGTTTAAACTCTCTGTTTATGGTGAAAGCACATAAGCATTTCATGATAACAAAAACTGTATCCACAATTTATAAAATTACATCAGGAATCATTTACTGACTGGAGACAAATCATAGGAATGAATATTTGGTTAAAGGAATGTGTTAAACATAACCTACTGAATATACTTTTAACTTCAAGGTACACAGAGAATAATACTATAACATATCTTGCATTTGTAAAAAACTTTCAAATAGCCAAGTCAGAAAGTCATAATCAACAAAATGTATACATGATAGTCTGTTTGTATATACATAAATTATGGAGATACATTGTATACAAACAGCCAAAAACACGATTGAATTGGGTTAAAAGCACTTTTTAAGTTCATGCGGATGCTTTACGAACAAGGGAAAATTAACACGGTGTGAAGGGGATAATGTTACCTCAATTGTAATGCTGCAAATCTAGAGATGTAAAACTCGATCACAGTTTCGTGTATGGCAGAGATACTGGAACTGCTCCTAAATGCGAGTACCATAATTACTCAGAAGTCAGACAGGAAAATATATAAACATCAGTAAAAATAGAATGTTTTGTACCTAATTATGTACGAAGCCAACACCTAAGTATATTGTGGTAGAACGGCTGTAAATATCGATGCCAACAACCAGTAATCTAAAAAATAATAAATAAGAACCGGATTCAGAATGCATCAGTATAGAAACCCGACAGTCATTCAAGACAGCGTTTAGGATTAACCCCTTCGATGCTCATGACGAGCTCAGCTCGTCATGAGGTACACCTCTCGTACACTCATGACGAGCTGAGCTCGTCATGAACAATGGGAATAAATAATGTTCAGCACAGGAGGGGAATACCATCAGCATTGATGGTGTTAAGGTGTAACAACATACCTATCACTCAGTATTGAATAGGCATGAGCCAATAGCGAGTGGTGTAATCTTCAAAGATCATGGGAATTGTTTTGGCATGAAGATGAATCTGTAAGAGTAATTTATATCAGTTATAGATTATTTGTATATGAATTATCGAGTTTTAAACTGGCCAAAGGAAAACTATTTACCTAAATGGACCACAAAGTCGATTTAGAATCATGTGCGTCTTCGAATAGTCGGTGTGAATTTTCTGAAGAGAGAGAAGGACAAAAAAAGGTCAAAGCTGCAGAACCGAGCCCGATAAATCGTCTCTAAGAAGACCTACAGAGTGTGGCTTACCTAGTGCTTCTGATTGCTATGCCATCAGAAAGACAGCATGTTAGTAAGTTGCAGGCTTTGCTTTTAAACCTCCTTTTACCTCCTTCTTTCATGACAAGTTGGTTTTAAGAACCTGGGCTGGATCCTACTAAAGGAGGTTATCCCCTTTCACCTAGGCCAATCCATCACACTGCCAACATTCTTCCCGCCTCCACACACAACCAAGGAAGAAGAGAAACTTCATTGTCTTGAAGCTAAGAGAGCAGTCAGCTTGACGTGGACAGAACATTTGAGTTCAGACTGGATGACCAGGTCTTCGTGGACTATGTGGATATGCTGGAAGGCAAGACAGTGAATAAGAAGCTGTATAATCCTGTGCATCAAGATGTGCTATGCGTTACTGAACAAAAACCCACCAGAAGGTATTCAAGCTCATTCCACCAAAGCAACGTCTTCTACTTTTGTTTAGGTGCAACCTGGGTGTGAAATGAAATAGAAATGTATAATAAACGTGTACTGCTACTGCTACCCAGGGGTGTCTAGGCACGCAAGCTTGCTAACAGGGCTGGCAAGGTTAAGCAGTTGGCCGTGAGGTTCCGTGAATTCTGAACCTAGGTCATAAAGGTTATGGTTCCGTTACGATTTTGGTAACATCGAACCGTAAATAGTGAGCTCAGCAAGCATGAGTGTTTTCGTCATGTTACACCGATGGATTCACTGTGTATTTGAAGATTTCGTCCCGAACCATGGTTTCCATTTTGTGCATGGCAGCCATTTTGTAGTTGCCCTCACATAGGCTGATGACTTTAGCTGACTGCTGGATGACCTGAGTGAACTGACCCTGTTGGCTGAAGCTGACCTTGTTAGACCAGTTCCTTGCCCAGTAGCTGATCAAGATTAGGATCAAAGAGCAGGACATTGTTGAGTTTATTGTACACGCACACACCCCTTTATCTTGCTCCTATCTGTTTCTGTTCCTTCTTTATGGTCTATTTATGATGTGGGCTGCGGGCCCTTTTATTATGGGTTTTGTCCAGCTTGTCTAAAGAAGAATGTTTATCTTGGGTTTGTTTGATGATTAATTATGGGCTGGACAACTGAAATGTGGGTTTGTCATCATACAATGCTTTGGTTGTGTATACATGGGATTGGTCATGGGATTGGTCAAACTGTAAATAAGGAATATTGGGGTTTTTGCATGCTTGCAAAAGCTAGGACTGCCCCTTACTTTTGTGCTGAGTCATGTAACCCTAAAACATATAAAAGGCCTCTGTCCTCTGTATTCCTCAGACTACCTCATTCAGTTACTACGTAGTTACTACGGTTTCTGTGTGACGTGGCCTCATTTATTAAATTTAATAAAGATGTCTTTTCATATTTCAGCTTCTGTGCCAAGTTCTTTATTGATATTAGTAAGACCCCTGAGAATGAAGATTTTCCATTTCCTCAGCCGAGGATAAAAAGCTCCCTATAGACTGAAGAGCCAAGTTTTAACTTTTTCCTAAAAGAGAGGAGGTCTGTTATGCCTGTTCCAGAGACAGGAAGCCCTGCCTATAAAACTTCTCCTGCCCCATTGTGCTCTTTTTACTCTAGGGACAGTGGTATTACATGTTGGCTCTGAACGAAGGGATCTTTCTGGAATATACCAACGAAGCCAGAGCCTTGAACGCAATGCACAGAACCTTAAACTTTATACACTTCTCAATAGGTAACCAATGGAGAAGCGGAAGGGCAGCTCAGACTAATTCTCTTTTAGATATGCCAAGTAGAAGGCGAGCACCTGAGTTCTGTAGGACCTGTAGGATATTGAGACTTTTTTTTCTGATATTTGTGAAAAGATCATTTGCATAGTCCATTTTTTAGAGTACCAGCGTGGAAATTACAGTTTTTTGTAGGTCTTTTGGAATAAAGGGGAAGATCTTTCTTAAAAGTTTCATAGTAAGGAAGGAGGTAGACGTGATTGCATTTACATGCTCTTCGAAGGTCAGTTGATTATTAAAGATCTTTTACCTTTGATACTGGAAGCGGAAGTTGGCCAAGTTCAGGTGGCCGCCAATCTTGGGACAAAAAGGAGGGGTCTTTTCCAAAGAGCAGTACCTTGGTCTTGCCTGAATTCAGCTTCAATCAATTTTGGGCCATCCATTTTCTGATCTCCTGCATACATCTGTAAAAACTCTTTGCTGTCTCTGAAAAATGTAATGATACTGAGATCACTAATTGGGTGTCATCTGCATAAGTGACTGCAGAGAACCCAAAAGATCTAATACGTTTGGCCAATGGGGCTACATAGCTGTTAAAAAGGGTCGGGCTAAGAGACAAGCCCTGGGGGATGCCACAAGGCAAATCGTCAATTGCAACAAACGGAATTCTGTCTGACAGAAATTATTTTAAAAAACACAAGAGCTTTATCTTTTACCCCAATGTCCTCCAGCCTATTGAGCAGGATTTCATGGTTTACAGTGTTAAATGCTGCTGAGAGGTCTAGCAGGACCAGGACTGCACTACCGCCCACATCCAGCATCAATCTGATCTGAGACACTTATTAATGCCAATTCTGTACTGTGATGTTTCCTAAATCCGACAGGCAGGGGTCTAGGTGGCTCTGGTCCTCAATGAAAGCTGCGGGCTGAGAATTGATAGCTTTTTCAACTATTTTGGCCAGCAGGGGCAATCTGGAAATAGGTCAATAGTTCCCAGGAACTGTGGGATCTAAATGAGCTTTTTTTAAGTAAAGGAAGGATCTATGCTCTCTTCCAGACACTGGGAAATTTTCCTGACTTAAGCATAAGATTAAATGTTTCTGTTAATTAGCCCGAGATGGTGTCTGCTGCTAAATAAGTTTTTTTAGGTGGGCAAGGATTGGAAGGAGATCCCGACTTTGTTTGCAAAAGGATGGTTTTAATTTGCTCCTGAGAAAATTCAGAAAAGGCAGTAAGACGGACGTTACATTAATTATTTTTAGTTTGGGAACCATTATGATCAATCAAAGGGTTAGAGGAGTTAGAGAAAAAGAGATTAAAAACAGACTTAACCTTGTATTGAGAAAAGGAAGCCAATGAATTGCAGAAGGTTTGGCCCATGCCCTGATTCCCCTTTACTGGAGGTTTAGATAACTGTTTCACAGTACCAAAGAGTTATTTTGTAGAGTTTTTCTCTGCTTCTATCTTCTGGGTAAAATGTTTCAATGTTCTTTAAACAAGGCTAAAATAAGTTTGAATTTCTCTTTTTCTGAATTCTCTTAATGGCGCCTCCATTTTTTTCCTGCCAATGATATGCTTGTTTATGCAGTCTTGGGTTTTTGGTGAACCAGAGTTCAGAGGTAGTGGCCCGGTTCCTCCTGTGGACTTTAGCCAGCGCTATTTTCTTTGCGGCATTGTCCAGCCATCCCTGGTACAGACTAGCCACTTTGTTGGGATCTATCAATGTGTGGGGCTGTGTTTCAGATAGGATGGCGTCTAGCTCTATCTCCTTTATCAAATGCCAATTGTGTGATAGCTTTACTGGTCTAGGTTTATTGTGTGATGCAATGATGGGGGCTAATTTGATGTTAAAACATAACTGCTCGATGATCAGACCACAGCAAGGGTAGAGCTGCTGATGTTGATAAGTAGGGCAGTCGGAGAAAATGCCATCAAGTCCATGGCCTGCTTGTTTCGTAGGTTCTTTGACCCGATGTTCTAAACCAAGACTAAGCAACATGTCTGTAAGATATGCTGCATCTGTCTTCTCTGGGTTTTCTGAGTGCATATTAAAATCACCTAAAATCATAAATTCAGGTTAATCGATTTTTTAAATCCTAAAACTGGGAAAAGTAGGAAAAAAGGCAGACCAGGGCCCTGGAGGATGGTATAAAAGTATTTGGTTAAAGGAATAATGCTTTGAGAGCTGTATTTTAAAACCCAGAGCATCTAAGGGCTAGATGAAGGTAAATGAAATTTACCGATTCGAAAATACCGAATTTTACCGATTCAGTATTTTCGAATCGGTAAATGTAATGTAGATAAAAAATCGGTAAAAATTACCGAATCGTTAAGATTTGGTATTTACCGAATCGGTATTTACCGATTCGGTAATTGCCATTCATTCCTATGGGCCTAGAGGCCCATAGGAATGAATGTCAATTACCGAATCGGTAAATACTGATTCGGTAAAATAGGGAAAGCTTCAAGGGTGGCAGGGTGTCACATTGACACCCTGTTGCACCCCTGAATAGTGCTTGTGTGCACATGTGGCACACATACATGCCCTAAGGGCATGTATGTCTGCCACATGGCACAGTTGAAAATGCACTGATTTGCATTTTCAAAGATATTCCTTATTTATCACCAAGTACTAGTTGATGGTTGAGGTTCAGTGATTCTGAACCCGTTCAATAAAGGTCGTCGTATCGTGACGATTTTGGTATCAGTGGACCGCAAATGACGAGTGCGGCATGTACAAGTGTTTTCCTCATGATCGATTGATGGATACACTGTGTATTCAGGGATATCGTTCGAACCTTTGGGTTCCATTTTGTGTACGGCAGCCATTTTATGGTTGCCCTCACATAGGCCGATGACTACGGCCGAGCGAGTCTTTGGGACACGTACACCTTTAGCTGACTTTTGTGTGACCTGAACGAGCTGACTCCCTTGCCCGAAGCTAACCTTGTTGAGCCAGTTCCTTGTTCGGCAGCTGGTCAGATAGAGATCAAAGAGCAGGACATTGCTGAGTTTATGGTACACGCACACACCCTTCTATCTTGCTTCTCATCTGTTTCTGTTCCTTCCTTTATGGCCTATTTATGGTTTGGTTTGAGGTCTTTTTATTATGGGTTCGTTTGGCCTGTCCGAGCAAGAATGTTGGTTTTTGCCTTGTCATTGATGGTGGGCTGGACAACTGAAAGTGGGTTTGTCGTTATGCGATACCTTCTGAAATGTCACTGTATGATTGGACAGTTCGTAAATAATTGATGCTAGCCAGGAATGTGATTTTTAGCATAAAATATGATGTCTCGCTCTATGAAATTGTGCAGTCTCTAGCGAACCACCCGTGTTGTGCTTCGTAGACCTCTGTTCCCTGTTGCAGCCAGTAAACTTGGTCTTTGACGTCACCGGGAAGTGTCCCGTGTCTCTGTTTGCCAAGACAGGAGAACTCGAAGACTTCGTGCGTTTCCCCTGGCGCCGTTGGGTTCTAAAACCCTGTTCTTCAGTTGGAGCCCAACGTGGGGCTACTTCAGCGGTACCGGTTCAAGCCTGACGATCGTGAGTAGCTTCGTGTGAAAATTCTGGACACTTCATCGACCCCTGTATGTCGTCGTGGACCGAAAGTCTTTGCTGCGAGGTTCCCCGCTTTCCGACGGCTACGAAGGACTGCTGCCCTGACTGTCGCCCTGTCGTGGAGCCTTTTGACGATTTGTAAAACGAGACAATAGACTGGTCTTCTGGCGACGTCATCGATATTTCAGTTAAGTTTGAGTGGAGCGTCTCCCAGTCCTTAGTTTTGTTTTGGGTATCCCCTTGGGATCTTTGATTTGGGACTTGCAAGCTCCAAAGCCGAGGGACTCGTGTATTCGCGAGACTATCGTATTCGATATTCCCTTGAAGTTTGAAGCTAGACTAGTGAGCGAAGATGCCTGGTCTTAGCAGACTTGTAAAGATATTTTGTTGTGGTTGTAATAGGGATTCCCGATTGGAGGACTCGTGTCCGGTGCCTCCGATTGGAACTCCGACCTATGAGCTCTATTTAAAACATGGCGTGGGCCCCATCACGTATAATGAAGTATGGATTAGATATACTAGGAAGGACGGTGTCCTCAAGTGGCCCCAATATGGTAGTTATGGCGCGGAGATTTTAGATAATCTAGAAGTTAAACTGTTCAAGAAGAAAGCCCGGAAGGCAATGTTTGACTCTTTCCACCTCTGGCAAAAGGAAGCCAAACAGAAAGAAATTAAATTAGCGAAGAGAACTAAAAGAGAGAAAGGTATCTCGATAATGCAAGCTGCTATACAGTTTAGAGATAACGAAGAAGAACAAGCAAGTGAGCAGTTGCACAGGCAACGTAAAATGGCGATTGATAAGTGTTATCCAGCTTTCCCACCTCATCAGCAAGATGCAACAAAGGACCTTGAGAAAGATCCTTGGGTGTCACATTTGTTGAGTTCGCCACCCCCTTATGTGCAGAGTGCTACAGCACCTCCGCAACCTTTAGTTGCGCAACCTCCGGTTGCTTTGCCTCCTGCTATTGTACAACCGCCAGCTCCTCTCCAGTTGGCTCCTATTCCTCTGGTGCAGCCTTCTCAAGGGCCACCGACTTTGCTACCTGCTTCGTCTCCAACTCCTACCACTTTGTCTCCTGTATTTTCTACTCCTTCTGATACTACTCCTATGCATACTTTGTCTCATCCTGTTTTTCCTCCTGTTCTTCAGTCAACTTCTCCTTCTGTTCGACAGAGAATGACTGATACTGTTACTGGTCTCTTTTCTCCTCTCTTTGGGTCATTGGGTATGACCCCTGTATCAGAGCGTTAAAAATTGCGTAGCCAATTGCCTGGTCCTGATGAGCGGACAGTATTGGATCATTTAGCGCGTAAATGGGTTACTTATCCTTTGAGGTATGATTTCGAGTCTGTTATGGATGTCTTCCGTCAATGGGAAGCACCGACGCAGAGATATGTTTTCGGGACTTTCCTTCGTGAAGAATGGGAAGATGGTGATTTGGGACCGACTCCGTCTGAGTTGTTCCGTGTACAGTCTGAGTTTGCGAAGGGAACTATAGTGGGTGTCGACGTTGAAAGAGCAGTTGCGACGTTGTTGTCGTTTAGGAGTGAGTCTCCTTTTCAGCCGTTGTTTGAGCCTGAACCTTCTGTTAGGAGAAAAGCGCGCCAATATCCAATGAGAGAGGTTCCTCCGGTGTGGAAAAACGCTGTTGTGGCCAATGCTCAAGCTGGTTTTCAAGCTGTGCCGGCAAATTTTCAGCGTGTTTGGGTACATGTTCCATGGAATCGAGCTGAAGTTTTGGCTCTTAAGCAGACTTTGCCTGAACCACGTAAGAATCCTGCAGGGTACTATAAGGAGTTATCGCAGACAGCTGAATCATGCATGATGAATTTAGCTGATATAGACATGTTGTTTGGAAATGTAGTTCCACAGCCTTTATGGGCGAAGATTCGTCATGAGAATCATGCACAAGAGTTAGGTGATACATGGGCTAATATTGGTGCTGCAGATGGTCGACAAGCTGGTGGAGCTAAACCTGAGTCTTTAGTTGCAGAACTCCCTGGTAGGATTATTAATTATATGAAGACTTTGATGCCTGCTCTGCGTGTCAACTGGGACAAATTGTCTGCATGTAAGCAGAAGAAAGACGAAAGTGTGTCTGACTTCTTCACTAGGTTTGAAGAGACGTTTATCGACCATAGTGGTCAGGACATGAATATGGAAGGTGGTCAACGGTTGTTTGTTGATAAGTTTGTGCATAAACTGCTTCCAGATTTGTCCACTAAGTTGAAGGATTCTGAGAGTTCTTGGGCTGTTTCTTTGTCAGCGCAGATATTGGCTACTGCCCAGTACTACGAGAATAGAGATAAGGATGAGAAAGATAGAGCCGACAAGAAGACTAAAGAGTTAAAGACGAAGGTTCTTTTGCAGCAAGCGTATCCGCCTCGTAATAATCAGCGTTTTTATCAGCAACCTCAGCAGTATCAGAGAAACTCGCAAAGGTTCGAGTCTTCTCAACAGCGTTTTCCTGTAGGCCCTAATCAGTGTGCGTATTGCAAAGAAGAGGGTCATTTCAAGAATAGTTGTCCGGTTCTGTTACAGTGCACAAATGGTGCTTCTGGTGTGAGAGGTCGAGGTGTTCAGGAAGCTCCTAGAGGTAGAGGACGTGGAGGTATCCCCCAGAACGCGCGTTCCTTGCCCCCACAGAATTCGATGAATAGTTTTGATCAGCAGAATGGTGTGTCTGGTAGGACGGCTCAGTACTATGCGGACGATTACTATGTCGAAGGTGAGAAAATGGATGGTAATGATTGCTAGGACAGCCAAAGACAAAGAGGGAGTTGTTTCAGTTCCAGTAGATCAGAGTGGACCTTATGTTGAAGTGATTGCATCAGGTGTGTCAGAGCCTTTTCTGTTGGATACTGGTGCTGCGAAGAGTTCTATTATGCACTCTAAACTCCCTGGCGCACCTTTGTCTGGCTTAACAAATGTTTCAGTAGGTTTTTCTAGCGCCCCGGTTAGTAAACCGATTTCTAGTCCTTTGTCTCTTTCTGTTGGACCTTGTGAATTCGAAGCACCCCTTATTCTGACGACAGGTTGTGGTGAGAACTTGTTGGGATTAGACTTGTTGAAAAGATTGTATGCAACGCTACATTGTTCTCCTTCAGGAGTACAGCTTACATTGGGAAAGAGTGTGATCTCTCCGATGTATTTGTCTAAAGATCGACTTCCAGCTGAATTGTCTTCTCTTCCTGATACTCTTTGGGCTACTGGTCCTAATGATGTGGGTCTTTTGGAGATCCCGCCATATGTTGTGACGCTGAAAGCGAATGCTAGATTGCCACGTATTCCCCAATATCGAATTTCCAGTGATGGTGAAAGAGCGCTTTTGGCGATCATCTATGATCTGATTGAGAAAGGTGTAAATGAAGAAACGAGAAGTAATGTGTGCAATAGTCCGGTTTTGCCTGTTCTGAAACGCACTGATTCTTCACAGCCGCCTGTATATAGGTTTGTGATTGATCTCCGCGAGGTGAATAAGATCGTAGTTCCGCAATTCCCTGTTGTACCAGATATCACTGCTTTACTGACTCTGATTCCAGCTTCTGCTACCTGGTTTTCGGTGATTGACTTGAAGATTGCTTTCTTCAGCATCCCGATTGCCGAGGAGAGTAGAGATATTTTTGGCTTCTCTTTAGGAGGCAGAAGTTTCCGGTTTAAGCGCGCTCCTCAAGGTTATTGTGAGAGTCCCTCCCTTTATAGTCAGGCTTTGAAAACACAGCTTGATACGATTGTTTTACCTGATGGTGCTGCCCTTATTCAGTATGTTGACAATTTGTTAGTTGCTGCTGACAATGAAGAGATTTGTAAAGTGGCTACTTTGTTGTTGTTGCGTCATTTGTCTGACTTCCATCATAAGGTGTCTCTTTCGAAGTTGCAATATTGTCACAAGAAGTGACCTACTTAGGTCACCTCTTATCGAAGGAGGGAAGAAGATTGACCCCAGAAATAATTCAAGCAATTGCGAAAATGAGTGTGCCAACCACACAGAGAGAAGTGCGTGCTTTCCTGGGTATTACGTCGTATTGTAGACAGCGGATCTAGAATTTTTTGCTTCTTGCGAAACCTTTGATAGCTCTTACTGTCAAAAATACTCCAAATCCTATTCCTTGGACTGACGAATGTCAGAAGAGTTTTTCAGAATTGCGTGATGCGTTGTGTTCGGCTCCTGTGTTGGGTACTCCCGACTACAGTAAGCCTTTTACACTCTATGTCCACGAGAGAGAGGGATGTGCATTGTCAGTTTTGACACAGCAGTTTGGTGATAAGCAACGTCCATGTGCGTATTTTTCATCGACTTTGGATCCGGTAGCTAGAGCGTTGCCGAGTTGTTTGAGAGCTACAGCAGCAGCGGCTGTCTCCATTCGACAGTCTGCTGGTTTGGTGATGGATAATACATTGATTGTAATGGTTCCACATGCAGTGGATACCTTATTGAATAGGACCAAGACACAGCACTTAACTAGTGCTCGGTTGTCAGGTTACGAGTTGACACTCTTAGCGAGTCATGTGCATATAAAGAGATGCAACACGTTGAATCCAGCTACAATGTTGCCGATTTCAGTTGAGATAGATGTTTCTGAAGAGCATGATTGCTTCCTTAGGACAGAGGAAGAAACAAAAGGGAGGATAGACCTTAGGGACACTCCTCTTGCAGAGTGTGATGGTACCTTATGGGTTGATGGTTCGTGCTTCAAGCTTCCGAATGGTGATACGACTGCGGCATATGCTGTTACGACTTTGCATACGATTGTTGAAGCTGCACATATACCACATAATTCAGCGCAAGCAGCAGAGTTGATTGCATTGACATGAGCGTGTGTGTTGTCGAAAGGGAAACGAGTGACTGTGTACACTGATAGCCAGTATGCGTTTGGTGTGGCTCATAGTTTTGGACGATTGTGGAAAGAGCGTGAGTTCCTGACTTCGCATGGAACTAAGATTCAGCATGGTCAGTTGGTGAATAAACTCCTTGAGTCACTTACTTTGCTGTTGCAAGTTGCGATCGTGAAATGCAGTGCGCATAAGAAAATTACTGATGATGTTGGTCGTGGTAATGCGTTTGCAGATGAAGTTGCGAAAGAAACTGCGAGAGATGTGATGAGTCGAATGTATGTTGCGGGTCCGGCGAGATGGGTTCCGGATAGAAGTATGTGTGAAGATACGATAGAGAGTGTGAAGTCTATTCAAGCTGAAGCTACAGAGAAAGAGTTGAATGAATGGAGAGAAAGTAAGGGTAAACTGGATTCAAATGGTTGTTGGGTTGAGTTGTCAGAGCATCAGCGATGGTTGTTACCTGATGCGTATGTGCTTCCAGTGGTTACGATGGCGCATGGAATGGCTCTTATCAGTGTGAAAGGGATTTGTAAGTTGTTGGCTCCAGTATGGCAAAATGCTGGAATTCCTAAGTGTGCAGAGAATTTGGTTAAGAACTGTATGGTTTGTCTGATGTACAATCCTGGTAAGGGAACTCCAACTCCAGCTGGTCATTTTGTGCCTCCGACGTATCCGTTCGAGGTTTTGCAGCTAGATTTCATCCACATGGAGAGGTGCAACAACTTAAAGTATGTGCTCGTGGTTTTTGTGCCTTTTCGAGATGGGTAGAAGCATATCCCCTGAAAGATAACACTGCCTTGTCTACAGCTAAAGCCCTTGTCAAGGAATTCTTCCCTAGGTTTGGAATGCCGAGAATAGTCTGGAGTGACAATGGGAGTGAATTTGTGGGTCAAGTGATGAAGAGAGTGTGTGATGGTTTAGGAATAAGGCAGAAATTTCACGCTGCAAATCATCCCCAATCAGCTGGCCTAGTTGAATGCTATAATGGCACCCTTAAGCTAAAACTGGCCAAGATTCAGGCGAGCTCCGGTCTACAATAGCCCGATGCTTTGCCATTAGCACTTCTGTCAACGAGGATGACTGTACATTCACGAATGGGACTTAGTCTGTACGAAGTAGTTTTTGGTCACCCGGCAAATATATGAGGAGTACCGCGGCCGACCAAATTTAGTGAGATAGAGCACCCTGTATTGCTTGATTACCTTTACGAATTGACTGCTAAATTGCGTGTTTTGCACCAACAGGTTCATGATACACTGCCACAAGCATCTGAAGATCCAGGACACGCTATCGAACCTGGTTCCTGGGTCCTAATAAAGAACTTCCAGCAGACCAAGAACAAGCAGCCCCGCTGGATTGGACCCTACTTGGTGCTACTGTCCACACGTTCAGCAGTGCGAGTGCGCGGTAAAAAGAACTGGATCCACGGCGTACATTGTAAGAGGGCCCCTTTGCCTCTGCCGTACGACCGGTGGGTCCAGGATGGTATTCCAGACTCTGAAACTGACACTGTGCCTCGTTTTCTGCCTTTTAGCGATGCACGTTTGATTGGGACAAACTCTGAACGAGAAAGCGACGATCTTCTGCAAGAAGCTGTGCCTCCGTCAGTTCGCTTGGACACTTCAGAACCTGAACTTTTGTTTCATGATCAGACATTGCCTGGCAAAGGCCATTATAATTTGCGACCAAGAGTCGTGGGACAAATAAAATGAAATTCTTTCTTTGCTATTTTTAAGGTTAAGCTCTCCTCTGAGAAACTGTTTTGACCGATTTTTGTTTTTCAAACCGCCATCCGGGTTCAGCTGTAAGGTCGCTGTGCAAAGACTTTGGAGTGCAAGCCGAAAACACTAGGTCGATGGTTCTGGTTGGTCTAAGGGCATTCCCTGGACTGACAGACGCATTCCTTAGCACGGAACAACCAACCGCCGCGAACAGCACGATTAGAGGATGGAGTTTTTCGAGATGGAGAGACCTGTTGAAAGAATGAGCTTTAAGAGCAAAATATGTACAGTGATGAGCAGAAAACGTTTTTTAATATTATGTCTGTTGATGTTGTTTAGTTTAATGATGTTTTTGATAGGCTATGTGACTTTTTCTTCCAAAGTGACGTTTATACCCACTACACAACCTATGCCTCCTCCTACTGTTTCTTCGCATACATTTCACCCTCTGCCCGAACATGAATCTACTAGGAGAATGGAATTCGTCAATAATTCCTTTGTTCAGCTTCTGCACCAACACCAGCTAGTAGTGAACACGACTAATTGTTGGGTGTGTGGCCTTATGCCCCCATACTACCGATAAAGGTATTCTTTACCTGGTTCTGCCTTTTAGCTACAATGGTTGTGTTTGGGCATACAGAACAATATTCATCTAGGCTCGTGAAGTTTACCCCCTACGTTCTGTGAAGGATAGTCCGAAGAATAGTGCTCTAGTCAAGGGTATAGTCGACATGATTAGAGGAATTAGTTCCTATGAGACTATCCCGAGAGATGAGACGCAAGAATATATTGGATGGAACGTTACTGGATATGGAGTTAGTATGAGTGTAAACCAGCGAGCGAAAAGATACCCTCCGATTTGGATTGTACCCCATCAGGGTCATTATTGTCTGCAAGGTAATGGCAAGAATCCGAGAGCTCAGTTAGGGTAGAGTGTCTGTACTGAGACGTATGTTTTTGCTTCCCAGAATTCCCCATCGTTTCTAGCAGCTAAGGGTACCTACTTTGTCTGTTACGATAGAGCGTACACATGGTTGCCCCCTGACTTCTCGGGCACATGTTTTGTCTCGTTCCTGTTGCCTCCTATGTATACAGCTGCGGCAGATTACCACAAGACGAGAGTTGTTAGAGGTGTCTTCAGTAAGGAAGATACTGCAGGACAAGAGTTGGGAGATTTCTTGAAGGGTTTTCTGCCGTTTTGGGGACCTATGGCTAACAGCAGGAACATTCGACAGCTGACGAGAGTCGTTGAGTCCACCATAGTCGAAACGCCTGGTGCCCTTAGTAACTTGACTGCTGAGCTCCAGTCGGATCGCCTTATGACTCTTCAGAACAGAGTTGCGTTAGATGTCATACTTGCAGATAGAGGAGGGGTATGTAAATTGATTCAATCGAGCTGCTGCGTTTTCATTCCAGACAACGCTCCGACAGTGTACCAAGCCATTTCCAAGCTACATAAGATCTCCGAGTCTGTACATGTGGACAAAGGAGATTGGTCGTTAATGGGATGTTTTTGGGGATTGTTATCCACCTGGGGATGAAAGATTCTGATGGTCATTGGAATGATCTTAGCTATCCTTTTCCTGTTCTGTCTTTGTGTACAGTGTGCCCCTGCTATATGTGGCCTGTGTGCTACTTCGTGTGCAAGGAGACCTGTCCAGAGAGAGTTGCTAAGTAATAGGATGATGCTACAGTAACATCTTGACGATCTGATGAATATAGACCTGCATTCAGATTGACATGAGAGTGGGTTTATTGCCTATGTAAGGGCAAAAGGAGGGTCTGAGGTTCCGTGATTCTGAACCCGTTCAATAAAGGTCGTCGTATCGTGACGATTTTGGTATCAGTGGACCGCAAATGACGAGTGCGGCATGTACGAGTGTTTTCGTCATGATCGATTGATGGATACACTGTGTATTCAGGGATTTCGTTCGAACCTTTGGGTTCCATTTTGTGTACGGCAGCCATTTTGTGGTTGCCCTCACATAGGCCGATGACTACGGCAGAGCGAGTCTTTGGGACACGTACACCTTTAGCTGACTTTTGTGTGATCTGAACGAGCTGACTCCCTTGCCCGAAGCTAACCTTATTGAGCCAGATCCTTGTTCGGCAGCTGGTCAGATAGAGATCAAAGAGCAGGACATTGCTGAGTTTATGGTACACACACACACCCTTCTATCTTGCTTCTCATCTGTTTCTGTTCCTTCCTTTATTGCCTATTTATGGTTTGGGTTGAGGTCTTTTTATTATGGGTTCGTTTGGCCTGTCCGAACAAGAATGTTGGTTTTTGCCTTGTCATTGATGGTGGGCTGGACAACTGAAAGTGGGTTTGTCGTTATGCGATACCTTCTGAAATGTCACTGTATGATTGGACAGTTCGTAAATAATTGATGCTAGCCAGGAATGTGATTTTTAGCATAAAAGACGATGTCTCGCTCTATGAAATTGTGCAGTCTCTAGCGAACCACCCGTGTTGTGCTTCGTAGACCTCTGTTCCTGGTTGCAGCCAATAAACTTGGTCTTTGACGTCACCAAGAAGTGTCCCGTGTCTCTGTTTGCCAAGACAGGAGAACTCGAAGACTTTGGGCATTTCCCCTGGCGCCGCTGGGTTCTAAAACCCGGTTCTTCATGGTAAATAACGAATCCTTAAAGCACATGAGCACTGTTTAAAGTGCTTCCTACATGTCATTTGCCAATTCTGTAAATACTGAATCGGTAAATGATGATTCGGTAAATACAGAATCGGTAAATACCGATTAGTTATTTACCGAATCCTCCCCTACATCACAATTGGCTCAATACCGGTCTGCAAACCGGAAATTTACTGAATTTCGGGTTTATCGACCGGCAAAGGGCCACCTACATCTGGCCCTAAATCTTTTGGGCTAGTAAGTTCCGTAAATGAGCCTATAAAGGACTGGCGATATATTATAGCGATACCTCCTCCTTTTTTTCCTATCCTGTCAAGTCTGTGGATGAGGAAACCCGAAGGAACCGCTACGGTCCGGCTTCCATCTACACTTTTGCGAAGCATTATGTTTTTGACTTAAAAGTGAGTAGGAAAGGTCACTGTGCATTCTCAGTCCACCAGGATTTTTGGGGCATAACCAGCCATGAACCCACCCCCTGGTAGGAGACTGCTTGTGGTATCTATTCAGAATGTGAGGAAGTATCCATCAGAAGAAAAAGTTGCCTACCTTTGGTAATGCTCTTTTTGGTGGATGCTCTATTTACCTGAAAATTCTTCTCTGATTCACCCTCCTCCCCATTGCATGGCTCATTAGTCGACATGTCTTCTAGATGAGGTACCAGCATATTCAGAAACACCACAGCTGTCTTCCTGATATTAGTCTCATTTGTTTGATCGGAAGCTTGTAAAATATAAAATCAAAAATGAACGTCAGCACACAGATAACGGCACTTTCTGGCTCCAGTGATGTCACAAGGATGCCCCGTGTGGTGACAAAACAGAGCCAGCACCACTTACCGACATGGGAGAGCCATTGAAGAGTTTCCAGATCCGGACTCGCTCTTGCGATATTCAAAAGGAGAGGAGTCTACTTGTAGATAGAGCATCCACTAGAAAGAGAGTTACCGGAGATAAGTAACGTTTTCATCAGCTCTAAAGAAAGTGATGCTTAATATGAAGTGAGACCTAGAATGGGGTTCTGTGGTCAGAGGTGCACACTAAGCACACCCTCCCATTGATGAGAGCAACTACTGGCACCTCATCGGACTGTAGAGGACTGACATTGATGGCGGTAAAATTATTGTAATAGCAGGACAGGCCTTTTTTCATGTTGTTTGCTAAGCAAGCTATCAAACTAGAGCAGCCTTCCTGCCTCTCTCATACCTATGAAAATATTCTGCAAGCACCCTGCAACTGAGTCTTCGGTCTATCCATGTGGGACATGAGCATGTGTATCAATTGATTGCAGAGGATGCATGTAGAGGACATGTGACGTGACTGTGAATGAATGAAAGAAACAACACTTATAAAGCGCGTAGCTACCCTAAGACATCCCAGCACTCACAACCTCAGTGGACGAAGTAGATACAGATGCTTATGCAGTTTTTTGGAACATCCAAGTTTTAAGAAATGTCCGAAAAGGTCAGGTGATTAGATTCCTGGCGTAGATGAAAAGGTAGGGCGTTCCAAAGCTTAGCTGCGTTATAAGAGTAGGAACGCCCACCACTTCTTGCTTTTTTAATTTTTGGGACTGTTGCAAGAAGGAGGTTGATTGAGCTGAGTTTTCTGTTAGGGCAGTAAAGTGAAATATTATTTTGAGTAATTGTTGGTCCTTTCCTCCAAAAGGACTTGTGAGTGATGCATAAGGTTTTAAATGTGATTCTTTCAGATACAGGCAGCCAATGGAGCGCCCTCATTGCAGGTTTGGCGGATTGCCGGTACGGGGTCTGCTGAAGTAGACGGCGGCACAGTTCTAAGTAATCTGTAGCTTATCGATAGCTGTTTGAAGGGCCCCTAGATATAGAGTGTTCCTATACTCAAGGCATGAGTGAATGAGGGCCTGTACCATCAACCTTCTGGCTAAGATGGGAAGAAGAGGGAGGATTTTGCGAAGCATCCTGAGAATGCCATAGCAGGTGGCTGATAACTTTGTCGCTAGATATTCATAGTTCAAAAAGTGATCCAACCACGTGTCCAAACTTTTTATCTGATTTTTAGGTGTGGGAGCAGGGCCAAGGAATTTTGGCCCCAATGTCCCTGTATTGAACACAGTAGAGTTCCTGAGGAGAATCAGCTCAGTTTTTTCCCTGTTTCGTTTCAGGCAGGAGCATTCCATCCATTCAGCCACTTTCTCAAGACGGAGACCCAGACCCGAAGAAGTATTCTCAGTGTGGTTTAGAGCCACTGTGAGATGTGTATCATTGGCGTATGTCACTATTTGTATTCCGAATGGATGAACTATCTCAGCCAGCGGGCTTATGTACACATTAAATAATGTAAAACTCAGGGAGGAGCCGTGAGGCACACCGCAGCTGAGAGGCATACGCTCTGAGAAGGTATTGCCTTTGAATACCTGGAAAAACTTGTCCTCCAGGAAGGATTGCAGCCAGGTAATGATACTCCCTGTCACTCCAACACTCCTAAGCCTAAGAATCAGGATGCTGTGATTGACAGTGTCAAACGCAGCGCTGAGGTCAAGGAGGAGAATAGCCGCTGTACCTCCTTGGTCCAAAATTTTCCTGGATTCTTCTGCTACTGATAGAAGAGCAGTTTCAGTCCCTTTCAGGGGTCTAAAACCTGTCTGTGAGGAGTGCGGAAAGTTGTTAGATTCTAAATGTTTGGATAGGACAGCATAGACGTGTCTTTCGAGGATTTTGTTGGTCACGGGCAGGAGGGAAATGGGACGGAAGTTCCCCAAGAGGTCAGGATCCAGATTGGGCTTATTGATAAGTGCTTTTACCATTGCAGATTTCCAGGGTGAGGGAACTATACCAGAGGAGATGGATGAGTTTATCAGTTCCAGGAATACTGTAAGAATTGTATCTGCAGCTAGTTTTAGAAGATGTGGGGGGGCAGAGTCCCTAGGTGAGCCTGAATTTACAAGGGCTGAGATGGTTTTTAAAGATTTGAGATCTATCAGGGGGATTTCTTCCAACAGGACATTGATACTAGACAGACAGGTGTCCACCTGTGACAGGTCATTTTAATGTGTTGAGAGAAGGAAGGTGCTATAAATGCGAGTAAGAGCACCCTCTGTGGGGGCTTGCGGAGTGGGAAGTTTGAGGAGTGTCCTAGCAATGCCAAAAATTTCCAGCGGGGAGTTGGCTGATAAGTTAATTTCTTCCCCATAGAAAGCTGCCTGTGCCAGTTTAATCTCTGATTTATAAGATTTGCTAGCCTCTTTATATTTAAGTTTACTGGACACTGCGTAGTCCCTCCTCCGTCTTCTTTCTAAATTTTTACAGATTTGTTTAATCTCACGGAGCTTGGGGGAGTACCACGGGGAGATGTTGGTCCTGATTTCTTTACGGGAGTGTATTTTGGGGAGGACCCGGTCTAAAGAGGTTTTGATCCATTCATTAAAGCTGATGTTCTCTGTAGTGGGGTTGGGTTCGCCTGAAGGCTTAGTGGCTTCTAGAGCTGAGATTCACTGATCTAGGGGACGTTTAGCCCAAGTATGCTCCAGGCTATTGGTCGTGCTGAATGAAGAGGATGGGCTTCTGATATACCACGAAAAGGCAATCAGCAAGTGGTCTGACCAGGGTAAGGGGAGGGAACCCCTACTGAAAGTTTGTCACTGTTCGTAAAGATAGGGTCCAGCAGATGGCCTTTAACATGAGTGGCTCCAGAGACTCTTTGTTTAAATTGGAGTGCTAAGAGGTTCTTAACCAGATCCGATGCGACTGAGTTGGTGGGGTCATCTAAATGTAGGTTTATGTCTCCTAATACTGTGAAATTCGACGGGAGCTGGCTAAATTAGCAACTGTTTCGGGCAGGACTTTGAGAAATTGCCCATACATGCCTGAAAAGCTATGCTTAGGCGAGAAAAAGATAGAGAAGGAACTACTCTCACAGTCCAGAAGAGGATCTGCCGTGATACGGCATTTAAACTGATCCTTATAATTAATGGCAATGCCACCTCCTTTACTGCTTTCACGGTCTTTCGGCTGGATATGATTTCTGGGGTGAAAGAGTCTGTACAAGGATAGGATCAGATTTATTTTTGAACCATGTCTCGGTTAGGAACGAGGCATCAGGGAGCTTTTCGTGTAAAAATATAGAAATTTGTACAGAATGTTTGGGGAGGGATCTGCAGTTTAGGAAGAACATTTTATAGGGTGCCGATGCCTGAGACAAGGTCTGGTTCTTCAAGGACTGACCAAATTTAAAAGGGGAATGAAGGCACGTAGCACTGTTATTGTATGAAGACAAGGAACGTAGGCAATGTTTGTAGGGAAACTTCCTCAGGTGCAAACGTAGGTCGCGAGAGTAAAACAATTTTTCTGGGGGAGAAAGGACATGGGGTATAGCCCCTTGCCCTGTATTGGCGCGGACGGGCGCTGACAGGCTTGCCTTTGGCGAGCCTTTGGCATGCCGGTGACCCGTCCGCTGGGCAACGCGAAAGCCATGAGTTATTTATAGGTCTAGCAGCTAGACTGCCAACCTTGTGGCCCTACTTTGGTTCCATTTTGTAGTGGCTATATGTTTGTTGTGCCTAAGATAGAGGAGTAGAAGGAGAGCTTCCACACTTGAATATTACATGTATCCTTTATAGTGAGTGGGACAGAGGAGTGTTACGGAAGGATCCGGAGCAGAGGGCCCCTTTAAAGCTAAGAAATTTCCTGATTGTACTCTGCGAAAGGCTAGACCCAACAGGTTAACAGGTAGTTAAAGAGCAGTCTTTCTTGCCTTTGTGCTCTTGTTTTGGCTTCCTACAGTGAGGAAACTCCTATATTCCCTAGGCTCCAGTCTCTTGACTTAAGTGGTGACAAATAACATGGCTGGTTGAATCTGCATAGAAATAGCAAAAGAGTAGAACTACCCAGAACTAATTACACAACTGAACTGCTGAGATATGCAAGGACTGTCTGCAGCTTTGACATAAAGGTGGTTCAGAAAAGGGGGTGGAGATGAACAGAGTGTCTGAATTAAGCAGACCACTATTACCCAGTCCAAAGATCAGGGCTTGATCCATCACCGTTTTTTATCTCACTGCCCCATCCCAGCTCAGAACCTGGCTATATGCAAATCAGTCTGTCCCTGGCCCAGTGCATCATGGGAACAGGGCAGACTAAACTACCAAGCCAATTCTTCACCAGTAGTTTGGTTTGCCCTGTTCCCATCATGCACTGGGACAGGAACAGACTAATTTGCATACAGCCAGGTTCTGAAACTGGGATGGTGCAGTGAGCTAAAAAACGGTGTTGGATCTAGCCCTGATCTCTTGACTGGGTGAGAGCTTTCTGCTTTATTCAGAGACTCTGTCCCTCACCACCCCTTGTTGTAAATATTTTTGTCCACCCTAAGCGTGGAAGGGTATTCTCAGATGTGAGACCCTTGCTCATTGCACCATCAGGATTCAAGCAAACCGGGCCGAAGACGGCTGTAATGCCAGAAACCGGTCCCCGGGAGCTTGTTTCCTTCCCAGTGTAAGAATTGGCTTTTGTAGTTTGGTTTGCCCTGTTCCCATCATGCACTGGGACAGGAACAGACTAATTTGCATACAGCCAGGTTCTGAAACTGGGATGGTGCAGTGAGCTAAAAAACGGTGTTGGATCTAGCCCTGATCTCTTGACTGGGTGAGAGCTTTCTGCTTTATTCAGAGACTCTGTCCCTCACCACCCCTTGTTGTAAATATTTTTGTCCACCCTAAGCGTGGAAGGGTATTCTCAGATGTGAGACCCTTGCTCATTGCACCATCAGGATTCAAGCAAACCGGGCCGAAGACGGCTGTAATGCCAGAAACCGGTCCCCGGGAGCTTGTTTCCTTCCCAGTGTAAGAATTGGCTTTTGTAGTTTGGTTTGCCCTGTTCCCATCATGCACTGGGACAGGAACAGACTAATTTGCATACAGCCAGGTTCTGAAACTGGGATGGTGCAGTGAGCTAAAAAACGGTGTTGGATCTAGCCCTGATCTCTTGACTGGGTGAGAGCTTTCTGCTTTATTCAGAGACTCTGTCCCTCACCACCCCTTGTTGTAAATATTTTTGTCCACCCTAAGCGTGGAAGGGTATTCTCAGATGTGAGACCCTTGCTCATTGCACCATCAGGATTCAAGCAAACCGGGCCGAAGACGGCTGTAATGCCAGAAACCGGTCCCCGGGAGCTTGTTTCCTTCCCAGTGTAAGAATTGGCTTTTGTAGTTTGGTTTGCCCTGTTCCCATCATGCACTGGGACAGGAACAGACTAATTTGCATACAGCCAGGTTCTGAAACTGGGATGGTGCAGTGAGCTAAAAAACGGTGTTGGATCTAGCCCTGATCTCTTGACTGGGTGAGAGCTTTCTGCTTTATTCAGAGACTCTGTCCCTCACCACCCCTTGTTGTAAATATTTTTGTCCACCCTAAGCGTGGAAGGGTATTCTCAGATGTGAGACCCTTGCTCATTGCACCATCAGGATTCAAGCAAACCGGGCCGAAGACGGCTGTAATGCCAGAAACCGGTCCCCGGGAGCTTGTTTCCTTCCCAGTGTAAGAATTGGCTTTTGTAGTTTGGTTTGCCCTGTTCCCATCATGCACTGGGACAGGAACAGACTAATTTGCATACAGCCAGGTTCTGAAACTGGGATGGTGCAGTGAGCTAAAAAACGGTGTTGGATCTAGCCCTGATCTCTTGACTGGGTGAGAGCTTTCTGCTTTATTCAGAGACTCTGTCCCTCACCACCCCTTGTTGTAAATATTTTTGTCCACCCTAAGCGTGGAAGGGTATTCTCAGATGTGAGACCCTTGCTCATTGCACCATCAGGATTCAAGAAAACCGGGCCGAAGACGGCTGTAATGCCAGAAACCGGTCCCCGGGAGCTTGTTTCCTTCCCAGTGTAAGAATTGGCTTTTGCAGTTTGGTTTGCCCTGTTCCCATCATGCACTGGGACAGGAACAGACTAATTTGCATACAGCCAGGTTCTGAAACTGGGATGGTGCAGTGAGCTAAAAAACGGTGTTGGATCTAGCCCTGATCTCTTGACTGGGTGAGAGCTTTCTGCTTTATTCAGAGACTCTGTCCCTCACCACCCCTTGTTGTAAATATTTTTGTCCACCCTAAGCGTGGAAGGGTATTCTCAGATGTGAGACCCTTGCTCATTGCACCATCAGGATTCAAGCAAACCGGGCCGAAGACGGCTGTAATGCCAGAAACCGGTCCCCGGGAGCTTGTTTCCTTCCCAGTGTAAGAATTGGCTTTTGTAGTTTGGTTTGCCCTGTTCCCATCATGCACTGGGACAGGAACAGACTAATTTGCATACAGCCAGGTTCTGAAACTGGGATGGTGCAGTGAGCTAAAAAACGGTGTTGGATCTAGCCCTGATCTCTTGACTGGGTGAGAGCTTTCTGCTTTATTCAGAGACTCTGTCCCTCACCACCCCTTGTTGTAAATATTTTTGTCCACCCTAAGCGTGGAAGGGTATTCTCAGATGTGAGACCCTTGCTCATTGCACCATCAGGATTCAAGCAAACCGGGCCGAAGACGGCTGTAATGCCAGAAACCGGTCCCCGGGAGCTTGTTTCCTTCCCAGTGTAAGAATTGGCTTTTGTAGTTTGGTTTGCCCTGTTCCCATCATGCACTGGGACAGGAACAGACTAATTTGCATACAGCCAGGTTCTGAAACTGGGATGGTGCAGTGAGCTAAAAAACGGTGTTGGATCTAGCCCTGATCTCTTGACTGGGTGAGAGCTTTCTGCTTTATTCAGAGACTCTGTCCCTCACCACCCCTTGTTGTAAATATTTTTGTCCACCCTAAGCGTGGAAGGGTATTCTCAGATGTGAGACCCTTGCTCATTGCACCATCAGGATTCAAGCAAACCGGGCCGAAGACGGCTGTAATGCCAGAAACCGGTCCCCGGGAGCTTGTTTCATTCCCAGTGTAAGAATTGGCTTTTGTAGTTTGGTTTGCCCTGTTCCCATCATGCACTGGGACAGGAACAGACTAATTTGCATACAGCCAGGTTCTGAAACTGGGATGGTGCAGTGAGCTAAAAAACGGTGTTGGATCTAGCCCTGATCTCTTGACTGGGTGAGAGCTTTCTGCTTTATTCAGAGACTCTGTCCCTCACCACCCCTTGTTGTAAATATTTTTGTCCACCCTAAGCGTGGAAGGGTATTCTCAGATGTGAGACCCTTGCTCATTGCACCATCAGGATTCAAGCAAACCGGGCCGAAGACGGCTGTAATGCCAGAAACCGGTCCCCGGGAGCTTGTTTCCTTCCCAGTGTAAGAATTGGCTTTTGTAGTTTGGTTTGCCCTGTTCCCATCATGCACTGGGACAGGAACAGACTAATTTGCATACAGCCAGGTTCTGAAACTGGGATGGTGCAGTGAGCTAAAAAACGGTGTTGGATCTAGCCCTGATCTCTTGACTGGGTGAGAGCTTTCTGCTTTATTCAGAGACTCTGTCCCTCACCACCCCTTGTTGTAAATATTTTTGTCCACCCTAAGCGTGGAAGGGTATTCTCAGATGTGAGACCCTTGCTCATTGCACCATCAGGATTCAAGCAAACCGGGCCGAAGACGGCTGTAATGCCAGAAACCGGTCCCCGGGAGCTTGTTTCCTTCCCAGTGTAAGAATTGGCTTTTGTAGTTTGGTTTGCCCTGTTCCCATCATGCACTGGGACAGGAACAGACTAATTTGCATACAGCCAGGTTCTGAAACTGGGATGGTGCAGTGAGCTAAAAAACGGTGTTGGATCTAGCCCTGATCTCTTGACTGGGTGAGAGCTTTCTGCTTTATTCAGAGACTCTGTCCCTCACCACCCCTTGTTGTAAATATTTTTGTCCACCCTAAGCGTGGAAGGGTATTCTCAGATGTGAGACCCTTGCTCATTGCACCATCAGGATTCAAGCAAACCGGGCCGAAGACGGCTGTAATGCCAGAAACCGGTCCCCGGGAGCTTGTTTCCTTCCCAGTGTAAGAATTGGCTTTTGTAGTTTGGTTTGCCCTGTTCCCATCATGCACTGGGACAGGAACAGACTAATTTGCATACAGCCAGGTTCTGAAACTGGGATGGTGCAGTGAGCTAAAAAACGGTGTTGGATCTAGCCCTGATCTCTTGACTGGGTGAGAGCTTTCTGCTTTATTCAGAGACTCTGTCCCTCACCACCCCTTGTTGTAAATATTTTTGTCCACCCTAAGCGTGGAAGGGTATTCTCAGATGTGAGACCCTTGCTCATTGCACCATCAGGATTCAAGCAAACCGGGCCGAAGACGGCTGTAATGCCAGAAACCGGTCCCCGGGAGCTTGTTTCCTTCCCAGTGTAAGAATTGGCTTTTGTAGTTTGGTTTGCCCTGTTCCCATCATGCACTGGGACAGGAACAGACTAATTTGCATACAGCCAGGTTCTGAAACTGGGATGGTGCAGTGAGCTAAAAAACGGTGTTGGATCTAGCCCTGATCTCTTGACTGGGTGAGAGCTTTCTGCTTTATTCAGAGACTCTGTCCCTCACCACCCCTTGTTGTAAATATTTTTGACATAAAGGTGGGGCAGAACCATCTGGTATGGAAATTGTGCACATTGACCGGAAGTCTGGGGTCCCATACCAGTGGTGACCATATGTTTTCTTAGAACTCCAGGGTTGTTGTACTGACTTTCAACTTCCCTTGCCAGTTTCAAAACCAGTTACCTAGGAAAACCTCGACTAGTCTGCCAGAAGGGTCTGCCTGTATCCTCCTTTGAGGCTGACTGACTGCTCCTGAAGGGCATTGGAGGTGCTCTTGTACGAAGAAGATGCTACTCTGAACAAGTGTCAAGAAGTTTTGTGGAATTCAATAGGGGGCTGTGGAACTTTGGAGGGTGAATTCTGCTAGGTGAATTAGTGACTAGAGCCAAGAAGCGCCACAGCTTGCACAGTGGCATGATTCATAGTGGGTATCTCACTAGTTTGGGAGAGACAGGGAGTTGTGTTTGAGCTTAAGGAAGATCCAAGTGGCAAGCCCCCAAGGACCACATGCACTGCAAACCTAGCACATCCTTCTTTTGAAAGATACTGGCGTAACTTACCTGAGGTTGTGGGTGTGAGCACTTATAAGGTGAAGCACAACCCCATGGGTTGTGCTGGATTACCTGAGGTTGTGGGTGTGAGCACTTATGAGGGGAAGCACAACCCCATGGATTGTGCTGGAACAGGAACTAAAAAAGCCCAGCCTGGTTTTTTACAGTGCCTTGTGACGTGTGCACCACCAGGAGTGGGTCTGCTCCAGCCGACAGAACAGCAAGCCTGACCTGCTTTAAAAGGACTTCACAAACTCTTTGCCAAGAAAGAGAGCTACAGAAGCATTGTGCCTAAGACAAGCAGTAGGGTGGTCTTCTATTTGGTGCCTGAGACTGTGATCTTAAGAGAGAAAGTGACCGTATCAGAACTATCCCCTGCAATCCCAGTGATATCCCCACATAGAGCCAAGGGCCAATGCACTTTACATAAGAGACCATCCAGGAATACCATGGGTACTGTTCCCATTAGTACCCTTATTGAAAGCCTTCTGTTTGTTATGCACTGTATTTTTCAGTTTTTTGTGAGCATTAAACTACTTTTCCTTTAAAAAGTAAAATACTGCCTGGGCCTTGATTTTTTTGATTGTTATCTATTCAGAGTTGAGTATTTAACTTCAAAGTAACTCCCTAAAAAAGCCATGGGCTGCTGTTTTTGGCTTTCCTGATAGTCAAGTGATAAATGAATACACTTGGTGTTCAGTTGTGGGTTTAATAGTAAGGTCAGAACTCAAGACACCAGTAGTTAAAGGCTCTGATTGTGTCATTCTGTGCCCAGTAGCCCCTAAATTACCCTGAGCTCCTGAAAATATTTCCTTACTGTGTTTGTCACTTGGCATCATAGATAAACATGTGCCTATATATTTTGAATATTGTAAAGGTAATTGTGAACAAGATGATGCCACAGCGTCAAATGGCAAATTGCACCAGTTAGTGTTTAGTGTGGGATCTTAATTCATAACCTATTGGTTCGCTTCTATTGCATCTAGTCCAGAGTTTCCAAATCTGTGGGTCGAGCCGATTTTTAGTTGGCCAAGAAAGTCCAAGCAATTAAAAAAAGATGTGTTTAAATTCTGTATTTACCTTGTTACATTTGATGGATTCAAAAATAGAAGTCAAATGTCAGGCTGTGTCTTCTGAAAAATCGCTGCTTACATTTTCTGACATAGGAATTAGTGTTTACAAACCTCTCGCTTTGGAGTCAGAGAAAAAAACTAAAAGGAATTCTGTGACAATCTTGCTGGGGTACAGGGAGTGTGAAAGGAAAGGCTGTAGGATGTCATTTTTAGGTCGAGCCTCAAAGACCTGTTATATCTTTTCTACTACATTTGGCACCACCACCAATTGCCACTGGTTGTTTTATGTGTCATTTGGAAATACTGACATGTGATTGGTGCATTTGTTCAAATGCCTCTCCTTTGTGTGCCTAGCTCTCACTCCGGCGAATTCACTATGAGAAAGTTTTGCTTGGTCATCACATTGTACAGCGTGTGATGACACCTACTCCCTTCTGGGCATTGCTAAACATGCGGTAGGAGGCAGGGCCATGCAAGGGTCGGGTTTCGCTCTTTGGTGCTCAAAAACTACTTTTTTTATACCAGTATCTGAGTTTTATGCCATTGCTTTTAAGAAAAAAAAATAATTAGTAGTATTTTTCAGAAAACACAGTTTTCCAAAAGTGAATATCCATCTTGCATTTTAAAAAGACAGTAATTGTCTATATGTAAATTCCAGCCCTGAAATCACATTTGCGTGTCATAGTTCCTGATACGAAATGTGAGCGGTTCACTTTCAAAATGTCCGAAAAGATTTCAACCTCCTAAAGGCTTCCTTCACTATCATAGTCCTCTTTTTGTTTCTTCCTTCAGTATTCCTAGCACTAGTAGCCTTGCAGCAACATGTTTCCATTTGCACCTTAGCATTCAAACTGAAGCGTGTAATTTGCCTACACCAGCGTCCAATAAAAATGGTGGCTTTGAAGGTAAGTACCTGTCAGTTTTTAATTTGATGTGTCATTAAATGGCATGCATCACGCAATAAGAACAACCCACACACCATTATTTGACTTAGCATAAAGGGTCACTTTATTAAGCCAGGCAACAGAAAATAATTTTCCCTAGAATAAACATTGTTGAAATAAATACCACATTGTTATTACGCTTTCAAACGTTTTGATAGACAACCAAATATTCCCAACAATACTTTTCAGCAAAATACCCCATGAACTGCTAAATCCCAATCAAGCTTTCCAACCCCCCACCCCCACCCCAGAGGGATGGATAAGCCTGCTCCAGACTATCCAAACCCCCAAGAAAACAACACCCAGGAAAACCAAAGAGTTTTCCTGCCCCCCACCCCCCATTTTTTTGCTTTAAAACAATTTTAACTTGCATTGACAGAACACCAAAGATTTTCGCACCAAAAATCAGGTAACAAATCTCTTAACTCCATTAAATAGTATGCCTGGCCCATTTGTGATAAGTGGACCCCATCTTCCCTGAATAGATGATATTCCTCACCTGTGATATTATCGTGAGCCAAAAACTTAATGCCCATTGCAGAACAGAAAAATTTAATTTCCCCCTTTGCATCGCTGTGTGATTGCGAGCTCCCCTCCAATGGTGCCTGTAAACAAACTCAGTCCAAACAAGTGTTGTACCTACCCAATTGTTCTTGATCACAGCAAAGTCCAATTTCATTTTCTTCAAAAGGGATAAACCAGACAATGGCACAAGATCATTTCCCTCCAAATGGATAAATAATAAATCTGGGAAACCTCTTGCAGAAGACAGCTCAGAGAGCATGGGAAACAAACCCTCCCACCTCATACCACCTTTCCCTTCCCATAAAACTTCATGGCCTTTGCTAGGCAATCCAAGCACTCGGCCGTAAATCTGCTGTTGTGCGAAGGTGGCTGACCATTTAACGAAAGAATGGCCCACTATCCATGTACGCCTCTTTGTTAATAATGAACTTTTTACACCACCTAGGCGGAATAAACAAAATGAGTCTGTAATTAAGTAAAACAGTTGCTGTTATATCCTCACATAAAGGGCGCAACAGTCAGATTTCCATCTACCAATCCTTTTAATGTCATCCCAACCCCAAACCAATCTAGACGCTTCAGTAGCTGCCCCTATACGAAAAGAGTGAGTACCAAAAAGTAAGGTTTTTTTTCCCAACAATATCAAAGCTTTGCGTAACACAGCAAATAAATGTGCACTAGTGATTTTGTTGGCATCACGATGAGTGAATATGGCCCCATGTTGCAAATGTGCAGAAATTACGAATGACTCCCATTCCCCTAAAGAACAGCAGTTCTGCACGCCACTATCATTCAAATGAATCCATTTGCTTTACCCAGCTTGTCGGTTTTAGACCTCCTCAAAAGAATCCTGAGCTTCCCTCCTTGCACCTGAACCTCTTTTGTCTGAATACCCATCTGATCCCGCAAACCCAACAATTCAGAAACTCTAAAAGCGCCGAAAAACAACCAAATCATGCAAAGTCTAAAATAGGAAACCTCCCACATGTCATAGCAGCAAACTGGTAATTGTATTAAAAGTTGCTGCAAAAGGAAAAAGTAATTGGCTTGCGTAAAGTCGAAGAAACAGAACGCTCTTTCCCAAGACCCTTCAACATTTGTCGAACAAAACATCCCCCACCAACTCTTGTCCCCACCACAACTGACTATAAAAAAAATGCCAGCTAATTTTCCGGAAATTGCTGTATGAGATAGACCCATATTAATCAAATACAAAACAAACTGCAAAATAACAAATTTGTTACCCACTGTTGAAAGATCAAAACTGTGTAACTTAACATAACTTAAAAATTCCGTCCAGGCCTGACGATAACTGCCTCTGGTAGAAGGGGCTATAGATTTTTCCACCAAATCAACGATTCTCATTCCCCCAGTGCCCAGATGTCTTGCGGGATCGTAGGTTTGCAGCTGTCCGCCCCCGGTGCCAGATTGTGGAATTTCTGCCAATTGAAGCGAGACAACGCATCTGCAATTGAATTATTAATGTCCGGGATGTGTCTAGCTCTAAACACAATATTTAATCTAAGCCTCTGCAGCATAAAAAACGCAAAAAAACGCACCAGCACATCCTTTGCCTTTTGATTGTTAATTAGCTCAACAACGGTCATATTATCAGTATGGAAAAGAACACTTTTGTCCTTAAATTCATTCCCCATACTAACAAAGCCACAATGAGAGGAAAAAATTCAAGAAAAGCTATGCTTTGACCCTGCTTGAGCCAATAAGTAGGCCATTTCTCTGCACACCAACGCCCCTCCCAAAAAAGGCCAAAACCGTGTGCCTCAGAAGCATCTCAAAATATCTGAAACTGCCAAATGATATTATCCTCCACAAAAAATAGAGAGACTCCATTGAAATCCTTCAAAAATTGTAGCCAAATCAATAGATCTTCTTTGATAGCTTTAGTGAGTCAAATCCTGTGATGAGGAAGGAATGCTCCTGACATTGCCATCCCCAAATACTACAAAAAGCCCTGCCAGCACGGACCACCCAACAAGCAAAATTTAAATAGCCCAACAAGCGCTGAACCTGCCTGAGCTCAATTGTTTCCCTGTCGATAATCTCCAACAAAAAGGACCTGATTTCGCTCACCTTAGCTGCCGGCAACTGAGCCATCATAACTCCCATGTCAATTTCTGTACTTAAAAATGTAAGTTTGGTACATGGACCTTCAGTTTTTTCCAGAGCCAGTGGAACGCCGAACTCCTCAGCCATGTCATGAAAGATGTTTAGAAATCTGTGGCACTGATCTGAATGTGCCTTACCAATGAACAAGAAATCGTCTAAATAGTGACAAACCTGTTTGTGACCACTTTTTTTCCGGAAAAGCACCATTGTAGAAAAGTACTAAACATTTTGAACAGTGCACAGGACACTGAACAACCCATTGGAAGGACTCTGTCAATGTAAAAGGAGTCATTGAAAAACATGCCAAGAAGCTCGAAGTCCGACGGATGAATAGGCTGTAAGCGAAAAGCTGACTGAATATCGCATTTTGCAAGTTCAGCACCATACCCAACCATGCGTACCATCCGTAATGCATCATCAACAGACTTATATGATACATTAGAGTCTGAAGGGGAAATGATATCATTAATAGATTGGCCCTCCGGCCACGATAAGTGATGAATTAATCTAAATTCACCTGCCAATTTTTTGTGAACCAAGCCCAACGGGGATATCATCAACGTCTTCAGAGGACGGTGTTTAAATGGACCTGCTATCCTGCCCGCTTGTAACTCAACATCCAGCTTCTTCTGAACAACCTGCGGCAATTCTTTAGCAGATTTCAAGTTGTCAGACCATCTATTGTAACGTGGACCTTGGTAACCTATCTTAAAACCTTCCTTAAAACCCCAATAACGTTTAGTGGCAGATTCTGAGTCAGGGTAGCCTTCCAACCATGGTGTCATGACCGATAACTTAATTGGCGTATCAGCCCTTTGGAATAAACTGTGAAAATGTTCCCCTACCTCTTGGCAATTTCCCTTGATCCCCAAACCTCTGATTGGCAAAACACTGGATGATGGCATGTTTCCCACCACACTGAGAACATTTATGCTTGAACCTGCAAAATTGCCTGATGCATGAACCTCGGTTAAAGTTCCAGCAGGATCCCGTAGTTGTCAGTTTTCCTCTACCCAACCAACCTGCCCTAAATTGGGTGGCGTGAGGCAGAAAGGGCCGATAATTTATTGGAAGACCGCTTGCGGCATGTGTCGTTGCAGGCGGTTAAGTGGAGGACATCCACTGGAGCCAAAGTTCCTGATCCACCTCCCCCAAGGTTTGTCGTGAAAAATACTGACTCTAGCCCTGAACTCCTCATCATAGCTGAGCCATGCGAAACCAACAAATTGTAATTGAGCTTTGCGGATTACTTCAATGTATTTAAACATGGCCACAGCCCTGTCTTGGTGTCTCTCACAGTAAACGCTTGCATAGATTAAAAACGCAGCCGTCCAGTTTTCAATATTTTTAGGTACTCTGGAATGTCTAGAAAGCTCCCATTCCTCCTCTTTGGACCCCTCCTTTGCTTGAATGTCCCTATGAAGGAGTTTGAAAACGTCAACAAACTCATGGTCCCAAATTCTCTTCTTTGTTTTCTCAGCCAGATGTGTCCCCAATGGCATAGCCAAACCCATATAAGGGAGTTTCTTATGTATGGAAAATAATGACACCCGAATCCTGCCCCAAAGAGGATTTTGCCCCACCCGAAACCTGTTTATCAGTACTTGCAACCTTATTTGCCTCAGGTACACCTGTACTTATTCATACCTGTTCTGTTGTTTTCGCCACCACCTCCCCAGCCCCCTACCCCCAAACTTCATTCACAGATGCATCTCCAACCCCCCACAAAACGCATTTTGTGCTTGCCCGCTAAAGGTTGTGGACAGGAAGACCACCACTGAGGCCTAGCTGATGTCAATTGAGCAGCAAGCTTCTGGAACTCCTGTGGATCATCTCGACGCTGATGACCGTGAAGCCGTTCTTGCTCCGCCATATTGTCCGCTCTTGACTTCTGTAAAATACTATAAGATTCATTTGACCCGACCCCCCCTTTTTGGCAAAGCCTGCTCTTGACCCATAGCTCTTGAATCCACATTCAAATTATCAACAAGAAACCCCTCATTTATATTTTCCGCCACCATCCCATGACCAACATGTTCCTCAGGTATAATCAATTCAGTGTTGCTACCACTCGGCATTTCCCCGTTCCCCCACCCCGCCATCGTAAAAATCCCAACTGGTCACAGGGCACCGCTCAGAGCGCCCGGCGTAACAGAAGAATCTGCAATTGATCTGCTCTGTTTCTTAACAACCTTACCCAAAGCCTCAACCTGCTTCGTATTCACAAACCTCGAAACACCAGGCGCCATGTTAGGGACCGTAGATGATGTAGACTTCCATCCGCTCTTGCCAGAAGATGTTACCAACTTACCAACTTCAGGCACCTGTGTTGAGCTGTCCGCTGCTGATGATGAAGGAGTGGAATGATCCACCCAAACCCATTGCCCACGATGTGGCCCTAATGCAGAGTCAAAAGAGATCTGTGAGTAACAAGGAGGGGAACGAGATTCTGGAAAAATAGCTTCAAAGCCTGACGAATGACCAGGAGGGTCCAAACATGAAGAAGGATATACGCTGTGAGACAATAAATCAACGTCATCCAAAAAATCCTGGACATCATCACCCATGGCTGGCTCTGTTAAATCATATTGGCCAGTGGTCATATTGTCCTGAAAATATAGGCTGGAATCCATCCTAGGCGGGCCTCTAGGAACCGGCGACAGAATCACCTCAGAAACAGATCCCTCAACCACAGGAACCAGCATATGAACATCATTATTGTTTGTAATACTGTTAACTTCAGTTGACAGAATTTGTACACCATCATCCTCTTCTCCACTGTCACTGGAATAATCCACTAAAATTGCAGAGCGTCCCTCAAGAGAAACAGGAGGCGCTATATTAATGGAAAACCCTCCTTCATTAGAATGTGCATTCTGTTTGAGCACCTTGCTATTTAGGTGTGCCCTCTTAACAGCCAAAGGAGAAGCCGGTAAAACAAAAACTTCCTCAACCAAATTGACATAACCCCTCCCCCTCCCACTGTTCGCCGAGAAACTGAGGCAGTAAGGCTCCTGGAGGCGGCACCACCCCTCCCCTTCACTCGCCTCCTAGAAGGGCCCACACAAGTTGCGGTTACTGCCCCCAAGTGACCTGATTCCCTGTCAGGAAGTGACGAACAGCGTGAAGTCTTAAGCCTGCCGCCTCCGCTCCACTCTGATGCGCCGCACGGCCTCTGCTCTATAGCTGCAGAGGCACTGCATCAGCGCGACCTTCTGCTGCTTGGGACCGGCTCCACGATGGTAAGCAGGCTGCCACAGCTTCCGAGACGCTTTGTGCAGCAACACACTTCGGGCGTCTCCCGGTCGCCGCCAACACCGACACACTAGGGACCAAGAGATCGTCACGGCCCGCCTCATAAATGACGCGGAGCGCCTCCTTCACCGCCGCTGCCTCCGACATCCTTACACAATAAAACTTGACAGAAATTGCGAGGGGAAACGAAAATGCTGAAGTCAATTCCAACGACAACCTTCACATCTCCTCAGAGACTAACCGTTCCCCACCAACCGTCCCCACTAAGAACCTCGCTCTATAAGCCCCGCCCCATACCTAACCAAATCCCCATGCGCTGTTTGGATCCTTCCACCACGTGAAAAAACCCAGGGGGACACCGGCTCACGCTGCGGTCCCTCTGGGTCCCCATTCCCCAGTGCAATGCCATTTCCTGTGCAAGCTATTTATCTTGATCTCGTAGTGTCACTATAACGACGTGAAATGTTTTCTTCCGTTGTTTAGAGGGTCTGTGAATCAAGAACGTCAGCTGGTATTTTAACAATGTCTTCTGTTTTTGGCACTAATTTATGAGGCATCCTTCCAGCATATGCTCAAGCATTAGACGAAAACGGAGGCGAAATAATATTGTTTCACACTTGAGGGCTTCTGTTGTCTTTAATCGACTGATCAGTGTTTGCTAGCAGCTCCTAGCAGGTGCTGAAATACTTATACCTGGTATTGTTCTTCATGTGTATTTTTATTCGAGACTCCAAGCTAAATGGATCATTTGAAGTCTTATTTTGTTCATAGTTTGAGAAAGAACTTTCATTTCCGTTTGAATTATTAAGCATATGTAATGCTTGTAAATTAAATGGAAAATTAACACCGTCAGAATGAAGGTAGCATATAGATTTGTTTGTAGCCATTAAAATGTACTGGACCTATTTCTACACTGCCACCTAGGTAGTTCAGAATGTATGCCCTGGTGTAGAGATTGACACCTGCAGCGCTACATGTTAAAATCCCACCGGAGTAGACTCAGACTTTCACCCTTATTAAAATAATAATTTATAACAATTTACTTGGGGTTATGACGCTATTATTAAAGAGCCAAGTGAAAAATCAGAATGTGGTATGCACCATTTAAACTATTCATGTTAATTTTTAGGTCGAGCCTAGAGTCAGGGCAAAGCGCTGCTCTGGTGAAGATCTTCTGTAGTTCACTATGTGATAGAAGGCCCGCCTACTCTCCCGCCCATATTTTTCATTGGCTTGTGTCTTTGTCCTTTGTAAATGCTGTCTTCTGATTCATTGTGAGGCATGTTAGTCCCTCCTTAGTAAGGCCATGACCGCATTTGTAACTTCCCATGGCTACTGGCCCCTTTACTTGGTTGTTACATGGTGCGTGTACTATTTCTTTTTTATGGCTTCTACAGCGGGTTGCTTTCAAATGGCTATTTACGATTATGTGCACTCTTGGGACAGGTCAGGAGGCAAGAGCTGGGGCTTTAAAGGTGTCTGTTTACAGTGCAGGACTTGTTGTTCTTAATGAGGGGTCAGCATGCCAGACGTTTCAGCTCTACAACTCTGAAAATAACTCATCTGCCTCCCTAAAATGTTCACGCTTATCGGTAATGGTACCGGATTTATTATATGTTCCACAGCGCCGGGCTGCGTTTGAGGTGGCTCTAACAAGCAGTGTTTGGTGCATCAAACTGACTTCAGCCACCCGGACGGTACCTTCGTTTTCAACACGTCACTGCTCCAATGCTAGCAGGGAAGTCACGCCTCAAATTCAGAGGACTCTTATTTGCCTTAAACTGGTCAGGCTCCATTCTGATTTTAATATGGTCATTTGGCTTGGGTTTCTAGTGACGTGTGGATTGCCCCTGTGTTGGGACAGTGCCTTCTCGCATGGTCTCTGGATCTCTGCAGTTCTTCCATTAGTGAGAGTCTGTTTCTTGGAGTTGGAGCAAGACCATGTTTCTTAGATTTGGAATCGTCCATCTCTGCATGTAGTCGACCTGCACCATACGAAGGCTCACCTGTTTCTACCCTCCCATTGAAGACCTGGAGCTCTCTGTGCAGGGTTTTAAAATGATCCCTTTCTTGGAATGGGGCAAAGTCAGGCTCTCCTGGGTTCCGGGCGCTTGCACATTAAGATTCAACATGACTGTGACATAACAAGCTGTCAGACGGCATATGTGTGCCTGTCTCCAGACACTTTGCAAATGAGCTGCCCGTCAGCAGACAGGAGGCGGGGGGTGTGAGTATTGATTGCTTTATCTGACGCCCGTGCGGTGCTGGAGTTCGCTTGTGATTCCCACCTCTTGCGGAGCAGAGACACCTCTGCAAAGGTGATTTCTTGGCTGTGCAGCCACGTCTGCACTTAACAGAAGGGGAAACTAGCGGGAATCATTAAGGATGGTTTTAAGACATCTGGCTGTTTCAGAATGAATATTTGTCAATTTTGCATACTGTAAAACAAGGGGAGTGGGTGGATTTAGAGATGCTTAGTTTAGGAACGGGATTTGCAATGTCAAACTCTTAACAAGACAAACCCCCCCGCCAAAAAGTATCTTGTGTTCCCTGCATGTTCTCTAGTTTCAGACTTTTTAGAGGTTGCTGTAAAACCCACCAGGTGTCTCTCAGGGAAGCTGCGCTCGTGCCAGTGTGAGGCAGAGCGGATATGATGTGTGGCACTCACACTGCGCTCTTGCCCCCGCATGTCTGCCTCCTGTCTCTTCAGACCGATAAAAAACTCCCCTGGAAGCGAGCAGACAAATCCGTACAAATGGTTTGTGGTGTACACAGGCAGTGGCGGTTTGCCGAGGGAGTGCTGCAGGTGGTGGGGTGGGGGCGGGGGAGGGGCAGGGTGGGGGGTAGTGGAGTCCGACATACGACGAACAGGAGTAAGGTAAGTTATTAAATAAATGAAATAGTATACCTTGCATGCGCTGCATCGGCCAGTTGGAGATGCATTGTGCGCAAGGTAAATTGTTTTATTTATTTAATTACTTACCTTACTCCTGTCCGTCGTATGTCGGACTCCACTACCCCTACCCTGTCCATCCCCCGCCCACCCCACCGGCCCGCAGCACTCCCTCGGCGAGCCGCCATTGTATACAGGCTTGGACCGTGGTCCTGCTGAATAATCAGCTGGGCAAGTGTAACGTTTACAGGCCCAAGAAAATGATTTTAGGGTAAAAGTAACAAATTATGTTGGCTGTTGGTATGCCATTTAAACAGGAGTGTCTGCTTATCTCAGTTTGTATGTGGAATGTTTTCTTAAAAACGATTGGTGGTGGGTGTGTTTGTCAGGTGCGCTGTAGTGTCCGGTGGTTAGTTGGCTGCACCGCCCATCTGTTTGGGATCTTTGTCAAAGAAGGATAATCACACCTGTGATCGAAGACCCTGTGTTGTGTATATTTTTAGGTCTCGCTGAGCCAATGGGCTTGCGCATTGCTTCTGCGAGAAATATGTAGGGGCTCCAGGAAAGCCTAACAAGAGGGCTTTGGAATGTGGATTATGGCCAGTGCAGGTGAGGCATTCAAGCGCGAAGCTGGCATCTGGACTGATTTCGCCAGCGCACGCTCGGCCTCACTTCCTGCTCCCCCTCTTACTTTCGTTATCGCTTACACCCCATATGCTCGTTCCCTCCCACCTTTCCTTTGATGCCAGAGGGCTTTGGAATGCGGATTATGGCCAGTGCATGTGCCTCACCATTTGCTCCTTCTGTTATTCCTTGCTCTCTTTATCTCCATTCCTCCCCTGTAGTTCTCTCTCATTCTCGCACTCTCCCCGTAACATCCCTCTCGCTAACCTACTTTCCCTTTCAATGCTGAATATTGAAAAATATAGGCAGTCGCCAGGTGTTTTTAACTCAATTTTTTCCCTTTCTACGTGCGCACCACTCGTGTTTTTTCTTCTCCTCCTACCCTCTCTCTACGTCTCTTTCTCGCTCTCGCACCCACGCTCTTTCTGTTACTCCTTGCTCTCCCTCCAACTCCACCCTCCAACTCCAACTCCAACTCCACCCTCCAACTCCACCCTTCAACTCCACCCTCCAACTCCAACTCCAACCTCCAACTCCACCCTCCAACTCCAACTCCACCCTCCAACTCCACAGTCCAACTCTAACTCCACCCTCCAACTCCACCCTCCAACTCCAACTCCACCCTCCAACGCCACCCTCCAACTCCACTCTCCAACTCCACCCTCCAACCCCACCCTCCACCCTCCAACTCCACCCTCCAACTCCACCATCCAACTCCACCCTCCAATTCCAACTCCACCCTCCAACTCCACCCTCTAACTCCAACTCCACCCTCCAACCCCAACTCCACCCTCCAACTCCAACCTCCAACTCCACCCTCCAACTCCACCCTCCACCCTCCAACTCCACCCTCCAACTCCACACTCCAACTCCACCCTCCTACTCCACCCTCCAACTCCACCCTCCAACTCCAACTCCACCCTCCAACTCCAACTCCAACGCCACCCTCCAACTCCACCCTCCAACTCCAACTCCACCCTCCAACTCCAACTTCACCCTCCAACTCCACCCTCCAACACCACCCTCCAACTCCACCCTCCAACTCCACCCTCCAACTCCACCCTCCAACTCCAACTCTACCCTCCAACTCCACCCTCCAAATCCACACTCCAACTCCACCCTCCAACTCCAACTCCACCCTACAACTCCACCCTACAACTCCAACTCCACCCTCCAACTCCAACTCCACCCTCCAACTCCACCTCCACCCTCCACCTCCACCCTCCAACACCACCCTCCAACTCCACCCTCCAACTCCAACTCCACCTCCAACTCCACCCTCCAACTCCACCCTCCAACTCCAACTCCAACTCCACCCTCCACCTCCACCCTCCAACTCCACCCTCCAACTCCAACTCCAACTCCACCCTCCAACTCCACCCTCCAACTCCACCCTCCAACTCCACCCTCCTACTCCAACTCCACCCTCCAACTCAAACTCCACCCTCCAACTCCAACTCCATGCTCCAACTCCAACTCCACCCTCCAACTCCATCCTCCAACTGCACCCTCCAACTCCAACTCCACCGTCCAACTCCATTCACCCTCCAACTCCATCTCCACTCTCCAACTCCACCCTCCAACTCCACCCTTCAACTCCACCCTCCAATTCCCCCCTCCAACTCCAACCTCCAACTCCACCCTCCAACTCCAACTCCACACTCCAACTCCACCCATCAACCCCACCCTCCAACTCCAACTCCACCCTCCAACTCCGACTCCACCCTACAAATCCAACTCCACCCTCCAACTCCAACTCCACCCTCCAACTCCAACTCCACCCTCCAACTCCAACTCCACCCTCCAACTCCACCCTCCAACTCCAACTCCACCCTCCATTCCCACCCTCCAACTCCAACTCCACCCTCCAACCCCATCCTCCAACTCGCCCTCCAACTCCACCCTCCAACTCCAACTCCACACTCCAACTCCACCCATCAACCCCACCCTCCAACTCCAACTCCACCCTCCAACTCCAACTCCACCCTCCACCTCCACCCTCCAACTCCACCCTCTAACTCCACCCTCCAACTCCACCCTCCAACTCCATCCTCCAACTCCACTCTCCAACTCCAACTCACCCTCCAACTCCAACTCCATCCTCCAACTCCACCCTCCAACTCCACCCTCCAACTCCACCCTCCAACTCCAAACCCACCCTCCAACTCCACCCTCCAACGCCACCCTCCAACTCCACCCTCCAACCCCTCTCCAACTCCACCCTCCAACTCCAACTCCACCCTCCAACTCCAACTCCACCCTCCAATTCCAACTCAACCCTCCAACTCCAATGTCACTCTCCAACTCCACCCTCCAACTTCAAACTCCACCCTCCAACTCCACCCTCCAACTCCACCCTCCAAATCCACCCTCCAACTCCACCCTCCAACTCCAACTCCACCCTCCAACTCCACCCTCAAACTCCAACTCCACCCTCCAACTCCACCCTCCAACTCCAACTCCACCCTCCAACTCCAACTCCACCCTTCAACTCCACCCTCCAACTCCAACCCCACCCTCCAACTCCAACTCCACCCTCCAACTCCAACTCCACCCTCCAACTCCACCCTCCAACTCCACCCTCCAACTCCACCCTGCAACTCCAACTCCACCCTCCACCCTCCAACTCCACCCTCCAACTCCAACCTCCAACTCCACCCTCCAGCTCCACCCTCCAACTCCACCCTCCAACTCCACCCTCCATCACTCAGGGACACCACCACATCACCCAGGGGCACCACCACAGCACTCAGGAGCACCACTCAGGGGCACCACCACATTACTCATGGGCACCACCACATCACTCAGGGGCACCACCACATCACTCAGGGGCACCACTCGGGCAGTACCACATCACTCAGGGACACCACCACATCACTCAGGGACACCACCACATCACTCGGGGACACCACCACATCACTCGGGGACACCACCACATCACTCTCGGATACCACCACATCACTCGGGGACACCACCACATGACTCAGGGGCACCACCACATCACTCAGGGGCACCACTCAGGCAGCACCACATCACTCAGGGACTCCACAACATCACTCAGGGACACCCCCATATCACTCAAGGGCACCACCACATCACTCAGGGGCACCACCACATCACTCGGGGACACCACCACATCACTCAGGGACACCACCACATCACTCAGGGACACCACCACATCACTCGGTGACACCACCACATCACTCGAGGACACCACCACATCACTCGGGGACACCACCACATCACTCTGGGATACCACCACATCACTCGGGGACAACACCACATGACTCAGGGGCACCACCACATCACTCAGGGGCACCACTCGGGCAGCACCACATCACTCAGGGACTCCACAACATCACTCAGGGACACCCCCATATCACTCAAGGGCACCACCACATCACTCAGGGGCACCACCACATCACTCGGGGACACCACCACATCACTCAGGGACACCACCACATCACTCAGGGACACCACCACATCACTCGGTGACACCACCACATCACTCGAGGACACCACCACATCACTCGGGGACACCACCACATCACTCTGGGACACCACAACATCACTCTGGGACACCACCATATCACTCTAATACATCACCACATCACTCTAATACACCACCACATCACTCAGCCCAACCACATCATTACTCAGCACTGTCCTTGCTTGCTACCAACAAGCATTGCAATAGCCAATAGGACTCGCATTAGGAAAGTGTAAGCTATTGGCTTTGTGAATAACAATGCTATTAATTTATATATTTTCAAAGCCAACACATATTAAAAAAATGTGTCATTTACAATACAATTAGCTCACACTTTCCTAATGCAAGACCTATTGCATTGCATTGCGAATGCTTGTTTTAACTAGTTGTGGGAGCTCTCCAAGGAGGCGCACTGTGGTTTATGCTGCACATTTGCTAACGTTTTGGTAAACTTTAATAATAATAATAATAAAACCATTTTTAAAGCGCCTGGCTGCACAAAAAACAGCGTGTCCCTGCGCTAAATACTGCTAAATCGCCAGAGGCAAGAGCAAGAGAGAGTCAAGAAGATGCAGAGGACGGAAGGGGGGGATTATGCAGGGGGGAATAGGAAAGTTTTGAGATTTCCCCGGAACCTATTTCAGAGGGTTCCATTCGGAGATCGAGCGGGAGTTCGTTCCAGTATTTGGAAGCCAGGTGTCTGAACGAACACCCACCCATCCTAGCTCTAGTGATTCTGAGGAGTTTAAACATCATCGTTCCGGACGATCTCAAGTTCCTGATGGGGCGATGTATACTGAGAAGATTTTTCAAATAGCCCGGACCTTTGCCATAGGCGATTCGATGCACAGAAACAAAGGGACTTAAATTTAATTCGCTCCTTGATAGGGAGCCAGTCGAGTTTAGCCAGAGCAGATTTCCCAGATGCTCTGCGAGGGAGTCTGAGCACAAGGCGAGCAGCGGCATTCTGAGCACACTGAAGTTGGTGTAGGCCTTTTTTGCTCAAACCTAGAAGCAGAGCATTCCCATAATCAAGGTGGGGGGTCACCAAGGCGTGGACGATGGTCTTTCTGGCTTCTATAGGAAGGAGGTCTAAAATCTTACGAAGGACTTTCAGTATGCTGAAGCACCTGGCCGTCACTTTACTGACATGGGATTTGTAGGAGAGATCTTAGTCAAGTATTATGCCCAGATTGCGCACCGAGTCCGCAGGACAGGGTGGGTTACCTAGTTCTGCAGGCCACCACATGTGTGACCATGCTGAAACTGATTTCCCTACCACCACCAGCTCTGTTGTATCGCCATTAAGGTGCAGGCAATTGCTGTTCATCCATGATGCCACTGATGACAGGCAGTTAGAAAAATTAGTGGCATCTTCTCTGTGGTCGGGCGTGAGCTTGAACATCAGTTGGGTGTCATCAGCATAGCTTACAATGCCCACCCCAAATGCTTCAACTATGCGAGCCAGGGGTTCCATGTAGATGTTAAACAAAGTGGGGCTCAGACTTGAGCCCTGAGGAACCCCATGGCTTGCCTTCCTAAGAGAAGATTTGAAAGGGGGGCAATGCATCTGAAAGCTCCTGTTGGTCAAGAAAGACTTTATCCAAGCCAAGGCCCGTCCCTCCACTCCCATGTCAGACAACCGAGACAGCAGCGTTGTGTGCAGCACGGTGTCAAAGGCTGCACTAAGATCTAATAGGACCAAAGCTGGTGTCTCTCCTTCATCCACTATTTGTCTGAGGCACTCAGTAGAAAAGAGTAAGGCTGACTCCGTAGAGTAGCCAGCTCTAAAACCCGATTGTGTGGGGTGCAGGAGAGATTGCGCCTCCAAATATCTCATGAGCTGCCTATTTACCACCTTTTCCACAATCTTCGCACAGAAGGGAAGAAGGGAGATAGGGGGAAGATTCTGGCATTGGGAAATGTGGATGTTAGATTTCTTTTTAAGAGGGATAACCTGGGCTATTTTCCACACGTCCAATACCCGGCATTCTTGGAAGGAGAGCGTCACAATGTGACTGATCTGGTCGATGATCATATTCTCCATGACTCCTTTGCAGTGAGCCGGCGGGCAAACGTCACAAGGCGAGCCAGATTGTACGCTGTTGACGATGCTCAATAATTCATGTCTTTCAGGTGTTATAAAGCATGTAAGACGAGAATTCCCCGTGTAGGTGACTTTAACTTCTGTAAGCTTGCTCGAGTGGTCCTCGTCCTCTGTGAAGGTAGAGTGGATTTTGTCGATCTTGCCTACAAAAAAATCGGCAATAGAGTCGCACAGCTGTCTCGAGTAGATGTCTTGGGCTTCCAGTCTGGTCGGACCGTAGGCTCTCTATAGATAGTGAAGAGTTCTCTAGTGGGATTATCCGCTAAATCGATTCTGCTCTTAATGTGGCAACTTTTTTCTAATCTCACTAATTTCTGGTATTTTTTTAGTTCCCTTTTATAATGTACTTTATCCTCAGAATTATAGTTTCTCCTCCAGCTACGTTCTAAGTTTTTGCATCTGGCTTTGGCAAGTTTAAGTTTATCCGAAAACCAGGGGGTGGTTTTAGATTGCCTAGCAGGGGGCTTAGATGTCCAGGGAGCTGTTACGTCCAGCGCAGTGGACACCCATTTTTCGTAGCTATTCCACGCCTCCTGAAGAGAGTTGCTTTGGGGAGGGGGGTTTTCTAATAGAGCGCATTTAAATGCTTCTTGATTAAAATTTTTCCATTTTCTCCGCTTTAGGGGGAGGGGTTTGGTAAGTCTCTTTACTGAAGGCATATTTTCTATAGAGAACGGGATGATATAATGATCTGACCAAATTATTCTGACTGGAGAGGAAACTTTAATGCCCCCCCAGTTAGCAAAGATGGGATCCAGGAGATGGCCAAGTTGGTGTGAGGGGGCAGTAGATTGCAAATTGAGCCCCAACGATGTCAGTGCTGCAGCCACATCCTGTGCCTCCCTGCACTCGCTATCATCAAAATGGCGATTTAAATCACCTAAAATAATGAATTTTTTGTATCGGAGTGCCGGCTGAGTAATAAAATCTAGAAGCTGGTTACCAAACTGTCCCGCACTGCCAGGAGGGCGATACACCAGCAGACCATTGATAACATTTCTAGGTCCCCTTTTAATAGTGAAGAGGCACTTTCGCTGTTAGGTAACGTGGCTTTCACTAAGGTGCATTCTAGCTCAGTCTTATGAATGAGAGCTAGCTCCCCCCCTCTTTGTTTAAATCTATCTAAACGAAGAAGACAGTAGCCTGGGGGAGTGGCCTCGAGGGCTTCAGGAGACGAATCTTTATCCATCCACGTCTCGGTAAGAAAAAGCACATCCGGGCTACTCGTAGTTAACAAATCATATATTTCTAGTTTGTGTTTTTTCATTGATCTGCAATTCAGCAATAACATGTTAGATTTGGGTGTTTCATGCTTATCCTTCATCAGGAGTTGAAAGGTCTGATCACAAATATCGCATGACGGGGGTAATAAGTCAGCTTGAAAGGAGTGGTAGCAGCAGTTTACCGCACTTGGGCGTAGAAGCAGTAGCTCCTGTTTGGTGTATTGTGAGCAGTACCTGTTCGATCCCGCCGTGCCGGAAGGCGCAGAAGGTCCAGATGGCCCTGCCCCGCGCCCCGTTCGGTCGCGGACGGGCGCAGACGGGCTGGACTCTGGCTTGACTCCGGCGCGAATACGGCGCGCCCGCTGAACGCGTCCGCTGCGCGGAGCCATTGCCGTTTGTTTTTATAGTGGCGACTCTCGCCCCAAGGGAGGATAGACCTACCCAAAATGGCCACCGCTGTATCTCAGCCCATGCCCCAGGTAAAACAGCCCTGAATCGGCCGGTCGCTGTGGGGGAAGGCAGAGGAGCTGCCAACACAGCGCAAAATTCAGTTAGTAATATTTATTTTAAAAAGAGGAATGAATAAAAGCCTTCACCCTCAATCGGTGAAGACAGCAAGCGCCGCGATAAATCCGCGCGCTAGTGCAGGGGGGGAAAGGACACAAAGGCGAGTGCTCGCAATACATTTTAAGATCAAATAAAAGGAAGTAACCGCCCGGCTCAAGCCTCAGGCGTCAAATAGCAGTATTCTCGCTGGTGAAGTCCCTCTACTGTTTTTATAGTGGCGACTCTCGCCCCAAGGGAGGATAGCCCTACCCAAAATGGCCGCCGCTGTATCTCAGCCCGTGCCCCAGGTAAAACAGCCCTGAATCGGCCGGTCGCTCTGGGGAAGGCAGAGGAGCTGCCAACACAGCGCAAAATTCAGTGAGTAATATTTATTTTAAAAAGAGGCCCAATGTTACCTTTTGTGTCTGGAATTATCCCTCATGTGAAAATTAGAATGGCTTTATTAGATAGTATTCGTAAAATGGAAAATACACTAGCTCTAAGAAGTTTTTTACCCTGTGTATGTCATGGATTTCCCCTTCATTCGGATATGCGCACACAGCCGCTAGCGTCATCTTCCAGTAATAGATGAGGCAGAGGTGCAACTAGAGCACCATTTCTGGGGGGCTAATAAAAATTCCGGGGGGAGAGGGCTAATTCTTCCAGCAATAAGCAGAGTGGAGATGCAGGGGCTCTAAGAAAGGGTGAAAAAACAACAAAGTCTTGTTAATTCGTAAATGGTCTTTTAAAAACCTGTGAAGTACTCATGTGCGGCTGCGATAAGCTCAAAACCTGTCTGTGTGTGTGCCCGGGAAGCTGTCTCACCCGGGCTCACACACAGGATGGAGGGATGAAGCCATTTGAGCCCATGGGTGTTGCACGCCTAAGTTAAGGGGCTTTTTCCCCTGTCAAATAGGTCCAGCCTTCTTCTAGTAATTTCATGGTTTTACAGAAAGCGTCTGTTTTTCTCGGCTGCGTTTAACTCTTGAAGATGTGGGTTGTTTGTTAACGGAGAGCTGGATTGAGGGAAGACAACTTGGAAATTTCTTTTTAAAATTTAGCAGATTAGGAGCGTAGCGCCAGATGTATCAAGGCTTTTGCGACTCGGCCTTATAGCATGAATTGGAATGTATGAAAAAATCGCAATTTAAGGAATCGCAAAAAAATGCGATTCCTTATTTTGCCATAGCATTTAAGGAATCACAATTTTTGCGATTCCTTAAATGCTATGTATGTAGCAATTTCAATTTGCGAATTTGTAGTTGGTGGTAATTTGCGATTTCTTTTAAAAATGCCCTATTTGGCATTTGTAAGGGTGGCATGTGACGCACATACATGCCCATAGGGCATGTATGTGCGCCACATGCACACACGCGTAAATTTCAGGGTTGCAGCAGGGTGTCTTTGAGACACCCCTGCACCCTTGAAATAATTCTCAAATTGCGATTAGCAATTTGCGACTTCGCAATTTGAGAATTATTGCACTATCATTCCTATGGGCCTTCTGGACCATAGGAATGCATTGGAAATTATTCCTTATTTGCGAATTCGCAAAATGCGAATTCGCAAATAAAGAATATTAAGGAATCGCTAAAAAATAGCGATTTTGTACATACATTCCATTTTGCGAATTCTAAATAGCGATTCGCAAAAAATCGCTATTTAGAATTCGCAAATCGGAATCTTGATACATTTGCCCCATTATTTTGCTAGAATTTTATCTTGAATCTGGAAATTAAAAGTACAGCTACCTGGAAACGTTCATCTGGAATTTTTCAATATAGATGTATAGAATTAGAAATTGATTTTGTATCTTTTGAAAGCGAAAACTTTCAATTTTATCCAAAAGTAAACCTCTGGGCCTTTGCAGACAGTTGAGCGCCTAGTGTATCAAACATTTTTTGTATGGAAATGTGCGGTTCACCATTCAGTTCACTTGTGCAAACAGTTCTCTGAGTTAGCCTTGTCCTGCAGTGAGCACCTCTTTATATAAAAAGGCACAGTGGCTTTCATTGCACTCATTATAAGTAACACTCTCGAAATGCTGTCATCTGTTTTTAAATTGGTTGCAAATTTATAAAGGCTAATGTGGGATTTATTGGGGATTTTAGTCAGGTGATGAAGAATCGATAGGAAACGCGTAACCTATTTTTAAGTGTTTGCACAGATAGGCTCCAATTAATATGCGCCTCAGACTCTCGTTTCCCTGGGGGCATGTTGCTTGTAAATCCAGTTTGGGGATTTCTCTCAGCAGACAAGCATATTTGCGATGTTTTTTTTCTTATTATTCGACAGCCTATTGGCCACTACCTAACTGGAAAGTGGTCGAGGCAGTATGTGGAGGTCAGGAACCACATTAGATTGGAGTCCGCGCTTGTCCATAACCGCCCCCTTCTAATAATCTCCTTCATGGCAGTAACGATCTGTCATAGCTTGACGTTTATGCAGGGGCTTTTGGGAGGACAAATATTCACGTACTGTGGTGCTGCTTGGAGAGTGCGGTGATGGACCATGGTATGGTGGCTGGGTTGCACCCATGTGATATGAGCAGTTCTCTGAGTTCCCACGGGAGGGGTGGGCTCCATTCGGGTTGCGCTGCCCCTTTATGCAGCCCACTTCATCCAGCCCACTTCATCCCTGTCTCTTTATTTATAGAGAGGCTTATGAAGAAGTCTGTGCTGGGTGCTAGTAGGCAGTATTCGCAGCCAGTTCTTACGTGATTCATGGCACTCCCACCCTTGCCATGTATAGACCGCAAACACTTCCATATTGTCAGTAGAAAACAGCAGAGCAGTGGTCAGATAAAATGTTTTTTTAAAAATACACTTTATCCGATCTCATCACAAATCAATTGCTTTCAAAACGCAACTGCTGCATTTCCAGTACTTATCCTGCCCTCTCGTTGCTGCATAAAAATCAGATTGATAGAATCTCAATAATGGGTGTTCAATAGTAACAATCTATAATTTGCTTAAATTAAGATCAATATATTCACTGTTTAGTTATGGGTGTTGATTCACCAAAATGGCAGTGGTAGCGGAAGTTATATCACATACCCTTTAACCTTAATGATGACACAGGAAGTGCTGACATATTATTCTTGACCCAAATTTTTTTAGGTCTAGCCTAGAGTCAGCGCGCAAGGGCTGCTCTGGTAAAGATCTGCTGTAGTTCAGTACGTGATAGAAGGCCTGCCCACTCCCTCGCTGTTAGAAACGGGTATTGTGGTGCAGAGCGGGCGGGCCAAACTCCGGAGGAAATGTGTAAAGCATCCGCGCAGCACCCACAGGCGACACACCAGGCACACTACAAAAAGAGACTCCACACCAGGTTGCATGAAAAATAACGTGTATTATCAAAACACATTAGAATGCAGAACACAGGTGCATATCTTCCGTGCCAGCCGGCATCGGGTAACCATTCACCGAGGGCTATTTACAAGGCAGGGCCAATCGGGCCGCTGCCAGAATCATCATACAGTATCATCAGAAAATGTAAAGTCCATCGATGGATGCGTAACAGCCAGCAGCTACTGGCAATGCAAGGCACTAAGCAATATCATATTTGCATAAACCAAGTAGGCATAAACATATAGCTTCATATTGGAGTAAAGTCCCTTCGGCTAAACCTGTGAGCACAAGGAAACAGCATCAGGCAGTATTAACATAAAGGCATTAGACATGAAAACCCATTATGCATACCATCCGGCATAAATCACCATTGCCGTAGACCTGGAATGGAAACATCAGGTTAGGCACAGTATACAGAACACCAACGCGGTAGCCTTAGGCCCGGGGGATCAATCAGTCAATCAATCAGTACACTTATAAAGTGCACTACATACCCGTTAGGGTCTCAAGGCGCTGGGGGGGGGGGGAGGGGGCAGGGGTGGTTCTACTGATTGAAGAGCCAGGTCTTGAGGAGTCTTCTGAAGGTCAGCAAGTCTTGGCTCTGCCATAGTTTTGTGGGGAGGGTGTTCCAGGTCTTGGTGGCGAGGTGGGAGAAGGATCTGCCGCCAGCAGTCGTTCTTCGGATGCGAGGGACTGTGGCGAGGGTGAGGCCTGCGGAGCGGAGCTGGCGGGTGGGGGTGTAGAAGCTGAGCCATCTGTTGATGAATGCTGGGCCGGTGTTGTGGAGAGCTTTGTGCGCGTGGAGGAGGAGCTTGAAGGTGACCCTCTTGTTGACGGGGAGCCAGTGCAAGTCTCTCAGGTGGGGGGTGATGTGGCTGCGGCGGGGGATGTCGAGGATCAGGCGTGCCGAGGCGTTCTGGATGCATTGCAGCCGTCTTAGGAGCTTGGCCGACGTTCCTGTGTAGAGGGCGTTTCTGTAGTCTAGCCTGCTGGTGACAAGGGCGTGGGTGACTGTTTTTCTCGTTTCAGTGGGGATCCACTTGAAGATCCTGCGGAGCATTCGGAGGGTGTTGAAGCAGGATGAGGAGACGGCGTTGACCTGCTTAGTCATGGAGAGGGTGGCGTCGAGGATGACCCCTAGGTTGCGTGCATGGTCGATGGGTGTCGGTGCTGTTCCCAGTGTTATCGGCCACCAGGAGTCTTTCCAGGCTGAGAGGGTGAGGCCTAGGATGAGGACCTCCGTCTTGTCTAAGTTCAGCTTCAGTCGGCTGTTCTTCATCCATTCAGCGGCGTCCTTCATTCCTTCGTGGAGGTTGGTATTGGCGGTGTGAGGGTCTTTAGTGAGGGTGATGATTAGCTGGGTGTCGTCAGAGTAGGAGATGATGTTGAGGTCGTACTGTCGGGCGACGTGGGCGAGGGGTGCCATGTAGATGTTGAACAGCGTCGGGCTAAGGGAAGAGCCCTGGGGTACGCCACAGATGATCTCGGTGGCTTTGGAGTGGAAGGGGGGGAGGCAGACGCTCTGAGTTCTGCCGGAGAGGAACAATGTGGTCCAGTCCAGGGCCTTCTCTTGGATTCCGGCGACGTGTAGGCGTCTTCGTAGTGTGTTGTGGCAGACCGTGTCGAAGGCGGCTGACAGGTCCAGGAGGATGAGGGCCGCTGTTTCTACGTTGTCAAGCAGGGTCCTGATGTCATCGGTGGCGGCGATGAGGGCGGTTTCGGTGCTGTGGTTGCTGCGGAAACCGGACTGGGATGTGTCCAAGATGCTGTTCTCCTCGAGGTAGCGGGTCAGTTGTTTGTTGACGATTTTCTCTGTGAACTTCGCCGGGAATGGAAGCAGGGGAAAAGAAACCATAAGCATTAGGCATAAAATATAAGCAACCTGGCAGTATACCAGGCATCACCTTCTTAGCAGAAATGCAGGAGGCATGGAGCACCTTAGCTTAGGCATAACACCACATTAGGCATACATCCCTTATGCATCACATTAGCACAAAACCACATTGGCGGTAGGCCTAGAATGGAAATACCACTGCCTGACATTAATACTGGGCATAAACCAGCAGTGAGTTTCTGGCGCCTCTGCGCCTGGGGAGCCCCACTCAGGGTCTCAGGAATGCAAAAATATGGTATGGCCCACACAGTAACGGCCAGTTGGGGGTTCCCTCCTGGGACTCGAAGCTCAGGGAAAAATGTCTCACATTGCAGCGACCCACAACTGCGGCGTCGCTGTGTAGCCCCCGGGGCACTGTGGCCCTGTCCGTGGTGGAGCCCCAAGGGGGCTTCAAAACAAACATGGCCCCGTTTGTGCGGAGGGTCCCTGCACGAGCGCCACTTCCTGGTTCTGCACCACTTCCGCCCTGCCTCTCCACCGTGCAGGTGAGCGGTCTAGTGGTTCACGTTGGCCAGTATAAATGACGGTTTGGAGGAAGCGCAGCGGACGAGCGCAGCGGGAGCGCCGACTTCGCGCCGAAGTCGCGCATAAGTCGAGCCCGTCTGCGCCCGTCCGCGGCCGACCGGGGCTAGGGGCCATGCATGCTGCTCAACGCATTACTTATACCTCCCTGGAACTTCGTTCATATTTTTCCCGTGCTCCTCCTTCCCCTCACACGATTGCCATCGCTCGGAATCATGGTATTTTTTTCCCCTCTCTCATCTAGCATCCCCCCGGCTCCTTCCTCTACTACCCTGCCCCCCGACTCTGCCATTCTCATATCTTCCAGGCCTAGCTCCCCTGGTACGCGCTCCATCTCTGTAGTATATCTGAACACCCGCTCTCTCCCCAAACACCAGCTTCCAACTTCTCGAGGCTGGCACTATTGACATCCTGCTCCTCGTTGAAACTTGGCTACAGGCGGACTCCTATCCTGACATCTTGGCCGCTATACCCTCGGGCTTCTATATCCTTCATTCCAACAGGACCTCTGGTAGACCGGGTGGGGGAGTTGCTGCCATCATTCGCTCCAATCTACAACTCACTTCTTTAACTACCACCCCTATTTTGAACTCTGATATTCTTATGTTGAAATTCTCCTCTCCCAAACACTCCTTCATTTGTGTCTTAGTGTACCGTCCCCCTGTTAACATGCCCTCCTTCCCATCCTTGTTCAGTGATTTTATTTCGCAACTAACCATTAATTCTGCTAGGATCTTGATTATCGGCGACTTTAATTACTGGCCATCCGATCCTTTTGAATCCTCCCTGTCACTTGAATTTTCCGGTTTTCTATCTGCCCTCAATTTCTCGCAACATATCTCTGTTCCGACTCACTTTAAGGGCCATATCCTGGATCAGGTTTGGACCGCCAATTTGGACATTTCCTCTCCTTTGGTGTATCCCTGTACCTGGTCCGACCATTTTTTCATTTCCTTTGCCCTACAAATCTCTGCGCCCACCCGCCCCCCTCCAGCCTCCAATTTCTTGGCACGTAATTGGAAGCACGCCGACACTTCTCTGTTCCACTCGACCCTTGCTTCCACTCTACCCCCCAGCCACTCTGACTTGAACTCTCAAGCAGCTGCAGTGGATCAATGGCTGTCTCTAGCCAGTGACGTAGTCGCTCCAGCCAAATCCATCAAATCGAAGCGACCCCACGACGCTCCGCGCTGGTTTACTGACCAACTTAAGGCCAGCAAACTCCTTCTTCGTCAGGCTGAGCGCCGATGGAGGCGTAATTATGATCCCTCACTGAAAACTACCTACACTGACTTACTCAAATCCTACAAACAATCCATCATTCTGGCTAAATCTGCTTACTTCTCCCAAAAAGTAATCAATTCTGCATCTAAAACTAAAGAAATTTTTTCAATTGTAGCTGAACTCTCTTTACCCGACCGTGTAACACCTCAGCCTCAGCCATCACAAGCTTTGTGCTATTCTCTCAATTCTTTTTTTATTGATAAAATTGCCACGATTAAAAATAATATTCCCCCCACCACTATGTCTCACCTGAGCGCCCTTCCTCCCTCGAATCCCCACTCCCTGAATGTTTTTCCCCCGATCTCTCTAGACACCTTCCGCTCACTACTCTCGGCTGTGGGCTCAGGCTCCCCCAAGGATTGCTGTCCTCCCCAAATTCTTAGAGACGCCTTCATGGCATGCCCCGACCCTCCTCTGGACCTCCTAAACCGTTCACTTTCCATAGGCTCTGTCCCCAATGCTTTTAAAAGCGCTGTGGTGGTACCTATTTTGAAAAAACCCGGTTCCGACCCCGCGGTTCTGGGCAACTACCGACCTATCTCCCTCCTCCCATATCTGGGGAAAGTCTTGGAAACCTACGTTACCCGTTGTCTGAGCACTTTCATCGAGGAAACTCATTTCCTCGATGATCAACAGGCCGGATTCAGACCCTCCCATTCCACGGAGGCAGTGGTGATAGCGGTTATGGACACGCTGAGACAGGGGGCCGATAAGAACTTGGCCCAGGCCCTGGTGTTACTTGATCTCTCGGCCGCTTTCGACACGGTCGACCACGACATCTTGGTCGACCGTGTCAGAAATGCTGGGATCTCGGGCCTGGCCCTGTCCTGGATTGTGTCCTTTCTCCAACTCCGGACCCAATCTGTACACTTATCTTCCTTTTCTGCTCCTTGCACTTCACTTTCCTGCGGTGTCCCCCAAGGTTCTGCTTTATCTCCCCTTTTGTTCAATCTTTATATGCAGCCTCTGTTGGTTTCCCTCCGCCACTCCTCTGTTACCACTTTCAATTATGCAGATGATCTGCAACTTATCTTTCCTATCGACTCTTCTCCTCTTTCCTGCTCTAATTTCCAAACCACCATGCTCTCCATCTACGAGTGGATGAACTTCAGCCAGCTGAAGCTCAATCCTAGTAAGACAGAGCTGGTCCTGATCGGTGGGCCCTCACATCCTTGGACTTCCAACTTCTGGCCCCCTGCCCTCGGTCCCCCCCCCCTGCCCAGTTGACTCCGTGAAGAGCCTAGGTGTCGTCATCTCCAGTGACCTTTCGATGCGGCCGCATATCAATGCTGTTACCTCGGCCTGCTTTTTCCATCTTCGCAGGATCGGGAAGATCCGAAGGTACCTTTCTCCAGAGGCTCTTATTCTTGTCATTTTGGCCCTGGTTACCTCACGTTTAGACTATGCCAACTGTCTATACGTGGGGATCCCAGCCTACCATCTTCAACGGCTTCAACTGGTGCAAAACCAGGCAGCCAGATTAATCTTTCAGCAACCCAAACATCAACATGTCTCCCCGCTGTTAAAAACCTTGCACTGGCTCCCGGTTGCGCAACGTTGCATTTTCAAACTTGCTTGCACTGTTTTCAAATCTCTTTTTGTTTCTGCTCCAGCTTTTATCTCGTTCTGCCTAAACCCTTATGCTCCCCCTCGACACCTCAGATCCTCTGCCCACAACCTGTTGGTCACTCCCAGGTTTAGACGCAAGAAGCACAGTGGTGTTGGCTTCTCCTTCCTTGCCCCATCCACTTGGAACGCCCTTCCCCTCCCTATTCGACTCATCTCTGACTACCCCACTTTCCGTAAATCTTTAAAAACTCACTTGTTTCGTCTTGCCCACGGCTAGCTGCCTACACCCCCTGCGCCCTAGCCCACTGTCTTTGAGCGCCAAGAAACCAATTGGTGTATGAGCGCGGTATTAAATTTTTTTTAACATAACATAACATAACAATATTAGAGCCCCCAAAACAACACGGGGACGTCGGAGCCCCCTCCCCTGGGGCTCGGGAGTCAGGAACGCCCCCTTGGAGCAGCTGCCCACTGTCAGGTGGGGCAGGTCTACATCGCGTCATCCGGGCCTTCCTGGTGCCCCTCCCGGCACCCACGAAGATTCCCAGAGCCCCCACTCACCGGGCTTAAGGGCAGAGACTCTGCTCTTCACCTGGGTCCCTCTCCTGGGGCCTGGGGCTTCTCATTTGGCAACCGGGGCTCTCCTCACCACACAGGAGCCCCACATAGAGAGTGTGCAGGCTTCCGGGCTCCTCTTCTCCTCTGCTGAGGTCGTGGGGCTCTCCTCAGCGCATGAGAGTCCGCCCGCAGCAGAAGCCCTCACCAGACTTCACCCGGGCCCCCTCCTGGGACCCGGGACTGCAACGAAAAACCCACTTCCGGCCAGCTCGGATGAGGTCTCTTCTTCTTCCGGTTCGCCGTAGGCAGCGCTGCGGCCCAGCTCTTTTGCGCAACCCGGATTGCAGCGGTGATTCCTGGGCAGGTAAGAAGTGTGGGGTAGGCTCCCTCTTTCAAATACCAACACTTGCGGGGTAGGCACCCTCGTAACTGCACGGATACGGGGTAGACTCCCGGTACGTTTTGAACATGAAGCGGGGTGGGCACCCGCTCTTCCAGGGCAAACGCGGGGTAAGCTCCCGCTTCCGATTCTTAAGGCGCCGGCATGTGGGGTGGGCACCCGCTTTTCAGCATGCACACGGGGTAGGCTCCTGCGGTGTAATCCAACACCAATGCGGTACATATGCGGCACAACGGCGGGGTGCCTAGAAGCTAAACACACACGCGGTGGGCACCCGCGGAAGCGCATACATGCGGGGTGGGCACCCGCGAAAGGCCAGACACAGGGGAAATCCCACACGCCGGGATTCCCTCAGGGCACATGGATTTCCCAGCAGCGCCCCGTGGGATAGCAGTTCCTCTTCTCTCCCTGAAAACAGGCTGGAAAAGTCCTGGGTAGAATATAGCGCTTCAGGGACAACAAGATAGCGCCTCTCTTCCCTGGCACTCCACATGCAACACTTACAAGGCGCTAGGGTGCAGGCAGGGTAGCACCAACAATTCCAGTTTAGCGCTCCCTTCTCCAGGCGCAAGCCAGCAGGCAGGGTACAGTGGTAGCGCTCACGAGGCGCTAGGTAGGAGAGCAGCAGGCACTACTGGGCAAGATCAGCAGTCGCTGGGCACTCATCAGAACAGGGCCGCAGTTTCTAGGAACCGTCATTCTATGTAACATGGCTCTCCTCCTGGTACAGCAGTCTTTACTCCAGCAGCGGGGCTCTCACTAGCCCTGTGGACAGCATAGGGGTACAGTTGGGCTCAGGGGCCAGCACACAGGCCCATGCGGCGGTACCTCCTGGCAGAGTGTCCCCTCTCATTCAGGTCCACGCTCAGTCTGAGCACATGGCATCCCAGCTCCGCTATTTATACACCCCTCAACCCACCTACCAGAAAGGGCTAGACCCTTCTATAGGGCTCCTGGCAGTTCCAGTCCCAACTGTCACTGTGATGGAGGTGTAGGGCACCCTGTCACTTAGAAACACTTCAAACACTAGGCCGCCAACTCACCTCAGTCAGGAGGCACATGTGCAGACAGGAATGGCGTCCATTTTAAATGTGACATTTTACAAAGGTGCATTCCTACAATGGTGGAAATACAGGTGCGTACACCATTGCACAACATTTAACATTTGTATTTCAAATACATCAACATGACATGTTGATTCCCACAAAAGCAAAAAAATTCAAGGAAAAGGGGCCAAGTCCAACACTTGCCCATATTTTTCGTTGGCTTGTGTCTTTGTCCTTACTAAATGCTGTCTTCTGATTTGTAAATAGGCTTGTTAGTCCCTCCTTAATATGGCCATGTTGTAATTTGTATCCTCCCATGGCTATTGGGCCCTTTACTTGGTTGTTACACAGTTCATGCACTATTTATTTTTTATAGCAAATGCATTTATTTGAAACAAACCAGACCTTTTACCATGACAGCTTCCTCTTGGTTGGATGTCATATGTGGCATCATCAACCAGTCTTGACACCGGAGTCAAAAGCACTTCGGCAAGCTGTTTTTTTAAACTCTTACTTACAATGTTAAAAACAACGATATAACTCACAGAATGCACCAGCTTTTGGCTAAGAAGCAAGAACTGACTGAAGGTGCCCAGACATGGAAAGAAGTCACACGCCCCTATAAAAGTGGCAGGAGTACAGCTCGAGCTGCCCCACCCGTAACTGCTTAATTTCTGTAAAACATAAGTGGTGTGGCCTGAAGGTTTTTAGGTTGAGACTGAGCCAGCGCGCAAGCGCTGCTCTGGTGATCTGTTGTAGGTAGAGTACGGAGAAGAAGCCCAGCCCACTACCCACCCATATTTTTCATTGGCTTGTGTCTTTGTCCATCGTAAATGCTGGCATCTTGACTGCCCCTCAAGCTGCAGAGATTGTACACATCCAGGCTTCGTATGTCAATCATAGCTATTCCATGGTACACAGGTATTATAAGTCTTGATGTTTGTGTTAAGAACTGCAAAAATAGTTCTTAGGTTTAACAAATATTAGCTTATTTGATTATTAATAAATGCCTATTATTTTTGCAGGACTGAGCATTGTCCATAACAGGGATCATATTTACCCAATTTATTGATCTTGTATTGATAAAAACCCAGTTGACTGTTCCACACTTAAGTAAATGAGCAATCTTGCCAGCGATTATCAACAAAGGTAGCAGTCATTTAGAGTGAGAGTTTATGCTATTAGCATTGTAAATGAAAATGCCTTTTATTTAGGTTTTAAAAAACTAAACATAAATAAGACATTGCCATTTACAATGCCAATAGCTGTTCGCATGTGCCTATTTGAACTCTTGAACAGCATGGTTGCCTCTGACGAATCGTCTCCAGATTAGGACCAGCATAGTGGGCAGGTTAAGACTCTCAGCAGGTTTTGTCTTAACCGGATTGAGCTGATCCAAAACTCCGGGAACTTAATAATAACATTGGGAAGAGGACATGAGCTCCCTAGCCACACGTAAACTCTGCATCAAAACACTTAGGGCCAGATGTAGGTAAGTATATTTTACTGATTCATAAATACCACATTTTACCGATTCGGTATTTATGAATCGGTAAAATAGAAGGGGGGGATGTAGAGAGAATCAGTAATTGAATTACCGATTATGTAAGAATCGGTATTTACCGAATCGGTAAATACAGATTCGGTAATGCCCATTGAATCCTATGGGCATTGAAGCCCATAGGAATCAATGGGCATTACCGAATCGGTATTTACCGAATCGGTAAATACCGATTGTTGCAAGGGTGCAGGGGGTGTCACTTTGACACCCTCTAGCACCCCAAATTTAGGCATGTGGGACATGTGGCACACAGACATGCCCTAAGGGCATGTCTGTCTGTCACATGCCATAGGTGTGCATGCACACATGTGCATGCACACCTGGAATCGGTATTTTACCACCCAATTGGATTGGGTGCTAAAATACCGATTCGGTAAGGCCTGTGGGACTCAGAAGAGTATATTATAAACAAAATGGAGAGTAAAGGGATTTTATCCACCTTGGTGGACGGAAGGGTACTCCCAATCCCCTGGATAGGTAACTATATAACAAAAAGGAGGAGTACCACCATAGATAAGGCTGGAGAGCGATATCGGTGGGATGGAATTCTAATGAGAAAAAAGAAGAAGTCCTTCTTTGTTTTTAATAAACCCCTCACTCACCGACATGGTCGGTGACATGCTTCATCATCGGGGCCACCTTGACAGCCGAGTGCCATCAAGGTGTGCTGCAACACCTGGGATACAGTGGAGCGGGTATGTGAGTGATGAATGTAGAAAAAAGACATCAGTGAGTTAAAAATTGTCCTGGTATGGCTTATACAATATTTTATTCTAAGACTACTGGACAATAATAAAAACAGTGCGTGTTGATACAGTGAAGGTTTTATTCTGACCAAATGTATCTGTGAAATATGTGTGAGGTCTTGTGTTGCTGTGCCTCATATGTTTTGCTGGTGTTTGTTGCTCAGAGCACTGTGCCACTGCCAACCAGTGCCACAGTGCAAGTGCTCCCTGTGTGAAATTGCTATATTGATTGGGTTCCATGTTTGGCTTATTTGGTTTACTATCAGTCCCTAGTACAGTGTACCAGGAGTACCCAGGGCTTGTAAATCCAAATGCTGCTAGTGGACTTGCAGCACTGGTTGTGCCACCCACAAGAGCAGCCTTGTAAAATGTGTTTTAGGTCTGCCATTGCAGAGCCTGCGTGCAGTCTGGTACTGTCATGCTGACTGGGCAAGTGCACCTACTTGCCAGTCCCTAAACCTTCCCTTAACTTCATATTAGTCACCCCTGTGGTAGGCCCAAGGGCAGGGTGCATTGTAAGCATAAGGTAGGACAAGCCCTGATGTGTATGGCATGTCCGATAGTGAATTACAGCTATTTTCGTTTTTCACTATTGCAAGGCTACCTGTTCTCCATGGACCAGAATGGGCTGTTAGAATTATTACATTCTATAATCCTAACAGAGTCAGAGAACATGGTAGAAATTCAAGTTTAGTATGCCTGAACTCAGAATAATAAAAATAACCTTTTAGTAAAGTTTATGTTAATATTCCGTGTTTGCAAATACCACTTTTAGAAAGTTGGTCTTAGCTTGCCTAACCATTTCAGCCCGCCTCTGCTAGTATGTGTATCTGCTGTCTGGTTTCTGTGAGTGACAGGGCTGGGGAATTTCAGGAAACAGGCTGGGCAGCCAGGTGGTGAATAGAGAGATCCATCCAGATGGGTGGGAGGAGTGCACCTGGACTCTGAATAAGGCTGTGCTCTGCCACCACAATGCTGGCTCCACCTCCTGTGGAACGTCTGATGTCTCTGCCCTGCACACTGAAAAGACAAGCCAGAGTCCTGTACACAAAGTACTCCAAAACTGGGCTGAACTGGGCAAAGGCCCCCGGCCTGAGAGAACAAATGAATTGCAGTATAAGTATTGGGACCCTGAGCCCAAGAAACCAGATCCTGCTGAAACAAGAAGAACCTCTGCCCAACGAGAAGGAACTGGGAAAGCTGTAAGGAGGAGTACTGTCCCTGACCTGGGGGATTGGCCTGCAGTGGTTGCCTTGCTACTGAAGGAGGGGAAAAAGACTGGAAGAGACTTTTGCTCAACTTGTGCTTCAAAGATCTCCAAGGGCTTGTGGGTGAGCTTGCCCCTGAACAGAGTCCCAGGACTATTGGACTCCCATCGCCTTAAAAAGAGCTGCTGGAAACTGCAGATTTCCCCGTAACCGCGATCTGTGTGCACCTCGAAGGCTCGCCTGCTGTGAAGCCCCGTGCCAGTTGCCGCGCGAACAAAGTGACTCCGCTCCCCAATGAGCGTAGCTCGCACCGTAAGAATAAGGGCCGCACTGCACACCGCTTCACCCTCGCCCTTTGAGCCGCACTGCTCGCCGTGCCCCTGCCGCTGGTATTTGAAGTTACGAGCGCACCGCAGGGCTGAGTACGGCTCGTACGCCTGTAGCGTACCGTCCGCCTCGCACCGCGCTGTCCCGGATTGAAAGGCGCCCCGCTCTTGAAAGTACAACTCGCACACCGCATTGTAACGGGAACGCCTTAAAGCCAGGACCATCTGTCTCGCTCCCCGTGGCCCCCGCTCTACGCCTTGCACAAGACGCCTGCAACGAGCCGGGGCTTGCACAGAAGAGAGGCCAACAATGCTTTTGGTTCGCCTTCAATTTGACACGCATCGTCCGTGCCGGACGCAACGATCTAAGGTACTGTGAAACGACTCGCACCCCAGTGGTGTACGCCTCGGACCGGAGTGTCCGCACTGCCTGTTCAGTTCTATTAGATACCGTTCCAAACGCTGTGCGAATCGAACAGAGGGTGCGAAGCGCACAGAACAAGGAATTACGCATTTTTTAAAGAACTCTTGATTCCTAAATAGTATTGTGGTTAAGCTTATCGTTATGATGGTCTTGTGCTAAGCCTCATATAAAAGAAACCTATCTTTGTTATATTCCCATTTTGGTGTCCATTTGTGGTGTTGTCACATGGTTAATGTGTGTGTGTTCACAAATGCTTAACCTATAACGCCTCTGAAAATAAGTCTTGTCTGCTCGCGCCAAGCTACCTAGAGGGTGAGCAGGGGCTATTTCTAGAGGGTGATCCCCTTATCCTGACTAGAGGAGAGGGTCCCTGCTTGTCACAAGTCCTTACCTGTGCCAACCAGAGACCCCAAATCTAACAATAGCGATAACAGAGTGTCGCTTATCCTTGGATCCACAACAAACTAAAAGATCTTCCCTGGGCATAATTGCTTCAGCTTGTTCTCCAATCCACTCTGCTGTTAATTGTAACACGCCCACCATTATTAATGAGCCGAGCGGCTCTGTGACCTCCCTAACCGGGTCATTGGAGGACACTGTAAAATCACCAGTAGATGTGTATAAGGCTGCTTCTAGTGTGCCCCGAAAATGTCGGCCAGATCTTTAGCCAAAAATAAAAATACAATTAACCAACCTACTCCCGACCCAGCAGTAAAATGGAAAAGGGGAGTCGGTCCACAGAGGCCTGCTACTGCGAAGGCGCCAAGGACTAATTAAAACGGAGGACGTGTTTCAACAGACGAGGGCAGCGCACAAGACAATACTGCTACTTCCTACTCGGATTTCAATTTTGCTTCCATGGGTGGCCTTAGCTCAAACTCCAATGAGGAAATGTGGAGAAGACTCTAAAACCTATTAGCAACCTTATTATCTCCAATCACCTATAGGTTGAGTTGGATTGAGGAACGCCTAATAAACTCTGAAACCCAGTTATGACAGGTTTTTCTGACTTAGAGGGCCTTCATGCACAACCTAAACCTACTGCTGAGAATATATCCAGCATCCTGGGAAATATGGTGCCAGCCTCGGTCACAGCCAAACCCAAGCTTCCGTGTCCACAAGTAATGAGACAAACTGCTCCCAGGGTGATTACAGATGTAGCCTCAGCACCACAACAAAAACTAGCTTTTTCGCATAGGAATGAGGTTGACTTAGGGAATTTATCAGGTGAATTTGCCAAATCAATTATGAGCACTCCGGATAATGGCAGAGGGGCAACAGTAACAGTACCAACTAATAATATTAATTGTAAAAATTGTCTTTTGGCAAGTCAAGCCACTACATCTACCGGACCACAAGGAACCAGGGGTTCGGAACATAATGTTGTGCAACTACACCCCACGGCCCTCCACCTTCCTCCAGAAGCCGCTCCACTAGTGGTAGTTTTGAGGAATGTTCCAACCCTGCGGGCAGCACAAATCAAAACCACTGACCAACTATTATTTAAAGCGCTGCATTGCTTTAATACTCAACTTAAGGATGTTGGGATTTGGGAGGAGGGTGTTGAAAAGCATATGATCATGGCTAGACGAATATCGTGGACAGGTCCATCCAGGAAAGAAGGGATTGGTGATTGTGTAGTCGTCAATTTTAATAATGCACACATAACAAGATATCTTTTGGATAATTTGGGAGGGATGCCAGGAAGACACCCTGATAGAGTGTCTATTCTACCATTAGGGTATTTCTACAAACCAGGGCCCTGTCTCTCCAATGCGTTGAAATGTCAAGGGATGGACAGGCAAATACGGGTACCTTTTGGATTAGTACAAAGACCAATAGAGGTCCCTTTGTCTAATAGATTTGCCCCACTATCCAACTTAGATCTATGTGATTGACTACATTCACCTACCCAGACTTTGGCAAAGCATTCTGATAACTGTCCCATCTCTCTCCAAAGCCCTAAAAATGGTTTGCACCAAATGGGGGATAAGAGCCAGGCTCCTATGGAGCTTTTACCACTTCCCGCAAACTCTGAGGGCATTCACTCCTCCCCAATTTCCCTGTTATCTTGGAATATTGCCGGCTTACTCAGCAAAACTTTGTCTTTTGATTGGTCAAATTTTATTGAGGGGTATGATTTTATTGCCTTCCAGGAGACCTGGTCGGTAGATATGATTTGCCATCCAGGATACTTGGCTTTTGGCAAAGCGGCAATTGCAAACACCTAGGGGAGACCTAGTGTGGGATTGGTAATATGGGTCAAGCAACAGACATCGCTCCAAATAAAGGAATTATCAATAGATAGCCCTGACATCCTTGTCATCAAGGTCTACTCTGAGGGAGAGCCAGATTTCATACTACTTAAAGTGTATGCAAGAGGGATTGTGGGTGTGAAAGCCTCGCCGACTATTGCCCTCCTGGACACATTTATAAATGACCTAGATGGCTCAAATGTCCTGGTCATTGCAGGTGACCTAAACTGTACATTTATGCCCTTATGCCTAGATGACTACAGCCTTAGTATGAAGGAAGACCAGAATTGGGGGATACCGTCTCTATCGCTGTCAACAATTAATAAATGGTCCGAGACGGCGTTGCAGCTAAAAAGTTTATCCCTGGGGCGAGGGCTCAGGGCTGCCAACGGGAGATCTCCCTCAGATATGGATGGTATTGATATCTTTTCTAATGGGAATAGATGCAGTAGAGTTGACTACATTGTCCTTAGCTTGGAGCTATGGCCTAGATATGTGGGCATGTTGGTCCACCACAGACAGGAGAGTGACCACGGTCCTCTTCTATTAACTTTAGCTGGGAAGGGATTGGATCACCCCAACTCTGTTCCAGAAACCGCTATAGGAGAAGTAATTATGTCCCAGGTTTGCCGTTGGCTGAAATGGGCAGTGGTCTCAGAAGATGAAGGCGCCGTAAAGCAGATTAAGTTAACCATTGAAGAAACTCTAACACTGCTTGGTTCTATAGATGTCCACAATAATTTGTTTCTTAGATCTCATGAAGGTTCACAAGGATTTATTTGCTAACCTAAAGTCATTTTTTACGAAAAATAGAAGACCACACAGGCATACTAAAAATAAATTGGCTAAATGGTACGATGAGGCATGTGGAGTCGCATTCAAGCATCTCTCAAATGCAATCAAGACAGGAGCTCCCCATGAGATCAAAATAGCAAGGACACACTATAAAAAAGCACAAATGCAGGCAAAGAAGGTTTTTGATGAAGATAGATGGGTAAGCCTAACCAATGCCAGCACAGGGAAGAACTGGATTACATCATTTTTGCAACTAGTCAAATGGGGCAGTGGAGTGATTGACTCTACTCCAGTTAATAATGTACCTCCTGAACTTTGGGTGGAGCATTACCAAGCTCAATTTGCTTTCTCGGACAGTAATGTAACAGCCTACCCTGAGGTAATACTGAGGATGTCTTAACATTTGATAATGGGGAGATAGAAAGGGTCCTGGATGGGGTTCCAGCAGGGAGGGCCCCCAGCCTGGATTGAATCCCGGCTGATATTTATACGTTTTTAGGAAGAACTGGACAGAATACATTTTTATTATCATAAATGCTATTGCTAGAGGTGCGCCAATTCCAGACACTTGGCGTGGGGCTGAAATTATTCCCATATATAAAAAGGTTAACCGTGCCAGTCCTAGCAACTACAGGCCGATAAGCCTAATTGATACTTTACAGAAAAAAGTGGCTAGACTTGTGCTAGGTATGGTTAACGAATGGGTAGTAGACCAGAATGTATTATCTACCTATCAAGGGGGCTTCAGACCACACATCAGCACCACTGATCAAGTTTTTAGATTTATGATGATTTATTGGAGTACAATGATCCTTGCAGGGGGAACCCTCTATGCAGCCTTTGTTGATTTAAAATCCTAATTGACGAACCCAAACTGTGTTCTGCAAAATTGCATTATGGCGTTTGTACATACCAAAAAGCTTTTGTGAGTTTGCAAATGGTCTGGTTCTGCAAATAGGCCCTTTGCGACCTCAAAAAGGCTTTGTACATTCTGGCCCCAAGTTGTTAAAACATTTACCGATCAGGCATAGGCACTTTAATCTGAGTATGTGTTCAGCATTAAAATCCAGTGGATACTGCATTCAGAATTGAAATCCTGACCATATTGCCCCTTGCAAGTTGGATACCAGGATTCTGGGTCACCACTACTTCTTTTTGGGGAGTTGGACTATTTGCAATAGTCCAACCTGACACGACCAAATGCCATTATTTAGTGACCATGGTTGCAACACAGGGATGCCCTCACCCTTGAGGAGCCCCCACTCAACATAATGTCAATGAAAATCTGTGAGAAGTTGAACCGTCAAGGCAACCTCACCTATGACTTTCCGTTATGCCGCTGGTCGCTTGCAGTGTGATTCATGGCCTCTTTTAACTAATAAACTTCTGCACCGCTTTACTGAAGGTTCAAATGAGGAAATAAAGTGGCTTTTGTATTGTGTGCACTGAAGGCATCTGAAGCCCATTATTCGACAAATGAAAACTATGTTTGGCATGTGTAGGGTAGTCAACCATTTCAGCTGCAGATGGTATTAAGAGTATTAATAAAGTACTTTTGCAAGATGAAAGGGTCAATTCTAAACAGGTGGGGTGATGTTCTGTAGGAGATTGTGCAGCATGTGATTAATGAATGGCCTAGAAAACGTCAGCTGGAAAGAAGCGTGCAACCTATTTGTAAGGTTGCAAATGAGCTGTTGGCGGAGGTTGAATGATTTATGCGAATACACAAATGTGTGCCACCTGCTTCTGAGAGACACTGATTTTTTGGTTTGGGCTATGAGGGGCATTTGGTAAGGGGAGTGAATAAAAACATTTTACTTACATCATAGTTTGCAATATATACTGTGATGCATTGTGATAAGTTACGTGGAAGCATGTCGAGAATTTAGACTTTGTGATAGACATTGTTAAACACACCACACCTTTGTACAACTTTAGGATATTGGTGAGATCTCTGTGAGGTTTTGTAGACTTTCAAATGTGCAGGTTGATGACGATGGATTTAGGCCCAGATCTCTGTACTGGGGTGAGTGTATGACATTGTTCTGCATTCTGTCCATCAATTGTTCTTTTTGCATTTGTCACCCTGAGGGGTATGCTCAGACGTGAGTCCCTTGCTCTCCATGCCCCTGGAGTCAAGCTATCCTGGCCGATGAGGGCTGAAAGCCCGAACCCGGTCCTAGGATGCTTGTTTCCAGTCCAGGGACGACCTAGCCTGGCAGTTCGGGCTGCACTGTTCCCATTAGGCGCATGGTCAGGACTGATTTGCATATGGCTGGGTCCAAACTGGAATGGCATGGTGAGCAAAAAAACGATGGATTTAGGCCCAGATCTCTGTACTGGGGTGAATGTATGACATTGTTCTGCATTCTGCCCATCAATTGTTCTTTTTGCATTTGAAATACATGGGAGGTTTTGACTGATTACTTTCAAAGAGAAATTATTAGCATTTTTTCTGATGGTATTTGTGCAAGAACGGCCTGGACATTGATTCACCAAAATCCATTTGGTAGCGGAAGTGACATCATATACCCTTTGAACTTAGTGATGTCACAGGAATTGTTATCATTTACCTTTGACCCTGAATCTTCCCAAAAAGTGATGTCACGCAGCCCTAATTCTGATTACGTTACAATGATTAACATTGCTGTAGTTACTTATTTGCGCAATTAATATTCTATAATCTTCTAGGTGAGAACAGCCATAGTCTCTGAAAAAAAACTCACTAAATATTCACGTCCTTTCAAGGTGTGCCTAGCTAATGAAACCTGACAGCCCCCATGAGTTCACCCAATTATGTTTTTAAAATATCCTATGGGTTCCCCCTTATGTCAAAAATTACCTCTAGTGCTAGGAACAGCATTTTGCTATGGTGGATCCTTTTGCCCAAACATTACATACAATAAACCAGTGCCAGAATGCTCCTAATACTGCTTCTCTTGCACTGTGGATGTTCGTATATCAAAAGTTATGACTAATGTGTTGTGGGCCAGATTTTGTCATGGATGGCTCCATGTCATTGCACAGTTGTCTTCCCATAAGTCAAGAATTACCTCCAGTGTGCCATCACCAGCCATTTGCCACAGGTGCCACCTATGCCAAGGATTTCCCTTAGTAGGCCAGCGCTGGCAATTTTTTATGGGTGCCCCATGCCAAAATGTACCTACAGAGTACGAGCACTAGCGTTTTCCAGGGGGTATCCCATATGCAAGTTTTGCCTCCAGAATGCCAGTGCCAACATTTTGCCATGGTGCTGCTATACTCCAAGAAGCATGCCAAGTCCAACAATAGATTTGCAAGCATAACAATACAGGCTCACTTACATTAACTTACTCACACTCATTCTCTCATTAGCACTCAGTTGCACTCATTCGTTTTCACCTAGTGTCTTGCACTCACTCTCACCCTGAATCACTAATTTGCAGTCTCTCTGACTGACTTATACTTACACACTCATTTTGACACATGCACATACACCCACGACCTTGCATGCAAACATACATGCTCACACATATACACGCTCTCTCACAAACTCGCCCAAATTCATGCACACAACATGCATTTAAAGCCATTTTATTTTTCTTACCTCAAATGCCACTGAAGGTGCAGATCTTGCTTCTCCACTTTTTATTACACTAATAGTGAATAAAAACTATTATTTAATAATGTAATAAAAATTAGCAGAAAACAAGGTTAGAGCCTGACTCTGATAGTGCGAGGCACTATTGTGTTCTTGGCACTGACTTTGCCACCTCTGAGGCCAAGGGTTGCAAAGGCAAAGGGGTAGCAAGGGGCAAGCCAGGGTCGCAACTGTGACCCCAAAATGACATCCATGTAGTGAATAATACACAATTATTCACTGTTAGCTTAATTAAAAAATTAGCTGAAAACAAGGAGGGTGGAGACATACCTGTCTTCTTTTCCCTGATTTTGCCACCTCTGAGGCCGGGGGTCGCAAAGACAGTGACAGGGGATGCAGGGAGCTAGCCAGGGGTCACAGTTGCAACCCCTCACAACCACTTGAAAACGTCCATGCCTCCGAGCCTCCAAGCCCAAACAACTTGGGGCCCGATTGCGATGTAGGATGGACCGGAGTCCGTCTGACATCGCTCTGAAAATGGAAAGAACGACTTCCTGTCATCAGTTTCAGCCTGGCTATTAGGATGCAACCGAAATACTATACTTTGCTATGGGAGCATGACGTTTTGCGTACAGGGATCAACAGGGGGCCCCCTAGGCCGCCATTCGGATTTGAAAAGGGCTGCTGTCTTAACAATGAACTCCACGCTTTTGGTGTATGCATTGAAACGTGTATAGTGCAAACCCTGCTGAAGCACCAAGCGTGCTTCACATTATGGAGGGGGAGTTAGTCTATACAAGAGTGCATCCATCAAGCGAAAATTCACACTCTGAAATTATATAACTAATATACGTCACCTAATGACTAATTCCTTAAATAAAAAATAAACAATTTTAGGATCAGGGAGGTAAATGTATCTGTTCACTCAAACGGTTTCCAGTCAAAGGTCCCCTGGTTTTAGTCTCGTCAGCCTAACTGCTGGACCACCACATTCGCTCCAAGATTAAAGTGAAAATCCTCAAAACCAAAAGGCTTCCTTGCCCTGTCTTAACAATGCTGTTCGTACCAGCTTCCCACAGAGGTCACCATGAGGTAACTGTCATGGACAGCATGCAATACCACCAGCCTACACTGAGTCCTTCCCCTCGCGCCGCCCTTACCGCATTTCACCCTGGAAATGACTGCCCCCTGCCCCAATGGGAAGGCGGGTCTCGTCCCTCGCGGCTGGCAGGAGTCATAGCAGGTGACCTAGGGTTCGCAGTTGCGATCCCTGGCGACCTCTAATTGACGTCCAGGAAGAACGGTTACACTTACAGTATCTCTTGGTATTATGCACTGTCATATTACACGCCTTGTACTATTTATTACTGTGTAATATTTATATAGTTCTCCAATGACCCTGTATGACAAGACCACTGTTGTACTTCAGTACTCAGGGTTCTAAAGTTCTGCAATCTAGGTGGCCAATTTACAGAATTTGGAGCGGGTGCGTCGGTCTGCCAGGGCAGAGATTTACTCTGCTGCCCTTTCTGAAGACCTACCACCATATTTAAAGGTCTCTGTCAGACAGATAGAGATGTGCTAAGGCAGCTTCTCTCAAGGCACTACAGTGACTTTCACGTTTAATGCAGCTGCACAGCAAAGATTTTTGTTTTTTAAACACAAACTCCTAAAGGAGGTTTGATTTGAAAAACAAAAATAAATGTTACTAACACGTTGGAAATGATCTCTCAGAGATTTCTTAGGCAGAGGAGGGGCGGTAATTGTTTTGCTTTCCGGTTCAGAACCACTAGGATTTGCCTCGTATCCTGGAACAGGAAAAAGTATGTCGTAAAATACTTAGGGGGATATTCTCAATGAAGTGGAGGTGAGAGGCGTTAGCGCCCATGGCTTAACGCCTCTCACCGCAACTTGGGAAACGCAAGGCTGCACCCTATTCTCAAGAATGAGGTGCAGTCTGGCGTTTCCCCCTGCGATGGCGCTAAGACCAGGATTTTTCTGGTCTTAAGTTCAGCGCTGCTACCTATTATCGTGTTGCAGCGGCAGCGGCGATCACAATGGGTGTTGCGGTGGAACACCCACCACAACACCCACTGCACACCCCTTTCACGCTAAATTTAGTGTGAAAAGGGGCTTATTCTCAAGGCAGCGTTAAGCCACTTAACATGGCTTAAAGCCACGTTAAGTGGGTTAACGCTGCCTTGAGAATAAGGCGCTGACCCTATCGCCCTCGGAACGTCAGAAAAAGTGACGTTCCCGTGGCGATAGGGGCTTGAGAATATGCCCCTTAGACCGATGTCCCGATTTTGGAGGGCCCATCAGTTTTGAGGCAGAGGCTCTGCTGGTGAAAATATGATGGCTCATCCCACTCTAATATAGCAGGTGAACTGGGAATTTGGCTGACTTTTTTTGTGGTGGAGTACCCTGTGCACCAAACTCTAAATAAGCCCCTATATGTTTTCCTCCCTCAGTTGGCAATTCAGACTGCAACATTTTCTATATCAGTACTGTTTCTGTTTCCGTGAGTTAAACGTTTGTGTTCATATTGTTTTTATACATTTTTTTCTCAGCGGAGTGAATGTTGTATAGCAGGAAATATTTACAAAACATATAAACAAAGTCTAAAATGTTTTCAAATTTTTTTATTTATGAATTGCTGTTAGTGATAGTCAAAGCTGTTGAGCGACAGCACGGGAGAAAAGGTAGGTGAGCTAATGTAGAATCAGATGGAAAACTGTTAACACAATATTCCTGGGTTCATAAGTGGAAGCGTTAGGCAGGTTGTTGGCAGAAAGAAACATTGTATAAAGCAATTGGGATTTTTCTTTTCTAATACAGTCTGGTTTTCTTTTCTTACAGAATTTTGTAAAACAATCTTCTTTTTTGCAAGCATTCCGTGATTATACATGTGCTTTAAATCACAATATGCTTCATTATACATAACATATTTCACATTTCTCAGTATAGAAATACATTTTCTTTAGAAGGGCTCTTCAACTTCAGCAGTCACATGCAGTAGTATTGTTTTGATTAAAAGCCATTTTTAGATAATATTTTACCGTAATAGGAAAATACCACCAGCATGGAGTAGTTAGTGGCTTATGCGAGGGCAGGAAACATCGTAACTGGACAGAAATACAGTTGTATTTTATAGTGTAAACCGTTAAAGGATCTCAGAAACCAAATCAAAGATCACAAGAGTTGCATACTGGCTGAATCATCAAAAAGAAATGTGAAAGTAACGACTGGCAGCTCTCTGAAATTTTTCTAACTGGAACATTTCAAGTATGCTGTCAATGCTGGGAAAAGCGTGTACCCTCTATTACTCCACATAAGCAGAGGTGTGGGGGTGTAGGATAATCTATTATAGCGTACTAAAATAATGAAACCGGAGTAATTGTGTATAATTTACTGAGTTGAGGGCTGAAGATTGAGCCTCTTTTGGTCCTGTCAGGAGGCAATGATTGTTTGAGCAGGCCAGAATATGATTTGCTCTAAATCTTTCTTGCTGCTGATGTGGTTGTTTTTGTTACGGTGCTAACACTAGAGACAGAGCTTCCCCCACTTCCAGCACCATATCCATCCCCAGAGTTGTATCTACTTCCAGAGGTGTGTCCACCCCCAGAACCTCCTCGGCTTCCAACCCCACCAGAGGAGTATCCGCTGGTTGAGCTAAACCTGCTTCCGCCAACAATACCACCACTACTCCCACTAAATCCTCCACCATGTTGTAGTCCACTTGAACTGCTATATCCTCCTGTGCCGCCATATCCTCCTCCGGAACTGAATACACCTCCAGTGCTAGAGCTCACCACAGCTGCAAAAACACAATAGGCAAGTTCAGAATGCATCTTGAAAACAATGGGATGTTCTCATGAAATAATCAAGTGGACTGAACACTACTTACAGATGCTCACCGAACCGGCTCCCTCTCCAGACAGCCTAAGGAAAAAAAAGCATGGAAAGGATGAATCTTTAAACCGTTTGTACTTATAGCCAACTTAGTCGTAGAGAAGGGACTGTCAATTTACATTTGCATTTCTTGCAGAGGAAAACGGATTCACTCTGTTGTCCTTTTGTCATTAAGATACACATTAATTAGGTAGTCAGCAGTGACACTTAACTGAAAAACATGTTGGGAAAACCCAGTGTTAAAATGGTGCTTTACTTGAATGATTTCATTCATTTTCAGTTTCTCTTCAGCAAATCCAGCAAATCCATGGGAGGGTCTGAATATCGTGTTAGGCCTTTACACATTGCCTCCTTTTAAACGTATGGCTTTTAACACATGTTCCTTTCAAACACGTAACATATCGATGCTACTTATTATTCTAGCCCAATGCAATGCTTTATTGCATACTCCATGCATATACAATTTCAGCTTCTCAATATTTTACTGCCATTTGTTTGAAAGTTGGTTTATTCTCGGTTGTAACTGAGATCTATTCTCATTTGAAGACGCCTTGCACTAAACTGCTTGTGAAAAATCATTCCATTGCCTATTTCTCACAAAGCACACCACAATAATTTGTATCCTAATGAAGAACACCGTATGTCTTTTCCATGTATAATAAAACTGCTGAGCACTCACCTGCCCTCTTCTCCTTCCAGGAGCTTCCTGTAGGTGGCAATCTCAACGTCCAGGGCTAGCTTGGCACTCAACAGCTCCTTGGACTCGCGCAGCAGCCTGTTCATGTCCTGCTTGGTCTTTTGCAGAGCCTCTTCCAATTCTGCAAGTTTGTTTTTAGCATCCTTTAGAGCGAGCTCCCCACGATCTTCAGCTTCACTTATAGCAGCTTCCAGTTTGGCACGCTGTTTAGAAAACAAATGTGATTTCATTCTTTTTGCAATTCGTTAGTCACAACCAAAGACCAATTATGAATTAATTGCCAGACCCTAGCAAAGATGAAGCTCAAGGACTGTTTTCCAAGCTCCTATAAAGATCCTCTGAGTATTGTGCGCTCCAGTGGATTCCCTCTTTGAGAGATGTTCCCTCCTTGCAGTACAAAGGCCCATTCTTTCATAAGAAGCATCGTTATTCCATTGCATGCCCAAGACCAATTAATGTGCCAGAGAGATTAGCGAAGCAGCAAGTTGCAGCTTGGGTTTGTAAAGTACAACCATCATCAAGCGTTCAGACACCATCCCATCAGAAATCTGTTCTGTAGGTTTTTGTCATTAAATGTGCCAAGGAAGTACCTAATATTCTTTTTTTTAATCGATGTAGTTTCAGAAAATATCCTACCTGTTCATTTTCTTACAAATTCTGTATCTCATTAGCAGGTTATGTGGAAATGCAGATTGACTATCATGTCCGTGAACTCAAGGACACTTGCAAATCAGCAAAGCATGTTCAAAGAACAACTGTCACCACAATAAATACATTGTATCCTCAATCAAACCATTATAATTTAAACTTCTTATTTAACCCTGCACTGTTGGTACATAATTAACAAATGGTTCGATGAGCAGTCCTTGTGATCCCTGAATGGGAAACTGTTTTTTCAGTCTATTTTTGTAATCCAGTTTTCTTTGTTTGTTTTAAAGATCTTTAGGATTTATATTTAAAAAACGCAGTATGCAAAAGCAGGCTTTTGGCCACTTTTGTCACCACCCGTTGATAACCACTCTCCCCGCATCTCCCTTTAATCACCTTGAGCTCCAAAATATATAAATATTGTTGTTCAGTTGCTATTTTTCAAAGCTAAATTATCGCTTTCCCGTGTGTGTTTGCAAAGTTATTCAGCTATGGTGTAGATAGGTCTCTTGTTTATTTAGTTCGTGCCACCTCATCACCATACTTCTGCCAGCGGGGCATATTAAGTTTGATCTGCGAGTACCCCCATCTGATTCTAACATGGAGGTTGTTTCCTAGGCCTCTGGATGAGTGAAAGCAGGATCCAATCATCTAATTTGCAGAATCCACACCTTTGTCTTGCCTTCTAATTGGCGTTCAGAAGTTGGGGAGGGAGTTGGGAGGCTGTGGCTTTTAAGAGGGGAGTCACCGCATTCCACCGTCAGGATTAAAATAGGTGCCAATGAGTGAAAATTGCTCGACATCCACAGGACTCACAACAGTGAATGTGTTGCATAGAGACTTGGTTAACTAGCAAGATCTTCACAAACCTTACATTCTGAGTGTTGTTTAACTCACTCATATATTTGCGCAATGCGTATCGATTGACGCCCTTTAATAACATAGCAATAAGTATTTTAACGCTAGAGTGAACATTTCAACAGCAACTTCTTTTGGCGAATCTGCTACTGTATCAAGAATTGTCTGGGTCCCATTCGATTACCGGACCGCTGCGAAGCAAACAATAGAATCTTTGTGACATCAACCTATGTTGCGTTGTCCTGGGTTCTTTTTCTGCAATTGACTATACGTCCTGAAGATGGTCTGACTGACAATTGCCACAACAGACCGAAACATTGACTCCCTCATCTATTTCCCAAATATTCATTGTATTTTAGTAACTGTTCCCTGTATTTTCAGATCTGTTACTTTGTTGATTATTTTGGAATAGATGTATACATTCATGATTTGCAGGTTGATTTATACCTCCTCTTTCATGTTGTTTTGCGATATTAACTATCTTTGAATGTACCCTTTTGAAATGTTACATATATTAAAATGTTGTACCTTTTCGAAAAAATATATTCCTCTATTATTGATATTATTTTCTCATTTATTGAATGCTAATATTTCCAATAATTTGACATATTCTTTGATTTGCTAAGACCAATCGGGGTTGAACAAACAAATAACTACGTGTATAATGCACAAGAGTAAGAGTCTTTAAACAAAATCCCTGTAGGCACCTCTTACTTACTATTGATAGAGTGAAAAGTGGCATAAGGAACAGATGTCTCTAGGAACTAAGCACAAGTATGTGTGTGCTTTCCTGACACGTACAATAACAATAATAATTACTGTTATTGTTTTTTCTTGTTGGTGATGATAATAATAATGCGTTTTAGCTTAAGACACTGAACAGTCTTTGTTCACCTGAATAATAGATATAATATTAAACAGGTTCTGTGGTAACCCTCTGCCTGATGAGCCGTTCGACCTTCCCTGGATTGTTAGCAGTTGCCTATAGGTTAGCCACAGATGTTTACTGCAGGTACACTAACCTGCGAATTAATTTGCCAGCTTAACACTACAGACCCTTCTTCGTCTACCCTTGCCCCGTTACAAATTACATATCTTATAGTATGGGTACTGCTTTTGTGGTGCTGGCATATTAAAAAAACCTGTCTGTTGATAAACCAGCAGCACCTCTCCCTAAAGTTCATAGTTATTGCAGCTGTGGACATTGCTTTGATGGTGATGTTGTGTCATTAGAATAGTTTGTGCTAGATAGCCCCTATTTTATGTTGCAGCCTTCAAGCCTAAACATGATGATATCGCCTGCATTGTGTGCTTTAATGCGCAATCATAGTTACTTTTTGAATATGCAAATTATTTAACATTAGCCTGCACTGTGCCATCCTACCTGAGCTTTTGCACTTTCAATTTCTCCCTTGCATCTTTGAATCATTCGGTTGTACTCTGTGATCTCGTTCCTTGTGATACGCAGATCATCTCCATGTCGTCCAGCCGTCGTTCGCAGCTCCTCATACTAAGAAATACAAAACATCAACAAAAGGCAAAACAATAAGTACAACTACACCAAAAAAGAAAAACAACAAGGGTTCTAATGTACTATCCTGGGATGTTATTGCAATGGGACATGTGTGCTAATAGGTCACATCGTAAGTTGTCCATTTTGCACGACTACAAAACAACTGCCTACTGAATATTTATTAGGTAGTTTGCAATATGTTTTCTGCAAGGAACAGCAGATCACCTTCCTTGCATTTTCTTTCCCAAATGGACAACGTTTATTATTTTTAACAAAATCATCTGTGTCTTTTTAAAGGGATAGGTGCTGCCTAAAAATTAAATGCTTTCTGTTTGGGAATACATCAGATGAAACAGGCAGTGGTCCCCTGGACCACTGCCTACTACCACCCATGCTGCCTGATATGAATCCCAAAGGGGAAGCTGCTGCTCAAAGACAATTTCCACTTTGTGAATAAACTGTCATCCCAGCTGGGTGGTCGGAAATTGATCTACCATACACAGAATTATAGATAGAAGGGGTTGCTTCTTTCATGCCCCCTCCTTTGATGCTATTCGGAAATAGTTGCAAACGTCTTATGAGTGATAGAGACTTTTCCAACTTGTAAAAAAGAGCTATAGTCAATTCTAAAAAGCACTTTTGTGGTTGCAGAGCTTGTGAGTCCGCATACTTATGGCTTGTGATCACTAAAGGGCTTTGCACAAGAGTTGCTGCCATATATTTGGATTATTATCAGCAATTAAAGGACTGCAGGTCTTTCTTTAAAGTTTGAGATTGCAGCATTTATTTTGGAACAAAAGACCTGCATTGATTTCTTTTGGGATTACTACAGTTCAACTTCCTTGGATACCGTGTTCAGAGTGAGATATACGAAAGTAGATTAAATCAACATGCACCACAATTGTATTATTTAAACGTGGACGTGTATTTGTCCCCGAGTACTTAAATAGTACCCACCTTAGTTTGATACCAAGATTCTGCTTCAGTCCGACTCTTATTAGCAATGTCCTCATATTGAGCCTTTACTTCAGAGATGATTCCATCGAAGTCCAGAGCTCGGTTGTTGTCCATGGATACGATGACTGAGGTATCAGAGATTTGTGACTGCAGTTGAGCTATTTCCTGCAAGTTGCAGAAGCCATGTTATTCTGTTGTTCGATGGAGGCCATAAATATTATTCAATTGCCTTTTCTTGACATTCCATTTAAGGTTGACTGCTTTTCATTTGCACACAAAAAGCATATTTTGGAGCAGAATAAATAGATGCAAAAGAGGAAAATATAATTGCAACATCTTGATTTAAGGTGAAGGCAGGTTTAAACCAAGCTCAAAAATGCTAACTTGCGGCCATCTAAATGTTACTATAACTGTGAACCCATATTTGAGTTCAGAAGCTTTAATCCCACTCTGTGCAACAATATACAGAAAGAATTTGCTTTAAAATGAGTTATCGTTACCGCATCAAATAACGTGTGAAGGAAGTTAATCTCATCCCCCAGACAGTCGACCTTGGCTTGGAGATCTGCCTTATTCAAAAATGCAGCATCAACATCCTGAACAAAAATCAGAGAAAACTTTAGTTAGTGTTTCCTTCAACGGCAGATCCATGGATTTTTAGAAATTATTCTACTGGTCTACTTTTGAGAGAACCTTGAGCACATCATACATATTCTGTCTCGCATTCCATAAAAGTTTGTCCACGTGGTCCTTTTAGAAACTTCTATTTAGTTTGTTAACACATAGAATCTTTTTTAAGTATGAATATTGGCGTTAAATAATTTTCCGTGGACTCTGCAGTTGTAGCTGCTATATTATGAATGGCGATGTTCTTAGTTTTGCACAAAAAAGACTACGGGGCATATTACCAACGTTTAGCGATATTTATCGCTAACGATGCTTAGCAACAAATTTTTTAACGCTAAGCATCGCCGGAAATTATCACAGAGATAACTTGTTATTAGCAAGGTTTATCTCAGAAGTGATAAAAATCCTCGCCCTAACTGCCAATTGAGAGATTATCGCTGGAAAACCAACGATAATCTCTCGAAGTTTGGCGTTAGCTTGATGATAGGGGCTCACAAACTTAGCCATGATATCCACCTTCAATAGGATATCATGGCTATGTCAGGAAAATACCAGGTGTAAAAAAAGCAGTGCTAACCGCGGTTAGCGCTGCTTTTTTTTATCACTAACAGGGTTAGCGAAATCCTTGATAATAGGAGAAATGTCGCTTAACAACATTTCTCCTATTATTTTTCTCTGGAACGCCCCCTTTGCATCTCATTAGAGATGCAAGGGGAAGCGTAGAGAAAAAGGGTGCTAACATGCGAATTTGCGTGTTAGCACCCTGTTGCTGATAGGGAGATAATTTTATCTCCGTATTCTTGGCTTTTAAAGCCAAAAAAGCGGAGATAAATCCCTTGATAATATGACCCTGCGATATTTTAAATGTGCTTTACTTGAGTCGCAAGCCACATTTCTGAAATAAGATTGCAATAACATTGCTATCAACTTGTTCTGAACTCACCTTTTTCAGGACAACAAAATCGTTCTCAGCAGCTGTACGCTTATTGATTTCATCTTCATATCTGTGTGATTAAAACATATTAGTATGTGCAATTTACATATCTTGGAATATTTTAACATTCTTACGTTTGTCTATATATGAAATAGCGCCACTGTGAAATCTTTTAGAGACAGAATTTCTATTTAGCAACTATCAATTCATTCGGTATCAATATTTTTACATTTTGCACTTGGCAGGCTTTTTTTATAGTGACATTATAAGCACTGCGGCTGGAAATGACTAGTAAGATATGTATGGGAACCCTATAAATTGTATCAATAATGTGTTACATCACTCATTCATTTGACCAAAAGAGTGGAACATCCCACGTTGCATGTTGTGTAGATTAAATGAAGCTTGTATCCCTGTGCTTGTTTCAGATAAATAATTAGACAAAGAAAGTAAAACTACACAAACACTAACCTTCTCTTGAATTCTTCTACAAGATCTTCCATATTTTTCCTTTCTGATTCCAGACGGATTCTGTCACCACCGCAACTTTCCAGTTGCCTCCTTAAGTTTGAGATGTAGGTCTCGAATAGAGGCTCCATATTGCTTTTGACAGTTTTCTGGTCCTGAAGGAGGTTCCATTTGGTCTCCAGCATCTTGTTCTGTTGCTCTAGGAATCTCACCTTAAACCGAATGAGAGAAAAGCATTTTATCTTATCAATTAATACTTTTTACTCTTTAATTCCTCAAAAATGCTCAAAAAATGAAATAAACATTGGCAACCCTTGTCTTGATGGTGAACACCATAGCTTAAAAAGAGACAGGGAGAGCATTCTGCAATAAGCATTACTCTTGTCCACAGTATCACAAAAATGTGTTCATAATGAGAGCCTCTAGAGTAGTATGTCTCAGATGAAATTGACTTGCCTTACAGCAGAGTGTGATATTTGCAAGTGGTCTTTTTAGTACAAAATTCTACAGACAGTTTTTAAAAAGCAAACGTATTTTAACTTGCAAAATAATCTGATTTTTAAACCTCACCTTATCAATGAAAGAGGCAAACTTGTTGTTGAGGGTTTTTATCTGATCCTTTTCATCTTTTCTCACCCGCTGGATGGCTGGATCAAACTCCAGGTCTAGGGGAGTCAGTAAGCTCTGGTTGACAGTGACATTTGTAATTCCCCCAGGGGGGCATGTTGGAAATCCACTTTGAAACCCAAAACCACCACCACCTCCAGCTGCAGCTCCAAGACTGTATATGTTGCCTTGTCCTCCACCAAGTCCGAATCCACTACCATGCCCACTAACACCATATCCACTTCTCAAAGTCCGGGTGCCGCCAACTGAAATCCTGTTGGGACCAGAGCCTACACTGTAGAGACTTCTGCTGCCGAAGCCAGGAGTCCGGCCTAGACCAGAATTACCACCTTGTCTAGTGGACGTCACAGAGCTCACACTGTACCTGCTCCCGCTCTTTGGCAGAATAGCTGAAGAAGAACTGAATCCATGTTTGGAGCCAGAGTAGATTGTTTGGTGAGACATTGCTTCTTCTAAGAGGTCAAATGAAAAAGAACGAGAAAATAAGCAGAAGCAAAGACTATAGCAGCCCTCAGAAATGCCTCTGAAAGTCTGAGCTAGAACTTGATTCTTTTATATGTCTGCATATCTGGGTTTGGCTCAATAAACTGTAAAAAAAGGCCCATGATTCTGGTTTATGAGCTTGGGATGCTTGGCAACACCTCACCTTATTCATCCTGAGTAATAGTGAGCTAATGTGCAACACACCTGTGAAATAGCAAAAAAAGATGCAGGTTATGTATTACTGGCAAGCTTTGTCCTCTATAAAACCAAATCTTTCAGTGACTGCAATATGAAAAATTAGGAATAATTACGTTCCTTATTCTTTTGAAGTTTCCATGACATCAGCAACTTTATATTAAAAATGTGGGGTGGGTAAATGTTATACATTTTAGAACAATGTTTTTATGATGCTAGTATGAACAAATGCATTCGAAATTAGAGGTGGGAGTTTGCTTATAGTATGTAATTTAATAGTATGTAATTTGCACATGCTCACACATTCACTGAGGCATTTACAGACCCAGCTAAACTCGCACAAAAGTGGCAGTAACTGTCACACTCACTCACACCCCCATAAGACCATTCACAAACCCATTTACTTGTGTACGTCTAAGTTTGAGTACTAGTTCTCCCTTTGAGCCTGGGGTGATATCTGCAGAATGCAATCTGCACCACTAGAAGAGTTTGTAGAGGACTACTTCAGCACTCTTGAAAAGGGTGAACCCTGATTGTAGTTGACCTCAGAATCACGGCCCCAAAGGGTATTGGGTTTCAAAAGTAGGGAGAGATAAGTGGGTAAAGTCTCCAGAGGAGAGAAGGGATCCTCCAGAGGGACTTCTCTATTAGATATGGTGCAGGAAGAATTGTCTTCTCCCGAACCCAGTTCCCTGAGTACCTAAAGAATAGACAGGCTGAGTGGGACCTGAGGTTGCAGCTGGCCCACCTGGGTGCAGAGCAGAAAAAAGGTGAGGCTAAGAGAGCCTTGAAGGAGAAAAGGGTCTTGCTGGTTGGAGTGTCAATGAGGTGCCCTTGAAGTCCAAATAGCTGTTAGAGTCTAGCAAAAATGGTGGTAGTACCACAATTGTGTTTAGTGCAGAGTTCATTCATTCAGAGACTTTGAGTCTGACTTTAAGGAGGGGGTTGATACAGACAGGTTATTTCTGGCTTAAGAAGTAACTTTAGAAGTACCGAGGATGTCTGAGGAGGATTGCAGGGGTGCTTTTGGAGTCACATCCGTGGTGATGGGATGGACAATGTACTGGCTGTAGAGCAGTGAAGAGGTTGAGATTAACCCTGGGCGAAGGACTTCGCTACGCCCACGGAGTGGGCGTAGTGTTGCCTACTTCGCCCTTTACAAAGTAGGCGTAGCAGGCAACACTACGTGGGCGTAGCGAAGTTGCCCTCCACCGCCTCCCTCCCGCCCTCCCCTACATACCTAATTTTTGTAAATGCTGAAATAAAAGTAAATAAAAGGCACTTACCTTGTCTGCTGCGTCCCGGGGCTCCCTCTGCTCGTATGCGCCGCCGCCGTCGTCTTGGATACCAATGTGCGGCCGCCCGCGCATGCGCATTTCTTGCGAGAAATGCGCATGCGTGGGCTGCTGCGCATGCGCATTTCTTGCGAGAAATGCGCATGCGTGGGCGGCCGCGCATGCGCATTGCTATCCAAGATGGCGACGACGGCGGCGCGAACGAGCAGAGGGAGCCCCGGGACGCAGCGGACAAGGTAAGTGCCTTTTATTTACTTTTATTTCAGCATTTACAAGAATTAGGTATGATGGGGAGGGGGCAGGCGGCGCGTAGTGGGGCTACGTGAAGTGCGAAGGTGGGCGTAGTTTCTTGCCCACTTTGCGTAGCTTCGCGTAGCCCCACTACGCATACTACGCCCAGGGTTAGTTGAGATATCCCTCTACAAAGGAGGCGCTTGCCAGTAAGTATGAATTAACCCAAGAGAAGTGCAGGTTGAAATTCAGGGTAAGTCTGAAACTGTATCACTACTGCTGGTAGGATTTGGTAGGGTACTTTTGGAAATGTATGGTAATAGTGCTTATGTTTTTTAAGAAGGTGTTTATAACAGTTTTTTACTTTTTCATTTTTTCAAAGAGAACTGGAAGATGCAACTTGTTTCAAACATCAGGAATATGAAATCCTGGCTCCTCAGAATCTAATCTTGTTAAGTTGTTCTCTGCTGCAGGTATTTGCACAGGGCTGTCATCATACCGTCCCCATAGCCCAGTTCAAATTAGTTGAGGAAACTATTGAGACTCTAAACTTTTCTCCAGACACTCACTGGAGTTCTTTGAGCGTGTTTCATCTGATACAGTTCAATGGCATCCCCGATAACGTATTTTGATAGTAGTGGATGGATACGGTTATGCCTATATATTTTTTCAGATCTACTTCAATGCAGTTTTTCAAACTGTCCACTTGAAGGCAACATTTCTTCCTCCGTGCGACTTCCATGTTAAACAACATCTACATCTTTAAAGTACACATTATTTTCTTTAATATATTTTGTAGGTTTTGTCACCTTATTTACATCCACTAGTTCCTGCCACATATTTTTGTTTTTTTGTGGGCACATCATTCACTAGTGGTTCTTACAAATCTCTCTCTATTGTGTTTGACATCAACAGGAAAATACACAACTCTACCTTTAAGCCCTTTCTGAAGCTGTTAGAGTTTGCTTCTCTCAGAAAGTAATATAAGTGATCCCATGGATATTCTGCATAGCTCAGGGTTAGAAACCAAGTTGGTGTTCCTAAATTTCACAACATGCACTTAATCTCCACATGACAATGATGCCAGTACTCATTTGTCCCAATATGTACAGAGGTAAAGTAAACAGACAGCAGCACTGTAAGTACATGGGTGGTGTCCTACTGTATCAATTTATTCCTGGCAAATACTACAAATACTACTGCACTCCCATTTATACACAGGAGCTTGTCTACGCCTTCCTTGTACTTTTTCATCTATCTCTTCTTCTAAATTTCTAGGAACCATCTCTTCTTTTGCAATGAGACTACTGTCTTTTACGTCATAACATCGACCAGTTGTTTCAATTACTTACACTAATTAATTCCCTTGCAAGTAGCTTTCTTCATGAAAGAAAGCCTCAGTAGTAGACGCACTCTTCCATTCTACTTTGAACATTTTGCAAAAGTTACTTTTATTCATAAGCATTTTTTCTTCATTGACAACACTGACTGTTTTATCCAGTGTTTTCATTCTGTTTAGTATCAAAATAAATAATTTGTAATTCAGAGGAAACACTTATCAACTACACTCCACTCTTTTGTCTTAGTATCCCTCATTTGTTTTGGACAAAATTCTGTATTACTCTCTTCCAAAGATTCTTATTCATATTTCTTGAATTTGTTTCCGTCTCCTTATCAAATTGCGTGGATAATGTGCATAAAACAAAAATGGGAATTATTTTCAATTTATTTACTTCTAACCTGACTTTCTCCTTCTCCATTTTAAATTTGGAGAGGTAAAGTAAATAGACCACAGCAGTGTAAGTATATGGGTGAGGTCCTACAGTAGTTAATCAAGAGTTCAAGTTTCAGTGTGTTTCTGTATTTGTAAATAGTTAAATATGTTATGTTTGTTTGTTAATTGTTTGGTTTAAATTGTATTCTAACATGTTAATAAAATGTACTTGTGAAGTTATAAATATATTTATTATTAATTTAACTTAAGGGTCACAAGCACACCTATGCAGGTACTTATACATGTACTCATACACCTATTAAGTCATTCACACAGGTACTGACACACTCATGTCCTGTCACACGCTCACTCAAAAACATGTACAGTTAATGACAGACCTATTTATACATGCTGCAAATATCTACTTACATAGACACCTGGGCATACATTAATGCTGACACTTGACACGGCCAGGCATACAGGAAAACAGGCAGTGACACACCCAGTAAAACACTAATGCATCCAATAACACACCCAGGCATAGACTCATGCATACACTGACACACCCACTCTTACACCGATACAGTCACTGACACATTAAAAACATAGAATTAACTCTTTGACAAGATGGTGGTTCTAACAAGGACCATTTTTCTTTTTAGAGATTTTTTTTGTAAAAGATATTTTTATTGAGAGAACAGAAAGACAGAAACAATAGAAGAGAAAGGGGGATGAGGACACATGAATTGCAAATCAAAGAAGTACCCACGCAGGGGTCAATGCAAAAAGGCCAAGCAGCAGTAAACGTTATGAAGGGCTGAGCAATGTCAACACTCAGGGCAGGACGTAGTAGTGCAAAAAGAAAAAGTTCCAAAAATCAGCCCGGGAGAGTGTCAAGCCCCCTGAGAAGTCCGGAGGGGAAAGCCCGCATGGCATCGGGCAAGTCAATGCAATTCAGAGGCTCAGTCGACCAAGTCCGTGTACGCCTCCCCGCAGTGCGGCCATAAGAACCCAACGCGATATGCAAGATCATAAAAAGCAAATCATCCACATCCCCTTTCAGGAAAGAAAAACAAACCCAAAAATCCAACCTCCCCAGTGCACCCCTCCCCCCCCGATGGTGGCAGCCAGACAACAACCATTCACACATACACGGATCACATCTGAAACAAATGTAAGGCACGTATAGTGGGCGGGCAAACCGCTGACGGCAACCCCCGAGAAAGAAAGTGGACCAGTGGGCCCCATCTGAAAGCAAAATTCTTAAAGTTATTCCTGAAAATATCCGCCATACGCTCCACACTCAGCAACCTCCATAACCTAGCAAACCAAAGCGAAAGAGCTGGGGCCTCCCTCTTTTTCCATGAAGCAGCCAGAGTCAGTTTGGCCGCTCCCATGCAGAGCCAAAGGATGTGCTTGTCGGCCCTGGTTTGGTGCTCCAGAAGCGGGTCCCGAAGGCCAAGGAGCACAAAGCCAATGGAATCCGGAACCGGGTAGCCCAGGATCTCCCTAACATGAGACAGAATCTCCTCCCAATAGGGGCGTATGATGGGGCAATCCCACCAGATATGGCGGAAGTCCCCCAGGAGTCCACAGCCCCGCCAACATCTGTCAGAAGCTGAGGGAAAAATCCTTTTCAATCGGGTTGGATACAGATACCAATCTAGCATGGTTTTCATATGCGCTTCTCTAAGATCGATCGAATGATTGAATGTGTGTAGATCGCGCCAAAGATGCGACCACTCTTCGTCGGAGATGTCTCTCCCCAGGTGCTCCTCCCACAAACCCATGTATCTTGGGCGAGGTGAAATAGCAGTGGTTAACAGTAAATCGTAGAGAAAGGAAATCACCCCTTTCATGGAGGATGTGCGAGTAGTGTAGGACTCGAAAGCTGTGGGAGGCCTTGTCGCAGCGTCCCGCACCTCAGGAGACAGTGCCCAATGCAACAGCTGGGCATGCCGATAGCGTTCAGTAGGTGGTACACCATAGTCACGCATGCAATTGTGGAAGGTGAGCGGCTCATAGCCGTGAAACAAGTGTGTAAGTGCATGGCAGCCTCCCGCCTTCCACCCATCAAAGGGCCCCTCAACAAGCGCCGGCGGGAATGCTGGATTAAAGTGAATAGGTGTGAAGGGGGAAGGAAAGGAAGTCCACCGCTCGTCATTAGAGACCGAGTCCCAGACCTTCAGAGTGGTGCTCGTAGGGGTGCTAATGTATGCGTTGCGAGGCCGATCCCCCTTCGCCTTCCAAACCAGGTCCCAAATAGAGCGCCCGCCACACTCCTGTCCATGTGCAACCAATGCTTCTCCGACTCCTTTTGGGTCCATTCAGCCAACACTCGGAGTTGTGCCGCCTTGTAGTAAAGAAGCATGTCCGGCAGGCCAGCCCCACCCTTCCTCTGAGGTCGGCGAAGCGTGAGAAAGGAAAGTCTGGCACGGCCCCCTTGCCAGATGTAACGCAGGACCATAGTCTTCAGAAGCCGAAAGAAACCCCCGTCCAAGGGAATGGGGAGGGCTTGGAACAGATACAGAAGCTTGGGGAGCAGCGTCATCTTGACGGCATGTAGGCGCCCAAGCCAAGAAATAAACATAGGCTTCCAGCGATTCAGCTCAGCCTGTATCTGAGACAGCAGGGGAGGGAAGTTAGCTGCATACAGGGTGGCGACGGAAGAGGTCAGCTGGACCCCAAGATATTGAATGGAGGAGCCCGCCCAGGCCAGGGGAGTGAGCGGTCGGATGCGCTCTACCTCAGAGGGCAGAAGCGTGAGATTAAGTATGAATGATTTGCCGGGGTTCACCCGAAACCCCGCCACTGCTTCGAACTGGGACAGCACGTCCTGCACCCGAGGAAGGGAAGTCCCGGGATCAGCTAGCGACAGAAGGACATCATCAGCAAACAAAGATATTTTATGCTGTTCCCCCGAAAAGGGGAGGCCCACAATATCCGGGTCCTCACGAACCCTAATGGCAAGAGGCTCTATGCTAAGCGCAAAAAGTAAGGGGGATAGGGGGCAGCCCTGCCGCGTGCCTCGGGAATGAGCAAAAAATGGTGAGACATGACCGTTCACCATGACCCTCGAGCGCGGGTCGTGATAGTTGGCCCGGAGCATATTTATAAACTTGGGAGAAAAGCCAAAAGCATGAAGAGTGCCAAAGAGAAAGTTCCAGTCCACTCGGTCGAACGCCTTTTCAGCGTCAAGGCCTAGCAGAACAGCTGGGATCCGAAAGCGTTCGGCCTTCTCAATCAGGTGAATTAGCCGTCTGGTGTTATCGTGGGTCTGACGACCCTTTATAAAGCCCGATTGATCCGGATGGATGAGAGCGGGCATAAGGTCCTTAAGCCGAGCGGCTAAGATAGAAGAATACAATTTAGCATCAACATTCAGGAGGGCTATGGGCCGATAGGATTCACATTTGGAGGGGTCTTTCCCCGCCTTGGGAATGATCGAAATCATAGCCTCCGCCATGGTACCCGAGGAGTGGCCCTCATCCCTCATGGTGTTGAAAAGGAGCACCAAGTGGTCTCCCAACTCGGACGCGAACGTCTGATAAAAGGAGGCTGTATAGCCGTCCGGGCCCGGTGCTTTTTGCGGTTTGAGAGACCGAATGGCAGAGAGTACCTCCTCCCTAGTGAACGGGGCCTCCAGAAGCTCATTCCATTCCTTGGAGACCTGCGGCAGCGCTAGGGCCTCCAAATATGCTTGTTGAGCGGCCGGCACTAAGCGGTCCGCCGAGTATAGAGCAGAGTAGAAGTCACAGAAGAGCCCTGCCTTATCCGCATCCCTGTGTTCCACCACCCCGGAGGGGGTCCGAATACCACCCACATATTCTCTTTCACGTTTATCTCGGAGCTGCCGTGCTAAGTGCTTCCCCACTTTGTTGCCCTGAGCGTAGGAGAGGCGCCGTAGGCGCAGGAGGGTATATTCCGCTCGGTTATTATAATGCGCCCTGAGCTTCCCTCGCACTGCCGCAAGAGGGCGAAGTGTCTTTCTAGAAGGATTCTGCTTATGCGCCGTTTCCAACGTGGTCAGTTCCGCCTCCAGCGCCTCCCTTTCCTCCCGACGAAGCCTATTCAGGGCGGAGTTCAAAGCAATGCACGTACCCCGTGTCGTCGCCTTGAAGGCGTCCCATTGGGTAAAGATCGAGGTGTCACCAGTCTTATTCAGTTCAAAGAACTCCCCAATGGCCGCCCTAAGCTTCTTGCAAGATTCCTCATCACGCGTGAGGGATGCCGGGAAATACCATTTGCGATAAGGGGACGATTCAGGGGCCCAGACCAAGCATGTCGCCAAAAAGCTATGATCCGAAACTGAAAGTGGAAAAATTCTGCTATCGCGCAGGTCACCCTGTAAAGATTGATGCACAAAAATATGGTCGAGACGGGAATATGTGTGGTGAACATGTGAAAAGAACGTGTAATCCCTAGTGCGGGGGTGGAGGGAGCGCCAGCTATCAATAAGGCCCAGACTTAACAAAGTATCGTGCAGCTCCGGGGAAAAGAGACCCGTCTCAGTCCTCTGTTGATGTGAACAGTCAAGACCTTTATCCCAAACCAAGTTGAAATCCCCGATCACAATCAACGCTCCCTCTCCAAAGTCCCCAATCACATTCAGAAGAGACTCAAGGAACCCATGTTGCCCTGTATTTGGAGCATAGACCACCACCCATGTGCAAAGTTTACCCATGAGCATTCCCTTCACCATCAACCACCTCCCCTCTTTGTCCCCCCGCACCCCCACAGGTTGAAATTGAAGGGCAGATCGGAACAAAAGCGCAACCCCACGGTGCTTAGTAGTGGCTGAGGATTTATAAATCAGAGGATACTGCCTGTGCTTGAGCCTGGATTCATCTTTGCGAGCCAAATGAGTCTCCTGCAGGCCCACCACATCTAGTTGATGATCTAAAATATATTTCCAAATTTTCTGACGCTTCTGAGGCGAGTTAAGGCCTTTAACGTTCCAGGAGCCTATCGTAACAGGCAACATCGAGACCAACCTCCCCTCCCCACGCTTCCATTAATGCGGCCCAACTCTAAAGACAAACCAGACACACCACAGCCATACCTGGTCCCCATCCACCACCACCGGGATCCATCCCCAACAAGCCCACCGGAGTCCACAGGAGCCTCAAGAACAAACCATAGAAAAGGGAAAGCAAAAAGTAGAAAAAGAACAATGAAAGTCAGACATGACCGTAAGGGTCGGGGGTAGAAGACCCAGGTAATGCCCCCCCCCGATTCCAGGGTCGGGGTGACCCCCCATCGGAGAATTGTCCCACAGAGTACCTGAGGTGGTAGAGCCCCCCGGCTCCCACGAGCCGCTGTTGAGGGGGCCTAAGCTGCCGAGGAGCTGTCCACTCGGCTCGATTCAGTCACCTGGGCCACCGAGGCCAAAGCATCTCCCCTTTCATTCTGGCTCGCTGACGGGGATGGCCCCTCTGCTGCGCCCTGTCGGCCCACTCTCTGCCAAGGCGGGGATCGGGAACGGCGACGTCTTCTCGGTGAGGCGCTGGCGTCCGCCGACACAGATGTTTCCTCCATTCCAAGCAAGTCCCTGGCGGCGGCCACTGTTCGCACTTGTACCAGTCTATTTTGCCATCGGAAGATAAGCCGAAAGGGGTGACCCCAGGAATAGGACACCCCGTGTTCCCTCAGGAAGGCCGTGACTGGGCGAAAGTCCCGTCGCTTTTGCAGGGTGGTGGCCGCCAGGGCCTGAAAAAGTTGGGGGCTGTGTCCGCGAAAAAGCAAATTGTTAATGTCCCTCGCCTTCCGCAGGATCGTCTCCTTCAGCTGAAAGTCGTGGACACAAACCAAGATGTCGGGAGGCGGCGAGCGTGCGCCACGCGGCAGGCCCACCCGATGTACCCTGTCCAGCTTGACTTCATTGCGATCGTCCTCCGCCAAAATGTGCAGAAAGAGAGCCTCCACATATTCCCGCAGATTTCCACCGTCTCCATCCCAGGGCACCGCTCTAATTCGGATGTTATTGCGACGGGACCTGTTTTCCAAGTCCTCGCAGTGGGTCTGAAGATCCAGATTTTGCTCACGAAGCTGGGGCAGGTCTTGCTGTAGCTGATGTACATCCCCACTGAGGCCCAAGTCATGGTCCTCCAGGGTAGCTACACGCTCGCCAATGCCATCTACATCACGGCGAACTTCACGGAGGTCGGAGGCTAGTTGCGCTTTCAGTTCCATGATATCCTCCTTGATGGAGGAGAAAAGCTCAATCAGGAAGGCCTTCGTGACCGGGCCATCAGCGTCGTCTTTGGTCGGCGACTTGCTAGGGCCAGGGGGCGATCCAGACGCCCCCTTCCCGGGACCATCCTTCCCCGGTTTATTCAGGCGAGTCCTCGTCGAGATGGTGCGACGTCCCAGTGCCGATGATGAGAGGCAAGATGGCACCACTTCTCCGACCGTTCGTCGATAGCGCTGTCCAGCAAGGCCCCAGACAGGACGGCGCCTCCTCGTCACCTCTGCTCGGCGATAACTGCCAGCTAGGCCACTGGAACCACAGGCGGGCTCGTACAGCTCCAATGTGGGGGACTCGCACAGAAGAGCTTCACTCGATCACTCGCCAGAGTCCCGAGTCCCCTCCTGTGAAGAGTCGAAGCCGCCCAGACAAAGCCCCGTAGGCCGCTCCGGAGCAAGTGCGTCACCAAAGTAACACCTCGGCTAAGTCCGCCGTCCCGTGTCGTAGCTCGATGGGAGAAGGGACAAACCAGTGCAGGACGCCTCAGTAGACCCAGGAGAGTCAAAGCCGGGGCTGAAAACGCCCCAATACCGCTAAACAAAGCTATGAAGGGCTCGGGTGCCGGAGGAGCTCGCAGGCACGTCTTACTCCGTCGCCATCTTGGCCACGCCCCTTTCTAGAGATTTTTAATGTATGAACAGGGTAGTGAAAAGGGTAAGGATGGGGAAATGCAAAGAAGCATCTGGCTTCACTCTTCTACAAATATTATGTAGGCACTGGAAGGAGAACAAAAACTAACAGTGATGCTTCTTCACTGTATCCAAGAATGCCCCCACAGAAGACATTTTTACAGTGACCCACATGTGGTATTTCACACAGTGAATAACCATGTCACTCAATTCCTCACAGGCAGCTGGTATTGTAATGACTGTAGCTGATGATGGTTCTCCCAAGGCTGCTGTAGAGGTTGACCATCCTGCTGCACCTGCTTTCTAATGCATCATCTGATTGTAGACCCTTTCATGAATTTTGTACAGGTGCTTCTATAAGGAACTTGTCCCATGTGAATACTTCTTTGCAGTGTCTCAGGATAACTGATTGCCACAAATATTGTACTACACACATTTTGCTATTACCTTCTTTTCCCCAAAAGGTATAGTAAAGTGTTTCCATACTTTACTTTCTTTTCTGCGAGGTAGTGTATCTTTCCTTCTCATCCTCAACAGGTTGTGGATGCTCATCTTGGACAGATGACGTAGCCTTAGCTGTTGTGTAACAGCACTGGTTCGCAATCCTCTGGATTCACCAGTGGAGAGGTAACTGCTTTTGGGTATGGCTTTCCATGTGGAAGGGTGGGATCTTAATGTATCCAATCAGAAGACAAGGTATGGGTGTGTCTTCACAAAACTCCTATAATGGGTAACTTTGTTTAAAAACAGATATGAGATGTTTTATATATACTTGTAAATCTGTTCACACTGATATCATTAATGACACTGGAAAGGTTGACATATGCGCAGTAATTTATAACATTTTTGGTGAATCCACTAATTCAGAGTTGCAGATTAAATTCGATCACATGATCGGAAGTAAAAACCATAGAGTAGTACTCCGTCCAGGTTTGCAGACCTACAAATGTACCACAGTACCTCAAAAATATTTTACAAAATTAAATTTGTTTAATTACATTAGAAAAACGTCATTTACTTACGCCCTGCAATGCATTGCTCATGACCTCACATATTACATCACTCATGACATGGTCAGTGACATCATGAGTGATGTAATATGTGAGTTCATAAGCAGTGCATTGCGGGGTCATAAGTTATAATGACCCTTGACCCCACCAGGTAGGTCGCTTCCCTTCCGCACAGCACCGCCTACGTGTCCCTGCCCCAGCTGCTGCAGCTGGGGAAGTTCGAGGCACTCTATCACCTGCAGGCTACCACCTGCGCCTCATCCCTGGTGGCCAGTAGTAGGCCGTACGTTTGTTCATCTTCCGCTTTATTGTTTTATTGTATTACCTGTATTTCATTGTTGTGTCTGTGACTGCTGTTGTTCTGCCTTCCCCCTCTGCCTGTTCTTGGTCCGTGCCCGTTTTCCTCCCTCTGTTCCCCTCGCTGTCCCAATGTCTCTCAGCCCGGTTTTTCCTTCTGTGCCACTTGTTTTTTCCCTGTATTTCTGTGCCCTCTTGCCTTCTGTGCCACTCGTTTTTCCTGTATCTCTGTGCCCTTTTTGCTCTCTGTGCCACTTGTTTTTTTCCTGTATTTCTGTGCACTCTTGCCTTCTGTGACACTCGTTTTTCCTGTATTTCTGTGCCCTTTTTGCCTTCTGTGCCACTTATTTTTTCCCTGTATTTTTGTGCCGTCTTGCCTTCTGTAACACTCATTTTTCCTGTATTTTTGTGCCCTTTTTGCCTTCTGTGCCACTCTTTTTTCCCCTCTATTTCGGTGCCCTCTTGCCTTCTGTGACACTCGTTTTCCCTCTATTTTGTGCACTTTCTGCTTCTGTGACAGTCGTTTTCCCTCTATTTTGTGCCCTTTTACCTTCTGTTCCCTTCATCATCCCTCACCGCCCCGCCGCTGCACCCCTGCGGCCCCGCCCCCCCTGACTGCCCACTGCCCATTCGCTGCCCCTGGCTCCCACCTCCTCCTCCCTCCCACCTCCCCATATAGGCCTGCCGATGTACGGTGAGGAGAGCGACCCTTGACCCCACCAGGTAGGTCGCTCCCCCTCCGCACAGCACCACTTGGGTCTCCCTGCCCCAGCTGCCGCTGCTGAGGAAGTTCGAGGCACTCCACCACCCGCAGGCTACCACCCGTGCCTCATCCCTGGTGACCAGTGGTAGGCCATAGTTTTGTTCATCTTCCGCATTATATTTTACTGTATTACCTGTATTTCATTGTTGTGTCTGTGACTGCTGTTGTTCTGTCTTCCCCCGCTGCCTGTTTGTGGTCCGTGCCCGTTTTCCTCCCTCTGTTCCCCTCGCTGTCCCCATGTCTCTCAGCCCGGTTATTCCTTCTGTACCCCTCGCTGCCCTGTGTCTCTGCCCAGTTTTTCCTTCTGTACCCCCCGCTGCCCCGTGTCTCTCAGCCCGGTTTTCCCTTCTGTTCCCCTCACTGCCCCTGTGCCTCTCTGCCCGTTTTTAGGTCGAGCTGACGTTAGCATTCATGCGAAGCATGAATGCTGTCAGCTCGACAACTAATGTTATCAGTATTTAGGAGAGTGGACACCAAAGTGTTACGAGCTTTTTCAGTGTCGGATTTCACCTCGGGAGCGCGCAGCATTGTCTGCAGTGGCAGTGTCAGTTTCGCTTTTTTATTACTTTCGTTTTTCCCGAGGCTGGCTTGGAATGAACAGGCTTGCTTTGAACATCATGATTAATTATTTTTAGCCGTCTTGTAATGAACATGCACGCTGGGATTCCTTTTAAAACACTTCTTTGTAAAGGCACATTTATAATTATCGGAAGCATCACAGTGAATAAATGGGTCAAGCTGCTGGTTTATTTATTTTTATTAACCTGGCTCCGTTAGCGTTGTAACTATTTTTGGAAGCCTGACGGCAGCGTTAGCTGGCAATGCAATGCTTACATTTAAATAATGTTGTCCATGTTTGCGCAAACTCGTTCCCGCACGTCGCCTTGCCCCTCTCGTGTCTCATTCCCTTGCGCAAACACACTCCACAGTCACGCATGCGCACATACCCAGCCACACACACTGCATACACACACTGCATATACACACGCAGACCCACGCGCACACACGCAGACCCACGCGCACACACACAGACACATTGGAACAGAAACACACGCATACACCCCCCTCCCCTCCCACTCACCGGGCTCTTTCGGCGTGTCTCCTCTGCAGCGCTGGTCGGAGTCGGCCGGCTTCACTGCTTCCTCGGCGGCGGCGGGCGGAACTTCCTGCTGGATTGCAGGCCCCGCCCCCGTCTCGGCCAAAAGTGCCTGACTTCCGTTTTTCACGGAGCAGGGCTGCGGCGGTGATTTCTTTTGGGGGCAACAGCGGTAGGCACCCTCTATTCTGTTCTTCCAATACTCCTGCGATAGGATTTTTACTCGAAAGAAGTCTCAATTTCACAGCATGGCGTACTGGCGTAATCTCAGGCATTTGTAACGTTAGTGTTGGAAATTTTGCAAGAATATGCCTGTGTTTATAAAATTCCACCCTGGCCTACTTCTAAGCTAGTGGGTGGAGGATTTCTTTTTATTAGCTTGATGGACCTCTATAATTTACAAACATACTTCTCAGGTTGAGTATATATACTGTCCACAGATAATGGAGCTTTTAATAAACCAAGTAGCTTTCTCCATCACTTCCTACTGAGGAAGTGTCATGTGGTTCATGCAAGATTAACCTGTCACATGCGTGGTTGTCCCTCAAAATTCAACCCCCATGTTAACTTATTTGTATCCATTAACGTTGCCATTTATTTTCTCTAAACAGACTTTCTACATCGGGCACGCTAACACCAGTCCGCAACCCTCAGAAGGTTCTGCAGAAAACATATCATTAATGAACACTAGAAAAATACATTATTGCTGCTAGCAGTGTGCGTCCCCGTTATGCCCTGGCTATTTCGAATATAATATAATATATGTCCTGTACAGCATCGCTGGCACGTTCTTAGTCTCAAATCCTTCGCATCCTCACCTTCTCCACACAGATGACAGACAGGTTTTGAGTAATGAGATTTCTTTACATCCTGTATATCTGTATTTATCATAGAACCCTTCTATTTGCTTGAATGTGAAGCAATGAATCTCACCATTTCGGATGTGTTGATGCTCCAGGCATCTTTCCGTTTGAGGTGCTTTACATTGTTGGGATGGGGTGCACATACACTCCAAACAATACCACTCAGTGCCACATAATTACACGCCACACAATTACACTCTACTGAATACATCATACACTCCACATAATTACACGCCACATAATTACACTGCACTCAACGCAACATACACTCCAAATACCACTGTGTCACATAATTACACGCCACATAATTATACTCTACTGAATGCAACACACTCCACACAATACCACTCAGTGCCACATAATTATGCTTCATAACTACATTGCACTCAACGCAACATACACTCCAAATACCACTCAGTGCCACATAATTACACTGCACTCAATGCAACATACACTCCAAATACCACTCAGTGCCACATAATTACATGCCACATAGTTACATTGCACTCAATGCAAAATACACTCCGAATACCACTCAGTGCCACATAATTACACGCCACATAATTACACTCTACTGATTAGACTGCGCTCAATGCAACATACACTCCAAATACCACTCAGTGCCACATAATTACACTCTACTGATTAGACTGCGCTCAATGCAACATACAATACACTCCAAATACCACTCAGTGCCACATAATTACATGCCACATAATTACACTCTACTGATTAGACTGCGCTCAATGCAACATACACTCCAAATACCACTCAGTGCCACATAATTACATGCCACATAATTACACTCTACTGATTAGACTGCGCTCAATGCAACATACACTCCAAATACAGTTCAGTGCCACATAATTACACACCACATAATTACACTGCACTCAATGCAACATACACTCCAAATACAACTCAGTGCCACATAATTACACACCACATAATTACACTGCACTCAATGCAACATACACTCCAAATACAACTCAGTGCCACATAATTACACGCCACATAATTACACTGCACTCAATGCAACATGCACTCCAAATACCACTCAGTGCCACATAATTACACGCCACATAATTACACTGCACTCAACATCTAAGTCACGTAAATACAACACATATTGCATTACAAATGCTATAGGTGTCACATTTGCGAAAGTTAAAACTATTGGCATTGTAAATGACAAAGCTATTAATTTTGGTATTTTCAAAACGAACAGATAAATATAAAATTTGTCATTTACAATACCAACAGCTCAAACTTTCCTAATGCGAGACCTATTGCATTGCAAATGCTTGTTCCCTTCTGTTTCTCAGCTGCCCCTGTATTCTTGTGCCCTTTTTGCCTTCTGTGCCACTCGTTTTTCCCTGTATTTCTGTGCCCTCTTGCCTTCCGTGACACTCGTTTTTCCTCGTTTTTTGTGCCCTTTTGCCTTCTGGTTCCTTCATCGTCCCTCATCGCCCACGCCTCTGCGTCCTCTTGCAGCCCAGCCCCCCTGACTGCTCACTCGTGACCCCCGCCTCCCGCCTCCCACCTGCTCCTCCATCCCACCTCCCCATATATGCCGGCCACAGCACGCCCGCGCCGCTGACGCCCCTAAGGCAAGCTCATCTGCGCCCGTCCGCGCCTGGACTGTGCCCAGCGCCAGAACCCCTGGCCCCGCACCTGCCACGATGATTCCGTATGGACCCGCACCTGCTTCAAGGCCGCCCTGAAACGCACACACTGTCCCTTCACCTGCCGGAACTGCAGTTACACCAGCCTCAGAGCCGACAAACCACCCGCCTAGAAAGACCCCAACCACCTCCGATGCATACTACTGAACACCCGCTCCGCACGCAAACACACCGTAGAGCTCTGGGACCTGCTCGACACAACATCCTGGACATCGCCTTCCTAACAGAGACCTGGTTGACGACTTCTCCGCATTCGACATCGCCATGGCCATCCCAGACGGCTACAAGATCACCCTCAGAGACCGCACCAACGGAGTCGAGGAATCGCCTTCGTCCACAAGAACAGCATCAGGGTCTCGACAAGCACCGACGACGCCCTCAGCACTGCCAAAAACATGCACTTCCAGATCCACACAGACCCTAACTCCACCCTCAGAGGCACCCTCGTCTACCGACCCCCCGGATCCCGTCCCCAGTTCAGCGACTCCATCGCCAACTTTATCTGCACACACCCTCCACCGACTACATCCTCCTCGGAGACCTGAACTTTCACCTTGGGAACAACAACGACAACAACTCCACAAATGTGATCGATAACCTCGCCAACCTCAGATTGAAGCAACTCATCACAACGCCCACCCATTCCGCCAGCCACATGCTCGACCCCGTCTTCTCCTCAATCTCGCACATCTCCGTCAGCCACACCACCGAACTCCTCTGGACCGACCACTGCTGCATCCACTTTGCCTTCCAGAAACCCACCACACACCACTGCTGCTGGAGCCAAATCACCGAAGACTAACTTCATGCAAACCTTGATCTCAGCCCACCCACCGAACCCTCCAACGCCGACGACGCTGCCCAAAGCCTCAGACTCTGGATCGAGGACTGGGCCAACACCCTTGCCCCACTGAAGAAAGCCCCCCACAGAGACACCGGCAAGAGGGCCAGCTGGTTCACCCCAGAAACTAGAGAAGGAATGGCACAGTGAACAAACTCCGGACAGTCATGCAGCATACAAGGACGCCATCCGCAACCACCACCACCTCAACAGGTCGGCCAAGAGGACCTCGTTCAAAGACCGCCTTGACAACAATGCACACAATAGCAAGGAGCTTTTTAACATCGTGAAGGAACTCTCCAACACCAGCTCCAACACCAACGACATCCCGCCGTCACAAGCCCTGTCCGACACCCTCGCCACCTTCTTCTACTTCAAGATAACTGAGATTCACAATAGCTTCAACACCCAGACAGTCCCAACAGACAGCAACACAAAAGACCCTCTGCACACCATCGACCATGACCCCCTGCTAGCCTGGGTCAGCATGAGCGTCGATGACACTATCAAGACCATGAGCACAATCCACTCCGGCTCTCTGTCAGACCCATTCCCGCCCAACGTCTTCAACAAAGCAAGCAGCTCCATCGCACCCATCTGCACAACGTCATCAATCTCTCGAGACCGCAACCATCCCAGAGAGCTGAAAACATGCCGAGATCAACGTCCTACTCAAAAAACCTAAGGCAAACCCAAGAGACCTCAAGAACTTCCGGGCCATCTCTCTGCTCCCCTTCATGGCCAAGGTCATCTGGAAAATCGTCAACAGACAGCTAACCCAATACCTCAAAGAAAACAGAATTTTCGACCCTTCCCAGTCAGGGTTCTGCAGCAACCACAGCACTGAGACTGCCCTCATCTCCGCCACCGACGACATCAGGACCCTGCTGGACAACGGTGAGACCGCAGCACTCATCCTCCTAGACCTCTCTGCTGTCTTTGACACCGTCTGCCACTGCACTCTACGCACACTCCTCCACGCCACAGGGATCCGAGACAAGGCTCTGGAATGGACCACCTCCTTCCTTTCCGGCAGAACCCTGAGCGTCCGCCAACCTCCATTCCGTTCCAAAGCTCCGAGATCATCTGCGGCGTACCCCAGGGATCCTCCCTCAGCTCAACACTGTTCAACATTCACATGGCCCCCCTCGTACACGTCGCCCGTCAGCACGATCTCAAACATAATCTCCTACATTGACGACACTCAACTGAACCTATCCCTCACCAAGGGCCCCATCACCGCCAAAGCCAACCTCCACGGAAGAATGAAGGCCGTCGTCGACTGGATGAAGATCAGCCGCCTGAAGCTGAACTTGGACAAGACGGGGGTTCTCATCCTCGGCTCCAACCCTTCAGCCTGGGACGACTCCTGCTGGCCGACGACACTGGGGGCAGCCACCGACCACGCACGCAACCTGGGAATCATCCTCGACTCAACACTCTCAATAACCAAGCAGGTCAATGCCGTCTCCTCCTCCTGCTTCAACACCCTCCACATGTTCCGCAAGATCTACAGATGGATCCCGACAGATACAAGAAAGAAATTCACCCAGGCCCTCGTCAGCAGCAGACTTGAATATGGAAATGCCCTCTATGCGGGAGCCCCGACCAAGCTCATCAAACGACTACAATGCATCCAAAATGCCTCGGTACGACTGATCCTCGACATACCACGACACGGCCACATCACCCCCCACTTGAGAAACCAATCAATCAATCAATCAATCAATCAAAGCATTTATGTAGCGCACTACTCACCCAGAGGGTCTCAAGGCGCTAGGGGAGGGGGGTCCGCTACTGCTCGAACAGCCAGGTCTTGAGTTGCTTCCTGAAGGCGAGGTGGTCCTGGGTCAGGCGGAGGTGGGTCGGGAGGGAGTTCCATGTCTAGGCGGCGAGGTAGGAGAAGGACCGTCCCCCTGTTGTGGCTCTTCGGATGCGGGGGACGGCAGCGAGGGCGTGGCCGGTCGATCGAAGCTGGCGTTTGGGAGCGTAGAAGTTGAGGCGGCTGTTGAGGTATCCTGGGCCTTGGTTGTGTAGGGCTTTGTGTGCGTGGGTGAGGAGTCGGAAGGTGATTCTCTTGTTGACCAGGAGCCAGTGCAAGTCTCTCAGGTGTCCGGAGATGTGGCTGCGACGGGGGATGTCCAGGATGAGTCGTGCTGAGGCGTTCTGGATCCGCTGGAGTCTCTTCTGGAGTTTGGCGGTGGTTCCGGCGTAGAGGGAGTTGCCGTAGTCCAGACGGCTGGTGACGAGGGCCTGGGTGACCATCTTCCTGGTCTCGGTGGGGATCCACCGGAAGATCTTACGTAGCATGCGCAGGATGTTGAAGCACGACGAGGAGACGGCGTGGACTTGTCTGGTCATGGAGAGGGAAGAGTCCAGGATGAAGCCCAGGTTGCGTGCGTGGTCTGTTGGTTTGGGTGCGCTGCCTAGGGCGGGGGGCCACCAGGAGTCGTCCCAGGCGGAGGGTGAGGATCCCAGGATGAGGACTTCCGTCTTGTCCGAGTTCAGTTTCAGGCGGCTGTTCTTCATCCATTCGGCTACCTCTTTCATCCCTTCGTGAAGGTTGGCTCTGGCGGTGGCGGGGTCGTTGGTGAGGGAGAGAATCAGCTGGGTGTTGTCGGCGTAGGAGATGATGTTGAGGTTGTGCTGGCGTGCAATGTCTGCGAGGGGGCTCATGTAGACGTTGAAGAGGGTTGGACTGAGCGAGGAGCCTTGAGGAACGCCGCAGATGACTTCGGTGGCTTCAGATCTGAACGGGGGGAGGTGGACTCTCTGTGTCCTTCCGGCGAGGAAGGAGATGATCCATTCCAGTGCCTTCTCCTGGATTCCAACGTTGCTGAGTCGCTGCACTAGTGTACGGTGGCAGACAGTGTTGAAGGCCGCGGAGAGGTCTAGGAGGATGAGGGCTGCTGTTTCTCCGTTGTCAAGCAGTGCTCGGATGTCATCGGTGGCTGCGATCAGGGCGGTCTCGGTGCTGTGGTTGGCCCGGAAGCCAGACTGCGAGAGGTCGAGGGATCCGTTTGTCTCGAGGAAGGCGGCCAGCTGCTTGTTGACGGTCTTCTCGATGGCTTTTGCAGGAAACGGGAGCAGCGAGATGGGGCGGTAGTTCTTGAGGTCGGTGGGGTCGGCCGATGGCTTCTTTAGTAGAGCGCTGAGTTCGGCGTGCTTCCAGCTCTCCGGGAAGGTAGCGGTGTCGAAGGAGGCGTTGATGATGTTCCGCAGGTGGGGTGCGATGACAGCGTCGGCTTTGTTGAAGATGTGGTGAGGGCAGGGGTCGGTAGGAGATCCGGAGTGGATGGAGTTCATCGTGCGGATGGTGTCTTCGGTGCTGATCGGGGTCCAGGCGCGGAGGGTGGTGGTGGGGGGCGGTGGTTTGGTTGTGGCGTGCGTTGGTTGAGTGCTGAAGCTGTTGTGTATGTCCGCGATCTTGTTGTGGAAGTAGGAGGCGAGGGAGTTGCAGAGGTCTTGCGAAGGGGTGATGTCGTTGTTTCCGGCGTTGGGGTAGGAGAGCTCTTTAACGATGTTGAAGAGTTCCTTGCTGTTGTGTGCGTTGTTGTCCAGTCGTTCCTTGAATGCGGTTTTCTTGGTGGCGTGGATGAGTTGGTGGTGTTTTCGGGTGGCGAGCTTGAGGGCAGTCATGTTGTCCGGTGTTGGGTCTCTGCGCCAGGTTCTCTCGAGGGCTCTGCAGTTCTTCTTGGAGCTCTTGAGTTCGTTGGTGAACCATGGGGCTTTCTTGCTACCGGGTCTGCTAGGCGGGGTCTTCAGAGGGGCGAGGTCGTCTGCGCAGTTGCTGATCCACTTCGCGAGGTTGGTGGCCGCCTGGCTTGGGTTTGTTGCGCTGGTGGGAGGGTTCATGCTCAGGGAGGTCGCGAGCTGGTAGGCTGTGATCTTGTTCCAGCTTCTGCGTGCAACCTGTTGCTGGTGGTGGTGGATCGTGGTCCTTCTGAAGCTGAAGTGGACGCAGCTGTGGTCCGTCCAGCGAGTCCGGTGGCGTGGCTGAAGGCGATGTCCTTGCTGGATGAGAAGACGGGGTCGAGTGTGTGTACGGCGTAGTGGGTGGGGGTGGTGACCAGCTGCTTGAGTCCCAGGTTTGCGAGGTTGTCCAGCAGGGTGGTGGTGTTGCGGTCGTTGTTGTTCTCCAGGTGGAAGTTGAGGTCCCCGAGGAGGATGTAGTCAGCGGAGAGGTGCGGGCTGATGAAGTCGGCGAAGTCTTCGCTGAATTGTGTGCGTGGTCCCGGGGGTCTGTAGATGAGGGTGCCTCTGAGGGTGGTCTTGGGGTTGATGTGGACCTGGAAGTGCAGGTGCTCGGCGGGTGCGAGGGTGTCGTCGGTGTTGGTCGTGATGCGGATGGTGTTCCTGTGGATGATGGCGATGCCTCCTCCGGTCTGGTTGATGCAGTCCCTTCGGATGATCTTGTAGCCGTCTGGGATGGCGATGGCGATGTCGGGCGCTGAAGAGGCGTTCATCCAGGTTTCCGTGAGGCAGGCGACGTCTGGTGAAGTAGTGTCGAGCAGTTTCCAGAGCTCGACGGCGTGTCTGTGGACGGAGCGGGTGTTGAGCAGGATGCATCTCAGGTGGCTGCTGCTGTTGCTCGTCTTGGTCTTGGTTGGTGCTGGAGTAGTGCAGGTCCGGATGCAGGTGAACTTGCAGGAGTTGCAGCAGAAGGGTCCGTGGGTGCGTCTCGGGGTGGCTCGGTAGCATCCTGGGATTCGGCCGGCGTTGAGTGCGATGAGGGTGGCGGCGTCGTACGTCCGGCGGGTGGGCTGGGGTCTGCGGGGGCCAGGCGCGGACGGGCGCTGACGGGCTTACCTTTGGCGCACCAACGGCGCTCAGTCCGCACTCCCGCTGCGCGCGTCCGCTGCGCGGTCGCTCTGGGGGCCTCATAAGAAGGGGGACGGGAGGGCGGGTCAGCTGGGCGGCGGGAGCGGCTAGGCCAATGGGCCAGTGGTGTTCGGGGCCTGTGGCGATCTGCGGCGGGAAACTGGCAAGCGGGCGGCTCTGCTGTGGCTGGGCCGCTCAGGGGGCCAGGGGGGCGTCGGCGGCGGAGCAAGGCGTCAAGGCTGGCAGGCAGGAGCAGGAGGTGGCAGGAGGAGCAAGGGGGTGACCCGGCCTGGTGAGAGGCGCAGCGGTCACTCGGAGAAACCTGCACTGACTCCCTGCCAACAAGAGGATATCCTTCAAGCTCCACATCCACGCACACAAATCACTCCACAAGACCGGCCCAGCCTACCTCAAAAGACGTCTCTCCTTCTACATCCCTAACCGCCAGCTATGCTCCGCCGATCTGTCACTCGCCACCGTCCCGCGCATCCAAAGAACAACCACCGGCGGGAGATCCTTCTCCCACCTCACCGCCAAGACATGGAACACCCTCCCACTGAGCCTACGACAGACCCAAGACCTGCTGACCTTCAGGAGGATACTCAAGACCTGGCTGTTTGATCAGTAGCGACCCCCCTCCCCAGCGCCTTGAGACCCTCGCTGGTATGTAGTGCGCTTTACAAATGATTGATTGATTGATAGTTAGCTCAGGTAAGTATAACTGCTAAATTGCTATTGTTTTGTACGAGTGAAATCTAATCCTAACTATAACGCCCATGGAACCTTTGTTTTTTTCAGTTTGTATATACATATATATATATTTATTTATTTAAAACTTTCACGTACACTTACCTTACTAGTGACCATCCTGCTTGAAAAAGAAACATTAGAATTTTTAGAAAACAAAAATATTAAATATTATTTACTTACCGAGCCCCGCAACCTTGACAGCCAGCAGGTTGAGCAGGTCCTGCTCCTGGTCATGGACATCTGCCCAGTGTAAATGTAAATGTAAATGTGGCCAGTGGTGCGTCAACAGCTGCAGGGCAATGTTTGATGCCTTTGCTGCGGCGCACACACTACCGCACTCGCCACTAGAACACCTGATGCTCCCACAGGGCAATGCCTTTTACAGGCCTGCCACCTGCTCCCAGCAGGCGGGGAGGTGGCGCTGCACCCAGAAAATGAGTGGGGCTACCACCCCCTCACTGATTAAGGGGCGGGACTGCACCCCTGCGTCTCTCATATGGGATGTGAGTAGCATTTGTGCTTCCTGCTTCTTCCCTTGGCAGGAATGGACTAGATGGAATTGAGTTGGGAGCGGGTAGAAGTCTGGAGGGAGTCGGACTGGGATAGAATTGGAATGGGATGGAAAGAAACAGGAGTAAAAACAGAGCGGACATTAATTACACTTAAATTGGAAAACTGTTATTCAATTCATTTTAGAAAGAGGGAATTCGTAATAGAAATGATACGAGTGATATAGATTCATTTTCTGTAGCATACAGACATTTGAAATACAGTCTATAAAATGCAATGCAATAATTGTTTTTAGAAGTTAAAATAGCTTTTGCACTTTCGTCACTTATTAGCATTAAACAGTTCACATATATTGATAGGTATGTTGCCTCTCAAGGGATATTCATGGTTCTCTCGTAAGGGATTACCAGGTATAGTCATAAGCGTTGAATAGTCCCACCCATCTACGGGGACCCCGGAGCACTTTATTCAATATAAATTCTTAAGGGCTGAAGTGTTGAAGTTCGCCTTTCTTAGGGAAGGCCTTGAAAAGTCATTTAAGAATGTCATAATGCAGCCCAAGGACAAGGCTACATTGGCCAGAATTATGCATCTTGGAGTGGCCAAAGAACAGGGTGTAATGAAATATGCACCTAGTACATGAATAATTTTGTAAGGGCACAGAAAACGAACCTTCAAAAATCCTTTTGCTATGAGAGAAACAGAGATAAGGAAGTGCAAGGCAATATAACCCATTGACTGCTATTATAACTGAAGAAAAAGGAGGCTATGCCTTTAAAAGCAGAGAGACCTCCAATATCCCATCATGCTCAGCCTAAGGCAGTTACCTCAGTTCTTTTTTGCGACTCCATCTGACAGGACCCTTGTAGTTGAACTCGACCTTATTAGTTTTTTTTTTATTCAGTATAGAACTTTAAGGTTCAATGTCTTTTTGCTTCACTCGACGTAGTTTGTCTTACTCTGTTGAGTGAAGTATTTCCTGACAGGAAAAAGGCTTTCTTTCCTAGTTAAAATGGCATCTCTTTTTGACAAATGTCCTTGCTGTGGTAGGAAAAATGGCAAACAGACCCCACGAGGTCTGTATTATTTGTCTACCATCTTCTCACCTTCCTGCATCCTATGACATCTACAAGACCTTCTCCAGCCGAACCTTGCAGGACAGAGAGAAGACACACCTGCAGGGAAAGGAAGAAAGAAGAAGACAGCAAGAAGCCAGTGGAAGCTCTGAGAGGGAGGCAACTCTTCCACCAAAGCTCTTCCTTCAGCCTCCAGTGGTCGTGGGAGGTCTAAGAGGCGTTTTCCAGACAGAATATGCTACCTGTCCCATTGGGCGTCGAGTAAATCGATGTCGAGAGGAGGTATGACGCCAACATGCTTGCCGTCATTGACTGGCTCGATGTCACACAAATGTTGACGCTCGACGTCAAGAAACACGCAAGCAAAGTCGAGAACTACCTCGCACCGAAAACCGACATCAAAACATGCATTGGCGTTGAGGGATTCCGACTCGCAGTCACCGAGCAGTGGGCAGTCAACATCGAGAGCCAAGTGATGACGAGAGTGGCCGACGTCGAGAAGCTGGTTGACCTCTCGAGCAAACCTACGTCGACAGGGCCTGTCATCAAGGAGCAGATCATCTTCAAAAACCAGTCAACAATGACTGAGGTTGACGTCAAGAAGATCCTCGATGTTGAGAAGACAGCGGCAACCCACATAAAGAAGGAGAATCTACTATTCATCTGATTCTCACTCCAAATCTACATATCTGGTAGAAGTACCCTCTTCTCCCATCCCGGTATCTCCTAAACCAGACTCATCGGCTCCAGCAGCGCCGCCACCGCCTCTGGCGCTACCTGCTTCTCCTCCTAGGCTGCCATCTCAACTTCAACCTCTGCCATCTATACCGACACCCGTCATTCCACCTCCTGTGGTACCTCAGGTTCCTGTTACTACAGTAACTAGGAGATCTTGTTCAAGGACACACCCTTGCTCTCACCATGGACACTCATGTTCCTCTACTGCATCGCACCAGTCAAGGTCATATCGCCGATCTCTTTGCAGGTCAGGATCCCGTTCCCATCGCCATTGCCAGGGAGATACGTTCTCTTCCACCAGGGGATACCTTGTTGGACTTACTTCAACCGTGGTCCTCACCAATTGATAACATCAACACCTTTCAAGAGGCTCAGGTTCAAGGCGCAGCAAAATTAAACATACCTATCAACTTTGGTGATGTTGGAAATTCTTCACCAACGCACGGCCTCAAGACCCTTGCTCCTGCTAGTGCTGGGTCTTCATGAGCCAATTGGAGTGAGTTGTTTCTTACTCCAGCTGTGTAAAAATCAGCACCCACCAGGCTCCAGGAGGAACATTGTCCACCAGAGCAAGATCTGCTGTTTTCACGCGCTGACTCTCCACCTGACTCAATGGTGTTATTAGCTGCAAAATAAGCCCATGCCACATCACCACCTGCTACCTCTCCCCCTGATAAGGAGGGTAAAAGATTGGACTTGTCTGGACGCAAAGTAGGCAATACGGCAACTAAGTCCATAAAAGCAGCCAGACCACAGCCCTCCTAGGAAGATACAATTGTGCCTTGTGGAATTCCATTCTCCACTTCTCGGATCACATCCCAAAAGAACACCAGGAGGATTTTCTGGAAATCGTCCAGGAGGGAGCTATGGTCTCCAACCAGGACATCAGTGCGGCAGTGGATTCTTTGATTTTAGCCACTCACAGTTACTGTAACGGGGCCTCCTTAAAGACACATGAATGGCTTCGACTAACATCTTTCAAGCCTGATGCTCAGCGGTGTCTTCAGAATTTACAATATTCAGGCTCCACTTTCTTCGGCTCGCATGGCGATGATGAAATGGCAAGAATGAAGATGGAGATGGATACCCTGAAAGCTGTTGGTTTAGAGAAACCTAAAGACCAGCAATGTCCATTCTGACCCTACCAACGTTGTTGCCGGTCACAGAGGGCTCAAAGTACTCAATGGCAGCCAAGAAGATCACATCAGTATTAACGGCCCTACCAGTCTCAACACAAGCAACAGCTAACCCGGGAGGCCGACAACCTGCAGCATCAAAACCCTGAATCCTGTCTTTCTACTCTTCCGTTACCCACTCTGGTAGGGGGAAGCATTCCACATTACCTGGCAGAGTGGCAAAACATTACAACAGACGCCTGGGTCTTGAATATTGTCAAATGTGACTATCATCTCAGATTCACTGCCCCACCACCATCCATCCCACCACGGTTGTCCACATCTTGAGCTTCTACAAGAGGAAGTCAACACCCAAGCCAAAAGAAAGCAGTGGAATCGGTCCCTCAATCAAGGAGACCAAGGTATTTACTCCAGGTAGGTTCTTGTGCCAAAGAAGGGCAGACAAGACTTCAGGCCTATTCTTGACCTCCGAATCGCAAACAAATGGATCCAAAAGGAAAAGTTCAGCTTTAACAGCGGGACTGGCGTTGCTCAACAGACCTTCATGACTCTTATGTTCCACATTCCCATCACAAAGTTACATCGGAAATTCTTTTTTGGGGCAGAACCACTACCAATACGCTGTTCTACATTCGGCCTCAAATCAGCATCCAGGACATTTTCCAAATGCATGGCTGTGGTGGCAGCTTATCTACAAAAACACAGAATCTTTGTCTATCCTTATCTGGATGACTGGCTGGTCAAGGCTTTCACCCTTGACCCTGTCGCCAGGTAGGTCGCCCCCTAGCCACCGCATGGTCCTCCCCGTGCTGCGCTGTTGCGCCCTGACCGGCTTGTTCCTGTGACCTGTGGTGCTGTACTTCTTTCGGTCCTCTATTGGAACTTGTGCCAGTAATTTCGTCATTCCCCTTTGCCTTTTGTAATTCTTTTGTTTTTTTTCCCCCATTGTAATCTTGTGCTTGTGCCTGTAATTTCGTCATTCCACTTTGCCTTTAGTAATTCTTTCATTTTTTTCCTCATTGTAACCCTGTGCTTGTGCCTGTAATTTCGTCATTCCCCTTTGCCTTTTGTAATTCTTTCGTTTTTTCCCCATTGTAACCTTGTGCTTGTGCCTGTAATTTCGTCATTCCCCTCTGCCTTTTTGTAACTTGATTGTTATCATTCTGCCCCTCGTTCCCCCTTTGCCTTCTGTGCCCTCTGCTTCCCGCCGCTGCACCCTGCGGCCCCACCCCCCGCCATTCTCATTCGCCACCCCGCTCCCGCCTCCCAGCTGCTCCTCCCTCCCTCAGCCCCTCATATGGAGGCCGCACGGCGGAAGCGCAGCAGACGTGCGCAGCGGGCGCGCCAAAGGCAAGCCCGTCTGCGCCCGTTCGTGCCTGGACCGTGCCCAGCGCCAGGACCCCTGGCCCCCGACGACGCCAGACCACACGACAGACTTACTACCCCGCCACCCTCCATGCACTCAACGCCGGCCGAAACCCCGCCTGCTACCGAGCCACCCCTAAACGCACCCATGGACCCTTCACCTGCCAAGCCTGCAAATTCACTTGCCTCCGGACCTGCACCGCACCCGACAAGCCGAGCACCAACAACAACCACCTCAAGTGCATCCTGCTGAACACCCGCTCCATCCACAGACACGCCGTCGAACTCTGGAACCTGCTCGACACAACATCACCTGACGTCGCCTTCCTCAAAGAAACCTGGATGAACGCCTCCTCAGCGCCTGACATCGCCATAGCCATCCCGGACGGATACAAGATCACGCGGAAGTACCGCGTCAACCAGACTGGAGGAGGCATTGCCATCGTACACAAGAACACCATCGGCATCATGACCAACCCTGACGACACCTTCACCGCCGCCGAACACCTCCACTTCCAGATACACACCGACCCCAAGACCACCCTCAGAGGCACCCTCATCTACAGACCCGCGGGTCCACGCACCCAATTCAGCGAAGACATCGCCGACTTCATCAGCCCACACGCCCTCCCCTCCGCCGACTACATCCTCCTAGGGGACCTCAACTTCCACCTGGAGAACAACAAGGACCGCAACACCGCCACTCTGCTGGATAACCTCGCTAACCTCGGACTAAAGCAACTGGTGAACACCCCTACCCACTACGCCGGCCACACGCTTGACCCCGTCTTCTCCTCCAGCAAGCACATCTCCTTCAGCCACTCCACCGGACTCCATTGGACTGACCACAGCTGCATCCACTTCAGCTTCAGAAAAACCACGACCCACCACCACCCGCAACAGGGACCTCGCAGGAGCTGGAACAAGATCACCGCCGAGCAGCTCACCACCTCCCTCTGCCAGAACCCTCCCGCCAGCACAACGGACCCCAACGGAGCAGCCAGCAACCTCACACAGTGGCTCACCAACTGCGCAGATGACCTTGCACCACTGAAGGACCCTCCCAGCAGACCCGGCAGTAAGAAAGCCCCCTGGTTCGAACTCAAGACCTCCAAGAAGAACTGCTGCACCCTCGAGAAAGCCTGGCGCCATGACCAGACCACGGACAACATGATGGCCCTCAAGCACGCCACCTGCAAACACCACCAGCTGATCTGCACCACCAAGAAGACAGCATTCAAAGAACGACTGGACAACAACGCCCACAACTGCAAGAAACTCTTCAGCATCGTCAAAGAGTTCTCCAATCCCAGCGCCGGAAACAACGACATCACTCCCTCGCAAGACCTCTACGACTCACTCGCCTCATTCTTCCACCGCAAGATCGCCGATATACACAACAGCTTCGGCGCACCAACCACACACCCAACCACCGAACCAACGCCCCCCACCACCACGCTCTGCGCCTGGACCCCGATCAGCACTGAAGACACCACCCGCCTGATGAACACCATCCACTCCGGATCACCAACTGACCCCTGCCCCCACCACGTCTTAAACAAGGCCGACTCCATCATCGCACCCTAACTCCGGGACATCATCAACACCTCCTTCAACACCGCCACCTTCCCAGAGACCTGGAAGCACGCCGAGCTCAGCGCCCTCCTGAAGAAACCAACAGCGGACCCCACCGGCCTCAAAAACTACCGCCCCATCTCGCTCCTCCCTTTTCCTGCCAAGGTCATCGAAAAAAGACCGTCAACAGACAGCTTGCCGCCTTCCTCGAGACGAACGGATCCCTCGACCCTTCGCAGTCCAGTTTTCGAGCCAACCACAGCACCGAGACCGCCCTCATCGCAGCCACTGATGACATCAGATCCCTGCTGGACAACGGGGAAACAGCGGCCCTCATTCTCCTAGACCTCTCAACAGCGTTCCACACTGTCTGCCACAGCACCCTAGTACAGCGCCTCAGCAACATCGGAATCCGAGAGAAGGCACCGGAGTGGATCATCTCGTTCCTCGCCGGAAGAACCCAGAGAGTCCGCCTTCCCCCGTTCAGATCCGAGGCCACCGAAGTCATCTGCGGCGTACCACAAGGGTCATCACTCAGCCCAACCCTCTTCAACGTCTACATGAGCCCTCTCGCAGCCAACACACGCAAACATAACCTCAACATCATCTCCTACGCCGACGACACCCAGCTAATCCTCTCCCTTACCAACAACCCCGCCACGGCCAGAACCAGCCTACACGAAGGGATGAAAGACGTCACCGAATGGATGAAGAACAGCCGCTTGAAACTGAACTCAGATAAGACGGAAGTCCTCATCCTGGGATCATTGCCCTCCACCTGGGACGACTCCTGGTGGCCCTTGCCCTGGGTACCACCCCCAAACCGACGGACCATGCACGCAACCTGGGGTTCATCCTGGACTCCTCCCTCTCGATGACCAGACAAGTCAACGCCGTCTCGTCATCATGCTTCAACACCCTGCGCATGCTCCGTAAGATCTTCTGATGGATCCCCACCGAAACCAGGAAGACTGTCACGCAGGCACTCGTCACCAGCCGACTGGACTACGGAAACACCCTCTACACCGGAACCACAGCCAAACTTCATAATAGACTCCAGCGCATCAAGAACGCCTCCGCACGACTCGTCCTGGACATCCCCAGACACAGCCACATCTCCGGCCATCTGAGAGAGCTGCACTGGCTCCCAGTCAGCAAGAGGATCATGTTCAGGCTTCTCACCCACGCACACAAGGCCCTCCATGACCTGGGCCCCAACTACCTCAACAACCGCCTGACCTTCTACGCACCCACTGAAGGACTGGGTTTTTCTAAGACCCAGCGGTGCCAGGGGACAACACCTGAAACCTTCGTGGGTAACCTGTTCCGGCATACAAATGACAGAGACACGGGACACTTCCTTCGGCGTCAAAGATTCGAGGTTTATTACTGCAGGGAACACAGAAGTCACGAGAAGTACATAACATGTAGGTTCACGGAGCCTGATTCGAATTGCTACTGTGGGTCGCTCCTTTTATACAGTTTTCTCTCATAGGTTAACATGGTACACAAAAGGTTACAACTCGGTTCCCATCGTAAAAACCATAAGGGGTTACTTTCATGTATTCAAGGCCCGAAACATAAGTACGGAAACGTTTGGTGGTTCCCAACTGTAAAAACCCATCTTCCCACCATTAGTACATTCCAATCAACAATAAACAGATTGAGGAAAGGACAGAAACAGGTGCAGAGGAAGACAGGAACAGTGGGGAGATCGGAAAGGGTGTAAAGGAGGTGGTATCGGGAAACACGAGCTGCAGGCATCAAAGGGACGTGCCTAATGAGATGCACGGCTAAGACAATAGACCGGCACGGCAAGATGAGCCTCGAGCAGGGCCATCTGCCTTACAGTGCCGTCCCCCTCATCGTAAAGACACCTTCGAAGGAAACGTGTCTTCCGCAAGAGTTTGGGAATCCCAGGGTCGCGAAGCGGACAGCGTCCGTTCGCTGGCTACTTGAGGGCAAGAGACAAAATGGATGCCGCATCTAAGATGGAACCCGTGGGCTCGGATGTAGAAACCCACGAAACAAACGAACGGTTTAGGTTAGCACAGCGAAAACACGTACACCCACTAAACTCGTCATTTGCGGTTCATAGATACCAGACTCGACCATATTCATGCGAGTCGAAAACACCACTTACGATCGTCAAGGAACCTCAGACGCTCCTTTTGCCCTCATGTAGGCAAGCACTAGTCAGAATCATATTCGATATTCATCAGACCATCTAGATGTTGCTGCAACATAATTCTATCCATCTGAGCTCCTTTGGTAACAGGCGGCTGTCTTATACACGTTCTAGCACAGAGGCCACATAAGGCAGGACCACACTGCACGCAAAGGCAACACGTGAACAGAAACACTACAACAACCCCGATGATCATCAGAATCTTCCAACCCCAAGTCGACATCAGGCCCCAAAACCACCCAAGTAGCGTCCAATCCCCTACGTCCACGTGTATGGACTCAGAGATCTTATGCAACTTTGAGATGGCTTGATAGACAGTCGGAGCGTTATCTGGAATGAAAATACAGCAGCTCGAATGGATCACCTTACATACTCCACCTCGATCTGCCAAAACAACATCTAAAACCATACGGTTTTGTAACGTCATGAGCCTATCCGCCTGAAGTTCTGCTGTGATGTTACCAAGGGCACTGGCAGTGATATTAGCTGTCGATTCCACCACTCGGGTCAATTGTCTCAGGTTCCTACTATTAACCATAGGTCCCCAAAACGGAAAGAAACCTTTGAAAAAGTCTCCTGCCTCTTGACCGGCAGTGTCTTCTTCGCTAATCACGCCCCTCACAATTCGAGTCTTGTGGTAATCGGAGGCGACTGTGAAAGTCGGAGGCAACAAATTTGCAATGTAACATGTGCCCGCAAAGTCGGAGGGCAACCACGTATAGGCACGATCATGACAGACAAAGTACGTACCCTTGGCAGTCAGAAACACAGGGGAAGAGAGCATCGGTAAGACATACGTCTCGGAGCAAGCACTCTCTCCAAGATGAGCTCTCGGTCTTCGGCCACGACCTTTTAGACAGAAATTACCAAGGTGGGGTACGATCCATATTGGAGACGAGCTTCTAAGCTGCCTTTCACCCACGAGCGCACTATACTCAGCCTCACTCAGATCCCTATAGGCTCGCACCTCTTCCTCTGGGATGAGCGACGGCTCATAGATATCCCTATCTAAATCAGCGATCGCTATAGCCAAAGGCTTGTGGTACGGATCAGGACCAAAGTGGGAAAGACGTGGCTCTCGATTGGGGTAGGAATCTAGTGCACTTCGAAACATTGTTTGAAATGCTCGAGCTGAACCCTGGGAACTATAAGGAAGGACCAAGTACGGAATTCCCTTATCGGTGGTATGTGGCATCAACCCACACACCCAACAATTGGTAGTGTTAACCACCAACTGATGTTGATGAAGGAGCTGAATAAAGGAGTTATTCATAAATTCCGCACGTCTGGCCTGCTCGTGTTGGGGTAAGATGTGGAAGGAATGAGGAGAAACAGTGGAGGTAGTTTTAGGTTCAGGAGAAGGGGTAGGTGAGGCAGAAGGCAAGAACGTCAATATCAGATAATACACCCCACCCACCAATAGCGAAGAAACAGTTAGAAACAGTAGGAACACTTGAATCATGAAGCATTTTGTGCGAGTGATTTGTTGCAACTTGAATCTTTTAGCCTGAGCTTTTTCCAAATCCACTAGCTTAGAGAACGGCATCCTCTAAAACCGTCCGCAACGTTTCTTGACGCACTTCGTTCTGTGTAGCAGTAGTCAATCCCCAGGAGTTCCCAGGAACCGACGGCCTTCGACCTAGTGTCAAGACCTACTAACCAGAAGGAAGTACACGCGCGGCCCTACGGTACACCCGGATGTAAGGTACTTACTTACAAATATACACAATATTTCCAAGCTGTGGAAGCAAAAACATATGGAAACAAACTCACAATATTTACAAAAACCAAAATTATACGAGTGTGTTCAGACTGAATGGTGTCGATGGGATAATGTGGATGTCAAGGGAGAAAGCAAAACTTTTTTTATTTGTCCTTAGTATTAGATCTCAGGAAGTATCGGCTTCTCCCAGGACGTGTCTGTTCATCAAACAACTGATCCGATGGTGGGACAGAGTTCTGCTGGTCAGTCAATTGTTCAGATCTTGAGTTTGTAGGTGTCAATAGTTCAACAATGTCGTCCTGCTGCGCTGAGGGTTCTCCAACAAGCTGAGCGTCGCTAAAAGGAACAAAGGTCTGTGCGGTTTCCGTTTCAGATGAAGCAATGCCTTTCCTCATCCACGAGTCTGCCGGCAAAGGTAGAGGTACCTTTTTAGTATGGGTGGCGTGCACCCAGTTTTTACGACCTTCCAAACGAACAGCAGTCCTCGTGGCGAGTAGAACTTGGTAGGGTCCAGTAAAACGGGGCTCAAGGTTTCGTTTTCTTCCGAAATTGCGAGTCACCACCCAGTCTCCGGGCTGGAGCAGGTGGCCTGGACCCTCCGTCTGCGTCGGCAGTGCTTCAAAGACCTGTTGGTGAATTAACCTCAGTTTAGCAGTCAGATCATGCAGATAATCGATCAACATTGGGTACTCAAGATCAGAGAACACACTCGGTCTAGGAACCCCCCAAACATTCGCAGGGCGGCCGAACACAATCTCGTAGGGAGTAAGCCCTACTCGGGAGTGTACAGTCGCCCTAGTAGACAGAAGGGCTAGAGGTAAAGCGTCAGGCCACGAGAGACCAGTCGTAGCCTGAACCTTCGCCAGCTTTAATTTAAGGGTGCCATTGTACCCTTCAACCAAACCGGCTGACTGGGGATGATTGGCGCTGTGGAATTTCTGGGTAATTCCAAGGCCCTTACACACACTCTTCATCACAAACTCACTTCCGTTATCAGACCATACAATTCGTGGCATTCCATACCGAGGAAAGTATTCCTTCAGTAGGATTTTCGCAGTGGACAGGGCAGTGTTATCCTTAAGAGGGTAGGCTTCAATCCATCGGGAGAATGCGCAAACCACAACTAAAACGTATTTCAGGTTATTGCATCGCTCCATATGGATGAAGTCTAGCTGAATCACCTCAAAGGGACATGAAGGGGGAGCAAAATGGCCAGGAGGTGTAGGGGTTCCTTTTCCAGGATTGTACATCATGCATATCATACAATTCTTCACCAGTCTCTCAGCACACTTCGTGATACCATCATTCTTCCATACAGGGGATAACAACTTACAAATACCTTTCGCGCTAATATGTGCCAAGCCGTGTGCCATCGTCACAACAGCTAGTACATACGCATCTGGCAACATCCACCTCTTATTCTCCGACAGATCAATCCAACAACCATTCGCATCCAACTTTCCCGTACTCTCTTTCCACTTCGTTTTTTCAGTTTCGGTGGCCTCGTTCTGAATCATTTTCACACTCTCGATGGTATCCTCACACATACTAGTCTCCGTAGGCCACCTTACCGAACTCGTCACATACATCCTAGTGCTAAGGTTCCGAGCAGTCTCCTTAGCAGTTTCATCAGCGAACGCATTCCCACGACCAACATCATTCGTCACCTTACGGTGTGCACTACATTTAATAATCGCCACCTGCTTGGGCAATGTAAGTGCATCCAAAAGATCATTCACGAGCTGTCCGTGTTGGATCTTGGTACCATGCGATGTCATGAAACCTCTCTCTCGCCACAAACGTCCAAAGCTATGCGCTACGCCAAATGCATACTGACTGTCGGTAAACACATTCACCCGTTTCCCTTTCGACAACACACACGCTCTAGTCAAAGCAATCAGCTCTGCCGCCTGAGCAGAATTCTGATTCAATCTCGCAGTCTCCACAACAGTATTCAATGTCACCACAGCATACGCAGTCGTTACATCGCCATTTGGCAACTTAAAACATGAACCATCCACATACAGGGTCCCATCTTCCAATGGAGTATTTTTCAGGTCTACGCAACCTTTCGTTTCCTCTTCCGTTCGCAAGTAGCAATCATGAGGTGCTACTTCATCTGACTCCATACTGATTGGCAACAAAGTCGCCGGGTTCAGGACATTGCAACGTTTTATTTGAATATGACTTGCCAAAAGCGTCAACTCATAACCAGACAACCTCGCACTCGTCAAGTGCTGAGTTTTCGTACGATTCAAGAGAGTGTCAACTGCATGCGGGACCATCACCGTAAGCATATTATCCATGACCAATCCTGCAGATTGTCGGATGGACACCGCAGCTGCCGCTGTTGCTCTCAGACAACTCGGCAATGCTCTAGCTACTGGGTCCAAGGTCGAGGAAAAATATGCACATGGACGTTGCTTACCGCCGAATTGTTGCGTCAAAACACTCAACGCACAACCTTCTCTCTCGTGAACGTATAGTGTAAACGGCTTACTGTAGTCAGGAGTCCCTAACACAGGGGCCGAACACAACGCGTCACGCAGTTCAGAAAAACTTTTCTGACATTCTTCCGTCCATGGTAAAGGAGTTGGAACATCCTTGCACGTAAGAGCTACCAATGGTTTCGCTAGCAATGAAAAATTTGGAATCCACTGTCTGCAGTATGACGTGATACCTAGAAAGGCACGCACATCTCTCTGAGTTGTTGGCACAGTCATTCGAGCAATCGCTGCAATTCTTTCTGGGGTCAACCTTCTTCCCTCCTTTGACAATAAGTGACCTAGATAGGTTACTTCTTGACAACAATATTGAAGTTTAGAAGGCGACACCTTGTGATGTAAGTCACAGAGATGCTGTAACAACGATACCGTGGCAATTTTGCAAATGTCCTGAGTATCTGCAGCCACCAATAAGTCGTCGACGTATTGGATCAAAGCCGCACCAGCCGGCAACACAAATGCATCAAGTTGGCCCTTCAAGGCTTGACTGTATATCGATGGACTCTCACAGTAGCCCTGAGGAGCATGTTTAAACCGGAAGCTGCGGCCACCAAGAGAGAAACCGAAAAGGTCTCTACTTTCCTCAGCAATCGGAATACTGAAGAAAGCATTCTTCAGATCGATTACTGAGAACCAAGATGCAGAGGCTGGAATCAGAGTCAGTAGCGCCGTGATGTCAGGCACCACAGGGAACTGAGGAATCACAATTTTATTCACCTCCCGTAAATCGATAACAAAACGATAAACAGGTGGTTTCGATGGATCAGTGCGTTTCAAGATAGGCAGTACAGGGCTATTGCACACGTTTCCCTGAGTCTCCTCGATAACATCTTTTTCGATCAAATCGTAAATGATCGCTAACAGCGCTCGCTCACCATCAAGGGAGATACGATACTGGGGAATACGTGGCAGTCGCACATTAGATTTTAAGTGAACAACATAAGGGGAGATGTCAAGCAGGCCCACGTCATTGGGACCTGTTGCCCACAAAGATGCAGGAAGAGAACTCAATTCCGGTGGAAGCTTATCGATGGATAAGTACATAGGAGAGACAACTCTCTCACCTAACGTAAGCTTTACTCCCGCAGGAGAACAATACAAAGTCGCATACAAACGTTTTAGCAAATCCAGGCCCAAAAGATTTTCACCACAACCAGTGGTCAAAATCAGCGGAGCTTTCAGCTCGCGAGGCCCAATCGTAAGAGGCAAAGGGCACGAAACCGGATTGCTAACGGGGGCGCCAGAGAATCCAACGGAAACATTTGTTAAGCCAGACAAAGGTGCGCCAGGGAGTTTCGAATGCATTATGGAACTTTTCGCTGCACCAGTGTCCAACAGAAAAGGCTCAACGACGCCCGAGGTGGCAACTGCGACGTAAGGCCCTCTCTGATCAACCGGAACTGATACTACTCCCTCTCCTTGTCTATGGCTGTCCTAGTAATTACCGTCGTCAGCATCCTGATCGACGTAATAATCATCCACATTGTACTGAGCAGATCGCCCTTGCGACGATCCGCGCTGGTCAAAACAATTATTAGAGTCAGAAGTATTAGTAGAACGGTCGTTTTGAGCACCGCGGCCTCTACCACGCGATGTCTGTTGAGAACCACCACGACCTCCTCTAGACGAATTACCACTATTACGCTCATTCAGAACTGGACAATCGAATTTTAAATGACCCTCATTCCTACAATAGGCACACTGATTGTACCCTAACGAGGATCTCTGTGAAGAGGAATCATTTCGTGATTGTGACCTATTTGACTGAGATTGTGATCTGTTCCGCTGTTGTGAGTCATTCTGATTCGAACGCGGAGGATACGCCTGTTGCAACAACACTTTAGTTTTTAGCTCTTTCGTTTTCTTGTCAGCACGATCATTCTCCTCTTTCTCCCTATTCTCATAATATTGGGCCATAGCCAATATTTGAGCAGAAGTAGAAACAGCCCACGCACTTTCTGAATTACGCAATTTGTTGCTTAAATCAGGCAGCAAATTTGAAACAAACTTATCCACAAACAATCGCTGACCTCCTTCAGTACCCATATCTTGACCACTATGGTCAATGAAAGCCTCCTCAAATCTCGTAAAGAAATCAGAGACGCTCTCATCCTTCTTCTGTTTGCAAGCGGACAGTTTGTCCCAATTTACCTTCATGGCGGGCATAAGTGTTTTCATCAGAGCGATAATTCTCTGAGGCAGAGCCGTAATCAATTGATCAGGCTTAGCCCCACCAACTTGCAAAGCGTCAGCAGCCCGCAATGCATTCCAATCACCACCTAGTTCTCCCGCATGGTCTTCCTGACGAATTTTTGCCCATACCGGCTGCGGTACGACATTGCCAAACAGCATATCGATATCAGCAAGATTCATTATCGTAGCATCCACAAGCTGCGATAATTCTTTATAATACCCTGCAGGATTTTTGCGAGGGTCAGGCAAAGATTGCTTTACCTGTAAAACTTCCGACCGTTTCCATGGAAGATGGATCCACACTCTCTGGAAGTGCGGCAAAATCGCAGGATTTTGAGTAGCATCACCTGGCATCCACACTGGTGGAACTTCGCGCATGGGATACTGACCAGGCGCTGCAAGCGGTCCCTCAATGTCTTCTAAAAACAATTATAGTAGGACGGAAAGACAACAACTGTTCGACAGAACGCCGAACATTGCTACCCACCATTATTCCGCTCGCAAACTGGAGCTGGAGATTAGTGAGAGCAGTCAGTACATCATCAGATGCATCAACCGATATTAAGTCGCGTAAATGCTTACACATTTCGTCAAACACGTACCTTTGTGTCGGTACATTGAATTGACAGAACGTATCAAGCACCGCACGTGGAGGATTTCTAAGGGGGTATTTCATCCAACCCATCGCCATATTATACAGCGAGTCACGCTCCCTACCACCGGGAAGCTGACTTCGTCTTTGAGGACCGTCCGAACCAGCGGACTCAAGAATAGGTCCAAGAGAATTAAAGAAGTTAGCAGCAACAGAGGGGGTACGACGTCGAATAGACGGAGAAGAAGAGTAACCCAACGGGTAATAAGAGAAGTACCAGGAACAGAAGAGACAGCAGGAGAAACTAAAACAGCGGGAACAGCGGGAGCAGGAGCATGGGGAAGTACAAGTGGAGGAGCAGTAGGGACGGAAGCAGGTAGAGGAGCAGGAACATTTTGAGGGACAGGTTGTGGAACAGGAGCAGGAGGAACAGGAGCTACAGTGCCCTGTGCGTACGGAGGTGGTGACTTCAAAAGATAGGACATCAAAGGGTCATCTGCAGATTCCTCCTTCTTATCCGTACCCGTTGGTAAAGCGGGGTAACACTTATCTACAGACATACGCTGCAATCTATCGAAAACTTCCTTTTCCTTTTCCTCCTTATCTCGCTGGAACTGCTCTGCTTTTCTCACCGTAGTAACTACTCCTTCTCTCTGATTACGTTTAATCTGTCTGATTTCTCTCTGTTTGGCTTCTTTACGCCACAACCGAAAGGCATCAAACATGGCCGGCCTTGATTTCCTTTTGAACAATTGAGCTTCTAGATTATCTAAAATCGGAGTCTCGAAACTACCATGAGGTGGCCAACTAAGGACACCATCCTTTTTAGTATAGCGAATCCAATACTCATTAAAGGTAATCGGACCTAACCCGTGTTTGCTATATAGCTCATAAGTTGGAGTTCCAACCGGAGGTATCGGACACGAATCCTCCAGTCGGGAATCCGCACCACAACTTCTGAAGCAACTAAACAAAGTACTACGGCCAGGCATCGTGCACACTAACCGAGTTTCACAAACTTCAAGGGTTATAGGATTAACAATGTCCCTGCAAAAAGCAAAAACCCTCGGTTTTTGGCGACTGCAGACGTCAAATATCACAACAAAGAACCAAGTACTAAGAACCACAAATGCAATGGAACCATGCAACAACTAAGCACCCACAACTAAGGACTCTGGGAGCGACCCACAAATACTTAACTCAAAGATCGATGGCGTCACCAGGAAGGCCCGTCAATCGTCTCGCTGTACCAAGGTCTACGCCAGGCGCCAAAACAGGTCTACAGTCAGGGCAGCAGTCCGTCGCAGCCGTCAGGAGGCGGGAATCTTCGCGGGAAAAGTCGTCGGGCCACTTGTTTCGACAACAGGATCGATGAAGCGGGGTGCACCTTCCCTCGGAGATTTCACATGAAGTTCCTCACGATCGTCGGGCTTGGACCGGTACCACTGATGCAGCCCCACGTTGGGCGCCAACTGAAGGACTGGGTTTTTCTAAGACCCAGCGGTGCCAGGGGACAACACCTGAAACCTTCGTGGGTAACCTGTTCCGGCGTACAAATGACAGAGACACGGGACACTTCCTTCGGCGTCAAAGATTCGAGGTTTATTACTGCAGGGAACACAGAAGTCACGAGAAGTACATAACATGTAGGTTCACGGAGCCTGATTCGAATTGCTACTGTGGGTCGCTCCTTTTATACAGTTTTCTCTCATAGGTTAACATGGTACACAAAAGGTTACAACTCGGTTCCCATCGTAAAAACCATAAGGGGTTACTTTCATGTATTCAAGGCCCGGAACATAAGTACGGAAACGTTTGGTGGTTCCCAACTGTAAAAACCCATCTTCCCACCATTAGTACATTCCAATCAACAATAAACAGATTGAGGAAAGGACAGAAACAGGTGCAGAGGAAGACAGGAACAGTGGGGAGATCGGAAAGGGTGTAAAGGGGGTGGTATCGGGAAACACGAGCTGCAGGCATCAAAGGGACGTGCCTAATGAGATGCACGGCTAAGACAATAGACCGGCACGGCAAGATGAGCCTCGAGCGGGGCCATCTGCCTTACAGTGCCGTCCCCCTCATCGTAAAGACACCTTCGAAGGAAACGTGTCTTCCGCAAGAGTTTGGGAATCCCAGGGTCGCGAAGCGGACAGCGTCCGTTCGCTGGCTACTTGAGGGCAAGAGACAAAATGGATGCCGCATCTAAGATGGAACCCGTGGGCTCGGATGTAGAAACCCACGAAACAAACGAACGGTTTAGGTTAGCACAGCGAAAACACGTACACCCACTAAACTCGTCATTTGCGGTTCATAGATACCAGACTCGACCATATTCGTGCGAGTCGAAAACACCACTTACGATCGTCAAGGAACCTCACCACCCGCCAGCTACGATCGACCAGCCTCGCCCTCGCCGCCGTACCACGCATCCGCAAAGCCACCGCCGGGGGAAGATCCTTCTCCTACCTGGCAGCCAAGACATGGAACTCCCTCCCGATCCACCTCCGGCTGACCCAGGATCATCTCTCCTTAGGAAGCTCCTCAAGACCTGGCTCTTCGAGCAGTAACGGACCCCTTCCCCCCCCCCCTCAGCGCCTTGAGACCCTTCCAGGTGAGTAGTGCGCTATACAAATGCCCATGATTGATTGATTGATTGATTGATTGATTCACAGAAGCCCAAGAGCATTTCCAAGTCCACGTCAACACCAGTACTGATGTTGCATTATTTAGGAGCTACCATTGACACTCTACAGGAAAAGTTGTGTCCTTTAGAGGAACAACGTTTATCCATTCTCCAGAAATGCCACAAACTCCAGAGGATGGCCTGTCCAACAGTCTGTATAGTCTCCTCTCTCCTCGTCTCAATGGCCTCCTGCATATTTCTGAGTCCTTATGCTCGCCTCCACATGCATTCTTTCCAGGAGTACTTGGAGGATCAGTAGAACCAGTTCTCAGGGAACTGGAAAGACAAGATCAACCTATCCACTCATGCTGTGGAATAGCTCCGGTGGTGGTCTTCCCCGAAAAATCTCCTGAGGGAAATGCCTTTTCACCAACAGGACCCAACACAGACCATAGTGACGGATGCCTCTCTGCTTGGGTGGGTAGCCCACATGGATCATCTACAAATACAAAGAATTTGGTCCGTGAAAGAACAGACATACCAAATCAACCTCCTGGAACTCTGTGCAGTTCACCTGGCTCTCAATGTGTTTCATCCCTCATTCACGACCAACACTCTTCTTGTTCTGGCAGACATTACCACCAGCATGTACTACCTGAATAAGCAGGGGGGAACACGGTCCAGAGCCCTGTCATGAGAAGCTCAAATGATCAAGCACAGACGTCTCGCCAGGAACTTGAATCTGATTGCCGTCCACCTCCCAGGTGTGCAGAACATCCAGGCAGATGCGCTCAGCAGGGTTCTCGTAGAAAACCACGTGTGAGTACTAAACAAAGAGGTTGTGCAAGATATATTCATATTGTTGGGTGCACCCTCTACAGACCTTTGCGCCATGGAGGAAAGCAAAAAATGACGCTACTTCGCCACCAGATTTTACCATCCAAGGTCTTTAGGGAATGCCCTATGGATCGACTGGTCCAAAAAATGTGTGTATGCTTTCCTCCACTACCTCTGATGCCATCAGTCCTGTGCAAACTGTCCTCTGAGACAGCTTAGATGATCCTCATAGCACCAGATTTGCTGAGACACCTGTGGTTCCCAGACCTGCTTCACCAGACTCTCCGTCCACATCTCAGGCTGCCATGCAGGCCCGACCTTCTCACAAAGTTCAGAGGTCAACTACTACAGATGAACCTCTCCTCCTTGAGTTTGGCTCCTGGGATAGTGCAGTATGGTCATCTAAAGCTCGAAGTCCTCAAAATAATTGGCAATTATCTCCCACACAAAAGACCCTGTACCCTCCAATCTTGTCCCCACCCTTAAACACATCATCGCCCCATTCTGGACAAAAATTATCAACACCTCTCTCCCCACAGGCTGTGTCCTCACCTCCCTTCAACTTGGTCAAATCTCGCCCATAATAAAAAATCCAAATGCTGACCCAAATGACCTAAACAATCTCCGCCCTATCACCAACCTCCCCCTTCTCTCAAAGGTCCTTGAAAAATGTGTCCTACTACAACTTGACAAACACATCGAAAACTTTAACCTACTCGAACCCCTTCAGTCTGGCTTCAGGAGAGGCTGCAGTACCGAAACGGCAATGCTCAATGTCATTGATGACATCCATCAATCACTCAATAATGGGGAGACCTCCCTTCTTATCCTCCTTGATCTCTCCGCAGCGTTCGATACAGTCAACCATTCAGCCTTACTCAATGTTCTTATGACCTGTTTCGGCCTTAACGACACTCCCCTCAAATGGTTCAACTCATACCTTCAACACCGAACTCAGCAAATAAAAATTCAAAATTGTCTCTCTAACCCCTCTCCTGTCTCCCTTGGAGTCCTCCAAGGTTCTATCCTCTACCCTTTCCTCTTTAACTTCTTTATGGAACCCCTCACTCTCATTCTAAAACAAGCAGGCATCAACTACCACCTATACGCTGATGACACCCAAATCTATTACAAGATTAAAACTCACGCTGATATCTTACACCTGTATAACTCCCTTCACAAGATTCAATCCTGGTTCCAGTCAAAACATCTCAAACTAAACCCAAATAAAACTGAAATCATCCTCTTCGCCACTAAAAAGAACCGTCTCCCTATCCAATCGTGGATCTCAGACCTTAACTCACTCAACTGCTCACTCACACTGTCCAACTCCGTCAAATCGCTTGGCATTACTATTGACAACACCCTCACCCTTAACGCTCACATCAAAAACTCTGCCAAAGGAGTCCTCTTCACTCTCCGTCACCTCAAAAAAATCAAACCATTCTTACCCATCGATGATTTTAAACTTGCAGTTCAATTACTGGTTCTTTCACGTATTGACTATGGAAACGCCATCCTCAACGGAATCCCCAAGGTCCACCTTGCTCCTATTAAAGCTGTGCTCAACCATGCAGCCAGGCTCATCACAGACTACAAATGCTTCGATCAAATCTCCCCAGCTCTCAAATCGCTTAAATGGCTCCCTATCGAAGGAAGGGAGATCAACTTACAAAATGGCCTGCATTACTCATAAAGAATTCCACCAAAACAATCCGCAGTACCAATCCAAGAAACCTAGGTAAGAGAAAGGGTTCCCTTAAGGCACAGATAAAGACAGGTATAAAATAATGTACCTTATGACTTAACAAATACATACAACAAACTATGGAAAAGTTAAAAATTCATTTATTTGAATATATTAAAAAAACAATCAATAGGGATAACTAAACTAAATCCCTGAAGTAAAACAAGATAAAATTGAGACAATACATATAATTGCGACCTGCACAATTACAAGCAGACAGAACAGTTACAACATACATTTGTTGGATACAGGTTTCTATATTCTTTCTCCCCTCTAATATCACCAGAGTAGTATCACTACCAAATCAGCGTATCTATTATGGTGTTGGAGACTTGAATTATACGCTTTAGGTTGCGTCGACGCGTTTCGGTGATAACTCCTTATTATGATCACCTTTATCAAGACATAAATTTTGTCTGCCAGAACCAGAGGATATGTAAAATCGCCCTTGGGATAATATTGACGATCCTTTATAGGGATCACTTCACGTTTCCTAATTGGAGCGTGGGCTTCTGTAGTCGTCTTATACAATGCTGCTGGTAGTAGTATATTTCTGTTTCTGTTCTGAATAAATGCGATCTTTTGTTGTCCCCCTGACCATAGGAGACCAAGGAAAAATGGTTGTGTTGTAGACCATAAGTATTATATGCAATCAGGCCACAATTGCCATGTATAAATATAAATATCACCAATTCTCCACTTCTGACGGGTTATGTTGCAGAAGGTTGCAGTTGTAATTCTCTTTTAGGCTTCACAAAGATAACCTAATGGGACGATCTAAGGTTTCACAGTCCCTTGGTCATCGTGATATGGCCAAATATAAAGATAAGGGTTCTGCTCTCTGTGGGGGTCTGAGTCGTGTGTCACACGACTCGGACCCCCACAGAGAGCAGAACCCTTATCTACTAACTAGGTAGACTCTCATTATATTTGGCCATATCACGATGACCAAGGGACTGTGAAACCTTAGAACGTCCCATTAGGTTATCTTTGTGAAGCCTAAAAGATAATTACAACCGCAACCTTCTGCAACATAACCCGTCAGAAGTGGAGAATTGGTGATATTTATATTTATACATGGCAATTGTGGCCTGATTGCATATAATACTTATGGTCTACAACACAACCATTTTTCCTTGGTCTCCTATGGTCAGGGGGACAACAAAAGATCGCATTTATTCAGAACAGAAACAGAAATATACTACTACCAGCAGCATTGTATAAGACGACTACAGAAGCCCACGCTCCAATTAGGAAACGTGAAGTGATCCCTATAAAGGATCGTCAATATTATCCCAGGGGCGATTTTACATACCCTCTGGTTCTGGCAGACAAAATTTATGTCTTGATAAAGGTGATCATAATAAGGAGTTATCACCGAAACGCGTCAACGCAACCTAAAGCGTATAATTCAAGTCTCCAACACCATAATAGATACGCTGATTTGGTAGTGATACTACTCTGGTGATATTAGAGCGGAGAAAGAATATACAAACCTGTATCCAACAAATGTATGTTGTAACTGTTCTGTCTGCTTGTAATTGTGCAGGTCGCAATTATATGTATTGTCTCAATTTTATCTTGTTTTAGTTCAGGGATTTAGTTTAGTTATCCCTATTGATTGTTTTTTTAATATATTCAAATAAATGAATTTTTAACTTTTCCATATTTTGTTGTATGTATTTGTTAAGTCATAAGGTACATTATTTTATACCTGTCTTTATCTGTGCCTTAAGGGAACCCTTTCTCTTACCTAGGTTGAATAACCCTATTTCCCTTGGCCTACACAAGGGGTACCTCTCTGTTTTTTACACCTATCCAAGAAACTCCATATCCCTGGTACCACTCGTCCTCTAAGAAGCTCCAACGCCCTCCTCCTAATCCCTCCTCTGCACAAAAAGAAAACCACACAATCTCGCTCCTTCTCTGGAAATGCCCCTACTATCTGGAATACCCTCCCGAAAAACCTGCGCTGTAACCCCTCGTACGCCAGCTTAAAAAAAGACCTCAAACCCACCTCCGTAACTACTACTGGGGATCCTAACCTGTGCCTGACCCCTGATCTCATTCCACTATACCATATTTGTCTGTGTTAGATATGGCCCTCTTCCTGTAATGCACTCTACCTATATTACCAGTATTATATTGCTTCATTTCCTGTTTCATCCCTCCTTGATTTTGTAATTTAGTGTTTTTTTACTTTGTTTTATGCTTTTTATACTATGTTTGCCTTATTCTATCCTGATCATGTAAAGCGCTCTGATACCTCTGGGTCTAGCCAGCGCTATATAAAACTTTTAAAATAAAATAAATAAATAAAATAAACCTACCTCAGGACTGTCTGGACATTCTAAAGGAAGCAAAGCGATCATCTACACTTTCGACTTATGCCTTTAAACGGAAAAGATTTTGCATTTGGCGCTCTTTCAGGCTGATCAATGCCACTTCTTGCCAGGAGGTTGTCATTCTCCCGTATTTGTTCCACCTTGCTAAATCTGGCCTCCATTACTCATCAATCAGTCCACCGGTCTGCACTCATGGCATACTGGACAAGTCCTTCACAAACCTCTTTTTTTAGGATTCCTGTTATTGAAGATTTCTGGAGGGGTTAAAGAAGGTTTTTCCTCTGATTAGACATACCTCTCCTCCATGGGAACTCAATGTAGTGCTTTCCCGCCTCATGCTTCTACCCTTTGAGCCTATTCAAAAGGCTTCATTTCAGCATCTCGCTTGGAAAACTGCCTTTCTTGTGGCCATAACTTCAGATACAGTCTCTTTGTGCTCATGAGCCATACGCAGTCTTCCACTCTTCCAATGTAGTGATGCCTACCCAACCCAGGTTCCTTCCTAAAGTGGTCACAGGTTTTCATGTAAATCATTTTTTTTTAAAACCTTTTTATTTGTGGGTATCACAGGCACATTTAAACAGAATAATCAGAATTTTGTTGTACATAACTTCCAGTGTCTTCAAAAAGTATTACAAAAAAAACAGTTTACCAAAACTTGCAAATAATAAACAATACTCAGACGGGCAAATAACTACATTCCAAAAAGAATTTACACAAATAAATACAGTTTTGTCTAAATTAGAGTTTAAACACAGCTTCAAATCAAATTAGTTAATTTCGGATGTATAAAACATGCCTCCCCATATTCTCTTTACATTAATCATTGCTTTCACTCCTTTTTTTCTAGCTAGAGATAACTCCATGTGATGTATCTCTTTAACCAAACACCACCATTCGTTCGCATTAGGTGCTTGATCGGCTATCCAAGCTCTAGCCAGGACTAGCCTTGCACATGCCAGCACTATACAAATTAGATCTTGAAAAGGTGTAGGATTGGGTTGTATACCTAACAGAATCATTTCAGATGTTAAAGGTGCATCAATTAACAATTTCAATCTCAGTATCTTTCCTACACTGTCCCAGAACGAAACTAGCGCAGGACAAAGGACCAGCATGTGTTCTAGATCAGCAGCCTGTAGTTGACATTTTGGGCATTTGGTTCGATCATTAAAGGCATTATTCGGGGACCATTTGCTTATTTGTAGAGGAGTGTGATAAAGTGGACATATTGTTTTATATGCTTGCAGTTTTAAACTTGAAGAGTGGACTAGCGTATCAATTTTCTTTAAAGAGGATGATATTTCATTCGAGGTGATACCCATGGGAAAGCATAAGGCCCATTTCTCTGCTATTTTTGGACACTCATCTTGTTTATTTTCAGTAAGGCACTTATATCCCTCACTAATAGTTACTTTTTGGTTTTCCTCTCCATTGTACAAGCATTGCCAGAAATCCGAATCCATAATCTCTTTCAGTTTTAATTTTCTTACAAGAAAATCACAAATTTGTGCATATTTAAAATAAGTGTGGTCTGGTAATTTATATAATAACCTTAATGTTTCGAACTCCCAAAAACCTGAGGAGCCGTAGAGATCCCCAAGTTTCAGTATACCTTGACTCGCCCATATTTTACACCCTGAATCGAAAAAAATGCTAGGTAAGCCTGGATTGTTCCATAGACTTAAAAGAGGATGAGAAACTGATAGCTTATTCTGATTCATAAGTGTCCTCCAAATGTTAATCATGTCCTTTGCGGTCTTGAACCTCACTCTTTTGTAGTAATTTGGGTCATTACTTCTAGCCAAAAACTGCGAGCAGTCTGGCCCCAGCATAAGTTGATGGAAAAAGTATGGGTTGCTTGAATTAAACAAGCTCTGTAGCTTCCCCAAAAATGCTGAAAAATAATATAATAGGAAATCTGGAAAATTAAGCCCTCCTTTTGTGAATGGGAGTTTTAGAGAGGAGAGTGCTCTTCGGTTCTTTTTATAACCCCAAATGAAGCTACCCAGTATGCCGTCTAATTTTCTGAAAAAGACTGTGTTTATTTTCAACGGTATACATCTAAATAGGTATAAGAATTTTGGCAGAATGTTCATTTTAATAAGGTTGATTCTTCCGATAAGATTTAAAGGTACCTTATGCCATTTTTTAAGGAGGGCCTCCGTTTCTTTTAATAAAGCATCATAGTTCAGTAGAATAATTTCCCTTATGTTAGAAGTAGGCTTAATGCCTAGGTAAGTAGCAGCATAGCATATTCCCATCACAGGTATTGGCGGTTTATAGTTAGCTATAATTTGGGTTTTGTCTAGATTTAGCTTATACCCTGATACTTTTCCAAAGATTTCTGCCTCTTTAACTATACCTAACATGGATTCAGTCAAATTGCTTGTATAGACTGCCAGATCATCGGCGTATGCTGTTATTTTAAGAGAGTTTGCGCCAAATGTAAATGGTTTTATCCTAACTTGTAGCTGTATGGCGTTAATAAAAGGCTCCATAGAGATGGCAAATAATAGGGGTGATAAAGGGCAGCCCTGCCGAGTTCCTCTTTTTATGGGGAATTTAGAAGAAAGTAGGCAATCGTATCCAATTAGTGCATTAGGTAAGTAGTAAAGTGCTTTTATCTTTGTAAAACCCATTGCTTTCAAAACTGACCACAGGTAATCCCACCCCACTCGGTCAAAAGCTTTTTCAGCGTCAAGTAGTATAATACCGAGTGGAGTGGAGTTAACCGCGGCCATGTCAAGCACTGTGATGGCCGTATTTACATGCTGCGTCATATCTCTACCTGTTACAAAACCATGCTGATGTTTGCTAACCAATCTCGGCATAATAGGGGACAGTCTCAAGGCTAGTAATTTGGCAAACACCTTAGCATCAGCATTAATCAAGGAGATTGGGCGGTATGATCCGCATTCCGTAGGAGTTTTATTCTTTTTAAAGAAAAATATAATTTTGGCGGTATTCCAAGAAGACGGAGCCCCATCATCTGTAACAATCTGATTAGTAACTAAACAAAGTACAGGAACTAGTTCTTCCCAGCATAATTTATAAATTTCAATAGGTAGGGAGTCATCTCCAGCAGCCTTTCCAGATGGGAGGGAAAAGATGGCTAATTTTAATTCTTCCTCGGTATAGTCTTTTTCTAACTCTTCCATACCTATCAAATCGTTCTCCGATTGCCAATTGTTTCTGATATAATTCTCCACCAGATCAGTTGAGGGCACACTCTCAGGGGTATACAACTTAGTGTAGTAATCAGCAAATTGCTGCAGTATCTTATCTGGTCGAGTATAAATAATACCTTCTGCTCCTTTTATACTCTTAATTAGAGAGGTGGCTCGTTCATCGGCTATTTTATAGGCAAGTATCTTTCCTATTCTGTCACCGCTCTCATACTGTGTACTTTTATATTTGTGTAGTTTAGCAGTAACTTTATCTCTTAAGAATTTTTTAGTCTCGCAGCGCATTGTAATTATTTTAAGTTCAAGTCTGTCCTTGTTTAGATTTTTAGGGGCTCCTGCACTTTCTTTTCTAGCAATCTCGGCCAGGTGTTCTTCTAGCCCTCTAATTCCTGAAATTAAGCATTGGGTCTCTGTTTTCTGATTAAAATTCTGCTGAATAATATATTGCTGTGCAAATCCTCTAATACTGGCCTTGCAACAGTCCCAAACTAAAGTGATTTTAGTCAAATCAATATTAAACCCTAAAAATTCCTTTATGTGAGCTTTCAGTAAAGAAATGAACGTGTTATCAGATAAGAGATGTCTGGGAAATGAAAATAGCCTGTGTTCTTTCTTTGAAGAAAGTACCTTAAAAATTACCATTATGGGGTTATGATCAAACGTTACCTTTGGGCAAATCTCCATTTTACAGCCTTTGATGATTTGGCTCGTTGCCCAGGCCATATCTATACGGGAATACATTTTATGTGGTATTGAATGGTAAGTATATCCCGCCAATGTTGGGTGTAGCTGTCTCCAGACATCTTTTAATTTATGCATACGGGCCAGCTCTAAAATGGATGCCCTAGTCTTACACATTCGCTGTAAGGGGGTACTCTTGGTCGTGTCTATTGCGTAGTTTATAACACAGTTGAAATCCCCCATGATTAATATCTCTCCCTCCCACCCTAGTAGTTCTATATTTAAACGATCAAAGACCGCAGCATCATCATGATTGGACCCGTATACGGCACATATGGTGTATTTAGGAGCTGATATCGTGATTTGAGCGATGACCCATCTACCCGCTTTGTCAGATGCTACCCTATTAACCTCAACCTTAAATGTTTTTTTCTTTAGTATAGCTACCCCACGTATCGAGACATTCAGAGATGTAGTAGTTATTAGCTCATACCCCCCTTGCACCAGCATTTTCCTATCTCGGTATCTTATATGTGTTTTATTTAGCAGTGTCAAGTGAGGGTTATACATCCTTAACTCTTCAAATACAAGCTGCCTTTTACTCCTATTATTAAGCCCGGATACGTTCCATGCAAGACAATTAACTTGGCACATTTCTTAATTCAGAAATGTTTTGAATAACCGCTTCTAATAACATATATACCCATTCTGAAATTTTAAATTTGTAGCAAGCATCGTACCTGCCTGTGATACTCTTTTTAGTTAACCCCACTCCCCTCCCACAGCCTCCCCCAGGTCTAGACCTGAATCCCTCCCCCCACCCTGTACCTACCCGGAAGCCTAACCCTATCTTCTGCTGCCGCTGGGTGGGCAGCAAAACAGTGTGGACCCTCCAAGGATCCTCCCCCTCCGCATTCAGTCATGCATACTTAAGTATCGTATTATCAGAGTAGAGAAAAAAAAAAGTCATATAATAGTATCAACTTGCAAACAGAGAGAAGAAAGAAGAGAAGAAAAATAACCAATCAAGTCTCTTTAAATAATAAAGTGCAATATTTCTGGTATTTTTAGCGATCGGCTGCTAATGATGCGAGAAATTGTTCGGCTTCCTTGAAATCGTAAAATATGTGGGTGTGGCCTGACTTTATAATTTTGAGCCTAGCAGGTTCTTGTAAATAGACCACCGCCCCCTTCGACTTCAAAGGGTCTATCAATTTTCTCAGTTCCCACCGCTTGTCCATTGTGGCCTTACTCAAGTCGGACTTTGTGAAAAACGTAACATTATCTACCGTCACTGGAGTGTTAGGTCTAGCCTTGATGGAAATTGCTTGTCTCAGTAAAAAAATCCCCAGATAGATCAGGATGAGCCTTGGAAATCTGCTATCTTTGTTTTTAGCAAACATGGGCAATCTATGAGCTCTCTGTACTTGGGAGTCCCAATCCCAATCGGAGAGGTCTGGGAAAGCTTTGTGCAGTAGTTTGACCATGTATGCCTGAGCGTCGGCCCCTTCTGATCCCTCAGGAATTCCAACAAAACGCAGATTCTGGCGCCTTTGACGATTTTCCAAGTCTTCAACTTTATTTTTAAGCATTACAATGTCTTTGTCCTGGCACTCTGAAGAAGCAACCGTGGTAGCCAGAGTTTCTTCAACCGTAACAATCCTCTGTTAGATTTCGACTATCTCCTCTGTGACATTGTGTAATCTACCTGTGACCTCCTGCAGACAATTCTGCATTTTACAGTTATCTTCCCTTAGCTGAGAGAAGTTGTGAAGTACCTCTTGACGGTGCTCCAACAGAGTCTGCAGAATCAGATCCAAAGAAGTACCCGCGGCAGCAGGAGCTGTTACAGATGCTGAGTATGATTTTTGGGGCAGAGTTAGTATCGCAGATGGGTATGGTGTCGAAGAGGTAGCTTGGGTTGAATCAGCACTGACTGAGGGTAGGAGAGATGGCAAGTCTGCTGTCCCCCCTTCTATTGCAACTAAAACAGAACCATCATCTATCACTCTTAACACACCTGTTGCTAAAGAGTCTGAAGTAGACTTATTATTGCTCGTACCCTCCATGGGGCAGTTACCAGAGAGACGCATTGCTAAGGTTTTAACGCCACCTTTAGCTTGTATCCACTTACGTAATGGGCTCTGATCTTTCAAGAGTTTTTCCCTAGCGCTTGCAGATGCTAATGTCGATGATATAGAGTTGAAGTTTAAACTTCTGCCCTTTTTAGCCTTAACTTTTGCCTTCCCTCTCCTTTTAAGTAGACCGTTAGTCTTGCCATTCGCGATTGTAACAGAATCAACCTCATTTTCATCCTCATTTTCATCAACCTCAACCCCTTCCTCGATAACCAGATCCTCATATTCATCCTCATTAGGATCCGCACCGGAAGCTCCTGAGATATCAATTTTAGCGGATTCCTCTCCATCTCTAGATAAGGGTCCCAATAGGGTATTTCCTGCATTTACAATAGTCTTAGGTTAGGTTAGGTTAGAAACTGTGTCTTCAGCGTCTTCAACAGTCACATTAGTTTTCCTCATATTATTATCCATGTCCTGGGTCTGTGCCGCCTGACTTGACCCCTTATTGGCTTGATATCTCTCTGTGGGCTTTTGAATAAGACCCCCAGGATCAACACCTGGCTGGACTAAATTAGCTTTGGTTGTAGTGGCTGTAGTAGTCATAGCTATGGGATCTGTGGGGTGTACATTAGTGTCTTTATTAGTGTTAGTACTGTTTGCATTCTTATGTCCCCCAGAGCTAGAAAGAGCCGGAGAGTTAACTGGTGTTTTGTTAATGACACTTTCACTTTTCCCTGCCGCATTTTTAGTTGCATTTACAACTGGTTCGTCCCCTCTGGGACCCATAGTTACTGGTAGACAGATGGGCATTTGCTTACCGCTTTGCTTGCCTTGTGCGTTGATGTGAGATCCGGTAATTAATTTGGCAGCTGCTATTGGTGTTTTTGCAGTTACCACTACCGCTGCTTGCGATTTTGTAACTGCCTCTTTTGTTATTGCGGCCAGCTCTGCAGTCTCTTTACCTTCAGTGCTCTTCTTGTGTAGTCTATGCTGCCGAGGAGGGTTCTTGGTTGCGTTTTTAGGGGCCATTGTAACGCTGCCTTCCAGCTTTTTTTTACTCCTTGTTCTCGCCACTTTCGTCTGCTCTACTGGCGTATTTCACATCTGCTTCGTCTCTCAGCTTTGAAAAGAGTATAAATGCAGATCCTTTCAGTAACTTCTGCAAGTGAATACCACTCTGCACCTCACTCCGTGCAGCTCTATTTTCAGATATCCGCTGTTTACTGCCAAACCTCTGCCTTTCCTCTGGATGTTTGCTTCACTTTTCCTTCTCCTCAACCACCAGAGAGTAAAATGATGCTCCTTGAGGCTTACTCAGCTTACTCTGCTTACTCTGCTTACTCCATCTCCCCCTTCGGTTCCATCATTTTCAACCACTGCTGCTGAATTTTGCACCCCCTAGGCAGCTCGGCTGCTAACAGTCAGTATGTTTCTTTCTCTTTTCCAGCAATACCGCCTGCAATACCGCCTGCCGCCACCGCTGCCGCCGAAAAGTGCAGCAGCATTGGTTTTCAACTCACCCCGACCACTCTGCAGGTTCCTCCAGATCCCAGTCCACCGTTATACAGTAAGTAAATGTAGGCGCCGGTACTACAGCACCCGGCAGCATCCGATGTTTATCGCATGTAAAGTGATCCTTCCCTGCGCAGCTGATCCCGTTCCGTTCTGGCAAGAGGCAGGCAGGTAAGGCACAGGCAGGCAGGCAGGTAGTAAAACGCCATCAACCACTCGGCAGCTAACTCAGCCCCTCCCCGGTCAATCCCGCTGGATCAACCGTTCCGTTCAGTTCAGCAAAGGAGCAGGTAGGCGGAGAGCGAAAAAAAAGAAAAAACGGCTTCCAGCAGCAGTATATAGATGTAAGAGATCCTTTCTCTCGAAAGGATCATGGAGCGACAAGCAGAAAAGTAAAAAGCCTCACGGAGTCACTGCTTCATTATCTCACTCCACACGCTGTATTCGGAGCGTCTCTTCTCCGCTCTGCTCTACTTCATCTTACGGAGGTCAGGGAGGTCCAGGAGAGGCGTCCTCACTGTGGCGGCTTCAGTCCGCCATCTTGCTTCCACCTCTAGCTGAAAACCTGAACACCGGTTTTCATGTAAATCAGACAATCCCTTTACCAATCAGACAATTCCTTTACCCACGTTCTTTCAAAATGCTTCTTCTCCGATGGAGGGAGCTCTCTACTCTCTGGCTGTGAAGAGAGTATTAAAATTCTCCCTGGATAAAACCAAATCTATACACAAATCGAAACAACTATTTATCAATTATCGCCCAGTTCACACAGGTCTAGCTACGTCTAAACAGTCAGTCTCCAGGTCGATTATCCCTTGCATCCTCTGTTGTTATCAGCTAGCTAATAAATCTCTTATCGGTAGGCCCAAGGCTCCACTAGAGGTAAGGCAGCTACTACGGCCTTGATGATGAATATCCCCTGTCTGATATCTGCAAGTCAGCTACTTGGAGATCAATCCACACATTCACTAGACACTACTACCTTGACACAGATGCCAGAACACATGCTCAAGTAGGACTATTTGCCTCACTGTTTACATACATTGGTGGTTCTGTCCTCCACCATTTCAGGGGAATGAGCTTGCTATTTTGTTCAACGCTTATACATGGAAATCCCCAATGAGGCATAGTTTCTTACCTATAACTGCAGTTCTCTCAAATGGATATTTCCATGATATGTTAACAAAAGGGAGGGACAAATGAGTGGGTTTTAGTAGTTCCACCGTACATGCCCTAGATGTATTTAACAAAGAAAGGGTATGGAGTTCCTAGGTGATGTGGTAATCACCATTCAAGTGCCATAGCTAGTGAGTTCTGGCGGTATATTACTGGAGGTCATGGAGGGGAAGTCCTGCTTTCGGAACTAGGGCTCTCACACACCCAGAAAGCTAGGTGTTATGCTTCATCATTTGAGCCTGCTCCTCGTCGGGCCGGTGCTGCAATGCCCGACAGGCACACTTAAAGGGGCTCTTTTTCGGAAATCTTTTGTTCCTTGCCATAAGGGTGCAGTGGGTGTGAGGGGCCTAGTCCGGTGTAGATGTGCATTGTGATGTTAAAACAGGTGAGGGAATCCTCTTAAAGGCTTTATTCTGTGAGGGACCCTGCCTGAATAAAATAATAAGGGAGGGGTGGTGTATTTTGTTCTTAATGTGACAAATTGTACACTCTACTCCCAGATGGTCGACATATTTCTTGCCCTAAAATGTTCATGCAATGATCAGCGGCAATTCTTCAGGACTGAGAGAAAAAATAAATGTTTTAATAAAGAAAACTATCTACATATGTGGTGTTTTGCTACCTACCACTGTCTTGACCCTAGGGAACTATCCACTATGGAAGTGAGGCAACCTGTAATTTCAACAAAAGAGCACATAACATTCCATATCAGTTGCACAGTTGGCCATGGATAAGTGTTCAAAAACATATGCGTAGCTTAAGTTATTAAAAAAGCTGTGTTTCACCTGGTACATGGCAGTATTCGATGATCACATTGAAAACACAGCGTGATTTTCATTTAGACAAGGCAACATAAAACACATAAATAAACACCCTTACAACACCAACACTAAATCGGTGAGTGCGATGGGAACTTACCTATAATAATACAAGGTACGGCCTCATCTGGTGCAGCGGAGTTAATGTACACCCAAAAGTGGTGTCTCTGCAAAATCAAGGGTGAGAGACACGCGAAAGGTAATCAGGAGTCAAGACCATGAAGGCTACTATATGGTCTGTGACAACGTTTCGCAGGGAAATGCTGCTGCATTCCTAGTCAGTTTACTTACTGTATCGCAATGGCCACAAACATTGAGTTTACGCGCAATTACGTCTCTTTTAAATACAAGCCAGCAGCCAAGGTAGAGGAGCGAGGTTAGTAAACACCGCCCGCCTGCTCCTCTTATACCGAGAAGCTGCTGGGCCTGCTGCGGTATCTCCCTGGTCCCAGCCCAGACTTGTGGCTAAGTAGAAGACGCCTCTGGGCGGTAAAATTCAAAGTGGGGTTGCAGGCTCCCACTCCGGGTACAACAAATGAACTGGGGGCGGCGCTGCAGATTCCCATCGTGAACGGGAATCAAGCCAAGGCGCCATCATTTTTAAAAAAACGTACCTGTTCTTAGTTGGGAACCCGTCCTTAGACCTACCCCGATCCGCTGCTCACAGGAAGGTACCGCTGCCTCGCAGAGCGTTGCTTTAAATATCCTACTGCGGGTATCGAGTCGCGGGCAAGAAGTGCAAAAGTTGCTACAGGTGCTCACATGGCTAGTGAACAAAGCGACCATCTTAGAGCGGAGTTTGTTAATCCATGTACTTGCCCAGATTTCAGAAGAAGGTAATGAGGCAGTTAACCTTTGGTATAAATTGATGTTTTATAATCGTGTTATGAACCAGGTACTGTATTCAAGTGAAAGGGCTGTGTAGGGGATATAATGACTCGGGCATTTAGATAAAAAGTGTTCTTAGTGTGGGCCAATATAACTATCGGCTGTCAAAAGGTATTTGCAAGTAGTGTAACTACAGGGGCAGACAACAAGACAGTATGGTCAGTTCATATAATTGAAAAACAATTGATGAAATCAAGGAATAATGAACGCCCAGTGTGTTAAATGGCGCGTGGTTTGCGGTTTTGGTCAGAAGATGTTTCAATCAGGTTACAGCAGAACCGTCTTTAATGTTTACGGGTAGACTTTATATTAAGATAACATGGCATACGTTGTTGCCTGGTCAGAAAAGGGTGGATACTCATTTTAGTGTGAGCTCGTGTATGTAGGGACATGCAGTCATAGAGGCCCAAGGTCGCTGAGGTTGTGTGGCAACAATTAACCCTTTTCCCTTTAACAAGGGGTTAAAGCCAGAATGGGTGAGTGCGGTTATCCATTCAGAGAACCCCAGGGAATATCATCATTAAAGTAGGGGTGGGCGTAGTTCATGAAGCAGCGTTACGCGTAGCTGCGCAAAGTGCACTCCACATTACACGAGCTACACGTAGCAATACGCGAACTGCGTTGTAGCATGTTCGCACTGTGCAAGATGTCTTTTTCAATGATTGCACTGTGTGGACAAGCATCCGGCACTGTGCAATCATTGAAAACGGCATCTTGCACAGTGTGAGCTATACTTTTCTGCCGCTCGAGTAGATTTTTACTTGATCTGCAGCTTTCTCAACACGGACTGGTAGTTTCTCATTGCGAGCAGTTGCGAGCATGCGTGACCACTCGCAATGAGAAACCTGACCTCCCCGCATTGACAATCTTGCCAGGAGGTTTATTTTCCATGCTCGCGATCGGCAACTTGATGTTGCTGATCGCGAACAAGGAAAAAGTCTCACGAGGATGTCAATTTGCTTGCTCGCGGTCGCCAACTTGACGTTGAGGACTGCGAGCAAGCAAAAAATGACCGCTGCACTACGCTACGCTTCGCTATGCATGTTTGCACTGTGCTACTTACAGTTCACATAGTGCGAAGTTGAGCAAACTTCGCAAACTACTGGAGTGTAGCGTAGTGCTTTGCCCAGGGTTACATTTAAGCCACCATTTGCTGCATTCAGACGGTTAACCCACCTCTGTTCTAACCTAAACAAGGCTATCTGTGTAATATGTGGGTGTGCTTCTAGTGCACTTATGGCTCTATGGGCGGTGTCTTTTCTCAAAGTAGTGTCTGTACAATTTTGTGTTAGTTTTAAGGCTCTTATGGTTCGTTATTCTGGTTTTTGCTGTTCTCATAGTCATTCCAACGTAGTATTTCTCACATGGGCATGTCAATAAAATATATGCATCGACTGATGTTGCAATTAGTGTGCCTCGTCATTATCCATGTGTGGGTTTCAGAGAGTCTGATTTCTTTCATTGGTTTTGTTTGTGGGAAGACGGCACATGACCCGCAGGGGTAGTGTCCGGTGACTGGGGGGAGGTCCCATAAGCATCTTTGTGTGGTGGTAGATTTAACGGCAGGTCTGGTGTGTATTAGCAAATCTTTTGGATTGTTAATCCTCTTAAAGGCGAATCTTGGTTTTGCTATTTCCAGATCTCCAGTATTCAAAATCCCCCAATGTTTCTTTACTGCTTTTTGTATCATTTGGGACCTCGGTGAAAAGGTGGTCACACGGGTAATGGTGTTGTCAGGAACCTTTTCTTTGATTTCCAAAAGTCCCTTGCGATGATTATTGCGAGCGCGTTTAATACATGTCCTGACGTTGTGTCCTGTCTTTTCACTTGGTTAGTGGCTAACTTGTCAGCCTCTTTTTTGTAATCCTGTATCAAACTACAATTCCTTCTGATGCAAATAAATTGGCTGAACGGAAGGTTATCCCTCAAAGATTTGGGGTGATAGCTACTGTAGAGTAATAGACTGTTAGTGTCAGTAGGTGTTTTGTAGAGGATTGTGTCTAGTCTATCGTTTTGTTGTCTGATGGTTAGATCAAGGAAGGGGATTTCTGCTGAGATGGTATTGGTGAATTTAAGATAACTGTTCTTTGTATTAATCTATTCACAAAATTTGATACAGGCTGACAAGTCACCTCTCCAAAAGACGAGAATATTGTCTATATACCTCTTCCACAGTCTCAGGTTATCTGCGTAGGGGTTACTGGCATGTAGTATCCCCTCCTGTTCGAAGGTAGCCATGTACAAACATGCCACGCTGGGGGCAAATGTGCTCCCCATTGAAGTACCCTGAGACTGGTGGAAGAGGTTGTTGTTGAATTCAAAGAAATTTTCATTTAATGCAAGAGTTGCACATTGCATGATAAATGGGATGGGTGTTGGTAATGTCCATTCGTTGCTTCTCAGAGCTGTTTCAATTGCCGTGAGTGTATCTCTTTGTGAGATGTTGGTGTAGAGCTGTTCTACATCAAGGGTGACCAGCAGGTCAATTTCAGTGGTTTCATCCCACCCATCAATGATACGTAGACCTTCCGTCGTGTCTTTTACATATGCCGGAGTTTGTTTTACAAGTAGTTGGAGAATTACATCACAGAACTTTGGAAAGAGGTTCCAAAAGTGACCCTATCCCTGAAACTATTGGTCTCCCAGGGATTGGGGTGGTCCCCTTGTGTATTTTCAGTAGTGTGTAAAAGTATGGGACTTTGGGCTGTTTTGTGATTAGGAACTCCGCCTCTTTTTTCTTCACCCACCCATTACTCTCGGCCTCGTACAACATAGCAGTGATCTCATTGGTCAGGCGTGTAGTGGGATCAATAGTTATAGGAGTATAAAACTTCCTGTCCTGTAGTTGGCAAAGACATTCAATGTTATAGTCTTAGGTGGATTGTATCACAGTCGCACCGCCTTTGTCCGCTTCTTTTATTGTGATCCCTGTATCCTCTGTTAGTGTTTTTAAAGCTGCAAGTTCCGCATTGGATAGATTTTAGAATGGAGTGTGGGCGGTCCCTTTTCCAATTCCTTGAGTACAGCTTTCTAGAAAGTTAATACTTCTCCAGTATTGGGGTGTCTTTCATAGATTCACATGCTTGAGTATTCCCCGACGTCGAAGTCGGAGCCCCACAGTAAATAAATTAGCAATAAAACCAAAAATATATGTATATAAAAACATAATTACATACATTCTAAAACCATAAATACTTATAAGTACCAAGGTAAGCATTAACACATAGGAATACATTAGAAGATTGAGCACTTTCATAGCATATCATGTCATTATGTTAGTCCAAACTACAGCCAATCAGGCGCAAGCACCCCTCTAGAACCTTCTCCTCAGAGGCTCAGGCCCTCAGATTCTCTACCGCACGTCGTGTGAAAGGAGTCTCCCTGAGCCCTGCTCAGTTTTTAACTTCCTTGTAGATTTCTACAGTTTTTGGAGATGTCTTCAAGTAAGAAGTCCTTGTTTCGTCCATGTGCTCCTTGTGGGAATTTGCGTCTCTTCTCAGAGGGCCCTCACAAGCAGTGTATTTACTGCCTCTATCCAGAGCATGAGGTAGGCTAATGTAAAATTTGCAGAACTTTCTGAACCAAAATCCTTAAGGACAGGGAGGGGCGTCTCCTCCTGTGGTTGCAGAGGTTGAAGGATAAAGATTCACCTCTTTCTGATGCAGAAAACCTTGCATCAGTTGTGACTAGAGCCACTTCTATACGTAGCAGTGTACAGGATTTGCCATCTCCATTCCTAAAGAAGAGGAAACTTCAACTCCAGAAGGCTCCTGCTGCATCTCCACCTCTTCCTCCTATGTCTACGCCCTCAGGATCTAACTCTCCGGCGTCCACGGCTCCTTCTACACATGTTTCCACTAAAAAACATGCTAAATCGTCGACAGGAGCGTCGACAGTCGTTCCAACGACGAAATCTGCCGTCTCTGGTCTCTGACGACGACAGTGACGACGACTTGTGCCAGTGGGTCGTCGACGGCGGCTGCGTCGACGTCGTCAGTGTCGACGATGGTGTGTGTGAGCTTTGAATCTGTCTCGTCGACGATTCCGATCTCCTCGTCGACGTCAAAAAAGGCAGTCTCGTCGACATAAAGATCTTTGACAATGCCTTCTGTGAAGAGATCCCCTTCGTCGGCGGGTTCTCCGTCGACGACGGCTCCGTTGACGACTGTTTTTTCGGTGGCGGCACACTTGGACGGTTGCCTCATCGACGGCGGCTTCGTCAACGGCGGCTTCGTCGTCGACGGCTGTGGTCTTGCTGTCGTCGGCTTCGTCGATGGTGGTTGTCGACGTCCACCTTCGCATCATTGCCTCTGGTGCCAATTTCTTCATCCGGTTCTGGGGCTTCTGCTGTTGACCCTCTACACCATCGTCGACATGTGCCTTTGGATCAGCTTCCGATTCCACGTCACTCTCAGCCTTCATCACCTCTTTTTGCCACACGTTCGGAGCATGACTCTGGTTCTGATGAGGAGGAAGATGATAGATTCCGGGCGGCTCGAAGCCCTTCGGAATTGGTTATTAAATGTCAGGATTATGAGGACGATCAGGAAGATCCTTACTTCCATGAGGCGGAATCTTCTACTCAGGTTCCCACAGCGCAAATACCACTCTCCCTCATTTCTAATTTCCAATACATGCTGGAGGATCATAATAGACGATTTCCACCGTCTCACCAGGGGTCTCCTCAACCTAGGGTGCCTGCAACTACAGCAGCTCCTCCCTCTACTGCACCGCCGGAGCCATCTGCGCCATCTGCATCATCTATAACCTCTATTCAGGTCCATGCAACTGTTTATGAGGATGATGACGTTCACCCAGATCGGGAAGATGGCAAAGTTGATGATGATGATGGGAACATGGCGGATTCGGACGATTATCAGATCCAGACACTGTCGCCGCCACCTTCGGGTCCAGGGGATTCCCCTCCTGTGGATATAGCTGGATTTCACCAACGTATGGAATGAGCGGCGCTGCGTTTTAAACTCCCTATGGTTCTGAAGGATGAGGACTGTTTTCTTTATGATTTCAAAAGTCAACCTTTTAAACAGGTCTGGTCAGTGCCCATAATTGACTTCATTTGGAATAAGGGTGTCAAGCTGATGCAGACGCCAAATTCTATTCCGGCGTTTCTCCCTCATTTGGAGAAGAAATATAGGCGCCCCAGGGTTCTCCAGCTTGCATGGTAGCGCAGCCTGAACCCGATTCCGTGATCACCCAGGCCGCACAGCGTCGTTCCTGGAATCCGTCTTCTATTACAGCTCCTCCTGACCGTGAGGGACGTCATCTTGATGCCAATGGACGTACATTTTCCACTATGGCTTCTACCACTGTGAGGGCTGCGAATTCTCTGGCCATTCTGGGGCGGTACGATCGCCAGATGCGGTCAGATATGTCCGCTTTTATCAACCTCATTCCTGAGCCCTCCAGAGCAGAGGCTCTCAAGATTCTTCAGGAGGGAGAGAGAGCATCATCAGAGATTATCTACTGCTCTGTGGACATTGCGTGCACTGGTTTTCGTCAACTTGCGGGGGCAGCCATTTTAAGTCATCAGGGCTGGCTTCGTTCCACCTCTTTTCGCAAGGAGGTTCAGGCAAAAATCCTCGAGATGCCCTATGACGGCGAATCGCTCTTTGGCCAGCATGTGGACGACACACTTCAAACCATCTAAAAGGACACCGAGACGGCTCGTGCCCTAGGCACTTTGCAGTTTTGCAAACAGCCTTTTCATGGTGCGCGAGGACGCGGCACCTCCTCTTCTTTTCGCGGCTGATCCAACCAGTACTGCTCCTACGGCCAAGGAAATCAGAGATATTCCTCCCAGTTACAGCAGTCCTATCGACAACAGTCTTCCAAGTCCTACAGAGGGAAGTCTTCCTACAGAGGCTCCGCTTCTAGGAAGCAATGACTTGCCTTCCCCGCTTAAAGTTGCAGGTCGAATCTCCCTTTTCTTTTCCAATTGGTCTTCCATCACCTAGGACCGTTGGGTGCTGGACATTGTATCAAAAGGCCATGCTTTGGAGTTTGTCAAGTTCCCTCCAAACACTCCTCCAACTGGTCCACCTTCGGCTTATCTCAAGGAGCTCTTTCAACAGATTCGACTCATGATTCAGAAAGGTGCCATTGAAGTGGTTCCCAAGTCTCAGAAGGGGATGGGATTCTATTCCAGTTTTTTCCTCGTCCTCAAGAAGTCCAGCGAATGGCGTCCGATCTTCGACTTAAGAGCCCTAAACAAGTACCTGAAGTGCCAATCCTTCCGCATGCTCACGCTCGTGGAAATTCTCCGCCTTCTCTCGAAGGACGATTTCATGACCACCATCCATCTCCAGGACACTTATTTCCACGTGCCGATACTTCCAAGACACCGGAAGTACTTACGCTTCCGGGTAGGGCCCAGAGACTTTCAATTCAAGGTTCTGCCTTTTGGCCTTTGCTCCGGCCCTCGCATCTTCACGAAAGTCCTGGCTTCGGTGGTGGCATATCTACGTTTGGAGGGTGTTCAAATCTTTCCCTACCTGGACGACTGTCTCATCAAGTCGCAATCTCATCATCAGGCGTCTCTGGACACTCGATTATGTCAGACTCTATTCCACTCCCTTGGTTTGTCCATCAACATCGAGAAATCTCAGGTCGATCCAGCTCCCTGCAGGACCTTTCTAGGCGCCACTCTGAATACTTCACTGGCGAAGGCATTCGTGTCTCACGAGCGTCAGCTACGGATTCTACGCCTAGTGGCTCTTAACCATTCAAAAGGGTCCGTTTCAGTTTTTGTATTGAAATCCTTTCTTGGGATGGCGTCCTCCTGCATCTCCCTGATCCCAAATTGCAGGCTCAAGAGTCGTCCATTTCAGGAGGAATTAGACAAACAGTGGCGTCAGGTAACTGCTCTTTCAACGATCTGGTCCTGATGACCGCTCGGATGAGGTCCGCTCTCCAATGGTGGGCTCAACCGTCAGACATCACTGCCGGTACCTCTTTCCTAACCGTCGCTCCGGAGCTCGTCCTTACCACGGATGCCTCCCTGGAAGGCTGGGGCGCACATCTTCAGGGGCTATCCATAAAAGTCAACAGACTGGAACTAATGGCCATTTTCCTGGCGCTCAATTCTTTTCATCTTCTGCTCCAGGGATAATCAGTGCTCATTCAAACCGACAATACCACCAGTATGCACTATGTAAACAAACAGGGCGGCACCAAGTCACTGCTCCTTTCTCAGCTGGCAGAGAACATCTGGGACTGGGCACTCCGTCTCCAAACTACCCTGACAGCGGTTCACCTACCAGGCATCATCAACATCCTAGCGGATTCCCTCAGCAGGTCTGCGGCCTCAACCCACGAGTGGGAGTTGCATCAGCCGACTCTGGACTTCATCTTTCGGCTGTGGGGTTGCCCGAACATGGATCTTTTTGCGAGCCTTGTGAACTGGAAATGCCCTTCTTATGCAAGCTGGCTTCCCCATCAAGAGTTGCGTGGGAATGCCCCTTTGATGGACTGGTGTAATCTATCCGCCTACGCTTTTCCGCCGATTCCGCTGGTTCCTCGAGTGTTGTGGAAAATGCGGAGACAGCCGTGCCACAGTCTCCTGATCACTCCCAGATGGCCTCGACAAGCGTGGTTCTCGGAAATGCTGCTTCTCTCACAGTGCGAACCCATCCTCCTTCGTCCTCAAGCGGATCTCCTCACGATGGACAAGGGTCAGATCTGTCATCCGGACCCCTCCTCTCTCAAATTATTGGCCTGGAACCTGAGCACCTTGAATTTGCCCACTTGAATATTTCACCAGCATGTAGAGACGTTCTTGCCAATGCGAGAGCTCCATCCACAGTAAAGACTTACAAGCTAAAGTGGAAAAGGTTCTGTCACTGGTGTGCATCTGCCAACATCCATCCCGTGCACTCCTTTTCTGCTCAGCTTCTGCCGTTCTTTCTACAGTTGGCTCAATCAGGACTTTCCCACTCCACTTTTAAGGTCTTCCTAGTGGCAATATCTCGTTTTCGCCAGGATGGGTCTTCATCTCTCTACTCTTCCAGAGTCATTCTGCAGTTTTTCAAGGGGCTGTTCAGGATGTTCCCGCCCATTCGGCGTCCTCCTCCTACCTGGCATCTCAATGTTCTTTTGGCGCAATTGATGAAGGCGCCTTTTGAGCCCATCCACAAGGCAGATTTAACATTTTTGACCTGGAAGGTGGCCCTTCTTCTTGCCTTGACCTCCTCACAACGCGTGAGTGATATCCACGCCTTTACCATTCAGCCTCCTTTCCTTCAATTCAAAACGGACTGTGTTGTACTTCGCACCAACCCAGCATTCATGCCTAAGGTGCCAACTGATTTTCACCTCACTGAACCAGTGTTCTTAAAGACTTTCTTCGCTAATCCCCAATCTCCGGCGGAGCAACGTTTGCATTCATTGGATGTTAAAAGATGCCTTAAATTTTACATCGACTGGAGCGCCCCTTTCGTAGGTCTGATCAACTGTTTGTTGCTTACAGACGCATGCGCAAGGGGCGTTCTGTTACCAAGCCAACTATTGCACGTTGGATTTCCTCAGCAATCGCATTCTGTCATCAGAAGGCCGGCAAGCCTCTTCAATCTACAGTGAGAGCTCATTTTACCAGGGCGATGTCATCCTCTACTCTCCCTGTTTGCTGGTGTGCCGATTCCCCAAATATGTCGAGCAGCCACGTGGTCCAGCAGGCACACTTTCACAAAGCACTACTGCCTTGAGACGATCAACAAAGCTGATACATCAGTGGGCCAAGCGGTGCTTCGTAATCTTTTTAAATAAGCTGAGCCTTTTTCCATCCCTCCGCCTGTATGGGTACTATTATCTGTCTGGCAGCATTATGTGATTTCAGTGCATTGTATTCTAATGCACTGCTATTTTCGCCTTGCGGCCAGCTATTACTGCTCACTATTCTATTCAAGCATGTGAATCTATGAAAGACACCCCAATACTGGAGAAGAACAATTGTTACTTACCTGTAAATGGTGGTTCTCCAGTATTGGTGTCTTTCATAGATTCACATGCGAAACCCCCCCAACCTCCCCTCAGAGGCTCGCTTCTCCTCCTAGACTCTTTTGTCACTCTTGTGCTATGAAAATCTGAGGGCCTGAGCCTCTGAGGAGAAAGTTCTAGAGGGGTGCTTGCGCCTGATTGGCTGTAGTTTGGACTAACATAATGACATGGTTATGCTATGAAAGTGCTTTTTTCTTCAAATGTATTCCTATGTGTTAATGCTTACCTTGGTACTTATAAGTATTTATGGTTTTAGAATGTATGTAATTATGTTTTTATGTACATATATTTTTGGTTTTATTGCTAATTTATTTACCGTGGGGCTCCCACTTCGATGATGGGGAATATTCAAGCATGTGAATCTATGAAAGACACCAATACTGGAGAACCACCATTTACAGGTAAGTAACAATTGTTCTTCTGTTGGTATCATGTTGGCAATTGGGGTGAAGTTGGAGGGATTGTGTAGACCTGAGTCATCAACGGTAAGTTCAGGGCTGTCCTGAAAGAAAGCTTTTAAGCGAACTTTCCTGAAAAAATTGTGGATCTCACATTGTTCGTGGAACCTGTCTGTTGTCGGGGTGGGAACAAACTCTAAACCATTTTCCAATACTTTTTTTTCAATGGCAGTATGAGGTCTTTGAGATACATTTACTACTAGACTCTACTGCCCCTTGTCTAGCTCGGAGTGTCCATTCCGCTCAGTTGGTCCTCCTGCCACTGGACTTGCTTCTGACCTCCTCTTCTGCGTCCTCTTCCTCTGCCCCAGCCTCTGCCTAAAAAAGGTGGGTTCTCACCAGGGTAGAATTGGGGTTGGTTTGGAGGGTACATCTGAAATGGCCAGTAAGGTGGCTGGGGACCATGGAATTGTTGCATGTTATAGTTCTGGTGCTGCTGATGGTTTCTTTTCTTTCGGTTGGTTGTTCCCCAACTGCCACTACTTGAGTTGCTGCTAGACGAGCCCCTTCTAGTGGGCATTGCAGCACCGGCCCAACGAGGAGCAGACTCAAATGATGAAGGGGCGATAGGGAGGACGGTGGCAGTGTCTCCCCGACCTGCTGACACTGAGTGCTGTAAACTGCTGAACTTAGCATTCTAATTTTAATGACAGTAACTGTTGAAAGTGAATTTTAATTAGCGCCGTATTTTAAAAATTCACCGAATTTTCCTTACTTGCACTGAAGGTCAGGGGCGTTTAGGCGCATTGTGAAATTTAACTGTTGCGAAGCCTGGGCTCGATCACACGACCTGCCCGCCCCGGTCCGACTCGGCAACCAGTGCCGTTGAGCGGAGGGCGGGTCAGGCAGAGCCAGGTGACTTCCGCCCACATCGAGCGGTCAGCGCTCTAGCTGCAGCACGCAGAGGGGTATTTAGGCAGCGAGGAGCAGGCGGCGAATTGCGGTAGGGAGGACGGTGGCAGTGTCTCCCCCACCTGCTGACGCTGAGTGCTGTAAGCTGCTGAACTTAGCATTCTAATTTTAATGACAGTAACTGTTGAAAGTGAATTTTAATTAGTGCCGTATTTTAAAAATTCACCGAATTTTCCTTACTTGCACTGAAGGCCAGGGGCGTTTAGGCGCATTGTGAAATTTAACTGTTGCGAAGCCTGGGCTCGATCACACGACCTGCCCGCCCCGGTCCGACTCAGCAACCAGTGCCATTGAGCGGAGGGCGGGTCAGGCAGAGCCAGGTGACTTCCGCCCACATCAAGCGGTCACCGCTCTAGCTGCAGCACGCAGAGGGGTATTTAGGCAGCGAGGAGCAGGCGGCGAACTGCGGTAGGGAGGACGGTGGCAGTGTCTCCCCGACCCGCTGACGCTGAGTGCTGTAAGCTGCTGAACTTAGCATTCTAATTTTAATGACAGTAACTGTTGAAAGTGAATTTTAATTAGCGCCGTATTTTAAAAATTCACCGAATTTTCCTTACTTGCACTGAAGGTCAGGGGCGTTTAGGCGCATTGTGAAATTTAACTGTTGCAAAGCCTGGGCTCGATCACACGACCTGCCCGCCCCGGTCCGACTCGGCAACCAGTGCCGTTGAGCGGAGGGCGGGTCAGGCAGAGCCAGATGACTTCCGCCCACATCGAGCGGTCAGCGCTCTAGCTGCAGCATGCAGAGGGGTATTTAGCCCCCTCGTTGCAGTGAGCGCGCAGCAAAGCGCCTGAGACGCACCAGAGAGAAGCCCGTCTGCGCCCGTCTGCGACCGGACGGGACCAGGGGCCATGTCAGTAACATCATTTGGACCTAAGGTACCCAGGTTGATCTACTTTTCACAGGCTCTAATGTGTTTAAGAAGTAACCCACTTACACTATGTGAGGAAAAACATCATTGCTCTCCAGAAGGGCCGTTTTCGTGCAGGCTATGTCAACACCAATTCCAAATAGTAAGAAATGTATGCCCCCAACAACACATTAAATACACACCTACTGTACTAATTCAGGGTGGGAAGAACCTACTATGCAATATAAGGTCTTTAGCAAAGCATTATATTGAGGTCTGGGATTTCATCTCTACACATAAAGCCGACCTGTGTTTCCTTACGGAGACATGGCTCAAACCCCATTCCATCCTGGCCATTACCCTTGGTATACCGGAAGGTTACAAAATCATCAGAATGGACAGACCCAAGAAAGCCAGTGGGGGAATAGCAATTGTTCACAAAGACAACATCTCGGTTTCGGTTCTAGACCAATGGTGTAATCCGGCCTTTGAAATGATGGTTTTTAAGATTGGTTTGTCAGCCAAACACAGTAGAAAGGGAGTTTTGGTTTATCGCCCCCCAGGCCCCATAAAAGGTGCCTCTAAACAGTTAGTGGAAGCACTTGCCCCGCATGTCTGCCTAGATAAAGATTTTCTGGTGGTTGGTGATTTTAATATTCATAGAGAGATAGAAAATAATAGTGAGGCCCAATCCTTCCTGACTGACTTATCTTTAATAGGACTGAAACAGCGTAATAGTGGACCTACGCATTTGGCAGGTCACACTTTAGACTTGATTCTCTCCAATTTTTCTGGTATTGAATGCTATACGCCTAAACAGTGTAATTGGACAGATCATTTTGTGCTTGAGTTCTCAATACCGGAGATGGGTACATGTTCCAATCTCCCTGTACAAATTCCGCTTAAACTAAGGCAATGGCATAAAATATCCGATGAAAATGTTAAAAAGGCTTATGTTCTTCCTCTCATTCTGGCTACTGATGATACTAACATTGCACATTCAAAACTGGACTCAGCCACTAACACTGCGGTGCAGCAGATTGCCCCGCTAAAAACATTTAAAAAGTGTCTTGCTAGGAAACAGGAGGTTTGGTTTTCGGAAGAACTGCGAAGCCTTAAGCGCATGGCTACGAAGACTGAAAAGATATGGAGAAAGTCGCACTTGGAGGAAGACAAAATCAATCATCAGAAGGCTACAAACACCTATCATAAAGCCATTCGATCTACACGTAAGAACTATGTCACCTCGCAGTTAGAGGCAGCAGGCAACGATTCGAAAGTACTCTTCCAGATTGTAAATACCTTTTTAAAACCTGTGGCATGCGAAAGTGCGGATATGGCATCTCAACATCTTTGTGACAACATTTCGAGTTTTTTTACCGAAATAATTGATGCTTTCTATGAAAAGATAGAGGCACTTATCCCAGCCATGACTAGCCAGGATGATCACATACTGGTGCAAACTGTGTCCACCAATTCCAACACCTTTGATAATTTTCCTGAGATTTCTTTGTCAGAGGTTGAGAAGCTGCTCAATGACATTAAAAGTGGGAGCCCGTCTGATTTACTACCAGCCAGGTTAATGGGACCGTTAGGGAGAACACTTGGTCCTGATATTCAGAGACTGGTGAATCTCTCATTAACAACAGGAAGTGTCCCACGGGAATGGAAAAAGGCCCTAGTCAGACCGATTAGGAAGAACACCTCCTCCCCTTGGACCAACATGTCTATTCTTAGGCCGATCTCCCTGCTACCTTTTTTGGGGAAAATCATCAAAAAGCACACAAATAAACATCTGTCCAACTACCTTGAACAATCGGGAAGCCTTGATCCCTCATAGTCAGGTTTCAGGCCAAAATACAGCACTGAAACGGCCCTGCTGTCGATAACGGATGATCTCCGCATGTACCAGGACAGTGGTTACTCCGTTGTCCTGGTGCTGCTGGATTTATCGGCAGCGTTCGATACCATTTCACACAACATCTTGATCGAATGACTGACTGTGAATGGAATCGGAGGCAAGGCACTGGACTGGATAAAGAGCTTTCTTTCCGACCGCACCCAATGTGTCACCATGGGTGAGTTCAGGTCGGAAGAGGTTAAGATCACCAAGGGGGTTCCTCAGGGATCTTGTTTGAGCCCGACTCTTTTTAACACCTATATGGCCCCCTTGGCAGATATAACCAGAGCCTTTGGTTTCTGTCCAGTGTCCTATGCTGATGATACGCAGCTGCTTTTTCCCTTCAAACAACTAACACCGGAGGTTATACAATCTTTCTCTGAGGGGATGAAAGCAGTATCTCGTGGATGTCTTCCAACTTTCTTCAATGTAACGTTGGTAAGACCGAGGTGATGCTTTTCGGTGAAGCCAGGGTCCAATGGTCCCCTGATTGGTGGCCACTGGACTTAGGCCCAGTCCCCGAACCTAAGCTAATAATCAAGAACCTGGGGGTATGGTTGGAACTGGAGTTGACTATGAAACAACATGGTAACAGCATTGTGGGATCTTGTTTTCATATGATAGGTCTCCTTCGTAGGATATTCCCTTTCCTCCCGGACTCCTTCAGAAGAACTTTGGTTCAGGCTTTAGTAATCAGCCGTCTTGATTATTGTAATGGTCTTCTGGCAGGTGCAAATGAAGAGGTACTAGACCGCTTGAAAGTAGTGCAGAACACAGCAGCCAGGCTGGTTCTTAATGCCCCCCCTAGATCTCCATCTAAACCTCTGCTGAATAAACTTCACTGGTTGTCCATACGTCAACGAGTGAAGTTTAAGACCTGCTGTATTATACATAAAGGTCTACATGATCTAGGACCGGACTATTTGGCCAGAAAATGTGTACCATATGTCCCTACTCGCACTCTTAGGTCTAGTGAACAGCTGCTGCTGAGTGTACCCAAGATCAGTAGAACTAGATTGGGTGGTAAGGCCCTGTCTGTGGTGGGTCCTATTTTGTGGAATGTGCTTCCACTTTTACTGAGACAATGCGACGACCATCTCCTTTTTAAAAAACAATTGAAAATTTTCTTGTTTAGTCAATATTAGCTAAGCCAGTCTTTTGTTTTAGAATTAGGTAACTGTTTCAGAGGGTTTTAGAATTTCAATGCTACTGCTCTATACTTGCGTGCCGGCTGTCTCAAGCGCGGAGATACTCCTGCGGGAGTTTATTCCTAGCGCTATACAAACCTGCAAATAAATAAATAAATAAAATGAAGCATGACACCTAGCTTGCTGGGTGTGTGAGAGCCCTAGTTCCGAAAGGAGGAATTCCCTTCCTTGACATCCTGTAATATACCGCTAGAACTCACTAGCTAATGCACTTGAATGGTGATTACCACATCACCTAGGAACTCTGTACCCTTTCTTTGTCAAATATTTCCATGATAGCCATAAGCAACCCTCCCTCCTCCCTGATGGAGAAGACAGACAATTTCATGCTCCCCTATTACTCATCTAGTACAGCCTTCGAAAAGAACTGAGGTAACTGCCTTTGGCTGAACATGATGGGATATTGGAGGTCTCTCTGCTCCTAAAGGCACAGCCTCCTTTTTCTTCAGATATTATGGCAGGCTATGGGCTACATTGCCTTGCACTTCTTCATCTCTGTTTCTCTCACAGCAAAAGGGTTTGTGAAGGTTCTTTTTCATTGCCCTTACAAAATTATTCATGTACTGGGCCCATAGTTCAATACAGCCTGTTCTTCGGCCATTCCGAGATGCAGAATTCTGGCCAATGTAGCCTTGTCCTTGGGCTGCATTATGACTTTCTGAGGAAATTTTTCAAGGCCTTCCCGAAGAAAGGCAAACTTCAGCCCTTAAGAATTTATATTGGATAATGTGCTCTGGGGTCCCAGCTGATGGGAGGGACTATTCAATGCTTATGACTATCATGGACATACCCCTACAAGACTACTGAATGGACCCACTCATATTAGCGGAATCCAAGAAACACGCATTTTAAAAACAAATATTTTTTCAAAACATAATTTCATATTGACTAATTAAAACTATTTCCTGACTTATTTTTTCCTTAACCTTAAAAATAATGATGCTATATTAAAAGGTTTATAACACTTGCATTTTGCAGGAAAATATTTTAGAAGCTTCCTTAAAGGGTTATTGGAGGCAGCTAGCTGCCACAGCATCCGACAGTGCAGTTCATTAGAAATTGGTTAATTTTTCAGCACCAAGGAGTAAGGATACTTGGTCTGTTTTCCTCAGAAAGGTTTTACATAACGGATGTATTTTTTCAGTCAGTGTTATATATTGTGAATTTAATGTTTTACAGGTACATGCATTAAGGTAGGATTTTGTGAGTCCTTAATTGCGATAATTATTGCCAACATGCTCAATTCTTCCCTTCAACTCTCTACGGTTCCCTCCCTGTGGAAACACGCCATAGTCAGCCCATTATTAAAAAAAACAACTGCCAACCCCGAGATTTTAGCTAACTATCGGCCCATATCTCTTCTCCCGGTCTTTTCTAAGATCCTTGAGAGGCACATCCACTCTGCCCTCACCACATTTACTGAAGCCAACTCCCTCTTACACCCCTCTCAATCGCGTTTCAGGGCAGGATACTCCACCGAAACTGCTCTTCTAGGAGCAACTGAGAGGATTAGGAAACTCCTAGATGATGGCCAAACGGTCACACTCATTCTGCTAGACCTGAGTGCGGCCTTTGATACCATTTCTCACAATAATCTACTGGCCACACTCAAGAGAAATGGTATCGGGGGTGCAGCATTGGAATGGATTAGGTCCTTCCTTTCACAACGTACGTTTCAGATTGCTTCTTCCCTCGCATGCTCTGACACGTTTAGTGCCCCACATGGAGTGCCCCAGGGTTCGATTTTGAGCCCTTTGTTTTTTAACCTTTACCTTCGCCCATTGGCTGATCTAGCAGAAAGGACTGGACTCTCCCTAATGACTTATGCGGATGATTCGCAAATAATTTTTTCATTATCAAAATCCGATCCCCTTGCCCCTTCCCTACTTAAACTCGGTCTCCATGAAATCTTCGGCTGGATGTCTAACAACCAGCTGAAGCTAAATGGGGAAAAAAACGAGATTCTCCTTCTGGGGAAAAACAAAGATTTATGGAGTTCTTCCCACTGGCCGGCCATTTTAGGCGATCTCCCTACACCAGCCACTCAAGTTAGAAATTTGGGAGTTACCATCGACAATGCACTTTCTATGAAACAACAAGCAAATAAAGTCGTTGGTATATGCTTTACTATCATGAAATGGCTGCATAAAATCTTGTGGATGCTGCCCCCTGCTACCTAGAAGACCGTAGTCAATGCACTCATTACATCTCGGCTTGACTACGGCAACATCCTTTACCTGGGCTCAAATCAGGCGGTCCTAAAACGCCTGCAACTTGTCCAAAATTGCGCTGCAAGATTACTGTGTAAAATTCCGAAAACCGCCAGGGTATCAAAACACCTTAGGGAACTTCACTGGCCCAGGGTCGAGAACCGGGTTAGGTTCAAAGCCCTGAGCTACATGTTCAGGATCAAAGCCGGCACGGCACCTAAATATTTGCAAGAGCTAGCCAGTCCCTACCTTCCTACACGTAATCTGCGCTCCCTATCCGCAGCCAACTTTAGGGTGCCCAGAGTTAAATTGGCAAGAATGGGAGGGAGGTCCTTCTTCCATCTAGGTCCCATCCTATGGAACTCACTCCCTTCTCACATCCGTAAAGAGGACAATTATGCAAGATTCAGGAGAAACATCAAGACCTGGCTTTTTGAGAAATTATTTGTCCACTTTCTGCTTTCCATACCTTTTTGCTCATCTACAATGTCTCGGCGCCGGGAAAACCCTTTGTGGGTAGCTGTGGGCATTACAAATGCAAAAAATAAATAAATAAATAAATAAATTGAGGAATCGTAATTAGGGAACTCGCATTAGCCTATGCATGTAGGAATCGCTGTAAAAATAGCGATTCCTACACATTCCTTATTTGCGACTCACAAATTGCAAAACGCAAATAAGGAATGAATGGGAAATTGCATGGCCAATTTGCGAGTACCAATAGGTCCTCGCAAATTGCGCATGCAATTTCAGGGTGCAAGGGTGTTAAAAGGACACCCTGTTGCACCCCTGAAATTGATCGGTGCACATATGTTGCACACACACATGCCCTAAGGGCATGTGTGTGCGCAACATGAAACTTTGAAAAATGCACAAAAATGCATTTTTCAAAGTTTTGGCAAATTGCCATGAAGTTCAACTTCATGGTAAGTTTTGCCCCCCTATTAGCGAAATCGCAGATTTTCTTACTTTAATGCATTACATTTAAGGAATGTCAATTTGCGATTCCTCAAATGCAATTGCAATTTAAGTATTACTTAAATTGCGATTTTTGCATTTGGGATGATGCATCCCAAATGCAAAAATACCGGTCGCAAAGGGGAAGATTATGAGATTCTGCCCGTTGGCAACTGGTTTTTCTTTTGATGCATATGCCTGCTTGTGTTTTACAGTTATAGTGTATATTTAGGAGCATTTTATCCTCACCTGTGTCAAATAACCTTTTTTGACCGACATTTGCATACTCCGTTAGAAGACCAAGGCTCAAAATGTCTTTCACTTGCATGCCTGACTTTGAATGGACCTTTTGTATTATTTCTTTTGTTAGTAAGTGGTCGGTGAGGGAAAGATATGAACAGCTGTTTCTCCCTTTTATGTAGTTTTAGGTATCCTGTGATTTCTTTTTGGTTTCCTCCACTAGGCTGCATATGAGCCATTGGAATACCGGTCTACTGGAGGTATCTGCCCTACCATGTGCCTTTACTGAATACCTCTTTCATGCTTTTCAATGTTTCCTCAGACAATTTAACCTTCTCCAGTATTCGGTTATCTTTCATAGATTCACATACTTGAATCATTCCCCGTCGTCAAAGTGGGAGTCCCACGGTACATAAAAATAGTAATAAATATGCATAGAATAGCCATACCATAGGTAAATAAGAACCAGGAAGTAAAATAGTTAGAAGTCAATAGGATTTTTTTTTCCACTTTCATGACTCGTCCAAGTCATTATATATAGTCCAAACTACAGTCAATCAGGTGACAGCACCCTCCAGAATGTTCTACCCTGAGGCTCAGGCTCTCAGATTTTCTACTGCACGTCGTGTGAAGGGAGTCTTCCTGAGCTCTGCTCAGTACTTCTTCAGGTTTCTTCAGAATTTCTTCACTTTATGATGTCTTCTTCAAAGAAATCTCTCTTCAGACCTTGTGAGTCTTGTGGGAAGATCCAGCTTTTTTCTGAAGACCCCCACAAGAAATGCATTTACAGCTTGTATCCGGACCACCAGGTTAGAGACTGCAAGATCTGCAGAACTTTAACTCAAAAGACTTTGAGGGGCAGAGAGGGACGTCTACTTCTGTGGCGCCAGAAGATTAAGGACCAAGACAACCCCTTATCTGACATTGGGAGTGTCTCCTCTGTCAGAACAGCTTCCTCTAGGAAGAGGGCTAATGAGACGTATTTGTCTTCTCCTGGGGCTAAGGTGTTAAAAAAACAGCACACCTCAAAGACTGCTGAGTTGCCTTCCACATCAAAAAAGGCTTCTCCACCTCCTAAAGGTAAAACTCTGCCTTCTACACCCCCGAGAAAGACTGTGAAATCTCAGGCTTCAAAACCCATTTCCGACAGAGATTTACCTCAGAAACGGGGTCCCTTGTCAACGAGCTCAACGACGACGTTTTCATCGACGAAGCCTGCCGTCACCACGACGACAACGTCAACTGCAACTTTCTTGTCTCCAAAGCTTAAAATGATAATGTCGTTGGCGTCCTCGCCATCGACGGTGGTGTCCGTCTCCATGAGATCAACCACGTCAGTCACCTCTTTCTCCTCGTCGTTGACGAAGAAGGTGAAGACTGTCTCGATGCCCCTTCATCGACGAAGAAGAAAAAGCCTCATGCTACTTTGTCGACGATTGCCTCGTCGACGATTGCCTCGTCAACGGCCACTTTTTCTACGGCCGCCTCTTCAACAGCTCCCCCGTCAACGGCTTCCTCGTCTGAGCTGCAACTCTCTTCATGCACTGATCTCCAGGTTTGGTCTTCGTCTACAGCCACATCATCCTCAAAGTCTTCTACGCTACCGTCTACACATTTGCCACCTGTGAGAAAGTGCCATCTTTTCTTGCCTTGGTATGCCCCCATTTTTATTTGAACTGCTGATGTGCTTTGACTGAGTGTGCCCTGGATCCCTGCCAATAAGGTGCCCAGGGCCTGTGTTCCTTCCCTAAAAAGAAAAGCTATGCTGAAACAACATACCCAATTGGCATCTCTGGCCACCTGTCAGCCCTTAGTAAATGGTACCCTAGGTACCCAGGGCATTGTGACCAGAGAAGTCCCCTGAGGGCTGCAGTACTTATTGTGCCACCCTCAGGGGCCCTGTTCCTTGGCCCTCACACATTGCTTTTGCAGGCTGATTGCCTAAGTGCAGAACTAAAACAAGAGTCGACATGGCACACACCCCTGTGTGCCATACCAACAGACCCACTGCCCTGGCATACTTCTGCCACCCCTCTAGGTGGGTGCCCTATGACAGTGGTGAGGGCACATGAGCATAAGCCCAGTGCCCCTACAGTACCCAGGGCCATTCCGGGACACTGTAAGTGCAGTGATGCCATTTAAGAGTAAATGGTGCTGGGAGGTTGTCATTACGAACTCCACAGCACCATAATGGCTACACTGAAGACTGTCACGTTTGGTACCAAACTTCTCAGCACATTAAACCCGCACTGATGCCAGTGTGGGATTTAATGTCAAATGCACGAGAGGGCATCTTAGAGATGCCCTCCAAAACCCGAACCTACAATCCACGTCTGGGCTGAGTGGCTGCAGAGGCTGCCACACAGCAGACATGTTGCTGGGCCCCTTGGTGGAGAGCCCCCCACTCTCCTGGGCCTGCAAAAATGCACATCCTGGGCGAGGTGCTATGCCTCCTCCCCCAGGATCAACAGGGGGAAGCTTCAAAGGCATACCGCCTCTGAGAGCTTCTCCAGACCATTTGCTGTACCCAGCAACTGGCCCCTACCCGTTCTACCCCCACTCTGGCGAGAAGGATGGCGGGAAAAACTACGTCAGGAAGGAGGGTGTGCCAACCTTTGCTAACTCCACCCCTCAGGTGGAGGTGGCGAGGTGAAGCACGACCCTGGCCCCGGCCATCTTGTAGATGGGAGCCCTGCCCAATCCCAGCTAGGCTCCTGCCCCCCTCCCACAGGAGAGGTGCAGGATAGGGGGTGTACTCACCCCCAGGACAGGGACCCATTGGTCCCTGCCCTTGCCCTACCTGTAACGCCCCTAAATTTAGTATTTAGGGGATCCCTGAACCTTCCTTCCTCAGATCCCAATATCAAAAAGAAGAAATAAGATCAAGAAGAAGAAGACCCGCCGCTCAGCTGTTAACAACAGGACAGCAACAACTGACTTGGCCCCAGCCCTACGGGCCTGTTGATCCTGGAACCTGCTCCTGCCTAATCCCAGCGGCCTCCGTGGACAGCAAACTTGGGACACCCAGAGGACCTGCCTGCCTTGACCCTCTCGAAGATTGGGACTCCCATCAGAAGAGGCTCTGCTGCAGCAACCCACCTGGTGCCCACCAGGAAACTCCAGACCAGCCCACTCTGCACCAGCCGAGCCCGGGCCGGGCTCGGCCCAAAGACCCTCCTCGATGAACCAGCCGACGCCTGCAGACTCAGAACCAGGGGCCACCCCAACCGCGACCAGCCGGTAAGCTTTTCCGACACACAAAGACACCCCTGCACCTGGCGCCCTACAGCCCCCTGTGCCTCCCTCTGGGGTACCTACCTGTGCTCCAAGATCCCAACTTACCTCTCCAAATGTTGGCCGCCCCTGGAGAGTCTCTGTCCCCGAGCCTGCAGCCTTTGCTCCCTCTTGAGGATCCTCATTGGATAACATTGAGCGCCCGACGGCTCAAAAGCACCCTGCACCCAGCCGCCCGAGTGCCGCTGGCTGTGACCCCCGTTGTCCTATCCTACTTCCCCCCTTGCCCTGAGCAAGTGACCAGGAGCCCAGCTCCCAGAGCCGCGTAGCCTGCTAGCCAGCAGCCACCAACCGAAGGCCCCCTTTCCCTCTTTGGATATCATTGGGCCTACCTAGATCTGCACCCGGCCGCCCCTGTGCCGCTGGGATTGAACTAACTGTACTTACCTGACCCTGGAGTCTATACCCAGAACCTTAACTTCACCAACCAAGTACTCACCTGGAAGCCAGGAATTCACTTACCTGCCATTGGATAACATTGACCCATTTTGACTTGCAAATTTTCTAAGTGTGAAGTTTTGAAAACTGAAAATATTCCTATAAAATCAGCGGGTTTACTATTAATCTGTATTTTCTCCATAGAAACCCATTGACTGCTTTTCCATGAAATTTCTTCTAAGTGTCTAAGTGTCTACTTTTGAAAACTTCAAATATTCTTTAAAAATCATACAAAATACTGAAACGTAATTACCTACCTGGCCTTGGAGACCAGTGCTGGGTTACAAAAGTAACACGATCGTACTTTGCCTGCAACCTAAATTTCCTCCCATTGAATAACATTGTCAGATTTACTGTGAAAAGTTTCTAAGTGTGAACTTTTAAAACAGCTTTATACTCATGAAAATTCACTTCAGTAACTAAAACGTTTTTGCTAATCTAGTTTCAGCTTAGACCCCAGGACTGAATCTAGAATTTAGTCCTGGAACTACCAAAGTAATCCATAAAGTAATCAACTGTACTTATATGTAGAAAACCTATTGAGCTCAATGCTAAAGTGTGTTTTAAGATTGTGTTGCTTACTACCAATACTGTAATCATTGTGTTTACGAACCTTATTGCTCCTTTGCCAAGTATTTACATGAAAGTACTCATAACCAGAAAAGTATATTTTTAAAACTGTTGGTTCTAAAGATAAAACAACTATATCTGTGGATATAAAAACAATTGGCCTGAAGTTCAGTCCTTGAGTGTGTGAAACCTTTTGCTGACTGAGTGTGTACAACAAATGCTTTACACTGTCCTCTGGTACTGCCTTACTGATCGACCAAGCTACCACTTTGGAGAGTAAGGTCAGTTCTGACTTTAACCTCTGTTATACCTCTGGTGTTGGTGGACTCTATACACACTGTACTTCATTCTAGTCCTGTATATATAGAGCCACTTTCTCACACCACCGTCTACAACAGTGCCTTCCTTACTTCAAAGATGCAAATCGTCCTTGGAGGTCCTCTCTCCGATTCATACCTCCCCAAGTAAAGTTCCTCTTGCTTTGCCCGAGCAGCTATTGGATTGTAGAGCTGATGAGTAGGAATCTGATGAGGACAGAAGCGCTTAAAATCCTCCAGGAGGGTGAACAGATCTCAGCTGATATTATTGATTCTGCTGTGGATGTTGTGTCTACAGGCGGCAACTGGCTAGTGCTGCGGTGCTCCGGCGGCAGGGCTGGTTGAAATCCACCTCATTTCGTCAGGAAGTTCAGATGAAAATCATTGACATGCCCTTTGACGGAGAGTCTCTTTTTGGTCAGCACATTGACGATGGCCTCCAAGCCATCAAGAAAGATACTGAGACAACAAGATCTCTCGGTACTCTTCAGTTTCGGAAACCGCCTTTTCAAGGCGCTAGGGATTGTGGATCTTTCTCCTGTCGAGGAGGCTATAACCAGTTGAGACAAAACCAGTCCTATCAAGGTAACCAAAGTTACTCTTCTCAAAGACAGCAGTCCTTCAGGCAGCAACCAACTATGTGATATGCACAAAACAGAAGGAAGTCCTCCTACTGCGGACTTGATACATCTAAGAAGCAGTGATAACTGCCACCTGTTCTACCGCCCATTCCTACAAAAGTTGAAGGAAGGATCTCCCGTTTTTACTCAACTTGGTCTGCTATCACCACAGACAAATGGGTCTTGGACATTGTAGCCAGAGGCCACGTTCTAGAGTTTGTCAAACTTCCACCTAATTCTCCTCTCAAAGGCCTGCCTCCAGCTCATCTCACAGAGCTTTTCTCCCAAATAAAACTGATGATAAAGATGGGAGCGATCAAAGTGGTTCCAAAATTACAGAGAGGCACGGGTTCTATTCCAGATTTTTTCTAATAAAAAAGAAATCGGGAGAATGGTGCCCTATTCTGGATCTTCGTTCTTTAAGCAAATATCTCAAGAAGCAATCCTTCTGGATGTTGACTCTCCAAGAAGTCCTACTACTCCTCACTCCGGGCGATTACATGACCACCCTTGACCTCGAAGACGCTTACTTTCATATCCCGATTTTACCCAGACACAGAAAATTCTTGAGGTTCAGAGTGGCTGGCATGGACTTCCAGTTCAAACTCTTTCCCTTCGGACTATGTTCCGCACCCCGTGTCTTCACCAAGGTCTTGGCACCGGTGGCTGCATACCTTCGACAAAACGGAATACAAATATTTCCGTATTTAGACGACTGCCTTATCAAGGCGAATTCTTTCACAGTCGCAAACACCCATACTCAGAGATGTCTGTCCCTTTTCCAATCTCTGGGTCTCTCCTTATCAATCTAGACAAGTCTCAACTCATACCTTGGCAAACAAGAACGTTTTTAGGAGCCACCATAGACATTCTAACAACATGAGCCTTTGTCTCAAATGAAAGACAACAAAAGCTTTTGCAAGCTTGCCCAACTACTACGCTCAAAAAGGTGCATTTCTGTCCGACAGTTCAAGTCACTTCTGGGGATCCTGCATTCCCCTGATCCCCAACTGTCGTCTCAAGATGAGACCCTTGCCAGAGGAGCTCAACAAACAATAGATACAGGTTTCAGGGTCCTTTGACAATCTCATCCACATCACACCTCAGATACGGAAAGCGCTGCTCTGGTGGACTTGCAAAAGGAACATTGCTGCAGGCCTCTCGTTCCTAGTGGAGGCTCCAAGTTTCGTCATCACCACAGATGCCTCCATCGAAGGGTGAGGCATCTGTGGTCAACGGCAAATGGAATGCTCAACAAAAGACTTGGCATATCAACCTTTTGGAGTTGCTAGCGATCTTCCTAGCTCTGAAATCTTTTCACACCATCATTCTCGGAGCATCAATGTTGATCCGGATGGACAACACAGCAAGTATGTACTACCAAAACAAACTAGGAGGGACAAGATCCACTTTGCTGTCCTAGCAAGCCCAGCAAATTTGGGATTGGGCGATCCAGCATCAAATAACTGGCAGCGGTCCATGTCCCTGGGGTATACAACATCCTCGCAGACTCCCTCAGCAGGTCGACAACGTGCAACCACGAGTCGGATCTCCATCAACCAATATTGGAACAGGTATTTCAGAGGTGGGGTCGACCCGATTTGGACTTGTTCGTGACCAGTCTGAACCGCAAATACCCATTCTACGCAAGTTGGCTTTCCCAACGGGACTCGTGCGGGAATGTGTTTTTGATGAACTGTTCACAGATCTATGCCTGCGCTTTTCCGCCAATACTGTTGGCTCCCAGGGTACTCTGGAAAATGAAGAAAGAGCCTTGTCGCCTACTTCTCATAGCTCCCAGGTGGCCTCGCCAGTTCTGGTTTACCGAACTCCTCCTTCTATCTGAATGCAATCCCATTCAGTTGCAACCAATACCGAATCTCCTATCCATTCACAACGGACAGATCTGCCATCTGGATCCTGCATCTTTGCGCTTAGTGGCCTGGCGCCTGAGCACCTTGAATTTGCTCACTTAGACATTCCTTCAGAATGTAGGGAGGTCTTAGCTGACGCTTGAGCCCCCTCCTCTATAAAAACCTACATGCTCAAATGGAACGTTTTTGCCTGTGGTGTCAAGCCTCCAACATCCACCCAATCCATGCAAAACCAGAACAACTTTTGCCTTTCTTTTAACATCTGGCAAGGTCAGGTCTTTCCCACTCTACTCTTAAGGTATTCTTAGCGGCTATCTCAAGATTCATACAGGATGGTTCTCGTTCTCTTTACTCCTCTAGGATCATTCAACAATTCTTCAAAGGATTGTTTCGAATGTTTCCTCCCATCTATCGCCCACCTCCACCCCGGCATCTTAACATTGTTCTGTCACAACTCATGCGACACCCTTTTGAACCTATGCATAGGGCCGATTTGAAGTTTGTTTCGTGGAAGATGTCTCTGCTGTTGGCTCTCACATCAGCCAGGCAGGTCAGTGACATTCAAGCCTTCACTATTAAACCGTCTTTCCGTCAATTCACCAGAGACTCTGTAGTGCTTCGCACTAACCCCATTTTTATGCCTAAGGTCCCTTCTGATTTCCATCTCAATGAACCGGCCATTTTGAAGACTTTCTTTCCCAATCACCAATCACCTGCGGAAAGGACTTTACATACTCTTTATATCGAGAGATGTCTAAAATTGTATTTACCAAGGACATCCTCAATACGTAAATCTGATCAGCTTTTTATAGCCTATGGAAAAATGTGTAAGGGACACCCAATATCCAAACAGTCCATTTCTCAGTGGATTTCTGCTGCAATCTCTTTCTGTCATCAGCAAGCGGTAGACATCTACAGGCAACTCCGAGAGCACATTCTACTAGAGCAATATCTTCTTCTACTGCTCTTTTTGCTGGTGTGCCTATTCATCAAATATGCCGAGCTGCAACATGGTCCAGCAGGCACACCTTTACCAAACCCCAAGCAACGCAGATGCGTCTGTGGGACAAGCGGTTCTCCGTAGTCTTTTTAAATAAGGTGAGCCTCTGTTCTTCCCTCCTACTCTTTGATGGCATTTATATGTACATATCTATTTATATTTATATATTGTTACACTTTTACAGATTTTTTTATATGGTTTGAAAATATATATATCTATATATATATATATATCTATATATATATCTCTCTCTCTCTATATATATATATATATATAGAGAGAGAGAGAGATTTTGCTCTCAACTGGATGTCAATTGTAATATACTTGAAGGGTTGATGTTTATTGCATTGGAAGTAGACTTATGCGCACTGAATACATATTTCATTTGGAAATATGCAATAGATGCCCCTATGTTATTACTACAGTCTTCTGTATTGTCAGTCTTTTGAATTTAGTTTCTTTTCTCTAATGTATATTATATACTAGGTCCTTCACCATTTATTATTCTGTACATGATTGTCTTTTTTTATGCCGGTTTTTACATTGAATTCAAATGTACCATAAAGCACTTAGTCACTATGGCTATAGATTGTTCACAGCAACAGCAGTGATGCTTTACACGTTTTTTGACTGTGTATATTGATAGAATTCTCGCGCAGGTACAGTGATTTAGAAATTCAATGTGATTGATCACAATATAAGGTAAACCACCATTTTGTACATATTGCGCGTTGAAGAAGCACTTCTTTTTAAGCACTTTAGCACTGGTTTTGAATAACATCATCTGTTATGGGTCTGTCTTATAATTTGGACAAAGTATAATAGTTTGACATATTTCATTTCTGCACATGGCAATATTATTATCTCATGTGTAGGCACCCTTGACACGAATTGGAAGTCAACAATAGAACTTCTACATGCACTAGCACTTTATTGTATTTTGCACATTAGATCGATTGCACTTTCTTTCTTTAATGCAAATATTATTATAGACGATCTCAGGAAGATGATAATTTATAAATAGCTTATGTAATTGTTCCTTGGGAGAAAAAAATGTGTTCTATATTGTTGTACATATCGTGATTTTGTGTATGAGTATTTCCTTTATGTCCATTACCCATGTGATCTGATGTTATTTTATTGAGCACAGTATTTAAACACCCCCATTGGTAATTTGAAGCCATGTGATCAAGGCTGTTTTTAACGGCCGAAACGCGTCATACTGATGGAGAGGGAAAAATAAAACCACTTTGAAATATCATCATTGGTGTCGAGAGATCTGTACCTGAGTAGGATAACGTGTGGGGAGCCACACTCGCAGGACTTTTTTATATATATATATATATATATATATATATATATATATATATATATATATATATATATATATATATATATATATATATATATATATATCTATATATATATATATATATATATATATATATATATATCTATATATATATATATATAATCACTCCACCAATGCCAGTTCGAGCAATGCGGTTGTCGGGAGCGGTCCAGGTCAGGTCACTGGCAGACCTATATTTTCACTCCAAATCACCTCTCAATCAAGAAGGTCACCCAGACACTCTGCGCTTGCTTGTGATCCTTTATTCAGGCAAGTAAAAAGTTAACTTTTTACTTGCCTGAATAAAGGATCACAAGCAAGCGCAGAGTGTCTGGGTGACCTTCTTGATATATATATATATATATATATATATATATATATATATATATATATATATATATATATATATATATATATATATATCTTTCTTTGATGATCTCACAAGCATTATTGTGCAATTACTGCTTTCTACTCTGATTCAAGCATGTGAATCTATGAAAGATACCCCAATACTGGAGAAGAACAAAGGTTACTTACCTGTAAGCTGTGGTTCTCCAGTATTGGTATCTTTCATAGATTCACATGCAACCCACCCACCTCATCTCAGAGTCTCTCCTATGCTCATTTTCTCTTATATCACAATTGTGCTGGAAAATCTGAGAGCCTGAGCCTCTGGGGAGAACATTCTGGAGGGTGCTGTCGCCGAATAGTTTGGACTATATATAATGACTTGGGCGAGTCTTGAAAGTGGAAAATGTTTCCTATTGACCTCTAAATATTTTACTTCCTGGTTCTTATTTACCTATGATATGGCTATTCTATGCATATTTATTGCTATTTTTATGTACCGTGGGACTCCCACTTCGACGACGGGGAATGATTCAAGCATGTGAATCTATGAAAGATACCAAAACTGGAGAACCACAGTTTACAGGTAAGTAACTTTTGCTCTTTCAATCCAAACAGTCCAGTCCACATTGAGAGGACCTGATTCTGGGAAGAGTTTCAAGTAAAGGAGATTGTACTGACATGAGGTCCCTAACGTGGAGAGATCATCTACCTCATGGAGGCCCAAATTTTAAAAGAGTAACACAGCAACAGCCCGCAACAGTAAGTGAACTTAGGCCTGAAGACAGCCTCCATGTCAAACAACTCTACTTGCGAGGCAGTCTTGATCTCAGATTAAACCAAGATGGATCCCTATAGAAGGGAAGAGCTGTGATTGCAATGGTAGCTTTAAGGAGCACATGAGCTCAAGAGGGGTTCAATGTCAAATAACCCTAATATTATAAGATGGTTCTTTGACAAGGGAGTCTCGGTCTCAAGCAGCTTTATTTTTTTTTCATTATCATCAAGGTACATCATCTAGAAGAATACAGCATTCTAGACACTTGCAGACTTCTCTGACCTGAGGTCCAAGTGTAGCTTTTGATGAGAAAAAGGCGCTCTGGATGAAAAACCTCACCGAGGTCACAGGTGAGAATATATTCACTGAAAGTACTGAAATGTCTAGATACAATAAAACGACCTCAAGGCTGATCACTTTTTCTGGGAAAGATAGATAGTTGATTAAAGATTCACCTACACATTGACCTAATGCAGTCGTGCATTTGCGCTATAAATACATCATATTCGCTTGTGTGCTGTTTGATGCCTTATATATTGCTTCTTTCCTGTATTGACTGCTAATCTTCATCTTTATGAAAGATTTTCATTAATGTGCGACGTACTATAGCCTTATTGGAATGTTTTGGCCGCCGAGGCAATATTTTTTTGTTAAGTCTCTCAGAATCTATATTTAGCCTGTGCCCTGAAAGTAATTCGCTGAGTGGTAGAAAGTATGGAAATAGGGGCCCCATTCACAAAGCCATTTGCCCATTTAAGTTCAATTTAAATGTGAAATCTACTGATTTACAAGCTCAAGAAATTAACAAACAGTGAACCAGACCTCCAAAGGCGTTTTAGCCATACCTAATATCAACCCATGATGTTGTGGTAGTACACTTCTACTCGAGGGTCAGGGGATGGGCTTTCAAGTGCTGTCGTGTCCTTGATAGTTTGTGATGTGTTCATTCATAAATATTTTCTGACCTATTTCCACCACGGAAACTGCCCAAAATGTACTCATGAAACAATGGCAGAAGAGCACCTCAATATTGGTGTGGTGTAGGTGAACGAGTTCCTCTTGAAGAAAATAAGTAAAAACAATGTAAAATTGCGCAAATGTGGTGGCCTTTCCCCATGCACAGTTCTACGCAGTGCACAAATATGCAACTGGAATGCCCTCTGCAAGGTTGTAGTACAGAATTTACAAAAAAATCCCAAGAGTTTTCTTAGAAACCTGTCACTCTCACAGGTTTTCGGGCATTCTCGTGGAAACGTTTGTGGATTTCTAGTAGACATAAATCTGCGTACTTCCAAGGGTCTAAACCTGTACATGCATATTTACAAATATGTTTGGGAGCTGGGCACTGTTGCTCTGATTTATTTGTGGAATTCTATTCTGCCTAATTATAAGTGGGCCATATTACTGCACCCATTAACACCATACCCTATTTTACCGTCCTGAAAATCCAGTCGGTAAAATTGCACTATTAATGGGCTGCTGAAGCTGGCCCTGATTTCAGGCAAGACCCTTTATCAAACATGGAGGTAGCATGTAATGCTCCTCCTTGCAAAGCAACATCCTCCCTTTCCTTCACCCACCATCTCCACACCCTATCGCCTCGCTTACACAAGCTGCCGCAAGGTCGTTTACTATCTCATCAGAATAGGTAGTACATTTCTGCTTTAGGCCACTTGGAATTAGAAATTACACCTGGTAAATCCTGGCCCTCACCATTATTACACATTACTTTTTTTTTTTTTATAGCATTTATAGAGCGCTCTGTAACCCTGCGGGCATCCTGGCGCTTGGGTGCATAGCTAAAAGCTTTGTGGGGACAGGAGCATGGACAAGATGAGGAGCAGAGTGAATTTATTTATTGTGATGGGTTTTGGGAGGATTTTTTGGAAAAAGCCAGGTTTTTACCTTTTTTCGAAAGGTCAGAAGGTCGTTGGTTTTTCTGATGTCAATGGGGAGGTTGTTCCAAAGATGGGCGGCAGCTATACTGAAAGCTCGTCCCCCGCAGGTTGCTTTCTTGATCCTAGGAATGCTAATGAAGTTTAAGGACGAGGATCGGAGAGACCGGGTGGGCTCGTACCACTTAAATTTGTTCTGGAGTGGTCGGGGACCTAGTCCGTGAACTGCCCTGAAAACAATACATAGGGATTTAAAGCAGATCCTTTGGTGTATGGGCAGCCAATGTAGGTCGGCCAGGGCAAGAGTGGTAGAAGATCTTCGCTCACGGGAAAGTGCCAGTTTGGCTGCAGCTGCCTGGACACTTTGGAGTCTGGAAATGAGATAGGCAGGGGATTCCAGCAGGAGAGCATTGCAATAATCCAGGCGGCTGAGGATAGTGCTCCTGACTATTTCGGCTCTGGTCTGTGGGGGCAGGAGAGGTAGCAGTCTGCTGAGTCCTCTCAATAGGGCGAAACAGCAGCTGACCTGCTTATTGACGTTTGTCTCTAGGCTTAGTTTGTTGTTGAAAGTGACTCCGAGATTTTTTACTGAGCTCACTGGGGTGGGTGAGTCCCCTATCGACTGAGGCCAGAAGTCTGGTGGTAGACTTTTGGGGATTTTTCCTACCGTGCAGTGCAGTATTTCAGTTTTCTCACTGTTAAATTTTAGTGAGTTCTGATTGAGCCAAAGAGACATTTCCAGCATACAGGTGTGGAAAGTTTCCATTGAGCTCGCTCGGGTTCCGTCAAGCGAGATTATCAGCTGGGTATCATCTGCGTAGTTTGTCACGCTGATGCCATGGCTTTTAATGATCCGCATCAGGGGTTGCATATAAATATTAAAGAGTATGGGACTAATAGCGGACCCCTGTGGGACCCCGTGCGGGACTTTGGTGAACTCTGATTGATAGGGAGGGATAGCTACTGCCTGCCACCTATCTGTCAGGTAGGAGCGGATACTTGGGAGTTATCTCATAATAGGTGAATATGTGTGTGGAGGTACTCAGAGGTAATAGCTCTTGATCTGAAAATAAATAATTTTGTTACTAACTGTGTATTTTAAATGGGGCAAACTTTTACCCGTGTGACTGTGCAACAATGTCGTAATCCAAGAAGCAAGCTGGTTGACCTGATTCATTCTCCTACCTCTGTTTACAGCATCGTGGTTAAACTGACATTTCAGACATTCTTGCCTCCTCCAACTTGCAGTGGGCCCCGTTTCTTAGTTGCACAAAAATACTGAGGTGTGAATTATTGTTTCGTGCTACTCTGCCTTCTACAATCTTGAAGGACATTTTTGTGAAAAGTAACAAGTCGTGGGCCAACGGCCTTCTACTGCTTGCACTGAATTGCACCTTGACTTGTCCAACTGGCAGGATTTTGGCAGAACCGAACATATGGGCTCCATATCTATGTGTTCTCTTTAATGGCATACTAAAGGGCATTGACCCGCCAGATACGTGGTGTTGTGCAGAAATATTCCCTATTTACAAAAAAGGCTGTCCTCTTAAACCGTCCAATTACAGGCCTATCAGCCTGATAGATGTTACTCAAAAACTGATGGGACGGATTATTTTAGATAGAGTCCAGAGTTGGATTGAGGAAAATGAGATTCTGACCCCTTTTCAGGCTGGTTTCAGGATGAGTACATTGACTGTGGACCAGATATTCAGACTGCAGGTGTGGAGGGTGGCAGCCTCTACCTCATCTTCGTTGACCTGAGGCCTGCGTTTGATCTGGTCCCTAGGAATAAATTGTGGAGTGTACTACTTGAACTTGGTTTACCACCTTATCTCCTGGACATGCTAATAAGGCTCCATACTGATACTTATGCGCAAGTTAGGTGTGGGAAGCATGAAGAACTGTCAGCCCGCTTCCCGGTGAACCAGGGGTGCATCCTGGCCCCCACCTTATTCTGTCTATATATTAATGGGCTTATAGACCACCTACTTGGAGTAAAGGACACTGATGCCCGAGGTTAGTTTCAGGTCGGGTGCCCGCTTTGATGTTCGCGGAAGACACTTTGTTGTTTTCCAAGACATCAACAGGCATCCAACGAACCCTGGATGGTTTTGCTGACTTCTGTGCATTGAGGGGCCTGGAGATGAATTTAGATACAACTAAATTCATGATTTTCAATCCTCCTAGGCAGACACGCTCGAATCCCCTTCTGGGCGGAACCCCCCTGGAGCGAGTAAAGACCTTTGAATACTTGGGCACCACTTTGGGAGAACATCTGGAATGGGATACTCAGTTAGCAAAGGCTGCACTTAAGTTAACTAAAGTGGTGGGGGGATCCAGCAATTGTACAGAGTGTCTGAGTTCAAGCCTGCTGCTCCTGTCATTGAAATCTACAAACTACAGGCCAGAGCGGGCACTTTGTACGGGGCCGAACTTTGGGGACATCAAAGACCTACCAACCTCATGAAGGTAGAACACGCATTTATGAGGAATTTATTGGATCTTCCAGTGAGTACTCCGTTAGTACCCCTTCGTATGGACTTGGGGCTACTGCCTATTGAGGAGGTAATGGCACTACGCCCTTTAACGTACTGGAGAAGACTATGGTCAGTGCCTGAACTTGTTTGTTACAAAAACAAATTTTGGGAGATCTGGGCTGTATTGAAAAGCAAGAAAATCCCGTGGTTAACCCACATTAAGGCAACTAGCATAAGGATTGGCCTACCTGAGCTCTGGGAAACACCTGATGTAGCTTGCCTAGCGCTAACCAGGGCTGATCTGGTTCGCCATTTTAGGTATCACAATTTATCGTCCCTCCATGCGAGTTCCACAGTGGGAAGATTGACTATTGAGTTTCTCCAAGTTAAAGAATACTACAAAAAGGAAGAATTTTTAGATCTGATTTACCCATCATTAGCGAGGAAACTTTATATGCAATTCAGGATTGGTAGTCTTCCGCTCAAGGTGTTTACTTGCAAATGAGACAGTAATAAGAACACTGAGTGCCCAGCTTGTAAACATAACCTTGAAAATGAAATTCATGTCCTTTATTTCTGTCCAGCTTATCAGGCTGTACGGAAATGTTGAGTGATATCAATTTGCAGAAATCTAGGCTTCAGTCAGTGTGTTCAAGCTTTTAGAGTCCTAAAGTATGACAAGCACCCCCCCATTATTTTTGCCGTCTCGCGTTTTTTAAATGGTATGTGGCACAGACGTAGGAAATTCATTAATGATGTGATTGGACAGTCGGAATTTTTTTTTATAATGTAATGAACTTCTTCGATAACCAATTAATCTGATTTTAAGCTTGATGGATTAAGCCATAGTTTTAATTTTGTAAATATGTGTATTTCTACATTTGAGCTCGAATCTGTATTGTTCTATGTTATTATTTTTTTTATCCCTTGCTATGTATGTATTTTATCATGTACTTTTATGGTCCGTTGTGACCGAAATAAATGTATCGAACTTATTTATCAACCCGAAATTTTAAAAAACATTTTAAAGAAACAAGTTAGTTTGCTATCCAAGGAAGAGGACTTGAAGGAACTAGAGTCCTCCAGCAGCAACATCAGGCTATTAGTCAGTTTCTTCCACGATAAATTGAGCCAGCCATACCTCTTCTCTGCCCTGAATACGTCAATTTTAAGGCAAATTCTGTCAGTGAGATTGATGGTACTACCGATAAAAGACATCAACAGCCATTGGAAATTATTAGAGATTGTCACTACTTGCAGATTGTGTCACCAATATGAGGAATCCATGGTACACATGGTCTGTATATGTCACCATTTGAATTACGCACGCCACACTTTACTGAAACTCTTGTTTTTAAAATATGGGATACGCACCTGCTTAAATGCCATGAAACTTCTTTTTAAGCTGGAGATCCCAATGGAACTAGCAAGATTAGCGAAATTTGCACAAGGTGAAAGACCTATTACATAATGACTCAGTCAAAGACTAGAGACAAACTGTAGTTTTAATCCTGCGGTCCCCCTTTTTTCTTAAATTAGTAATCATCTGTATGTTTTAAAGAAATGATTATACCTTATATATTACTAACAGTTTCGTTAAATGAAATGATCATGTTTTATTTATGCTCAAAAAAGTGTCTGGACAGAGTGTTCTCCAACCAGCCTTTTTCTTTTTGTTACAATTTTAATTAATTGAAACAATAAACAAGTACATACAATTCATACAATACTCTGCCTTCCCCTAAACCTTGCAGTTTGTTTTTTGGACAGCTGGATTGGGGAATAACATCTGGCAACAGGAATTAATGTGCACATTCCTGCATGTTTGCTGCGTGTTTGCCCCCGAATCTGGTATTGAGTATGAGATTCCTCCTCATTTAGGAGGAGGCATCTGCGCTGAGAGAACAGGTTGAGCCATTGGATGCGAATGTGGACCTGGTAATCAAGCTCACCAGTATCTCCCAGTGATCATCATAGGGGATCCTTGACACAAATGAAACTCATTATGAATCTCTGAAATAAAGTAGACAGCTTCCGACTCTAAGCCTCAGAAGTCCTTATTGTTTCGAGGGAGCTAGTTTGGTGGCAACAACTTGCCTTACTGCTAAGTTGCTTAGATATTCAAACACTTTCAAACTGCGTTGCAATAATGTTTCTACATCCCGGAGTTTTACGTCCTTCTTCCTCTGTAATATATATTTCTTATTCTACCAACAGTTATTGTTGACATTTGATGCAAACTTCCAATATTAGTTTTTCCACAGGTTGTTGGCCAGGACAAACAAAATGTTTGCACATCAGATTATCGGATTATGTCACTTCATATTATGACTATATAAGTGTAGCATACGCTGTAGGACCCGAAGTGTAGCATACGCTGTAGGTCCCAACGGTCCAACAGCAACTCTAGCTACATTGCATCTTCTAACCCCAAATAGACAACAGCATTCCTGGCTTTAGCCCCATTAAATACACTGTTTTCAGATGTTGCTCCTTCTTCAGTAGTAAACTATATTCAGTGTATAAAGTCATCTCTGGCCTCTCTGGCATTGAAATAATTGGTTATTCAGTATTGGATGTTTCAAAGATTCCCATGCTTGAATCATTCCTTGCCATCGAAGTGAGAGTCCAACGGTACCATAGTAAAGCAGTATTGTATAACTACCATAGGCTATAACGGCACTAGGCCATCAGTTTAACCTATTTGCTGCTAGGCCTTTCCCCTCCTGTGATAAACCTTTTTTAGGCTAATTAGGGTAGTTTGCGCTTCAGCCCCTGTAACTTTATGTTCACATAAGGTATCCACACCAAATTTTCGTCTTTTTCTTCCAACATCCTGTGGATTGTAAAAGTACCTAGGGTTTGTGGATTCCCCTAGGAGGGGAGCCAGAAATTAGCCAAAATACATCAACATTTTGGTTTGTTTTGGAAACATGGGGAAAACCTGATGCAGAAGAAATCATCTGTTTTTTCTACTGCAAGTGGTACCAACAAAGGGTTTGTGGTGCTGAAATCACCATCTTCCCAGCTTTGAGAGACAGGCAGACTTTTCTCAGAAAGCCGCATTTTTCTACATAGTTTTGGCTTTTTACTGGGATATAGCCTATCTCTACTATTTTTTGTGCTTTTAATTGTCTTGCAGTTAGTAATAGAAATGGGTGTGAAAGCAATAATGGATCCCAGAAAGCTAGCTATATATTTCAGAAAATTAGATAACATTTTGAACTTAGCAAGGGGTTATTTTTGTAGATCCTTCAAGTTTTTCCTATAAATACTAGCAGATTAAATAAATAAATATTAAAATTGAGTTGAAAGAAACAGCAATTTGTAGCAACATATTCACCTGTAACTTCTTCCAACTGTGGCAGATTTATGAAAGCAATACACCCTTATGTCCGCTAGACCCTTCTGGTTCTGGTGATGTATGGGACTTACAGGTTCACCAAGAACCCGAGGTACCCACGGTCAATAACTGAGCTGCGCCTTGCAAAGGGTTTTCATTGTGTACCGGGTATATAGCATTTCATTTGGTAAAATATGAAGAGCGAATAATAGGTATCAAGGACACCTATGTATTTACAAAATGGGAAAAAAATATGTATATATGTTTAGAAGCATTAGTTATTTGCACATCTCCGAAACTGTGGGTACCCATACTAGCATGTGAATTATAGGACATTTTTCAAAGTGACTTATTTTTTACACATTATCTTACATTTGGAAGGCAGAAATCCATAGACAGTCAATAGGTAATACCAGTTGTTCTCCAATGCTGTGTTCCCCTAAGTCTCCCGATAAAAATGGTACCTCACTTGTGTGGGTAGGCCTTGTGCCCACGACCAGAAACGGCACAAAATGCAACGTGGACACATCACATTTTTCCAGTGAAAACTGACCCTTGTTTTGCAATATGCCTTCTGCGGATTTTGAACCCTAGCTCAGCCGGCACCTACTGAACCCTAGCAAACCTATACATTTTTGAAAACTAGACACCCAGGGGAATCCAGGATGGGGTGACTTGTTTGCGGAGACATTGCATTTACCAATCACAAAACAACCTGGTTTTGCAAGGGATGTCACCTGAATTTTTTGGCCGGGTTCGGTGGCCATCTAGAGAAACCTACCAAACCCAGAAATTTCGAAAAACTAGACACCCGGGGGGTCCAGGGATATATGGCTGGCATGGATTCCCCAATGTGTTCCTACCCAGGATCCCCTTCAGACCTCATATTTAGCTTAAAAAATCACATTTTTCTTGCGTTTCTGTGTGGGTAAGTTGTGGGATCACCGGGCTGACACAAATTTCCCACCTCCAACCATACCTCTCTGGACTACCCTGGGTGTCTTGTTTTCAGAAATGTGTGGGTCTAGTAGGTTTCCCTAGATGGCAGCCGAGCCCAGGACTAAAAACGCTGGTGAACCCCTTCAAAAACCAGGTCGTTTTGTGATAGATAGGTGGGCACCTGTGTTTTTGGTCCTGGCCTTGCAGACATCTAGGGGAACCTAACAAATTCTGATATTTCTGAAAACTAGACACCCATGGGAGCCCAGGGAGGTGTGGCTTGCATTGATCCCCCAACATTTTCCTTCCCATAATCCGCTGCAAACCTCAAATGTAGCAAAAAAATCAAATGTTCCTCTAAGATCTATGTGGGAAAGTTGTGGGAGCCCCGCACAGCACAAATTTCCTACCACTCAGCCGTTTGCCAAATCTTTTTGATGGTCCTGCCAGCCACCAACCTTCCTGCATTCGCCAATCAATGTGGAAAAGCTTGTGGAAGGCTCCTGTACTCCTGCATGTTCTCTGGGGCTCTACAACTGCAGCTTCAGGACCTCCTTGTTACAGCAAAGTACCTCCGACAAGGGCTGGCATTGTGCTTCTGCTCCTCCTGGAAGCTTCCAGGTGGTTTGGACTCTGTCCACTCTCTGTCCACTCTTTTTGCAGGTACTCCCCATTTGGATTCCACATTTGGGTTCCACTGACCTGGTCCACGAAACTCTGTAGCCACTGGACAACTGAGATCAGCCATTGACTTCAAAGGGCGATTCTGATACCATTTTGCACCTTTGCACGCGGGCTACCTGGTGTGGGTATCCTGGTTCTCTGGGTGTACGCAGGTGGGGTGGCCACAGGGTTTTCTTGGAAGGGTCCTTAATCCGTAAAACTCCAACAGTGACTTCTGCATATTCTTCTATGGACGTTGACCCCACATAACACTTCTGCACCCTGGCGCCTTAGGAACGTTAGTTACTTACTTTTGGTGGTTTCTTGCTTCCCCTGGTCCACAGAGCCTTTGTTGTTTTTTTTTGTATATGGTTTGCCCTCCTCACCGGAACTCATATGTTTTATGTGCTTTACTTACCTGTTTTTAAGTATATTTTGTTGTGTATTGATATCTTCAGGTAGGAGATATAACAAAGTAGTTTTAGTGTTATTGTGTAATACATGCAAAGTATTTTTCTGACACTGGTGTGGAATTTTCTTCTGGGCAAGCTTTACTGACTGACTGAGTAGTAATGCACCTGCTTTACACCCTCCTGAAAATGCCGTAGGTGCTCTCCACAACTACCCCTTGAGAGCTTTGGTTATCAGGGACCACTACAACTATCACTAATGATTGCCTGGATTCAGTGCAGATTGCCTCACCAATAGGTGACCACTATATATTGAGCTAGCCTCCCACAGACGTGAGGACCCTGACAGTTAAGATTTGAAAGATCTCCATCCCCCAATGAGTATCCACAATATGGATGAGTGCCATGTGGCTGATGAGCAACCTGACTGATAGGAACGTTCCATTGTCCAGTATTGGATCTGTCATACATTCATATGCTTGAATCATCCCTGTTTTTGAGGTAGGACTCCCACAGTACATTCTACAATAGCAGTAATATTTATCACTTACAGTGTCAAAATACATTGACTTTAATAGCTTATCTACATACTTTATAAAGAACCACATTCCAGCCTACCAGGTGATAGCACCTTGTAGAGCACTCCCATCAGAGGTATTTTCCCTCAAGTTTTCCAACGCATGTCGTGTAAAAGGGAGTCTCTGTGAGCTCTGCTCAATTCTTCAACGTATATCCAGATTTGGTTCATCCAGATTACGTCTACTGTTTCACTTTTCTACACCTGACATGAACATGTCGGAATCCTTGAAGAAAGGCCTCTTTGGAACTTGTGGGACCTGTGGAAAGAAGAGACTGCACTCAGAAGATCCTCATAAGGAGTGTATTGACTCCCTTCATCCTGCCCACAAGGTAAAGGACTGTAAGATCTCCAGAACCTTTTCTACTAAAACGCTCAACGACAGAAAGGGGAGGCTGTTAATATGGCTCCAGAAACTTAATCTTAAATAAATGTCATTTCTGAGGAAGAGGACAGTGAGGATTCTGCTTCCTCACAAGAGACGTCAAAGAAAAGGGAGAGGTCACACCAAGGATCACCAGAGGTGCACAGTAAAGCCTTAAAATAGACACACCATTGCTCTTCAAAAGGCACCTTTTACATAGAAAAGAAGGAAATATTTTCCTCAGAGGTCACTAGCTCGGAGTCTTCAACTCCTTCTTTTGCCTTTGCTTTACACCCTGCCAATTCCTCTTCAGAACCAGTCGTGACACTCAAAGATGTCAATTAAGGTCCCTTTGAAGACAATATCACTGTCAAAAACATTGTTGATGGCTGTGATGACAACTTAGACGACAACATCACCTACCTCAGCCCTCAGTCGACGACGGCCGCATCGAAGATCGCAATCTCGTTGGGGACCACCTTGCTGACACCATTAACAAACACTTTGTCAATGATACTGTTCACTGCACAATAAATGGCGAAACCACAGTTGTTCTCAACAAGACCAGTCCCAAAAAACCCACCCATGTTATGCCTCACACAAGAAACAACAATTTCCTTGTTGACGATGAGAAACCAACACGGGACATTTTGCGCCCAGAACATACCTCACCCATCAAGGTGTCTCCCTTGCCATCAAGCCATTTATTGGATGTAGAGGAATCTGATGAGGATGATAATGGACCTTTTGGTACAGATCATAGTCCCTCATATCTTAATGTCAAGTACCAGAAGAAAAATAATGAAGGGGACTCTAATGAACAGGTATATCAAAGACAACAATATATAGAGAAGCCAAGGCAATATGTGAAGCAGTTTCACCATTTCACTCCGCGGCCATGATTCAGGTTGCCCCCCCCAACCCCGGTACAAGATCGTCAGGGCATGTTGAAGGACTGTTATAAACAGGTTCTTACGTTGTAGGGACAATATCATCACCTATATATCCACAACCTCCTGCATTAAGATCACCCAAACATATGCCAACCCCTGCCACTCTGAGAATGACACAGGTATCAAATATTGCCATGCCTCCTCGAAACTACCCATCTTCCTGAGATGATGATGGAGAGAAGGGAAAGACTCATGATATTCAATCTCAACCCAACACCTTCCCCTTCAGCAGTGCAACTGGTGGATTTCCCAACAGATAATATCGGTTTAGCCACATTACTGATATCATTGTCCTCAATTCCCTTTTATGCTGAGTTGATTTGTGGATTAAAGGAGCACAACGGAACAGGGAGATGCTGGGGACATTCATAATTTAGATAGAAGGGATCTTTTTATTCAATTCAATTCAATTCTTTATTTCGGCTTTGGTGCCATAAAAGAACAATGCATACATTACAGTTCAGTATATAAAAAAGAAGAACATTCCACATAGGATATTAAAATCATTAGCTAAAACAGTACAATTCATGTTGGAAGACAATTGGAGCCCAACAAAACAGTCTTAAAATCCTAGGATGGACCACCTCGCTTGTTTCTAGTAAACAAATCAGTTCTATTCCTTGAAAAAGCTCAATTACAGCTGATGTCCCATTTTTTTTCTTTGGAAAAAAATACAATGTAAAAATCTGCTAACACTGAATGTTATAGCTTGCATTGTATTGTATTTGTTGTCAAAAGTCTCAGAGCCTGCGTACATGACCTCAAGCCTAACAATAGGCATATTGGTTTAATCCATCTTTTCCTGGCCTGAGCATACAAAGGGCAGAAAAAGAGGATGTGTTGCTCGTTTTCTATCTGGTTTTGTTCACACATAGAGCAAATTGCGTCCATTGCTGAGGACGATGGATCGCAATTTCTAGCCCAGCGTGCCAAGGTTGTTTTTATTAAAAGATTTCCATATCTAAGTTTTAAAAATAAGGGTTTGGCAAGCGGGGGCTCTATTTCATCCATAAAGGTCTCAAAAAGTGGCTCGTCCTTGAAATTTAAGAAATTTGAGACTAAAGTCCCACCAGTTATAATACTTGCAGTCCTATTTGCTATAAAGATCCAGAAGGCCCTTTTTGAAATTAATTTGGGGTTAGGGGGTAGCTGCTCAGGGTTCTCCCAAAAATGTTTCAGACCTATATTGCTGAACCAAGCTTTAACGTGCCTGAGCCATGGGATAGCTTTCAGACTGTCAAGCGCCATAATTTCTTTTAACCCGTCTCTATAGTCTTGGAGTTCGGGAACATGCCATAGTCTAACCCATAGCATTAAGGGTCGAATCAAGACTTGGTGGTCAGTTCTTTTAAAGTTTAGGTCCAGTTGCAATGGTACTAGTGGGGTGCCTCTCGGGACCCTTACCAGACTTCGCATAAAATTGTTGTCCAGGACACTAAAAGTATCTTTGGACCCAGGTCCCCAAATTTCTGCGCCATATAGGACTGATGGTTGGACTTTAAATTTAAATAATTCAATCACTGGGGACACCGCTTTGCTGGTACTCAGGCTTTGTTCCCTGAGAATGGGTTGTACATTCTGTGCAAATATCAACTTGTTTTTTTCCATTTGGGCTCTCCAAGTAAGGTTGGAATCTAGTGTCACCGCTAGATATGAAAAATAGGGGAATGATTCCAATTTTACTCCTTTCAATGTTAAGCAGCCCTTATCAGGTTTAGTCGGATTTAGGGCCATACATTTGGTCTTTTTCCCATTAATCTCCAGCCCCTTCTTACTACAATAATCACTAAAGGTGTTCAATAGTGTCTGTAGGCCATATTTGGTTTAGGAAATCAAGATAGTGTCGTCAGCAAATAATAGGGATGTTACCCTTTCACCGTTCAGTTTTGGGGAGTCGTTATTACATCCCTCTAGGTATGAGGGGATGTCGTTCACAAAAAGGGAAAAGAGCGTAGGGGCCAGAACACAGCCCTGGCGAACTCCACGCTCAATTGGGATTTTTTGGGTTAATTCGCCATTTGGACCCCATCTAATTCTCGCAAAGTTCCCTTCATGTAACTCTTTAATCTGAACTACTAGATTATTTGGCAGGCCTGCTGCACTCAGGGTTTCCCATAAAAGATTGCGTGGCACTAAATCAAATGCTGCCCTTAAATCAACAAAAGCAACATATAAATGGCCCCTTTTGATCTTTACACATTTCCAGTAAAGGCAGCAAAATCTAAAAATCTGATTTATTGTACTGATTTTTGATCTGAACCCAGCTTGGAATTTGGTTAAAATTGTATTTTCCTCCAACCAATCACTCACACGTAATAAAATGTGTCGTGAGTAGATTTTCTGGAGGATATCCATTAAACTGATTGGCCGGTAATTGCAGGGGTCCATCCTGTCTCCTTTTTTAAAAATTAAAACAATTTCAGCTCCCTTCCAACTTTCAGGAAATTCTAAGGTGCGGGATAGTTTATTGCACAAATAATTGATATATGGTGCCCATACTTTTAGATCGTGCTTGTATAAATCCCCCGGAATCTTATCGAGACCTGGGGCTTTGCCAGATTTTATTTGGCTTATTGCCAGCTCTGTTTCCCCTAGAGTAAAGACAAGATAATCTGTTGGTGTTTCATGGCTTGCGACATTCGTGTCCATGTGGGGATCATCATATTTTTTATATAGATTGGTAAAATGGGTAATCCAAGTTTGCTCGTCCAGAAAAACATCCTTAACCACTCTACCCACACGGTTCCCATTTGCTACTAGCCTCCAGAAGGCCACATTATCACGCGATCTGGCGGCTAGCAGCAATTCAGCCCATTTGTCTTCCTCCCATGCTATTTTGGAGGCCCTTTGAACGGACTTGTAATTATTCCTTGCTTTTTGGATATCTAAGGGAGACTTAGACTTGATCGCCAATAATAATTCCCTTTTAGACTCTCTACAGAATCTATCATACCAGGGCTTACTATTGGACAGATTCTGTATCTTTTGCTGATTCTTTTTGGGCATTTTTGTAACTAGTAATTTTAGGTCAGTGAAGAATTTCTGATGTATTATCAAAAAGGAGGTTTTGGTTTCCTCATCAGATGTTAGACCTAAATAGGCTCCAAAGGTCCCAGCAAAAAGTGAATATATTTCACTAAGGATGTCACTGTGATCCAATATAAAAGGCCATTTAAGTGATCTCCTGTTGTTGCTAATATGGATCTCGAAATTATCACCACTACTTTCCTCAGATAGGGAGGGTTGAACTATGTCGTTAAACAGTGAAACATCCAATGCCAGATTTAAGGGAAAATGGTCGCTTTCTAGCCTCTCCATTACATCTAGGTCCAAAAGATGCGACCAAAGGGGTATAGAAGCAATCACGAAATCTAAGTTGCTTTTGTAGTTATTCCTACTAAAGGTTGGTTTCTTCGAGCTGTCGGATGGTAACCGTCCGTTACAAGCCCTGTGACAGTACTCCGTGCATAATTTAGTCAGTTGGAGAACCAAGGTTTAGCATTTAACCGATTTAACTTTCTCCAAGATAGGGATTTTATTCGCCTGATCTTCCTCAACAAAAATATCACTAAGACCCAAGACTGGCTCAAAGTTGCAATTTAAGTCACCAGCCAGGATAACAAGATCCTCCCTGGAGTCCAGTCCACTTAAGAAACAATCTAATTTAGAAAGGGTTGGTGATTCATTTGATGAGGGTGAAGGCCTATTATAGATGTTTATTAAAAATAATTTTTTCCCTTTGCAAGTTGTAACTTTTAATGCTAATATATCTACGGAGTTTGTGTCTACCACCTCAATATTTACCCTTAGATTTATTTTCACCCAAATCAAAAGTCCCCCCGAGGGCCTTCCGCTTCTAGAAGGAATTGCGCCAATTCCGTAGGTCCTATACCCTACTCTGTGTGGTGTATCCACTGCCCAGGTTTCCTGTAACATACAGAAATCAAAGGATTCTATAAAGCTTGCCCACTCCGGGTCCCGCAGATTTTTTGCAATTCCAGCTATGTTCCAGCAGACTAATTTTACCGGCTCCCCAAGTGCAAATGACGTTTCAGGGAAAACCCTTGGTGTCTCTCCACAACTAATGGGAACCACAGATTGTATTGCCAAGGGTGTTTCCTCAGACGATGGCATTTTATTCAAATTGCTTTTGGGTATTACCAATTCATTTGGTTCAATACAACATTCTCCTGAGGTGATTATGTCATTAGTTACTGGTTTATCCAATAGAGAAGGCTCAGAATTCACCAATACTTCAGGTTCATTGATAGCACCCACAACAGTAGGGCTCCTTAATCCTCTTTCCTCACCCCCCCGGCACAAGAAACATCAATCACAATCATCTAGGCCGCTAAAAATATCAAATCTATTTGATGTCTCTAGAGGTGTGAAAGGTTTTAGATGATCCATCCTTCTGTTCTGGGCGTTGTGTGTTCTAACTGGTGCATAGGTCCATCCAATGGGATCTGGGGCTGTCACAGGGTAGGGTACAAATTGCAAATTCCTGGCGTTCTGTATAGTCGGGGGGTACAGGGCATATTGATTATTCCCAACATTCTGTGCAATGGAATGGCTAGTTGGCTGAGATTGGGTTATGTACTGTGGTGGGTGGTGCTTGGGTGGAAACACCACTGACCTTGGGTAAAAATACGTTAATGGTCTAGGGATTATGGTGTTGTTAGAGCTGCCTATCTGCCAGTTTAATATAAATTGGACAGCGTTTGGGTCCCTAAAATTCACGACCACCACGTCACCATCGATATCTTTGGGTCTACCCCCCAACCATTGGAGACGTCGAACATGAACAATTTCGCCATTAATATGATTTGCAATTGGCCTGTATAGACTCAGCCAATGCATAATCTTGTTTTTCAATTGGGCGAAACCCTCCCTCTTGTTCTGTTCCAACACAGGCACCCCTGTTAGGACGACCACATAGGGTACCGCCTCTGGCGGAAGTTCTGGTAATGGAGTCCTTCTAGGTTTCCCCCAGGTGTACCTGGTGTCCCCCACCTCCCTTGTCGGTCTCTCCGAGAGTGTATTGGCCATATTATCGGAGGTTTTACTTACAGCAATAGCCGACGGCTGGTCTCGTATTTTTTGTTGGGGCGATTTAGGGGGTGGGTTGTGTTGGGCAATCACTGTGTTCCCCGTGGGCTTGGAGGTAGATGCTTTTGAAGAAGGAATAGTGGTAGGGTTAGTTAAGGGTGGTTGAGATGGTAATGATGTATTTTGTGGTGCATTATTTGGTACTAAGCTGGTTGCATTATTTAGTGCAGTGTTAGTTACAACATCCTTACTTCCCAATGCATACTCAATTTTGCACAGTCTACATTCTACTTCCATCAACCTCTCTAAAATTGATGCTGAGTAAGATTTGATTAGACTCTCTATGCTGAGTAATGTAACAGGGCCCTTGTCCTCGTTAGGCACATTAACAACCACACTAGTGTCCATACTGTCCTCTTTATCTGCGAGCGAATTTAGTGAGGATGAAGATGTGGTATGAACTCCTTCTGTGGCTGGTTGTAGAATACTAGGTTTTTTTAACAATAGTGTTCGCCTTTTTCCCAAAGTCAGAACAACTCAGCTTGGGTTGTTGCGAATCCCCCCATTTCCGCCGTTTTTTATTCGGCGGTGGGCCATAGTTTTTGGACAAGGGCATCGGTTTTTTTGCCCTATTGCGGGATATTTTCGCTGGAACCGGGGCAATTACCTTCAATATGCTTGGAGTGCTTGTGTGAATTGTTGTAGATAGACCATTCGTGTCCGTCTTTGGGGAGGTATTTAATATGGGCGTAGTGTCACTCGCTACCAAAGGCTGGCTATCCAATATATATACCGACTCATTGGCTATTCGATCAGTGTCTGTAGTACTACTATTAACGGGAAGCGATACCAGTGACACTGACCTGTTCTTTATGCTTTCCACGGAACGGCGGCGTTTCGCCCGCCGCTCCGCCAAAGCAGTTTCCTTTGTGATGTCAGGGGAGGATTTTGTAAAATAATTATCGAGAGTTCTATTTAACAGTACACCCTGTTTGTCTGACACGGGCTGCTCTATGTTTGTAGAAGACATTTGTGACAAGTAGCCCGACAAATCAAAACAAAAGAAAACCTGTTGATATCCGATTTCAGTGGCGATGAGATAACTGAAGGTCAAGAGGATGTGCCCAGTCCAGTCTCCTCAGTTCTCTGAGAGTCTCAGAGGGTCCGCCCTTAGTCCGGGCTTTGTCCCGGGATATGTCCCGCACACGCGTCCCGCTCACGCGTTGCAGCACCTGGTTATATACGGGAGGCTGTTGAAAGGGGAGGAGTCACGGGAAGAGGCGGCAGGTGTGCACGGTGTCCCTCGCACAGCCTGGTGGGCCTCGCAGTCCCGTCCTCGAGGTCAGCAGATTTTCCCCAGATGCAGCTTCTCCTCTCTTACGGCAGCTTCCCCAGCAGGGTTCAAATGGACAAACAAACAATCCAAAACTCGTCTCCGAGCGGCACCCGTGAAGCGGGGGCCGCGAGGCGTTATGAAGGAGGCTTGACAGAGGGGAGGAGTCACGGGAAGAGGCGGCAGGTGTGCACGGTGTTCCTGCGCACAGCCTGGTGCGCCTCGCAGTCCCGTCCTCGAGGTCAGCAGATTTTCCCCAGATGCAGCTTCTCCTCTCTTACGGCAGCTTCCCCAGCAGGGTTCAAATGGACAAACAAACAACCCAAAACTCGTCTCCGAGCGGCCATGATTCAGGTTGCTCCCCCACCCCCGGTACAAGATCGACAGGGCATGTTGAAGGACTGTTATAAACAGGTTCTTACGTTGCAGGGACAATATCATCACCTATATATCCACCGCCTCCTGCATTAAGATCACCCAAACATATGCCAACCCCTGCCACTCTGAGAATGACACAGGGATCAAATATTGCCATGCCTCCTCGAAACTACCCATCTTCCTGAGATGATGATGGAGAGAAGGGGAAGACTCATGATATTCAATCTCTGCCCAATGAATGGGATGATTACCTCAACCCAACACCTTCCCCTTCAGCAGTGCAACTGGTGGATTCCCCAACAGATAATATCGGTTTAGCCACATTACTGTCCTCCATTCCCTTTTATGCTGAGTTGATTTGTGGTTTAAAGGAGCACAACGGAATAGGGAGATGCTGGGGACATTCATAATTTAGATAGAAGGGATCTTTTTATTCACTATGATAACATTGTAAAGGCATACCATGGTTGGGTGAAAGATGGCTTTCTATGACATAAAATGTTAGAAGATAATCTGAGGCTCTTCAGAAGGTTTGGAGGCAAAAGTATTTATTGTTGAAAATAAACCTATTTATAATTACAGTGGTAACCTTGAACCGTGCACAATTTCTTCTAGATTTAGGCTGAATTTGTAGCCTCAGATTTTGGCCTTTCCTCAGGGTTGGCATGAACCATTATGCCTAGCACCCGGCGGCTGTGACCATAGGTCTGCGTGGGACACTATGCACTTTACATTTTCTGTAACTACTATGGGGTCCTGAGGAAGGCATGTTTAATCCACCTTCTTAAAAAGTGTGTGGTTTTAAACAGGCATGGTCAACTGTTTTATTCTTGCAAATGCTCTCTGTAGATATCATTTTTCATGTGGCCAGTTTCTTAAAAGCAGCTGTGCCATCAAGGGATTCGATGTAGGGCTGATTCTGTTGTATCCCTCTGTATGAATTGTTGGCCATCTGAGGTATTTTCGTAGTTTTAAATACTGTATGGTTTTATTCTTTTTTTGTGTGTGCTGTAATGTATGCTTTCATGTTTAGGTCGAGCCTAGCGCAGCACGCATGTGCTGTTCTATGGGAGGCTTCTCGTGAGCACTCTAAACTTCTCCATGTGGGTCTGACTCCTCCCACACATTGGATTGGACTTTGCTTATGTCTTTCAATAATGAAAGCACGCATATGGCCAAAGGCGGGTGCATGTCCCACCTCCTTTCCAATGTGTCACTCCCACTGCATTTTGCTCTCTGGCGTAAGCAGCTGCGCGCAGGGTAAATAAAATATAAATCCGTATTTGTAAAGATTGAACTACTCACCCTTACAGGTCTCAAGGCGCTGGCGGCCATCGTGGAAATTAAGTGAGCTATTGCCCAGATTCATATGGTGCTAAGCTGAACTGCTGCCGGAGCTGGGGATCGAACCGTGAACGCTTGCTCCGAAGTCAGCTGCACTGGACGCTGCATCGCAACTCTCCAGGGTGGCAGCATTTCTGATGGGTTAGTTTGCACGCAATACGCTGTGCTTTCGCTTATTCTTGTTTTTTCTTCTTTAGAGTGCGCACACACCACTCGCGGGAATCTGTTCTTTATGTTAGGCGTGTTGCGAGTAGCAGCGCACAGGGTGGCAGCTGCATTCCTCGTTTCTTTGTATATGTTAGTTCGGATTTAATTGTGCTTGGAGTCTTTGAATATGTTTTCGTTTCGTTTCTTTTCATAATTCATGAAACTTTTATTCTTGAAACCCGTATGTTGAGCTTGTTGTACCTGATACATCGTTAATGCTACCAGCGGGATTTAATGATTGATGCAGCAAGATGTATTTATCGACATGATGAGCTATTTTTTAGAATCAACTTTATTCTATTGTCCGCGACCACAGAGGTAAGCACTTTCACTTTATGACGCACAAACGCCATGTCTTTTTATTTTTGTGCTACACGTTGATTCTGTTCCGTTCTCCTTGCGAGCTGCCAGGGCGGTTATAGAAGCTACTTTGGTAAGTCGAGCTTTCTGGGGTTTTTTTTTTTTTTTTTTTTTAAAACCTTTATTAACAAATGCACAATACACAGCGTCTGCCTACAACCCCGCAGGGCCGGCCGCTATGACAAAAACTGGCTGAGCAAAAAGTGCAATACGAGGCAGTACGTTGCTGAAGCAATCTTTCACATCAACATTATCGGCAAGAGCGTAATATCATACAAATAGGATAAGAAAGGTTTAATTTTATGTTTTTGTCGAAATGAACACAAACAAACAAACACATGGTATCATAGTGGCAAGGGTTGCTGGAGGTGGGAGGGGGGGAATGGATGTAGGAGAAAAAACGAGGGTGAGGGGGGGGTGGCGCGCATAAGAGAGCAAAGCATGTGGTAAGTAGAGGAGAGGAACGTAAATCACGGAGAGGAGGGGAGAGGGACTTCGTAGTCAAGTGGAGGAGAACAGATGTCTCCACGGTAAGTATTCCAGGGAGCCCAAACTCTGGACCACTTCCCTGGGCGCCCCCGGGCTTCATATACCGTCTTCTCTCGAAACATGGACCAGTCCATGTTCTCTTTCCAGGCACTGAGCACTGGCGGTCTCGGGGAGCCCCAGAGCTGTGCGATATCCCTCTTCGCAATCATATTGCCTAGGGTGACCCAAAGTGTCTGGGCAGCAGTGCAGTCAGTCGGTTCCCACACATTCAACAGACAACGACGCGCCTCAGGAAGCAATGGGACCCCCGTGACACGACTCATAACATCATGCACCCTCGACCAATACGCTACAATCACTGGACATTCCCACAAAACATGAAGAAAAGTACCATCCATCCCACACCCACGCTTACAGCGTCCGTCAGCAACCAGACCCATTCGCACCAGACGCGTTCCAGTAAGATACACGCGATGAAGGATTTTCAATTGGACAAAGCGAAGTCGTGCCGGAATAGCCACCTCCTTAGGGGAGGACACAGCGGACTGCCAGTCCTCGTCGTCCAATTCAAGTCCGTCAGCAGTCCAGGCAGCCCGGAGCTTCTCGAGCTGGTCAGCTCTGTTATGAATGAGCTTCTTATAAATTAAGGAGATGGTACTGTCTGGGACATGGCCATCTAGAACTCGATCCTCCAGAGGGGAGGACTGCGGAACGTCCGTACCGGAGGGGAAGACCGAAGACAAGGCATGTCTCACCTGCATATACCGGAAGTGCTCCCTATCATCGAGCCGGTATTCCAGCTTTAGTGATTCAAAGGACTTAACCGCGCCACGTGTCCAAAGGTCTCCCACAGTACTAATCCCGATCATGTCCCATTTCTCAAACCCTTTCGTCTTCCACAGGTTGCCCAGTCGCTCCGAGTCATACAGTGGCGTCATACGTGTCAGTCTACCACCCCAGCCCGTGGCCACCGTAGCATCTCGCCATGCCCGCACTGCACATTTCGTTGGGCCCGTAAGGAGTCGAAAGGGTGCCTTAGAGTATAGCGCCCTATTAAAGTTGCCGCCGGGCAACAACAGTTTATCTAAAGCAAAGGCAGGGGCTGGCTCCGGAGAATATGTCGCATGGTTGATGGCGCTCAGGTGTGAGGCCCAGTAGTACCGTCTAATATCCGGCAGCGCAATACCTCCGTCGTACCAGGAGAGCGTGAGCTTAGATAAGGCAATGCGGGCACGGCCATCCCAGATAAGTTGCCGCTGTAAACTTTCGACTTCATGGAAATAGCGGGCAGGAACGGGGTCAAAGAAATTTTGCAGGGCATAGAGGAAGCGGGGAAGCGACATCATCTTAAAGAGCGCCGCCCGGCCCAATGGAGATAGGGGCAGATCGCGCCATCGCCGAACATCCTGCTTCAGTCTGCGGAGCGGAGCATACAAGTTCCGCTCATAGCGGACCGAGGAGATCATGGATACATGGACCCCCAGATACTTAAAACCGTCAGTCGCTACCAGAATGGGAAACCTACGGGGGAGAGGCGGTAGAGTACCAGCTATGGCGTAGACACAGGACTTGGTCCAGTTAATGACCAGTCCCGAGTTCTTACCGAAGGACGTGAGGACGTCGAAGAGGACATTGAGTGACTTCTGAGGGGAAGTAAGATAAAGGAGGATGTCATCCGCATACAAGGAGACACGATCCTCGAGGTCAGGGGACCATCGGATCCCTTTGATCGAGGGTTCCCACCGGAGCCACGCGGCAAGAGGTTCGAGTGCCAAAGCGAACAAAAGCGGAGAAAGGGGACATCCTTGTCGTGTGCCGCGGCCCAAAGGAAAGGGGTCTGAGCACCTCCCATTCACAGCAACCTGAGCTAGCGGCTGTTCATAAAGAAGCTTGACCCATGCGATGAAGTTGGGGCCAAAGCCAAATTTGGCGAGGGCTGCCCATAGGTAGGGCCATTCAATGGTGTCAAATGCCATCGTGGCGTCAAGGGAGGCGATCACTGCTGGCTCGGCGAGAATAGAAGCTCTCGCGAGGACACTGTGGAGCCTACGCAAATTAAGAGCAGTGTTCCTGTGAGGGATGAAACCGGATTGATCCGGATGGATCAAATCACAAATGACCGCAAGCATCCGATTGGCCAGCACCTTAGCAAGGATTTTGGGTTCCGCATTAAGGAGGGAGATGGGGCGGTACGAGGCACAACGGTCACGAGGTTTGCCATCCTTATAAATGACCACTATGGTAGCAAGGCGCTGCTCAAGGGGGAGGCATCCAGCCTCAACCGCCTCGAGAAACATGTGACGCAGGTGGGCGGCCATCTTGTCGGGACAAAGTTTGTAGAGTTCAATGGGGAGTCCGTTAGGGCCCATTGCCTTACCCGAGCGAAGGGAACGGATTGCGAGGGCAATCTCGTCGACAGTAAAGGGGGCTTCCAGAGCGAGGCAGTCCGCCTCAGACACAGTAGGCAGAGCAATGTCACGCAGGAGGAACCTGGAGTCGGCCTCATCTCGATCACTAACAGGCGTATAAACCATACGAAAGTGGTCAACAAAGCACTCAACAACCTCACCCGGATCCGAGACAGTCACACCAGAATCACGAACAATGGAGGGAACAACACGACTCGCACGCTCAGTCTTGTCCAGCCACGCAAGAAGCTTGCTAGCCTTGTCACCCACATCATACAGTCGACCAAGTTGATTTGACCGCATCAATTTAGCAGCATCCGTGACACAGGCCTTATAATCTGCTTGTTTCAATTCCAATTCATGCAACAGTGCAGGCGTGTCATTCCCACCCAACTCACTTTCAAGCGCAGTGATTTCAGTTTCAAGAGCCACAACAGCCTCCCTCTTGACCCTACGCTCAGTGGCAATGAGTGACAGGGCGGAACCCCGAATAACCGTCTTGAAGGCCTCCCAGAGAACAGTGGGGGAAGTGACAGAGCCCAGATTCTCAGAAAAATAGTAATCTATTGCCTTAATCAGGTCTGAACGGAGCCGGGGGTTTTTAAGATGCCAGGGAGGGAGCGGGGGAACTCTGTTACCATGCAAAACACCCACAGAAATCGTGATCAGCAGGGGGGAGTGGTCCGAGATACCCCGGGGGAGATGTCGAATCTCACGAACAGTGGACAAAGTGGAGGCTAACATAAGAAAGTAATCAATACGGGAGAGGCTGCCGTGCGCGCCAGAGTGAAAAGTGTATTGTTGGAGCGCGGGATGTAGTGAGCGCCAGACATCTACTAAGCCAAAGGTGTCAGCCATTTCACTGAGCCACATCTGGGACTGTGGCAATACTCTAGGGGGTAGTCGGTCGCAGTCGCCGGACATGACAGAATTGAAGTCCCCGCCCAAGACCAACAAGCCGTCTGGCAGCCCAAGAAGAGTCCTGCCTAAATCAGCATAAGTGGTAGCCTGCAGTCCCGGGGGGATATAGACAACAACAAACACGACCTGTTTACCCTCCCACCTCCCCGAAACAGCAGCATACCGCCCACGCCCATCAAGGATAACATCATCAATAGCAAGAGCAAGGGAAGACTTTACCATAATACCCACACCCCGGGAACCCGAGGTGAAACCCGCATGTGCAACCAGTCGATAACCCCGGCGGTCTAGGGCCTTGCAAGCATTACCAATCAAGTGGGTCTCCTGAAGGAACACAACATCAGGGGCGTGGCGCCTCAAAAATTGCAGTACAATGCCCCGCTTAATCCTGTCACCCAAACCATTTACGTTCCAAGAAAGAATCCGCATTTCACCCCCCCCCATTACGGCAAAAACATTCCACACCCACCCCCCAGCAGAACCCACTATAAACAATCATTGCAAGATATGAAATACCATGAAACAAAGAACAGAACAAATTGAACGAGACACAAACCAGTCCCCAAACACCGACCCCAGAACCCAAACCCGTTACAACACCCCCCTCCCTGCACCCCTGCTGACTAAAAAGCCACCCCCAACTGCAGTGTGCCTGTCGCCCCATACTTCTACACAAAGAACCCCCCGAGGAGGAAGGGAGAAATCACCCGTTACCACACCGCCACGGGCAGAGTCATTAGGGAATAAGTCAATATGTACAGTACGTTGCATAGTCTCAATCGGAACCTCCAGGGCATCTGTTACTCCTGGGTCGCTGCACCACCTTCCGCACCACCAGGGCCTCCGCTCCCAAAGTCATCTGCCGGCAACGAGTCCAACCAGTCGGCTGCACGTTCAGGTTGATCAAAGAAATAGGCACGTTCCCGATATTCAATCCGGAGCCGGGCCGGAAACAGCATGGCATATTTCAGTCCCCGGTCCCTTAGGCGACGCTTCACTCCGAGGAAACCTGATCTTTGCCGCTGCACTTGAGGAGTGAAGTCGGGATATATGGAGACAGAGTTATTGTCATACTTCAGGGGACCATGTTTACGGGCGGCCTGGAGGATAGCATCCCTGTCCCGGTAATGAAAAAGCTTGGCGATGATAGGCCTCGGCGGGTTCCCCGGCTTCACTTGACCTCCGGGGAAACGATAGGCGCGCTCCACGGCAAAGAACTTACTAAGTCCTGCCGGAGCCAGTTGGGCGACTATTAGTTCCTCGACCAGAAGATCGGTCGCTACCGAACCATCGCCTTCCGGAACTCCGACAAGGCGTATGTTGTTCCGCCTGGCCCTGTTATCATAGTCCTCCATCCGCTTGAGCAGTAAGTCGTGCGATGCGCGCAGATTGCCAATTTCGGATTGCGCCTCAGCCATGTCGTTCACCAGGCTCGACGTTTTAAGATCCAGTGCCTTCACCCGCTCATTTGTTTTGGCCAGGTCGGCTCGAATTAGAGTTACATCCACCGCCACCGTGTCTATTTTGGTCACTACGGCCTCAAATTGTTGGCCCATGTCGGCCTTGAGTCCAGTGATGGCAGCCATTAGGTCTTGGAGCGACACTTCCGACGTAGACGATGTGTCCGTTTGAAGTCCTTCAGCACCCATGCATACGGCCCCGGGGGAGCCTCTCGGCTGGGTATAGCGTTCGATCATGTTCGTCTGGATCGATCCCCCCCGGGTCGCAGCCTTCCGGCGTCTTTCGGCCTCCACTTTCGTCGCCATCTCGCATTCAGAGTTGACCGGTTAGCCAGAGGAGGTGATGAGCAGGTAGAAAAGTCTCGAAACTCCGATGCGCCAGTGAGACAGAGGTGTAGCGGCCTCCTTGCCAGTCCAACGGAGGATCATGCAGATCAAGAGGGCAGCAGGCGAGGCAGAGTAGGAGGAGACAGGAACAAAGGGAAAGAAACCGAAAGTGAAAGCTATACACCTCCGGCGGGCCAGATGCCAGGCAGCCGTTGTTGTTCAATTACAGGTCGGCCACAGTGGGCAGCCAAGTCCCCGGTCGCGCCCGCGGGCAGGCCAGAAAGTTCCAAGTTGCAGAAAAATGGTCCCCAAGGTCCGATTTCGACCGGAAAAGGATCAGTAGCATCAGCGATGATAGCGCTGCAAAAGCCCGTCAAAATGACCAGGATAGGTAAAGGATAGATAAAGGAGGACGGCGCGGGTCTCGGGAGCTCTCTGCTCACGCGACCATCTTGGATGCCCGCGTAGCTCCTCCCCCCCTTTCTGGGGTTTTTAATCACACGTTCGCAGTAACATTTGGTAACAGGCCCGGTTCTAGAGGGTGGGCCGGGTGGGCCAGGCCCACCCAAACATGAGCCTGGCCAACCCAAACATGATCCTTGGCCCGAGCAGTAAATCTGCCACCGATCTACAACATCAATAAAAACTGTTCCGATAACTGGTGATTTACAATCCTGCCTACAGAGCAACCATTTGTCTGTTGGTAGTTTATAAATGCAGATAAACTGAATTTTATGGGAATAGCTCAGTGGGTTACTACCTCTGTCACAGATATCCTTGTGTTACTTGCAGTTCAGAAGTTACTATCCTAACATAGGACAGTGACCTATGAACTGTCATCAAAGAGGTGCATACAAACTTCACTTTTTTGTGTTGTGATATAGTTAGAACTTCTCCATTCTTTCAACATTCTAATTTTACTAAAAAGAGTTTGTTTGGGCAGTTATACCTTTTTATCAGTAAAGCCAACCCCCAACCACTGGAGTACTCTTTAAATCCTGAGTGTGTGCTTCTCCAGACCAAACCCTCGTAAAATATACTGCCCACCAGTGTGGATGACGTGATTTCTACACCTTGTAATCCTCATTGGCTTATGTGACATTCCCCGTAGACCGATTTATTGTCTCTGTTTAAAGTGTGCTGTTATGTAAAGTACTGTGACACTCTACACTCATATGAGTAGCGCTGTACAACAAATGGAATGGATATGAGAGAGGGGCAACGGCAAGATGAGGCGCACTGGTGGAGGGTGGTAGTGAGTGAATCCGAGGAGGAGGCCATGGGGTGGGGGGCTACGGAGGGATGTGGGACACTGGTAAAGGGTAGCAGTGAGGTAATCCGAGGAGGAGGTCACGGGGTGGGGAGAACTACAGAGCGATGAGGGGAGCTGGTGGAGGGAGCAGTGAGGGAATTTGAGGAGGAGGTCATGGGATGGGGGAACTACAGAGAGATGAGGGGCACAGGTGGAGGGTGGCAGTGAGGGAAGCCGAGGAGAAGGTCACGGGGTGATGGAGAACTACAGAGAGTTGAGGGGCACTGGTGGAGGGAGCAGTGAGGGAATTTGAGGAGGAGGTCAAGGGGTGGGGGAACTACAGAGAGATGAGGGGCACAGGTGGAGGGTGGCAGTGAGGGAATCCGAGGAGAAGGTCACGGGTGGGGAGAACTACAGAGCGATGAGGGGAGCTGGTGGAGGGTGGCAGTGAGGGAATCTGAGGAGGAGGTCATGGGGTGTGAGGGAGCTATGGAGAGATGAGGGGCAGTGGTGGAGGATGGTAGTGAGTGAATCCGAGGAGGAGGTCATGGGGTGGGGGGCTACGGAGAGATGTGGGACACTGGTAAAGGGTAGCAGTGAGGGAAGCAGAGGAGGAGGTCACGGGGGGAGAAGAACTACAGAGAGTTGAGGGGCACTTGTGGAGGGTGCAGTGAGGGAAGCCGAATAGGAGGTCACGGAGTGATGGAGAACTACAGAGAGTTGAGGGGCACTAGTGGAGGGAGCAATGAGGGAATCCGAGGAGGAGGTCACGGGGTGGGGAGAACTACAGAGCGATGAGTGGAGCTGGTGGAGGGAGCAGTGAGGGAATTTGAGGAGGAGGTCATGGGGTGGGGGAACTACAGAGAGATGAGGGGCACAGGTGGAGGGTGGCAGTGAGGGAAGCCGAGGAGAAGGTCACGGGGTCATGGAGAACTACAGAGAGTTGAGGGGCACTGGTGGAGGGAGCAGTGAGCAGTGAGGGAATTTGAGGAGGAGGTCATGGGGTGGGGGAACTACAGAGAGATGAGGGGCACAGGTTGAGGGTGGTAGTGAGGGAATCCGAGGAGAAGGTCACGGGTGGGGAGAACTACGATGAGGGAAGCTGGTGGAGGGTGGCAGTGAGGGAATCTGAGGAGGAGGTCTTGGGGTGTGAGGGAGCTATGGAGAGATGAGGGGCACTGGTGGAGGATGGTAGTGAGTAAATCCGAGGAGGAGGTCATGGGGTGGAGGGCTACGTAGAGATGTGGGACACTGGTAATGGGTGGCAGTGAGGGAAGCAGAGGAGGAGGTCACGGGGGGGAGGAGAACTACAGAGAGTTGAGGGGCACTTGTGGAGGGTGCAGTGAGGGAAGCCGAGGAGGAGGTCACGGGATGATGGAGAACTACAGAGAGTTGAGGGGCACTAGTGGAGGGAGCAGTGAGGGAAATTGAGGAGGAGGTCATGGGGTGGGGGAACTACAGAGAGACGAGGGGCACAAGTGGAGGGTGGCAGTGAGGGAAGCAGAGGAGAAGGTCACGGGTGATGGAGAACTACAGAGAATTGAGGGGCACTGGTGGAGGGAGCAGTGAGGGAATTTGAGGAGGAGGTCATGGGGTGTGAGGAAGCTATGGAGAGATGAGGGGCACTGGTGGAGGATGGTAGTGAGTGAATCTGAGGAGGAGGTCATGGGGTGGGGGGCTACGGAGAGATGTGGGGCACTGGTGGAGTGTAGCAGTGAGGGAAGCAGAGGAGGAGGTCACGGTGGGGGATGAGAACTACAGAGAGTTTAGGGGTACTTGTGGAGGGTGCAGTGAGGGAAGCCGAGGAGGAGGTCACGGGGTGATGGAGAACTACAGAGAGTTGAGGGGCACTAGTGGAAGGAGCAGTGAGGGAATCCGAGGAGGAGGTCACGGGGTGGGGAGAACTACAGAGCGATGAGGGGAGCTGGTGGAGGGTGGCAGTAAGGGAATCTGAGGAGGAGGTCTTGGGGTGTGAGGGAGCTATGGAGAGATGAGGGGCACTGGTGGAGGGTGGATGTTAGGGAGTCTGAGCAGGAGGCCATGAGGGGGAGTGGCTACGGAGAGATGAAAGGCACTTTTGGAGGGTGGAATTTAAGTTATCTATAGACAAAGAGGTAAAAAACGAGGTCAAAAAGACTTTTGCACCAGCACTAAAGCCGACCGATTAGGACAACTGTGGAGCATACTTTATACATATATTTAAGTTTGAAGGTGATTTTGCTATTATTTTTTACTGGGAATAATGAAATTGGAAGTGTATGGTGGCTGATATGGGGCTGGGGCCCAAGGTCAGCTGTGAGATAAGGTGTAATGGAGGGGGGTGGTAGAAAAGTGGATACTCAAGCCTGTAAGGGAGTGCGCTGCAGAGTCAGGGGTAAGGTGGAGGTAGTAATGAAGAGGGTTTCTCCCTGAAGGCACACACAGAGGGAGCCCGAGTAGTGTCACTTGCTTGATACTCCCACCTAAGAAACCTTCACTTCCCATCAAAGGGACATTACATGGAAGAATAGCACTTTTTGAAAGTGATAACATTTAGAAAGAGACTTTGAAAAGAGTGCGTTTTACTGTGCCTTGTAAGACTAAGGAGAGAAAGGAGGGCCCAGAAGCAGGCCTGGCTAGATATATAAACGATAAAAAAGGGCCAGCAGTGGCCCACCCGAAAGTACCTTTGGCCCACCCAATTAAATATTCCTGGAGCCGGGCCTGTTTGGTAACCTTGTCACCACATTGTATACAACATAGAAACGTGAGGGTTCTTGCTACTGCAATCACGTATTGAAGCTGCAGCATTTATGTGGCTTTTGATGAATCACTTTGTTAGTACACGGCAACCTAGTTACCTTATACTCGGTAACCTTGTCACCACATTATATACCACGTATATACTCGCGGGTTCACACTACGGTAATCATGTATCGAAGTTGCAGCGTTCATATGGCTATTGATTATTCACTCCGTTTTTGAGCCCAGAAGCATGACTTTTTGTTATCACGTAGGGATGGATTACACCATCGCATTGAGGGTTAATTTACCTTTTGACCGTCCGAAATCATTTGGTACTTTAAAGCATGTTGTCACAATCATGATTTGACATCTGAGCACCAACCATTTTACTTGCAAGCACCATCGTTTTTCAGCTTATTTTAGACATATAGGACACCATGCTTCTTTTAGAAGTCGTTCTATATTGCTGTTAAGTTGATCACATTTTTTCTTTTTCTTTTGAGTTCGGACATAGAATCAATTTTTTTATAAACTCGTGGTATGCATGCTATCAGGTTAGTAGGTGCACTGCAGGCATTCTTGTTTTGTCTGACTGAGTTAATGTACGGGCTATTTTGATTAGTCTCTCGCTTTATTTCTAGATTTTGTTGTTGTGACCCCTGACAAAGGGTCATATTGGACCCGAAATGCATTGGGATGTATACATTTTCGTTTACTACCAAATAAGCATTGGCTACCATGATATCATTCGTTTAATAACTACAATTGAATACATCTTCACAAAGAAGCTTTAACAATGCACTGAGTGTATTTTTTACTTTAACCAGATCAAAACTGTCACTAGAAACTATTCTGTTTCTTGATAAGTGCTCCCTCTAGCTTTGAGGGATTTTCCCTCACAGCACATTTGTTGGACTTCGGATTTAATGTCACTTCCTGGTTGTACGAATAAGGTAACTTTAAACTGGAAGTAGGTTTATCCCTATCAGTAGTGAAACCACAATATATAGGGGTTTCATTTTAACATCTATTGCCTGCTGTGAGCTGTATTCTTGGTTTACTTCAGTTATACTAAATTGATTAAAGTACAAGTACCAGATCACAGCGGTCTAAATATGGATAGAACATACTGTTCCTAGAGAGATTGTGACAAACATTAAAACCCCAAAATATTTGTCAAACCGGTTGGCAGCTCCGAAAGCTGCACCACATAGCTAGCTTGAAAAGCAAACTTGTTTTTCTGCTTATCGAGAGCCCAGCAGCTCACAAGAGGATCTTACGGGCCCTCATTAGGTCTCGCTACGACGAACGCGCTAAGCGCGTTCTCGCAGTGAGAACTATAGTCGGCGTCTCAGCCGAAAAACGACGAGGGGAGACAAGAGCTGGCCGCGCGCCCAGCATTCCCTATTTTGTGTTCAAAGTTGTCATTTGAAATTGGTGTTTGCTTTGTCTCACGTTCTCACGAGACTACGGGAGCTGCAGACACGTTCCTTCAGCCTCGCCTAGGTTCCTTATATCGAATTAGTTGGAAATTAGTTTGGCTTTTGGTTAACAGGCTTCTCTTTATGTAAATAGTAAGCTTCTTTGACATATAAGTTCCTTTATTACTCGGTTCCGAGTATTTCTTGTTTTGTTGTGTTAGCGTTTGGTAAACATTGTGTATTTCTCGGCAAATCTTTTTTTGTAGCACGTTAACATTTGTATCATCTCCAAGCCTAAATTTTTACTGCAATTTTATCGGGCTCGATATATAACCATGGGCGTATTTATATATATATTTTTAAAGAAATATACATTTCTATTCAAGTAAAAAAAAAAAAGTACAACAGGCTTTTTGCATCTGTTTGTTTTTAGTGGTCTTGTGTGCATTTTGTTTTATTCTATAACACTGTCAATTGTACATTTTGTGTCTTTACACTATAAAACACAGTGCTTATATTATCACCTTGGCTGCTGTGGCTTTTCCCCTCCTGTGCTGAGATGTCATCACTGCCATTGTTCATGACGAGCTCAGCTCGTCATCAGCACAGCTCCACTGTGCCTCATGACGAGCTGAGCTCGTCATGAGCATGGAAGGGGTTATCAAGGCTGCCCTCAATTCTACCTAGCCCTAGTCCTCTCCCCGCACCAGCAAACAAAACAAACCTGTTTTCACGCTGCAACAGCATTAATATGGCATGCCCCCCCTTTTATACAGTCACCCTCCCAATATATTATAATAATGCTGCCAAGGTCAATAGTCACACGTGCGTGCTCATCACTATTACACCTGCCACGTCCCAACTTGGTACCCATACTTCAGGCATGCTGCCTATTCATCTCCAACACATCTTGGCTCATTTCATATCAACTCAAAATAAAAAGTGTATGATTATTCGAAAATGTTCAGTGTGTGGGCATGCAATAGTGGATAATCTGCTGCATGGCTAAACGTGTAAGGTCCCAAAGGTATCCTATTGGCTATGCCAATGCTTGTTTTATTGTTATAAACTAATAAAGCTTTCTCGAAGATGAAGATATCAGTGGTTTCCATCCCCTTATGGAGAGAGCGGGCAAGCATTTTTAGCTTCCAATCACGATAAAACAATCAGATTATTTCCTACATGATTATAAAGAACAGTCTATGAAAATTGTTAGAACAATCTCTATCATAGATTCTCTCTGGGATGAAGGAATTTAAATTGTGAAAACTCCTGCCACAGTCACAGCGGTTCTGCCAAGAATTGTCAAGAGATACAAAGCTCCTGAAGACTTGCTGGCATGTCTGGTTGGACATCTAAAACCAGAATCTGTCATTATACAAGCTGCCCAGCGCTGGTCAAAGAACTCTAACACTCTAATTTCAATGACACCTCACAAGCAAGGCAGACGCCTTGATAACATTGTTAAGCGGTTCTCAACTGTGTTGCGCACAACGGTATGTATGGAGAATTTGCTGGCAATCTTGGGCAGATATGACCGCCATTTGTGGTCAGACATCACTAGATATCTTGATTTCCTGTTGGAAGACAAAAAAGTGGAAGCAAAGAAGATTCTGCAGGAGGGAGAAAGATCTGCATTGAAAATCATAGATTGTGCTATGGACATAGCTTCCATAGGATTCTGACAGCTCACAAGATCAGTGTTCATCAGATGCCAGGGCTGGTTGAAGGCCACACCATTTCATCCTGAGGTAAAAACTAAGATTTTAGATATGCCATATGATGGTGATGCCTTGTTTGGCAAGCACCTAATGACTCCTTACAAGCAATCATGGCTGTCACTTACACTGCTAGATCTTTGGGCACCTTGCAGCTCCTTAAAACACCTTTTAGAGGGGCCCACAGAAGAGGTAATTATTAATATTGAGGAGGATACCAGAGGTATAAGTCATTCTAACCTTTTCAGCAGCCTTTTCGGTCTACCTACCAGCAGCACCAACCATACCAGACACTTCCAGCAGCAGCTTACTCCAAGCAACCACCAAGGAAGAAGCAGCCAATTCCAGCAAGAGACACTGGTAGGAAGTAGTGACAGTGTAAAAGTGTAGGTTACGCCCCCTACAGCACATCGTTCTGTGGGAGCAAGAATTTCAGAATATTCCAATCGAGGGCGGAAGATCACAATGGACAAATGGCTCCTGGTCCTCACTCATCACATATGGTCATGTCTTGGAATCCATCCAAATTTCACCTACCACGCTACCAAAATGACTGCCTGCATCTCATCTTCATCTTCTCCGGAAGGAAGTGCTAGCTATGCTAAGCAAGAGTGCCATAGAAAAGGTCCCACACTGTCAAAAAGGAATGGGTTTCTATTGTCGATTTTTTATGGACATTAAGAAATCAGGAGAATGGCGTCTCATTATGGACCTTAGGAAACTGTACAAGTATCCGAAAAGGCAATTTTATGACATGATTGCCCTTCCAGAAATAGCAGCTCCTCCATCATGTAGATTTCATGACAAGCCTAAATTTCCAGGATGCCTGTTTCCATATCCCTATCCGTCTGAAGTATAGCACATTTCTCAGATTCATAGTAGCCATTACTCAGTACCAATTCAAAGTACTCCCATTAGGTCTCAGGTCTTCTCCCTGGATTTTTACAAAGTGACTCGCTCCAGTAGCAGCCTACGTAAAGCAAAAGGCCTCTAGGTTCTGCTCATCAAGCGTCGAAGGATACAATAACCTGTCTACAGATGTTCAAATCTTTGGCCCTAACAGTCAACTAGCAAACATCTCTCATTCATCCCTCAATGAAGATACATTTCCTAGGGGTGATCCTGGATACAATTCAACACAAGGCCTTCTTGTCACAGGAAAGACAAAAGAATCTCATGGCGTTTATCAAAAAGAAAGTCTTTTTGCTGTTTCTCTTCGTAGATCAGCTCTTGGCATGATGTAATCAGCCATTTTACTGGTACCTTGTGCCAGTCTATGGCTAAGACCCTTTCATGAAGGATTAAATGCAGAATAGGTGCAAACAAACGACTCATTTGATGATGTCAACAAATTGACGTAATTCATGCTAACAGCTCTTCCTTGGTGAATAAACTCTGACAATCTCTCTTCAGGGCTCACATTCTTGTCCCAGATCCTCAAATATGTAATATCAATGGATGCTTTTCTAGAAGGCTAGAGGACCCATTTGCAGGATATCCCAAAAAATGGGAAATGGACCATGGCTCAATCAAAGATGCACATAAACTTCCCGGAACTCAGAGCAATTTAACTTGCCCTCCAAGCTTTCTTGCCAAGAATAAAAGGATTTTCAGTGTTGAAACAAATGGACAACACCACCAGTGTGCACTACCTGAATAACCAACGAGGCAAAAAATTGAAGTTTCTTTCACAAGAGGAACAAGAGCTATGTAGATGGGCATTAGCACATTAAGTAACACTGATATTTGGCAGATTCTCCAATCAGAACGACTCAGAGCTGCCACGAATGGGAATAAAATCAATTTATTCTGAATGAAATCTTCGAACCATGGGGCAAAGCAGAGCTAGATGTCTTTGCGCGTCAAGAGAACAAGAAATGCCAGCTTTATGCAAGCTAGGACCCTCAAGAAGGGTCGTGGGTGGATTTGTTTTCAATCAGATTGTCAGAGACTTTGGATATGCTCTTCCACCAATTCCTCTCATTCCCAAACTCCTCAGAGAGGTAAAGAGAGAATCATGCCGTCTAATAGTGATTGCTCCATGGTGGCCCAGACAACACTGGTTCACGGAACTTCTACTGCTATCAGAGGAGAATCACTTTCAACTGGAGTCACTGAAGGATTTGCTGTCAATGAGCTGCAAATAGGTCCCTCATTAGATCCCATCTTCTCTGCACCTATTGATCTGGCTCCTAAATACCATGAGCTTCAACACTTTGATATACCAAAGGATTGCAGAGATAGCCTTGTAACAGCCAGAGATGACACTACTAACAAAACTTTATCGCCTAAAATGGAAACGGTTTTGCTTATGGTGCCAAAAGTCAAAGATCCACTATATCATCACTTCCAGAACATGTTTTGGCATACCTACTCTCTTTAGCTAGATCAGGCCTATCTCACTATTTCATTAAAGTGCATTTGGCGATACAGAAGAACTACTGGATCTCCTTTTGTATGGCCTAATAGACTATTATAACAATGTTTTTAAAGGTTTATGCAGAGTATTCCCTCCAATAAAGTCACCTCTGCCAGCCTGGCAACTTAACACAGTGCTGTCACAGCAAATGAAGAGCCCTTTCGAGCCTATTCACAGGGCAAAACTCTAATTCTTTACATGGAAAGTAGCCTTACTTTTAACTCTGACTTCTGCCAAAAGTGAGGGAGCTCCAGGCGCTCATGATAAAGGAACCTTTCTTACAATTTAAGATTAATGCTTTGATTCTCAGAGTAAATCCCAAATTCACACCTAAAGTTCCAACAGATTTCCATCTCAACCTGTTGTACTTAACACATTTTTCTTTAACTCACAGACACCTGCAGAAAGAACTCTGTACACTCTAGATGCAAAGAGATGCTTGAAGTTCTATTTGCATCGCACAAAGCACTTACAGACTACAGATCAGATATTCGTTGCAAATGGAAACCATAACAAGGGAGGCCTAGTTTCCAAGGCAAGCATAGAAAAGTGAATTTCAGCAACTGTTCAGTTCTGTCACTACAAAGCTGGTTAGCCTTTGAGAGAAAAGACTACAGCGCACTCTGCAAGAGCAGTCTCTACAACGGCAGCTCTGTTTGTTGGAGTGCCTATTGAGAGTATATGCCATGCAGCAACTTGGAAAAACAGGCATTTGTCACCCAGCATTATTGCCTGGATTTGTTGCACCACAGTGATGCAGCTGTGGGACAAGCAGTACGAATCCAGGACAGAATCTGCAGCCTAGAAACCAGGCTACATTGGAGAAATACTTCAGATTGCATTTACGAAAGGATTAAATATCCCTGACTATGTGTAATTTTGGAGTGAGAATTTCATAAACAGCTTAAATCTCTTTCATAAACCCTTTTTTGTAAAGGTAGAAGATGAAGTATAAAAGGACAGTGAAGCCCCTTTGGCTTCCATTATGTGAGTTTTTAGGTCGCGCCTGCTGTCGCAAAGCGATCTATTGTAATTATCTCAGTCCTTTTCCCGTTCAAGGACTAGGCAGAGACAACAGACTGTCACGCGCACGCAGCCGGCCGGAATCGGATCAGGTCACGCGCTTCGATCCAGGCCGGCTGTTCACAACACATGCACACGCAAGCACAGGCAGGCACACACACAGGCACAGGCAGGCACACACGCAGGCAGGCACACAGGCAGGCACACACGCAGGCACACACAACACACACACAGACAGACGCACGCACGCACACTCTCCCCCCCCCAACTCACCGGGCTAAACAGTCACAGAGGACGGACTTTAAAACAAAAATGCTGTCGCACTCGCACCCCTTCTTCTGGGAGCAGTGTAGGCAGTGGTAGAAGTGGGCGGGGACGGAAGGGCACGGCGTGCCCCTACTTATGAAAATGATATCAGTCCGTTCCCCTACTTCTTTATTTAAAAACATCGTCCCGGGACGGCAGACAATAACTTTTTCATTCACATTCTAGGGGCTGCTCGCACTTCTCTGTTGAACACTAGAGACTGCAGCAGCCCCCCCACCCCCCTTGAGCTCCACAGACCTGAGGGCGGGCCCATTGTCATTCCGATTGAGGCCAATTATCGCCTTTAGAATGACAATGTGCCGGCCCTCTGCCTTTAGCATATCAAAGGCTGAGAGGACCAGGGAGGGCCGCCAGGGGCTGGCAGAAGTGTGGGGAGAGGGGCCAGGGCTTGAGTGAATGTGAGATTGAGGGTGTCGGAGGGCTCGGCAACTGTTGTAGTGAGAGAGGGGCTAGCAGTAGTGACAGGGTGGACCGTGCAGGCGATGCTCAAAGTGGTGCAAATGGTAAGTGCCACCCCCACCCCACTTCACCCCTCGGTCAGGAGGTTGACCCTCTTTGTGTTTTAACTTATTGCCTGGAGACGTTTCGGACATGAGACAGGCCAGACTCTGCATCGTGGCATCGTTTTCCGTAGCGCCGATATAAAGCCCGGAGGCAACTTTATAGCACTATGTTGATATACAATGCGCCACATTTTAATTTGAAAACGGTGTATTCTTTTTTTATTGCCTGTCAAGCGCGCCGGGAGGCTGAAACGTACAGAAATGCCAACAACAGTAGCAGGGAGCGGTTTTATAATGCCTAAAAAGCAAAACTACTAGTACCAGAATGCAAGGGGCTACTGTATTCTTCTCTCAAATGACACGAGGTCAAGTGACATCTTTGATAGCTTTAACATGTTACCCTTACTCGTGAAATCACATCTACAATAGCAATGTGGTTTGTAAACTGTGTATTTTTCGGTAGAACGCTACAGAATACATCTGGGAAAATAAGCATTAGTCCAGCTTTAATAATGCAGATGCAATTAGAGGTTAAGTACAGTCAGGGCTTTGAGTGGGATGAAAACACGGTGGGGCCTCTCATAGGGAGGTGACATATGTAATTAAGGGCGTGGCTTGAAAGCACTGAAAATCTATGCATAGTGTGCCCCCCAACTGGTATTTTGCTACTTCTGTCATTACATCTAGAGATATAATAGAGTAGGTAACATAATACTTACAACAGACCAGTACTATTGGCTTGTGAATAGTTGCTTAACATAAATGTGCAACAAACATGGCTTCGTAGTATAGCATATTGAACATGCTCAAGTTGTGAAGTGGGGGAACTGGGAAAGAACTATAACAAGTCTCTTTGAAGTTTCATCAAAGGCAGTGAAGGGGTGCACGGAGGGCAAAAATGGAGAGCCCGATAGCGACCCGTCTCAGCACCAGCAAGACTCGGCCCACTTAAAGCCCTGTGTGCAGAGCTTTCAATGGGAAAAATAAGTGCAGGTACTCCTCAAATTAAGTTAGAGGGTGGGGCCAAAAGGCGGAGCTGGGGGCGAGACACGACTATATAAAGACACTACAGAATCTGTTATTCATTTTGCCCTTGCATTACCAATGTTGATAGTCTCAAATTTCCTGTATGTGCAAATTCACTCTGCACATGTGGGCAAAGCATATATAGACCATTAATAACCTGTCTCCTACTATGACCCTTTTTAATATGTTTGCCGTCCATTGTGTTTAAAGAGACATGTTACGTTTCAAATAAGCTTTCTATGCCACCGGTTTTCTAGTACACATTTTTTTAGAACTGTGCTTAATACTCTGCTCAGCGCGATATTAGGACTACAGTGCCCTTGGCCAAGCACTGTTTGATCTTGGACCAACAGTGTTTGATTGTGTGCCAGCATTGTTAAGCCAGAAGCGTATGATCTTGCGCTTGTGTTGAGCAAGACTGGGTCAGCAAGAGGCAAGACTGTGCCACACTGTGCTGGATTGACTCAGTGCTTTCAGACCTTGACTCACTCATGCATTATTTTGACTGTTCTTTTGCTCTCCAGTGTGTGATCTTGGCTAAGCTCTGTGTGATGTTGATCCAGCATAGCCAGACCGTGTGCCATCAACTAGTTGAATTTGAAGTAGTGTTTGATATTGGTTCAGTACTGTGTGACCTTGACCCAGTGTGTAATCCTTGGCCAGTAATGTGTGTTCTTGGCTCAGCACTGTGTGATCTTAAGCCATCCTGGCCTGATCGTGAGCCATTACTGTGATATAGGGCAGTACTGGATGATATCTGGTCCAGTCCTGTCTGATCTCGGCTCAGTCCTTTCAGATCTCTACCCAGTGATTTGTTCCCCATAGATGAACAGCCAGTGCTTTAAATGGGCCGCTACTGTCCGGTACTGGGTACCAGCAGTTTTTTATTTTGAGAAGGAGAGTACCTGCACTTCTCAGAAACAAGCAGGTACTCTGTTACAGAGTACCTGCACTTCTATTATTCCATTTCAAGCACTGGGCACAGCCTATGAAAAGATAAACGTTAGCTTACAGAAAGCTGCACTCGGCTCCTATTGGCAAAACTCATGATGTAGGTGGGAGGTTGTTGGATTCAAATTATATTTTAACATTCTCATAATTTTCTCTTCCTTCTGATGAAAGCTAACTGGAAAATACAAGTATTGAAACTTATCGTGTCTAAAACTATCCCCAAGTGTTCCTTCTACTGTCATCTACACAATGGGCTCTGTAGTTGTGAGGGGTCATGGTCCTTCTACCTATTGTTACTACCGTGGAGGGGGTTGTAGGTGCAGTTCCTACAAAACTGACTCAACGCGCACACACACACATCACTGCATTGTCAACGCCTCCGCTAGACTCATCCTAAACATACCTTGCCACAACCACATATCCGGTCACCTGAGAGACCTGCACTGGCTCCCCGTCAACAAGAGAATCACGTTCCGTCTCCTCGCCCACGCACATAAGGCCCTCCACGACCTAGGACCCAGATACCTCAACACTCGCCTGACCTTTTACACCCCCACCCGCCAACTACGATCGTCCAACCAAGCCCTCGCCGCGATTCCACGCATCCGAAGTGCCATCATGGGAGGAAGATCCTTCTCCTACTTGGCGGCCAAGACCTGGAACTCCCTCCCCACCCACCTTCGTCTTACACAGAACCACCTCTCCTTCAGAAAGCAACTTAAAACCTGGCTGTTCGATCAGTAGCGAACTCCTCTCCCTTAAGCGCCTTGAGACCCTCTGGGTGAGTAGCGCGCTATACAAATTTCCGACTTGACTTGACTTGACAGTATCTCTTAAACGCACTGGGCATATTGATGCAGTTCGCTGTGTGTCTGGGGATGGACCACACCAGACTGGGCCAAATGATCCCCAGAATCAATCTGATAGATTAAGAGCTGTGCACATTGGTCATCCCTGTGGGTGATGCTGAGTCTGTACAATGTTGTAGGCAGCATTTGTGACCCCAGGCTTTAGGATGTTGGATGTTGGTGAGATGGTTGGTGAAGTTGCGCCACTGATATACTTTGAAAAAGTGCTGTTCCATAGTGGGGCTCTGCTTTGTAATACTAGGCCTGCGCCTTGTGATACTGCCACAGCGCTGTGTGACCTTGGCCTAACTCAATGTATTTAGATTGACTGGGCTAACACGGAGTATTGACATTGGTTCTTTTAATACACCAACATTATGAAAGGGGAATTGTTTTTACACCCCATTAAATGCTGAGAAGCACCACTTTGATTGCGTGTACAACTCTGGTCTATTTGAAGAGCTTTTGTTATTTTATAGTTAATTCCAAATGGAGAGTTATTATAATTACTGTTTGTGCACATTTCCTATCCAGTGACATTCTATAGAGATCTACATGGAACTGTATATTATTTACTTTCTCTTTATGTATCCCAGATATTGTGTCTATATTATGCTTGATCTATATGGTACGTTACGCTATGCACCATATACCCATCTATCTTTGACATGGTGATTACACTATCATTGACTGACATGGAACTATATGTTATTTACCATGTACCTATGTATCTAAGAGATTTACCTTGTAAAGCGCTCAATACCCACATGGGTCTTGTTCGCGCTATATAAAACGTTTAAATAAATAAATAAAATAAGTGCCAGTGAGATCGGAGTTGGTGATTACAGAGGAGCTTTCCCCAGACAAAGTACTGTGGGGAATTTGACACCTTGTGTAATTTGTCATTGTTGTACACAGAGTGAACTAGCAGGAGCAGTGACTAGACAGAAGAGACAACAGGAAAGGAGAGGTACTAGGGTAGGAGAGGTGACTGGGTAGGAGAGGTGACTGGGCAGAGAGGTGACTGGGCAGGAGAAGTAACGGGCAGGAGAAGTGACAGGGCAGGAGAAGTGACAGGGCAGGAGAGGTGACGGGGCAGGAGAGGTGACGGGGCAGGAGAGGTGACGAGGCAGGAGAGGTGACGGGGCAGCAGAAGTGACAGGGCAGGAGAAGTGACGAAGCAGTAGAAGTAATGTGGCAGGAGCGGTGATGGGGCAGGAGCGCTGATTAGGCATGAGCAGGAGTGGTAACCGGGCAGGAGCGGTGAACGGGGCAGGAGCGGTGAACGGGGCAGGAGCGGTGAACGGGGCAGGAGCGGTGAACGGGGCAGGAGCGGTGAACGGGGCAGGAACGGTGAACGGGGCAGGAGCGGTGAACGGGGCAGGAGCAGAGAACGGGGCAGGAGCAGAGAACGGGCAGGAGCAGAGAACGGGGCAGGAGCAGAGAACGGGGCAGGAGCAGAGAACGGGTGAACCAGTGGCTCACTAGTTAGAGGCGGCAGACCCGAGAGCAGAGGACGGCCCGGGACCAGGGTTCAATTCCCGGCGCGGCAGGTTTCTGGACCAGGGTCAGCGGACTCGATAATTCTCTCGCCTCGGTGCCCACTCTGATCAGCGATCACACTCGGCAACTCTGGGCATTAGCTTGCCTCATCTTCACTAACGGCCCCACCAGACCCCCGGGGATGCCTGGTCTCACCCTGGAGATACCCATTAAGGGACCATCTCTCAGGGAAGCCAGGAAGGGTTTCGCAGCGGTCGAAGCGCCTTGGGACCCTCCGGGTAAGTAGTGCGCTATATAAATGCCTATACATTTACATTACATACATTTACATTTGTGAGTTTCCGGGAGTCTAGATTCTCCTGAAGAGTCCCTTTCTCTTCTGAGTCCTGCTTAACACATGTGTACAAGAGGAGCCCTGTATTCATGGCCTCAAGGTTTGAGACAAAAAATAATCATGGACTTCTGAACAATGAGTAAAAGGATTAAGGTAACATGTTATTCCTGCTTATATTTCACACGCTTTACATAAACCTGTATTCCTTATGAGTGTTTGCTTTTTCCTGAATTAAACCTCAAATAAACATGTTTATCCATTGTTTAAATTAAATAACGTTATAAGCTGTAACTGGTCAGTGAAATGCTGAACGTACTAAAAATTGGTATGTTTTGCTGTTTCTAGCCACACCCCTGACTCCGCCCACTGATTCAATCTTCGGTCATTCTCCCCCCCTGATTCTCCACCCACAGTTCCCATAATTTTTTTTCCCCACTTCGACCACTGAGTGTAGGCCACTTTTACGTCATTGTAACATCAGAAACCGAAGGCTCGTCAGCTGGGGGACTCCCCGGTTCTGTGGTAGCGTTCTAGTGTTCCGATAGATGGAACAGGAAGGGGAGTAACAGAAACGGAAGGCGGCCATTTTGTGGTTATTGGCGCCGACCGTTAAACTGCATGGTTGTGTTTCCCGGCGCTCCGTGAGAATAAAGTAAGAAGAATAATCTCAATTGTGGTCTCCATGATTTACCATCTTTACAATGGCGACGAGGATTCAGGCTTAGAGCCCAACCCACATGTACTGCGTGCACAGCACCGTGGGCATTACTCTTCAGCCCAGCCGATCCACGGAGCGTGGCAGAGGGCCACAGCGGGCGCAGAAAGGCGCGGAACCCAGGACTCACGTGCGGAGCAGGAGCGCTACTAGAGGAGGTAGGCCTGCAGGCCCCCACGAAGTCCTCGACGTCACTGAGCACGTCCGCCCGCCCACAAGGCACCACGAGGTGTTGGAGTTAGCATAAGGCCCACGCCGGTTGGAGCCTGGACACGTGCCTGGGTGGGCACCTAAACCGAGGAGTGAAGCGGCGCCTGCCAAACTGGCGGAACGGCGTGACGGCGAAGGGGAGCCGGACACAACTCACCCTGGGGGAGAAGAGGACTTGCTGGCGCTGCCTGCACCTGCGCACGCCCCGCTAGCAGAGGACAGTGACGGTGACTTGGAAGCGGGAAACGTGGCGGTACAGCCCGCGCCAGGTAGTCCCCTGGGAAGGGCAATCCCCGTCCAGCCAGCCAGGCGAAGAACCGACAACATAGCGGTACAGTCGTCGTCCCTCACGCAACTGGTACCTTTCCTGACCAATTCGGGTGAACCGGAGAGACTATGGGAAGACTGGAAGAGGTATTTTCTCAACTACCTCGACGCGTTGGAAGAGGAGGCGGGTGCGCCGTACTCCAGCAAGAGAAGAAAGAAAATTCTGTTGCATAATCTGGGCCCAGAAGGGATTAGGGTCTATGACACCTTTGTCAAAATAGAGAGAGATGCCGCAGGCACTGACGTGTTTAGTCACGCCATTGCCGATCTGGATGCACATTTCAGACCAGTCATGTGTGTAGCGATTGACCGCTACAACTCTTTCCAGAGAAAACAGAAGAGCAACGAGACGGTGGATGAATATGTGGTAGCCCTGCAGAAACTGGCACTCACATGCAAGTTCGGCGCACTACATGACGACCTGATTAGAGACCAAATAATCATGCACACGTCGAGCACCCATGTCCAAGAGAAGCTATGGGTTAATGGAGATGCCCCCCTCAAGGAAATCTGGGCAATGGTTAAAAAGGTGGAACTGTCCAAACGCTGTGCCCAGGCGGCCAAGGAAACGGGAGGGACGCAAACAGTATGCAAGATAACGACGCAAGGCAAGGGAGAGCGTCCTAGGCAAAGAGAACCGCAGAGACATCAAGAAGGAAGACGTCCTAAACATTCCAATCCTACAGATCTAAGAACGCACAAAGGGGAACGTCAAAGCTGCTACAGATGTGGAAGTATGGCGCACTTAGGGAATGACAAAGGGTGCCCTGCGTTCCGAGCAAAATGTTCGTATTATGGAGTGTTCGGGCACTACGAAAAGGTTTGCCGCCGCAAACCCAGGGGAACATCAGTCAAATATGTGGACCAAGAACAGCAGGAAGAAACAACCGGATCAGAGGAAACAGAAGACTTGGAGGAAATCCTGTACATAGACGTCCAAGTGCTGGAGTTAGATGGGTCGGGCACCGACAAACCCAGGTTGGACATGCACATCGGAGGCATACCTTTGGAGATGATAGCGGACAGTGGTGCCCCCATCTCCATCATACAAAGGAAGGTATGGGAAGAGAGGTTCGTATCAAAGCATAGTGAGAATCTGCACCCCATGGACTTGCGACCCGTCACCTACACAGGACAGAAGATCCCGATGTTGGGGTATTGTCCCTTGTCGTTTGAGTTCAGGGGCCGACAGGCCATGTGCAAATTATACATTGCGGAGAAGGGCCCCTCGGTCCTGAGTTGGAAAGATCAAGGTGCCTTAGGTATACAACTCAACCCCGGAGGCGTCGAGAAGATCCTATTGATGGGTATGGACAGGAAGGATGATGCCGAATCGTGGAAACGAGCATACCCCAAAGTCTTCAACGGCCAGATTGGGGAACTGGCGAAGTACAAACCCCTGATAAAACTGAGAGAGGGGGCAACCCCGGTGGTGCACAAGGTGAGGAACATCCCTTTCCGGAGCAGGGAGGCGGTACAACAAGAACTGGACAGACTCGAAAAGGAAGGCGTAATCAGAGCCATAGAAAGTGCTGAATGGCTTTCTCCCCTGGTGGTAGCCCAAAAACCGAACGGAAAGGTCCGGCTGTGCGTGGACCTTAGAGAACTTAACAAAAATATGATCATTGACAAATTTCCCCTGCCTCGAATAAACGAGATGCTAGCGAAGACGAAAAACATCAAATGGTTCTCCACAGTGGACCTATCGTCGGCCTACCACCAAGTGAAACTACACCCATCGTGCAGCCACCTCACATCATTTATTACACCGTTCGGCTGCTACGAATTTGTACGGATGCCGTTTGGCCTAGCCTCGGCGGCTGCCGTTTTTCAGAAGATGATGCGCAGACTACTCAAGGGCGTAGATGACGTGCAGTTTTTCCAAGATGATATTTTGGTGATGGGAAAGTCTATGCACGACCACAATGAAAAACTTCACAAAGTGCTCAAAACCTTGCAGGACAATGGACTAACTGCAGAGTGGGCAAAGTGCAAATTCGGAGTGCAGTCAGTCACGTACTTGGGTCATGAGGTGAGCGAAGAAGGGATAAAACCTAAAACATCTAACATGAAGGCGATTCAAGATGCCCCCGCCCCGAGCAAGAAAGAAGACATTCGGTCGTTCCTTGGAATGGCCGAATATTACAGTAAATTTGTTCCCCACTTTGCAGCAAAAACGCATCACCTACGCCAGCTGCTCAAGGAAAAGAACAAGTTTCAATGGGGCCAGGATGAACAGGCCGAATTCGAATCACTGAAGAGGGAGATGAGCGCCACCATTCCACTCAAAGGATTCGACCCCAGTGCAGAGTCAATCCTCACGACTGACGCAAGTGACAAAGGCCTTGGGGCAGTTTTGATGCAACGATCAGAGAACGGCGAAACAGTGACAGTCAGCTTCGCATCCAGGTCCTTAGCACCCAACGAGGAAAAATTTAGCGTGATTGAGAAGGAGATGTTGGCGGTCGTGTGGGCCATGGAGAAATTCCGACAATACCTGTGGGGAGCTAAGTTCTTGGTGAGAACGGACCACAAGCCCCTGGTCCGGGTGTTAACCTCGAGTGGCCATGCCCACGCCACCCCCAGGATCGCGAAGATGACTCTACGACTTGTATATGATGTGGAGCACATCCCAGGGCCACAAAATAAGATAGCGGACTTCCTTAGCAGGGCGGCAGCCATGGAAGATGCCAGCTGCCAGGAGGAACCCAACTGGGAAGGCTATGTGGTAGCCACCATTCAAGACACCGAAAGAGTGATAAGTGCGCAAGAGTGGGAAGAAGCATACAAAGAGGATTGTGACCTGGAAGCCATCAAGGGATATGTCATTCATGGATGGCCAGATAAAAGACACCTCAAGGAGGAACTCCGAAGGTACTGGGAAGTGAGGGAGGAACTGTCCCTAGCAGAGAATCCCACTTTCTTGCTGAGAGGAGACAAGGTAGTGCCACCCCAAGGCATACAAGAACACTTAATGACTTTATTACACGAAGGGCACCAGGGCATCACCAAGACCAAAGCCCTCGCCAGGCAAGCCTACTGGTGGCCGGCCATTGATGCACAGGTCGAACGCCATGTGAGACGGTGTGAGTCATGCGCCAAAGCAGACAAATCACAAAGCTTGATCAGACCTCCTCTAGGAAAATTCCCGATACCAGATGGGCCCTGGGAGATGCTGTCAGTGGACATAATGGGGCCCGTCCTAGACAAAGAAGGGACACAGAAGTATGTAGTGGCTCTCATTGACAAGTACTCCAAGTGGCCGGAAATAGAGGTGAGGGAGAATGTGGATACGGAAGCGGTTATAAACTTCCTGCGAACCATCTTCATCAGAGAAGGAATCCCGAAAGTCATCATCAGCGACAATGGGCCGCAGTTTACCTCGGCCAAATGGATTGCCTTCACCGAGAGAAACGGAATAGAGGTAAAGCACACGCCAATCTATCATCCATCAGGTAACGGCCAAGTGGAGCGATTTAATCGCGTTATTATGGGTACCATCCAGGCAGCCATCAATGATGGGCTAGATTGGGAGAAGGAACTGGAAAAGATGATCTGGGCGTATCGAATCACACCGGGAAGCACTGGATACAGCCCCTTTAAGGTCCTGAGAGGGAGAGAAGCATTCACCAAGGACAATGTGGCATGGAGGAAGTTAGTGATACAGAGCAAGTGGTCTCCAGCAGTGGTAAAAAGAAACTTGGAGAGAGCACAAGAAGTGTACACGACACATTTCAACAGAAGTCACAACGTGAAGGAAACGGAACTGGAAAAAGGGGAATGGGTGAGAGTCAAGCTGGCCGTCCTCAAGAAGAAGGGGGAAAGCAAGTTCTCACCACCCTTGCAAGTCATTGAGCCGTACACCCGGTCAGCCCTACTCAGCGATGGGAAGGTGTGGTCACAGGACAGGATGGCCAGGTGCAGCAGAATCATTAAATGGGAACGTGAAGTGGAAGATGGAGCAGAGAACGTGGTGGAAGACGGAGAAGAAGGAAGTAGTCGAAGGCGAAGTGAGAATGTAGAAGATGGAATGCCGCAAGTGGAAGATGACGGAGGCGAAGCAGGTGTGAGCGAAGGAGTGAGGGGCTGGAGCAAGGAAGAAGGTAATGAGGAAGTGACGAACAATGAGTATGGAAGCGCAGGGAGGCCCATGGAAGAGAAAGAACTGAACAGCAGTGTGGGCGTGGCGAAGGTGAAGACCAGAGTTGGAAGAGAAATAAAAGTGCCAGAGAAATACAAAACTTTAACATGGACTGGAAGTAAGAACTTTATTCTATTGTGATATGTGCATAAAGGGGGGAGATATGTGGTAGCGTTCTAGTGTTCCGATAGATGGAACAGGAAGGGGAGTAACGGAAACGGAAGGCGGCCATTTTGTGGTTATTGGCGCCGACCGTTAAACTGCATGGTTGTGTTTCCCGGCTCTCCGTGAGAATAAAGTAAGAAGAATAATCTCAATTGTGGTCTCCATGATTTACCATCTTTACAGGTTCCTCTTCCATGCCGTGACCACGTCATTCCAGCTCTGACGCAAGGAGCCGCGCCTCTGCTGGCGCCGTGCCTGCGGTGGGACTGCAAGGGTTAAGTTGCCAAGTCAAATGAACTCCGCGGCTCCTGCTTAATGCACTCTTATCCGAGCCCGGTTGATCCGGTCAGCGGCAGCTGTTCGCTCAGTTGTGCACTTGGGTGCCGCGTCCTCCGGTCTCATGCAGTGGTCCAAAGAGCCTGTTTCTTTTACTTTGTGTTTTAACATTTCCGTCTGTCTGTTCTGGTTCCGACCTCTCCTCGAGACATTTCTCTCACAGAAATGCACGGCTGTAATTTGGCATCGCCCAGGGGCCCACGGTGGCTTGATTGACAGCGCTCATCGTCAGAGAGAACGCAGACCGTGGGCAATCCATTGCACCTTTTACACACACTGCTAGCGGCTGCTAATTCATTCTGCACTACGGCACGTGGAAAGGGCTCTCGGAAAACTGGGTCTGTACTAAATGTTCTGAAATTTGCTGGAGCCCAGAACAGGTGCTGAAAGGGGAGGACTGCCTTAGCAAATGCGTGGCGCCGTCACCCTGGCTTATTTTGTTTATACACAACACTGTAAATGTACCAAATACAATATCTAATCTTAATTCAAAGCCTGGCTAGTGAAACTTCGGGGAAAATGTAAAAATGTTAAATGGTGGATTTTCTGTTGACATACTAGGTGCAAAATTGAATTTAAAATGATAAACGGCCATAAAATGCACAATTACTCAGACATTCCAAAATAGATTATTATGCGCTGCACAAATTATCAGGCTAAAAAGCGAAGTTCGGGAAGATCGCAATTCAATGGTTATGTACTTGGGGATTCAAAAAGGACACCATTCTTACTGCAACTTGTCCGAGTTGTAGAAGGTGGTTCCAGATGTACAATACTGAGAGCAAAGGGTGGTGTAAAAAGGGCTATCTTTAGTTTTAAAATAAAAATTGCAATAACATGCCTATAAGTATTTAATTAAGGCTTTTCTTCTATGAGGTGGCATTTGTAGAGTACTCATTACCAAATCAACATGGTGGTAAAGTAGTGTACCTCAAAAATCAGCATGAAAAAAGTTTCAGAAGCCATATGAACTGCACGAGATTAGATTCGGCACAAAGCGGAGAGGTAGAGCATTCAGGGATTTACCCGAGGCTAAGGGAAAGACTTTGTCTCTGTGGTTATTGTTTTTTTTTTTTTAAATAAATACATTCGGTTATGTTTAGTGAAAGCTACAAACCAGAACAAGTATTTGCAATGCAATAAGTCTCGCCTTTGTGAGAGTTTGAGCTATTGTCATTGTAAATGACAATGCCTTTCATTTATGTGTTTTGAAAACCTGCAAGCGGTGCGTAAACACGCACTTTATACTAATAGTCCTTGCTTACGAGAAGCAAGGCTGGCAGTAAAAGAGGCGCAGTTACGGCCAGCCTTGCTTCTCGTAAGCAACGACTAGAAGTACAAAGTGTGCATTTACGCACCGCTTGCAGGTTTTCAAAACACATAAATAAATAAAAAGGCAGTCATTTACAATGCCAATAGCTCAAACTCTCGCAAAGGCGAGACCTATTGCATTGCAAATGCTTGTTAAAACAGCGCCTGCTCCTTTAAGGACTCAGAGACCACCAGTATCTCATTATGTCTAGCAGGTGGCAGTTGCCTTAGTGTTTTTTTCTGTCACCTGGTGACAGGATCCTGGAGCCTTGAGCTCAGCCTTTTATTTATTTTTTCTTCAATGTTCACCAGTGGAATTTTGTTTTCTTTGTTTCATTCAACGTCTTTCATCATCCCCTCACTGTTTTAAGCCTTTTCTGATAGAAATTGAGGCATTTTGTCCAGAATGAGGCCTTCTCTGTTTCATAAGTGCCCTGTCTGTGGGAGGAAGTAAGCCAAGTCAGACCCTCACCACTTCTGTATTCTCTGCCTTTTATCTACACATGTTCCTGAGCAGCGCCAATGCTGCAAGGAGTTTTCTCACCGCACCCTGATGGAGAGAGAGAAGATTTGCCTTCATGGCACGGAAGAATGACACAGACTACAAGTCCAGTCTCAATGTGAGACTTCAGAGCGTGAAGAGGGTCAGTCCTCTACCAGGGCTCTTACATCTGCCTCTGAGGGCCGTGGAAGGTCCAAAGAAAGAGTGCCAGGCAGAAAACAGCATGTTTTACTGTCGACGTTGAGGAATTCGACGAGGAGACCAGGTACAGCACCAACTTGCTCGCCACCTAGGACTGGATCGCCATTGAGGAAGATTGATTTTGATTTGATTTTGAGATTTATATACCGCTCACAGGCACAGGGGCGTCTAGGTGCTTCATCTGAGGTGTCTGCCAGTAATGAAAAGGAGGTAGGATTTAATTTGAAAAAAGCCATATTTTCAGTGCTTTTCTGAAAGAGAGTAGTGTTGGGCAGTTTTTGATGGCTAGAGGGAGCATTTTCCACAATTTGACGGTGAGCAGGATGAAGCTGCTTCCTCCCCAGCGAGCCTTCCTAAATGTAGGTGTGTGGAGAAGTTTGCTCTGAGCGTAGCATTCTACAAGGATGATACCATGAAAAGTGCTGTTTCAGGTACACAGGTCCTGTTCCATGTACAGCTTTATACCCTAGGCACAAAGATTTGAATTCTGTCCTCTTTTTTACCGGGAGCCAGTGGAGTTTTTTTAGGCCTCGGGAAATGGACTGGAACTTGGGAATATTCTGCATCATCCTGGCGGCAGCATTTTGCACCCGCTGAAGTTTAAGCATGTGCTGTTTCTGAAGGCCCAAGTAAAGGGCATTTCCAGAGTCCAGTGTAGCCATTGCTAAGCTTGTCACCAGTGTTTTTACTGTGTCTGGGGAGATGAATGGTCTCACTTTCCGGATTGACTTCAGTGTTAAATCAACCTGAGATGCGACTTCATTGATTTGATGTTGAAAACTAAGTCTGTCGTCAAAGATGATGCCCCGATTCTTGACCTTATGCACTGGAGTCGTAAGAGTTCCCATGTCCAGAGGCCACCAGTTCTGTGACCAAAAGGAGGTGTCGGATCCCAACAGGAGAACCTCTGTTTTACTTCCATTAAGCTTTAGGCAGTTTGCGCTCATCCAATGGTCTACGTGGGACATACATTGATTAAAGCGAGCAGCGGTTTCCTCCAGATTGCTTGAGATGGACACTACAATCTGGGTGTCGTCCGCGTAGGAAATCAGCAAAAAGCCAAACTGCCTGATGACATCAGTTAAGGGGGTCACATATATATTGAACAAAGTAGGACTTAGTGAGGAGCCCTGCGGCACCCCACATGGAAGTGTGAACTATTCTGAACAGGAAACGCCTATCTTAACAAAATGCAGTCTGTTGTTTAAATTTGATCAAACTTAGAGCTGAGTTCTTGACTCCCACCTTTTGGAGCCTTTTGATGAGAATGCCTGGTTCACGGAAGAGACTCAGATCGATGTCGAGGCAAGGTAGACATGTGCCATTGATTGCTGTGTGAGCGTAACGTCGAGGAGCCTTTCGACCTCAAAGCGAGGAGGTCCATCAACACAGAGAAGCGGTACAACGTTGAGGTGTCATGGAGATTGCAGTCAAGGAGAGGGTTGACGTTGAGTTGCCATCAGTGGTCAACTTTGTAGTCCATCTCGATGTAGAGGACACAAGAAAAAAAGGAGAAAGAGAATGCAAATTCATTCCTCACCTTATTCGGAGTACTTGAGGGCCTAGTCTCCTTCCTCTCGGATAGTATTTCCAGATTCTCTGTCTCCTCCCCACCACTGCCTTCTCCTCCACCTTCATCATCAACGCCTCATCATCCTCCGCCTCTGGCTTCTCCTCTTCCAGCGCCATTGCCTCCAGTACCACCGCTTAAGGCCTAGATCACGATCCAGAACCGTAGGAACCATAGGTCATATCATCACAGGCGTCATTCAGGGCATTCCTCCTCTAGTAGTTCTTGCCATCACAGTCATAGGTCACGGTCCAGGACTGGTACCCCATCCAGATATCGACCTAGGCACACAACATTCTGCTCTACATCTACTGGATGATACTCTCTGACACGCTCTGATTCTTTACCACCCAGCATATCGCAGTTGGATGACAGCACCACATTCCAAGAGGTTCTGGTGAGAGGTGCTGCATAGCTTAACATTCAGATGCCAGTGATCACACCGACCACATCTGTTAGCTTTAAAACTCTAAACCAGTGCTCCATCTCAAGACCTCTGCTTCTATTGGTTCCTTGTCTTCTGGAGCCAGCAATGGAGCTTTCTCTGACCCCAGCCTCAACCAATCAATCAATCAATCAGGGAATTGTACTCACCTGTGAGGGTCTCAAGGTGCTCCATGGAGGCTACAGAAAAAATACAGACCTCTGGAGCAAGATCCTCTGCTTCTCAGATTGGATCCACCGCCTGACTCTGTGGTCATTCTGGCGGCCAAGAAACAGTATCCTACAACCCCGTCTTTTTCAGTACCTCCTGATGAGGAGAGCAAAACATTTGACTCAGTGGGTCACAAGGTTTGTTACACAGCTGTGATGTCCATGAAAGCGGCCAGTGCGACTGCCCTCCTGGGCAGTTATGGGACTCTATCCAGTAATTTGCAGATGATATTCCCAGGGAAAAAAGAGGAAACTTCATTGAGATTATGAATGAAGGACTTATGGTTTCCAACCAATTCATCAGCTCCGCAGTGGACTCCTCCCTGTTAGCGTTGCATGAATATTGTCATGACATAATCTTAAGGAGGCATTCCTGGCTCTGCCTCATGTCGCTGAAACCAGAGTCACAACAAAGGATTTTAAATTTTAATTTTTCAAGTTCTACCCTCGCTAGCCACACTGATGACAAGATGACTCGCATTAAATCTACATTGGAAACCATGAAAGCCATTGGCTTGGATAGACTTAAAGATCAAAGTCGCTCCTTCACGGCTTACAAACTTCAGTTTTAACCTCAGGGTTCAAACCCCTTACTGGTATCAGAGTCGTCAACAGCCAAAGCAACAGTGGCCATATCAACAACAGTAGCAACGACAATCTAGGAGGCATTCTTTCCAGCAGCCCACCCAAGCAGTTAAACCCACATCTGGTGCCAAACTCTGAATCTTCGCTCCCCCTCTTCCATTACCTACTCCATTAGGGGAAAGCATCACTCATTTTCTGGTATAGTGGCAAAATTCACAAAGACGCCTGGGTTCTGAATATTGTTCACAATGGCTATGCTTTCTGATTCACCAGTCCTCCCCCAACCAAACCACCAAACCCATCATCTGCTTCTCCAGTATTACATCTTTCATAGATTCACATGCTTGTATCTTCCCCGTCGTCATGGTGGGAGTCTCACGGTAACAGAATGACCAAGCAGTATCATAGAGAAGAAAAACTGCATAGAAAATCCCCATAGGGACTGTATTATTTGGTAACCAGACCATTTCTTTGTTTGGTCCAAAAGCCAGCCAATCAGCATTGCTGCCCTGCCCTCACACTCCCCAGCAGCAGCTTCCTGCCTCAGATTTCCAACCGCCTTCGTGTGAGAAAGGAGTCTCCCTGAGCTCTGCTCAGTTTTCTGTTCCTGAGTGAACTTTTGACCCTTTGGAATCTTATTTCCTATCTGCTGGATAAGGTATTGTGTGTACTTATTTTTCTCATGATGGCTGAAAGCTCTAAAAAGAGGCTTTTCAGGCCTTGCAGGTCCTGTGGGAAGGCCAGACTTTTCTCTGAGGACCCACATGAGGACTGCCTTTACTGTCTCTATCCTAAACACTTGGTGAAAGACTGTAAGCTTTGTAGAAAATTTTCTGACAAAACTAAAAGAGACAGAGAGGCTAGATTACTGTTATGGCTTCAGAAGAAGAAGGCCACATCAGGCTCAGATTCTGAGGAGGAATCTTCTCATTCAACTCCCAAGAAAAGAAAGGCCTCTGTTTCTGTGGAGAGAGTAGAGTCTAAAAGGAGTAAATCTAAGGAGAAATCAACCTCATCTCTTCCTATTACTCCTCTGGAAAAGCAGTCAAGTCTTAAAGGGCCTGGGTCTGCACCTTCGACCAGCTCCCTAGCTTCTGCTCCAAAACCTGTGGTGAAGACTTCAGCTCCGTCGACGACTTCACCGTCGACGACGACTTCGTCGACGACGACGGCTTCATCGACGATAGGATCTAAAGCTACGTCGACGGCTACGACGTCGACGACAACAACATCGACGAGTAAAATTTCACTGTCGACGAAAAGACCGTCGACGACGACGACGACGACGACGACTCCGTCGACGACAGGTTCGACGTCGAGGATGTCGACGGGGGCCCCGTCGACGATGGTCGCGTCGACGAAGGCTCCGTCGACGAAGGTCCCGTCGACGAAGGTCCCGTCGACAAAGGTCCCGTCGACGAAGGTCCCGTCGACGAAGGTCCCGTCGACGATGGTTCCGTCGACGATGGTTTCGTCGACGATGGTTCCGTCGACGAAAATCGTGCTATCATCTGCAAAGGCATTCAAATCACCGCAGTCGAAGACCATGATCTCGATCCGGTCTTTTCAGTCGACCAGGGGTTCGGCTACTATCAGTAAATCTGCAGAGTTCACCTCATGGACAAAGATTTCTCCTTTGCCACCATCCTCATTGCTGGAGCAGGACTCAGATGGAGAGGAGTCCTCAGGTGCCGCCTACAGTCCTTCTCAGCTTCAGATAAAGAGCCAGGACACGGACGAGGAGGAAGTTTATTCCTTCAGGGACAGACCCCAATCTTCCAGATATGAATCATTTCAGGAAGCTGGTGATTATGATGAGGAGGAGGAGCAGCATGAGGACTCACGGGAGGAGGAACGTCAAGAGACGGTTTCCATACCTCTCACTCTTGAGTCTGACCTTAGGTTGATGGTAAACGACTACTACCGTCGTTTCCCAGAGGCGAATTCCTCGCAACCAGCTTCGCAGACGCCTTCCTCGCAGACGCCTCAAGCACCTGCTTCACTAGAGCAAGGGGTGAGATCACCGCAGGTGGTTACTATAAGGGATGACCTAACGGAATCCGACGAAGATGAACAGCCTGAAGAAGGAGAGCTTGTTCATGATGCTTCGGGGCGGGAATGGAACGAATACATTTTACCATCGGCTTCGTCACCTGTCCCACTACCGTCTACCTCTCCTCCTCAAGACATCGGAGGTTTCCATGATATCATGGAAAGAGCGGCCAAGAGATTCAATCTGGATGTGGAAGTGCAAGAGACGGATTGTTTCTTGTACGATTTCAAAGATGATAACAAAAGATCGCTTCGCTCAATTCCGATTATCCCTCACATCTGGGAGGAGGGCCTAAAGATCCTGAAAACACCGGCGTCTATAGCGGTTTCAGTTCCACGAATTGAAAAAAAGTACAGAGCACCAGAGTCAGCAGCAGCCTGCCTCATTGGGCACCCCAGGCCAGAATCAGTCGTGACGCAGGCGGCGCAAAGAAATTCGAAGAACCCGGTGGCTACTTCCCTAGTGCCACCAGACAAGGAAGGAAGGAGAATGGATGGAGCAGGTAGGAGGTTTGCGGTCATGGCAGCCTCTACCATTAAAGCGGCAAATGCTATGGCACTGCTTGGCCGTTATAATAGACAAATATGGTCCGATCTTGCACCCATACTTTCTGCACTTCCGGAAGATAGAAAGGAGGAAGCGGCAGCCCTCCTCAAAGAAGGAGCTAAATCTGCTGCCGAATCTATCGACATCGCCATGGATGTCTCGTCTATGGCCTTCAGGCAGATGGCTGGAGCGGTTTCGCTTCGCAGGCAAGGATGGCTCAAGGCGACTTCTTTTCGTCCAGAGGTACAGGCGAAAATTGTCGATATGCCCTTTGACGGTGAAAATTTATTTGGAAAGCATATCGATGAGGCGTTGCAAGGCATAAAGTCGGACACGGATACAGCTAGAGCGCTGGGATCTCTTCAGCAGGGCAGGTTTCAGTCCTTTCGAAAGAGGGGTGCAAGAGGTCAATTTAATCAAAGACCCTCTTTTCAGTCCAATCGATATCAACCGTATAATCAACAGGGATATCGACAGTATAATACCAGCAACCAGTTCAGGTCCTCCAACTCCTCTTACCAGCAACAGTCCAGAGGTAAACCAAACGCCAGGGGGAAAAATCAACAGTCTAATAGACGTCAATGATTTCAGGCCGGCGCTCCCCACACAACAGATCCCGGAAAACGACCACTATCTGTCTCAATATTACACCAACTGGATGTCCATAACATCAGACAAATGGGTTCTAGATGTCATAAGCAGGGGCCACACTCTGGAATTTGTGGAAATACCACCGGATCATCCCCCAGTACTCAGGCTCAACCAACATCGCCAGGAAATGCAGAAAGAAGTACACTCGCTTCTGCAAAAGGGAGCCATAGAGGAAGTGCCGCAACATCTCAGAGGGAGAGGCTTCTATTCGCATTTCTTCCTCATCAAAAAGAAACAAACCCTGAAATGGAGGCAGGTATTGGATTTGAGGGATCTCAATCAATACATAAAGAAGATACCCTTCAGAATGCTATCGTTGCAGGAGATTCTGTTAATGATAAAGGAAAAAGACTACATGGCGTCCTTGGATCTCATGGACGCTTACTTCCATATTCCCATTCACCGGAAGCACAGGAAGTATTTGAGATTTGTTGTGGAGAGTCGCCACTTTCAGTTCAAGGTCCTGCCATTCGGACTCAAATCCGCACCGAGGGTGTTTACCAAATGCATGGCCCCGGTGGCTGCCCATTTAAGACTGCAAGGGCATTACATTTACCCATATCTGGACGACTGGCTGGTAACAGGTCCATCTTTCAAGGACGCAGCAAGATCTCTTCAGGGCTGCATTCGGCTGTTCCAACGCTTGGGTCTGAGGACCAACTTGGAGAAATCCTCGCTGACTCCGGCCCAAGGCATCCAGTTCTTGGGGGCATGGATATGCACCAGAGCAGGGAAAGCCTATCCTTCCGAAGATCGAAAGAGAAAGATCATGGGGCTAACGGCATCACTACAAACAAAAAAGTCCACTTCCGTGAGACTGTACAAGTCCATGTTGGGGATGATATCATCCTGCATCCCGCTGGTGCCAAACTGTCGTCTTCGAATGAGGCCTTTGCAAGAACAACTAGACGAGCAGTGGGTCCAATCCAAAGGAACCTTCGAGGATCGCATTATCATCACGAACCGTATGAAGGTGGCCATGTCATGGTGGAAGGTTCAAAAGAACTTGGACCAAGGCCTGAGTTTTATTCCTCAAGATCACCAATTCGTGATGACAACGGACGCTTCGCTGAAAGGATGGGGTGCGCATCTTCAGGAGCTAGAAATTCAGGGCCTTTGGTCAGATTGGGAAGCTCAGCTTCACATAAATATGTTGGAGCTAAAAGCGGTGTTTCTGGGGCTTCAAGCATTCCTTCCCAGAATACGCCAATCGTCAGTACTTATCCAGACGGACAGCACCACGACCATGTTTTACTTGATAAAACAGGGTGGAACGAGATCCAAACAGCTGTCGACATTGGCGCAAAGAATCTGGAAATGGCTGATATCCAACGGCATCTCAATTCAGGTCCAGCATATACAGGGAGTCCTCAACACACGGGCGGACGCCCTGAGCCGCACTTCCAAGGTGACGCACGAGTGGGAACTGCACGACACTCAGGTTCGCAACTTGTTTCAAAGGTGGGGCACCCCCACATTAGACTTGTTCGCAACAAAGAACAACTCAAAGTGTGTCCAATTTGCGTCCAGGTACCATCAACAAGGTTCCAAGGGAAATGCATTTCTCATGGACTGGACAGGAAGATTTGCCTACGCCTTCCCTCCGTTTCCGGTGATACCGCGAATCCTGCGCAAGATGAGATTCGAACCCTGCCATGTCATTCTGATAGCACCAGCCTGGCCGAGACAAGCGTGGTTTTCAGACCTACTTCAAATGTCGAAGGGCAACAAGATCCAGCTTCCGACATTTCAGAACCTCATCTCCATGAAAGAAGGGCAGATTCTGCACCCGGATCTGCAATCGCTAAAATTGTCAGCATGGAACCTCACGAGCGGGAATTTCAAAATATAGACATTCCGCAGGAATGCAAGCATATTCTTTCGCAAGCCAGAGCTACATCAACAAACAAAACATATGCAGCGAAATGGACACGTTTTTGCCACTGGTGCAGCAGTAAAAACTTACATCCGTTTGAGGTACAACCAGAAGGTGTCTTACCTTACCTACTGTCACTTTCTAAGGCAGGTCTCTCACATGCCTCGGTCAAGGTTCACCTGGCAGCGATATCACGCTTCAGGCGGAAGCCAAATGAACCATCTCTCTGGTCTTCCAGAATCATAAAAGAATTTATCAAAGGACTTTTTAGAGTTTTCCCACCCATCCGGCGCCCACCAGTGCCGTGGCGCCTCAATACAGTCCTATCGCAGCTTATGGGGCCGCCTTTCGAGCCCATACACAAAACAGACTTACAGTTCCTGTCATGGAAAACAGCCCTTCTGCTCGCACTGACATCAGCAAGGAGGGTTAGCGAAATCCAGGCCTTTTCAGTGGAGGAACCCTTCTTACAATTCCGTCAGGACAGGGTTATATTAAGAACAAATCCTACTTTTATTCCCAAAGTAACGACGTCTTTTCACCTCAATGAGCCTATTATTCTGCCTACTTTTTTCAGCAATCCCTCATCGGAAGCAGAAAGGGCCTTACACTCTCTAGACATCTCCAGATGCCTAAAATTCTACATTGAACGGACAAAAACGTTCCGCAAGTCCAAGCAATTATTCATTGCATTCGAAGGACAAAGGAAAGGCCTTCCTTTGTCAAGACTGAGTATTGCCAGATGGATATCCTCAGCTATCCAGAAATGTCATGAAAAAGCGGGAAAGCCGCTATGTTCTAAGGTGCATGCACATTCCACGAGGAAGATGGCAACTTCAATGGCCTTGTTCGCAGGAGTGTCGCTGCCTGACATCTGCAGAGCAGCAACGTGGAAGAGCGTGCATTCATTTACAAGACACTACTGTCTAGACACTGCGTGGAAGGAGGACACGGCAGTGGGACAAGCTGTTCTGAAACGTCTATTTCAGTAAGGTATGATCTAATGGCATGATGTATTTTCTATACAGTGCTTTGATTTATATTTAAACATGCATTTATCGTATTACTTATATATTGATATGTACTGTTATATCATTGCTTTGCGGCAGAGCTTCCTTATAAGTTCTGTCCTGGAAACGCTACAAATGTTCTGAGCACTGCTTACTACTCTGATACAAGCATGTGAATCTATGAAAGATGTAATACTGGAGAAGGAATTAGTTACTTACCTGTACACTATAGTTCTCCAGTATTATCTTTCATAGATTCACATGCGCCCGCCCGCCTCCCCGTTTCTCAGGCAGAACCTGTTTCTCGGTATTTATCCATGTCTCTCACTAGGGGACGGAAATCTGAGGCAGGAAGCTGCTGCTGGGGAGTGTGAGGGCAGGGCAGCAATGCTGATTGGCTGGCTTTTGGACCAAACAAAGAAATGGTCTGGTTACCAAATAATACAGTCCCTATGGGGATTTTCTATGCAGTTTTTCTTCTCTATGATACTGCTTGGTCATTCTGTTACCGTGAGACTCCCACCATGACGACGGGGAAGATACAAGCATGTGAATCTATGAAAGATAATACTGGAGAACTATAGTGTACAGGTAAGTAACTAATTCCATATGCTTCAGGAAGAAGCCAACATTTTACTACAGTGTGCAGTGGAGGTTGTTCCCCACAAACAATGGGCCACAAGCATCTACTCCAGATACTTTCTTGTGAAGAAAAAAGACAAGGACGAATTCAGACCCATTCTTGACCTGAAAGAAGCCAACCAATGGTTTTGGTGAGGGAAGTTTTGGATGCTGGCATTATATCACCTATCGCCAGTACCCCAGTGAGGGAAACATCATTTACAACGCAACTTTTACCACGCAGTGCCTTTACGACGCAACTTTTACAATGCAAACCATTACAAGGCATTGCGCTGGGGGGCGCTCTAGGATAGGGAATACGTTTAATTTACTATCCAACACCTTCCCTAGTGTCCACGGGGACTGGAGTTGGAATAGTAAATTAAACTATTCACTATCCAGCACCCCAAAGCGCTATGCGTTGTAAAGGTTTGCGCTGTAAAAACCGCGTTGTAAAGCCATGTGTGGTAAAAGCATGCGTTGTAATGTCATACATCCCCCCAGTGACACCAGGGGGATTGGCTCTGCCTGTACGCCTTCAAGACACATATTTTCATGTGCCCATCACTCAGAAAAATCACAAGTTCTTGTGGTTTGTAGTGGGACAGGACCATTACCAATCCAAGACCTTCAAATGTGCCTCACGTCAGCTCCCAGAACCTTCTCTAAGTGTATGGCAGTCATTGCTGCTTATCTCAGGAAGCACCAAATATTTGTCTATCCCTATCTAGATGATTGTTTAATCAAGGCATTGACTTCACAGGAAGCCCTATGGCATTTCAACTGGACAGGCAATGTCCTTCAACAGTTGCGTTTTAACATCAAACATATCAAGTCAATGGCCACACACTGGTTCAGACTCTGCAATACTTAGGGGCCACCATCAACACACGACAAGCAAAATTGTGTCCTTTGAAGGCGACTCTTTCATTGATCCATCAGAAATGTTGCTCTAATGAAAGCATCCCATCCCACGGTGAGGTCCGTGTCATCCCTTCCCGGCTGCATGACCCCATGTATTTTCCTTACTCTGAATGAGTTACCTGATGCCTGAGACCAGGCATCAGGTAACTGGGAAAACAAGATTCTTCTTCCTCATCATGTGAAGCAATCTCTGGCATGGGATGCCTTTCCAACAACGGGTTCCCTCTCATAGAGATGGATGCATTGTTACTGGGGGGCAGGGGGAGCCCACATGGATTCTTCTCCAAATTCAAGGCACATGGTCTCCAAAGGAGATATCAGATCAATCCGGTCAAACTCTGGGCAGTCCACCTGGCTCTGAAAGCAATTCTTTAATTTAAGTACCAACTCCCTGCTTGTTCAAACAAACAATACTACTACAATGTATTACCACAACAAGCAGGGGGGGACAAAGTCCAGATCTTTGTCTTACAAAGCCCAGGCAATAAGGAAATGGCTCATAGCCCGAAACCTGTGGATCAATGCAACCCTCCTCCTAGTTTTGCAAAATGTGCAGACAGACGCCCTCAGCAAGGTTCTCGAGGAAAATCACGACTGGGTCCATCACAACAACATCATACAAGACATCTTCCAACTGTGGGGCTATACACACAGCTACCTTTTCACCACCACAGGAAACAAAAAAAATGGCAAGACATCACCTCGAGGTACTCCCAACCGGGGACTCTGGGGAATGCCCTATGGATAGAGTGGTCAGACAAATTTTGTTACGCCTTTCTACCAATACCTCTGTTCCCAGCAGTCCTCCTCAAACTGGCCCACTCAAGAGACAGACTTATTCTGATAGCCCCAGAGTGGCCATGTCAATGGTGGTTCACAGTCCTTCTTCACCAGTCACAGCGTCCACATCTCAAACTGCCATGCCGACCAGACCTGCTAATGAAGTACGCAGGCCAGATGGTGCACCCCAATCTCTTCTCCTTAAAATTTGTTGGCATGACTCCTGAGCTATTGCAGTATGGACACTTGAATCTGCCACAAGACTACATGGACATCCTTAAGGAGGCTAAACTACCTTCCACCCGTTCAGCATATGCCTTCAAGTGGAAGAGATTTTGCATCTGGTGTTCCTCCAACAACGTAGATACTACTACTTGCCAGGAATGTGTTATTCTTTCCTATGTTCTTCATTTGGCAGAACCTGGCTTGTAATTCTCTTCCATACAGGTCCACTTGGCTGCTCTTACTGCCTAGTGGAACTGTCCTTCACAAACCTCTTTATTGAAATCCCATTATTAAGGACTTTCATGAAGGGCTAAAGAAGGTTTTTCATCCTAACTGGCATCCTTCTCCTCCATGTGAGCTTAACATAGTTGTGAAAAGCTGGCATGGTATATGATGTCCACTAACGTAAGTGGGCACCTTGCACCAGTCCAGACAACACTTATGGTGATTTAAGAGGTCTCAGGCAACCTTAGAAAGCTATCCAAGTGGTAGCTGTGGAGAGTAGCCTTTAGCCTTAGTCTTGAAGGAGTGTAAAGCAGCTTGTTTTACCAGAATGCAATCTTATAGTATAGATTAAATGAAAAAGAACCACACATGATATTTATGAAAAACGATGTATTTATTACATAATACTCTCTAGTACGTTCCGGTATCTCCCACAGGGAGATATGCACAAAGCACACAAAACTATAGCAAATAAATCACAGTTAATAACACAAATACACACTGGGCCCCGGGGGGACCAAACCATATATTAAAAAAGTGGTATAAGAACCATGACTCGAGTCTGCATAATGTTGAAAGGATGTAGAATTGCGGGAACCCCAAGTAACCACACAAGTAGAATAGATAGGGACCCCATTGAGAGCGTGTGCAGTGTGATCATGTCTGCGTGCTCCGTTCAAGTCTATGTGCAAGTCGCAGTTGGATTTTTAAAGATTAAGGACCCTTCCAGTGGACACTGAGGAAACCCCTTGGAAGAAAGAAGGTTGGAGGGCCATCCCACCCTTGGATACCGTCGTACCCAAGTTACCTATCCCAGGGAAGTCGGGTGCATAGGTGTGAAGTGGCATCAGAAACCGCCATCAAACCAAATGAGGGATTTCAGGAAAGTGCCACAGCTGGAAGAGGAGAAACGTTCCAGAGGAATCCAAATGTAGATTCCTGATGAAGAGTACCTGAAAGCAGATGAGACAGAGTCTGAGTCACTGGAGAGTGACCAGGGGCTCGGTAGACAAATGCCCACTGATGTTTGGTGCCTCAGAATAGATGTCAATTACATTGACTCTGCAGCTGTAGGGACCAGCTGTTGCTGAGGATAACCAGGAGCTGGATATGAGCTGTCCCTCGAAGGATGTCGAGTGCTGAGGGGTCGGTGTACAGCGGAACACCAAAAGCCTTGGCAAAAGCAACCCACGCAGGAAGTCAAGAAGTTGCAGGACACGGACCACCAAGGTCCAGTAGACTCACCACCTGCAGGGGAGTCAGGGCAAGCCCAGAGAAATCAGGAGAGCTTAAAGTAGTTGTAGTTGATCTTCCACAGGACCCCCACGTGGAAGACACTGGAATCGCAGGAGGTCCTCGGGCAGCTTTACAAAACAACAGGCCATAGAGCACACGGTGCGATGTGGTAGAAATGAAGTTAATGAAATGAAAAGAACATTTATAAAGCGCATGGCTACCAGAAGGCTTCCCATTGCTAGGCATGACTAGAGTTCAAATGGAACAGCATCATTTAGGGGAATAGCAGGGTTTTAAATTGTTTCCGGAAGGCAAGATGACCGGTCTCTTTCCGGAGGTGGTGGGGCAGTGCGTTCCAAAGCCTACTGGCATTCAGGGAGAAGAGTGCCGCCACTTCTGTCTCGTTTGATTCTAGGGGTGTCAATAAGGTGTAGTTCATCCGAGCGAAGCTCTCTACTTGCTTAATATAGGTAAATTACAGCAGAGAGAAGAGGAGGACCAATCCCCTGCAAGGATCTCTGGATGATACAAAGGGATTTAAAGATGATACGCTCTTTCACTGGGAGCCAATGTAGGAGGCGGAGGGCTGGTTTTGCGGAAAGGAATTTGGGTGTTCCCGTCAACAGTCTGGCTGCGCAGTTCTGATCAATCTGCAATTTATTGATCACTGAGGTCGGGGCTCCGAGATAAAGCACATTGCCATAGTCCAACCTAGAGAGTAATAGAGATTGGACCATAGTTTTCTTGGCTTGGGGAGGGAGCAGGGGATGCACTTTCCTGGCCATTCTAATCAGGCCAAAACAAGTTGTGACTGTCTTTCTAGCTTGCGTTTTGTATATGAAATTCTGTTCTAGCCTGATGCCCAGATTCTTTATTTCTGGCTTGGGGTAGGTACCGGGCCCATGCATGCTGGCCAGATGGTTATGAGAGTCATATTGTTAAAGTTGCCCAGGGTCATAAACCTCCATTTAGTTTGAAATGAGATGACCCCATCCATTTTACAACTTCCGTAAGGCATGCTTTCAGGGTCGTGGAGTATTGTGTGGATTGATTTAAAGCTACAACCAGTTGGGTATCGTCGGCGTAGGGGACCATATGGATCCTAAAAGGAGCCACAATTGAAGCCAAAGGGGACATATACACATTAAAGAGTGTAGCGCTCAAAGATGAGCCCTGAGGTACGCCACACAGGAGATGCCGAGGTTTGAAACTCACGCCTTCCTCAAAGACCTGGAATGATTGTCCTTTCAGAAAGGAGCGCAGCCAACTCAGAGCAGTTCCGGCTACTCCCAAGTTGATGAGACGATGGATCAGGACTTGGTTCACTGTGTCAAATGCCGCACTCAGGTCCAATAGTATGATGGCAGCTGGGCCTCTGGCATCTAGGATTTTCCTGCTTTCCTCCACAACCACTAGCAGGGCAGTTTCCGTGCTCTGCCGAGGTCGGAAGCCTGTTTGGGACGGATGTAGCAGATTAAAGGTTTCAAGGAAATTTGAAAGGATATGATTAACATATTTTTCAGTGATTTTTGTGATCCCAGGCAGAAGAGAGATAGGGCGATAGTTGCCCAGGTCTGCAGGATCCAGTTGAGGCTTCTTAAGAAGGGTTTTGACAATTGCCCCTTTTCAAAGGGTGCCCCTGTGCTAAGTGAGGCGTTGATAACATGGGTGATCGTAGGGCCGATAGTAGCTGCTGCTTTTATTAGAATGTTCATGAGAGCAGGGTCTCTTGGTGATCCGCTTTTTACAATGGACATTAGGGTCAGAAGTGTTTCCAAGGGGAGAGGAGGAAAAAGCTTTAGGCGATGATTGGTGGAGGGGAGATCGGGAGGAAAGTTCATGCATGCGGGGTCAATTTGAGGGAGCGTTTTGATGATGTTCTGAATTTTAATGTAAAAAAACTCAGCCTGATTTTCGCAGCGAATGCCATGGGGGTCAGTGGGAGCAAGAGGGAGTGTGCTTTTTAGGAGCATTTGGAAACGGTCTCTCTGGGGGAATTGGCGGCTAGCCGAATTTTTTCCTTGTGGAAGGATGCCTGAGCTTTCTTCATTTCAGCTCTGTATTTGCATATGGCCTTTCTGTAAGTGAGCTTGCTGTCGGAAGCAAAGTCTTTCCTCCAACGACTTTCTAGGATTTTACAGCTCTGTTTCAGGGTGCGTAGTTCAGAGGAGTACCAGGCCGATCTGTGTGAGACGTTCTTTTTTATGATCCAGACTTTAGGGGTACCTGGTTCAATGAGTCCTCTATCCAACTGCAGAAGTTATTATACATTATGACTGGACAGGGAACAAGTTGAGGTCTGTTATTTTCCAATTCTTGTATCCATTTCTCCTGGGGGAGCTTGGACCATGGTCGCATAACGGTCCGTGAGGGGTGGGTATTTGGGGGTGCCAAGAAAAGGGCACCAAGTGGTGGTCAGACCAGGGAATTGGGATAGGGTCATTTCCCTGGAGATTCTCCAGATAAGAGGACACTGGATCAAGACAATACCCCTGCCATGTGTGGGGAGAAGAACTTTTTGCACCAGCTGGAGTGTCCCAAGGTCATTTGCTAGCTCAACTGCTGAGGTGGCTCGAGGATCATCGAAATGCAAATTAAAATCACAGAGGAGTATGAAATTGGGGGATGTGTTAGCTAGTTTGATGGCTGTTTCTAAAAGAGATTTACAAAAGGAGCTGACCGCACCCTGGGGGCGATAGATCAGAATGCCTGAGAGCGGGAGGGGAGGGGAAAATACTAAGGAGAAGCGTACATTCTCGCAGTCCAGGAGAGGACTGCAGAGTAGGCGGCAGGTGAGGTGGTCCTTATAGACGATAGCGATTCCACCGCCTTTGCCTGTGATTCTGTCCACGCTTTGAATCACATACCCCTGGGGCAGAGTTTGTGCTATGTCAGGCTCAGAGCTAGCGTTGAGCCAGGTTTCAGTTCAAAATAGAACCTCTGGGGCGGAATCTAGTAATAGGATTGAAATTTCCATAGAGTGCGTGGGGAGAGATCTACAGTTTAAAAGACAAATTTTATAAGCAACCCTTGAAGGGGGAGGTGGCCGAATGTGGGGAGAGAGTGTGAAATGGCAATGAGGACACTTTGATATGCAATTTTCAACTTGTATAAAATGGAGACAGTTGGCCCTGGGATAGTTATTTAACTGGAGCAATTGCGTGCTAGAATACCTGAGGCATGCTGGAGGAAAAAGTGCAGGGGTCCTGGCCCCTAGCCCCGGTAGAAGATCTTTGCAGGAGAAGTTGCCAGAGGTTTAGGCTACTTGGAACCTAAAGCACTTGCATCAGAATTGTCAAAAAGCATTTACACTTGAAAAGTACACTGTGCACAGGGGTTTGGGCATTGCAGCCCCCACGAGGGATTCTGGCCTCAAACTGGGTGAGAGGGCAGCTTGGGCCTCGAGGGACATATAAACCCACCTCCTGTGTTGTTGAACCCTTCAGAGTTCGTAGGAGTTCAGGATCAGCAGACCAGTCAGCAGTGTTGCAATGCCTGCAAATGCTGGGGAGTGACTCCTTCACTCCAAGTTATGCTCCACAGACCCTACTCTGATCCTGTATGGTGCACGGGCACAGACGAGGCAGCAGACTGAAAGGGAGATGAAGTCAGCCCCAAACGAAGTCCAGCTAAGTCCAGAGTGCCCAAACGGTAGAAGTGCAGTGGTTTCAGTTCTGAATCTTGTCCATGATGAATCTAGGAACCTGCACCCAGGTAAGCCCTTAAGTACCCTAGGGAGAGGGTTGGGACGATTCAGGGGACCCTCTCAGGGGAAGGACTGGATGGGGGAGGTTACTCCTATGTCGTTTATCCAGTTTTGTGCCAGAGTAGGAGCCAACGGCTCCCAGGACTGTACTGAACTGGACTATGCACAGGGATACCAAATGTGCACCTCATGCAGACTTCCAGGCGCTGGCAAGCGTACCCACCAAGCCCTAATACACTAAATGGGACTAGAATGCTGGTATCAGGAACACCGAGAGCCTAATGGAGGGCTCTCCTGGTGGGTGGAATCATACCTTCCACACCGGTAATGATGTGGGGGTATGATTCCTACATGTTTGATATCAAACACAATACGGTTTGTTGCAGCCGTTTTCGATATGGCCATCGCTTGGTCACGTAATGCCCCTCTATATTAGTATATGGGTGCTTCACTAACAACCCACGAGAATGCACTCCGTAGGCTGCAGGGGTGTCCAGCTCATGCAGGGGCACCCTCTGACTTAGAACCAAGCACCCTACCCTCAGGATTGTTAAGGCCTGCTATCGGATTGACTTATATATTTTAAGGTCAGTGACGCTTAGGTATAGTAAACCTATATCTTTAGTAAGTGGTGCATGCACCAACTTCCTCAGGCTACAATGGCAGGCCTGTAGTTCCATTTTGAATGGTCTCTCATGGGTGGCATAATACATGCTGCAGTCCACAGGAGACCTCTGGGTACCGATGCAGTGGGTACATGGGTACCATATACTAGGGACTGACAAGGGTACCCCAGTGTCTAATCTGGGGTGTACCTAAGTACATACACAACAGTTTTAGGAGAAAGCAGATAGAAGGGGGTCTTGATTAGCAGGATCGAAATCAGACTTGTCAAAACCGTATTACATCGGCAAAAAGTTGGGTAACCATAAGAAGCAGATCCTACTTTCCTACACAACCCCCTCCCCCAATGTAAGGAGATAAGACTAACCTTGCCCAGTTGAGTCTTCAGTTTCTAAGTGGAAATATCTGGAGAGTCCATCTGCATTGGCTTGGTTACTCCCAGGTCTATGTTCCACTGTATAATCCATCCCCTGTAGGGAATTGGACCACCTTATAAGTTTGAGGTTTTCACCCTTCATCTGTTTTAGCCATAAGAGGGGCTTATGGTCTGTCCGAACAATGACGTGAGTGCCAAACAAGTATGGCCTCAGCTTCTTAAGGGCCCAGACCACAGAAAAGGCTTCCCTCTCTATAGCTGACAAACGTTTCACTCTGGGGTCAACCTTTTGCTAATAAAAGCTACTGGTTGATCCTGATTCTCTACATTACGTTGGCACAACACAGCCCCTACCCCCAACTCAGATGCATCTGTTTGGACAATAAATTGCTTGGAGTAGTCAGGACTCTGCAGAATGGGAGCAGTGCATATGGCCTGCTTGAGATAATTAAATGCATTCTGACAGCTATCGTCCACTGAACTTTCTTGGGAATTTTCTTGGAGGCGATATCATTCAAGGGAGTCACTATGGACCCATATCCTTTTACAAACCTCCTGTAATACCCAGTCAGGCCCCAGAAAGCTCTGACCTGAGTCTGGGTAGTTGAAGCAACCCAGTCCATTATGGTCTGGATTTTGCTCTGAAGTGGTTGAACCTGTTCTCCACCCACAGGTTGGCCCAAGTATACAACCTTGCTCTGCCCTATCTGGCACTTAATAGCATTGATAGTGGGGCCTTCTTTCTGCAGATCCTCCAAAACATTCTTCAGGTGGACCAAGTGATCCTCCCAGGTGGAGCTAAAGACAGCTATATAATCAAGATATGCTGCTCTATAGGCTTCCAGACCTGTGGGAACTTTGTTCACAAGCCTTTGGAATGTGGCAGGTGCCTTATTCAAGCCAAAGGGCATCACAATACATTGATAATGCCCACTAGGGGTTGAGAATGCTGTTTTTGGTTTGGCATCCTCAGCTAGCCCGATTTGCCAATAACCATCAGTCACTTCAAATGTGCTTGAGAACTTGGTTGAGGCCAAAGTGTCAATGAGCTCATCTGCCCAGGGAATTGGGTGAGCATCAGTCCTAGTGACTGCATTGAGTCCCCTGTAGTCCACACAAACCTCCTCTCTCTCTTACCAACCTGGGTGTGAGGTTTTGGTACCAAGGCCACTGGACTAGCCCAAGGGCTATCGGGGGGCTCAATTACTCCCAACTCTAGCATATTTTGGACCTTTGTCCTGATGCAATCTCTGACATGTAGATGTTATTCTTAACAGGTAGACTCACCTGTGGCCACTTCATGGGTACGAGAAAGGGTTCCCTTAAGGCACAGATAAAGACAGGTATAAAATAATGTACCTTATGACTTAACAAATACATACAACAAAATATGGAAAAGTTAAAAATTCATTTATTTGAATATATTAAAAAACAATCAATAGGGATAACTAAACTAAATCCCTGAACTAAAACAAGATAAAATTGAGACAATACATATAATTGCGACCTGCACAATTACAAGCAGACAGAACAGTTACAACATACATTTGTTGGATACAAGTTTGTATATTCTTTCTCGGCTCTAATATCAGCAGAGTAGTATCACTACCAAATCAGCCTATCTATTATGGTGTTGGAGACTTGAATTATACGCTTTAGGTTGCGTCGAGGCGTTTCGGTGATAACTCCTTATTATGATCTCCTTTATCAAGACATACATTTTGTCTGCCAGAACCAGAGGGTATGTAAAATCGCCCTAGGAGTAAATGTCATGCAGAAAATTAGCATCATTTTTAACTCAGTGGACTTATGGCATTACTGTAGTTAATACATGGAAAAAATCACAACATATTTACAATTCATTGTCTTCTGTCATCTCTATTACTTATGTTGGTAACAATGGACACCATTTTTTTCTCTAGGTTAACGTGCATTTTTTCAAAATATTAGAAAAACCTTAGAAAAACAGATAAAGATTTACTGGAAGTGGCTCATGGCTATTGACTTTGTTGCTCAAAATTTGGCCACATGGTTTATCGACAATAAAAATTACTGCAAACATATCCTGTATTTTCCCAATATGTCTTGAGCTAACAAGGCAGTAAGTAAGGCTATTTATTCGGAAAACGTTTTAGAACCCTTCCTAGGTAACCCAATTATACTGGTCACTGCTTTGGTTAAAAAAGATTAACCTGGTTCCAGCGGCGATGGGTAGGTGCTAGACGTGCAGCTCAGGCTATTACTAACCTTATGGTGGAAGATCTCCCTGAAGCTTTACCCGCTGGACACTGTCGTTGCTTGATTGTTTTTAATACTAGGTATTGACAATCGCAACGCAAGAAGGGTAATATAATAGTGTTATCCTCCCTGAATACATATATATTGTGGTAGCCATAGGAGCATACACACACCACACCCTATATTAATTAGTGTAGACAGTTCCCCTCACACTTAGATACCTGCTAACATAGTCAACCGTGGTCCTGAAGAATCGCTAGATACTCTCCTTATAGCGTGAAACATGTTGACCTGACTACAATAACCTAAGGATCAGAGTTGGAAACATTATTTTCCATTACTCTCCTCCAGGTTAATCTTTTTTAACCAAAGCAGTGGCCCTCTGAATAAAGTACTCTTGGTACCACTAGCTTTATTTTAATCCACAATACCCACGTCTACCACCTTCATCTGGCCCCATACCCACACTTCATCTATACGGCAGTTGGAAAAAGATCTCCGCCAAAGAGCCCCTCTTTGAGGTGTCGCCCGTTGGGTATTGCACCGCCGACCCAACGAGGAGCAAGCCCAAATGATGAAGCATGACACCTGAAAGGGTGTGTGAGGGCATTAAATCCAACAAAATGGATTCCCAGGGTGAACTTCTGACCACCCTCCCATAATCCATACACATCTCTGACTGTACCATTCCTTTCTTCCTTTTTGTTAGGAACAGCACGACAACTCTTTGCATAGACATATTTTCAGGGCACGTCGTGACTGGACCTTCTGTTCTCCATAGAACAGTAATTGCCCTCTACTCCTCATTTTTGATACCTAACCCAATTATACTACCTAGATTCCACATAGAAAGATTTTTTCTAGAAACGCAGGTAAGGGGCACTTGGGGCCTCAGATTTCACTACTCTTGAAACAAAGTGGGAGGTACGGATAGAAGAGATAGTTTAGATTCATGCCTACCTGTTCTGAATAAATGCGATCTTTTGTTGTCCCCTTGACCATAGGAGACCAAGGAAAAATGGTTGTGTTGTAGACCATAAGTATTATATGCAATCAGGCCACAATTGCCTGCACCATAGGACAAGAAAGAAAAACCAAGGAATATGGGTTAGCTAGCGAGTTTTAACATAAAGCTCGAACAATCAATAGCAGCTTTTGAAAGGAAGTTACCATGTATAAATATAAATATCACGAATTCTCCACTTCTGCCGGGTTATGTTGCAGAAGGTTGCGGTTGTAATTCTCTTTTAGGCTTCACAAAGATAACTTAAAATCAATTTAAGATGTAATTTACCTGTTTTCTTTTACTCTAGGTTACTCTCCAGATATACTAATCTAATTGAGTAAGAAAATTAAGTTAACTTACCTAATGGGACGATCTAAGGTTTCACAGTCCCTTGGTCATCGTGATATGGCCAAACATAATGAGAGTCTACCTGTAAATAAGTTATAAACAGTTATATCCCTAACAATGTAGCATTATATAAGATATGCATTAATGCAAAACTCCATGTTACCACAGAAACAGAAATATACTACTACCAGCAGCATTGTATAAGGCGACTACAGAAGCCCACGCTCCAATTAGGAAACGTGAAGTGATCCCTATAAAGGATCGTCAATATTATCCCAGGGTAAGCTGATATTAATATGACTACCCCATACGTCTATCTCTGAAACTTGGGTGTTCTTTGTTACAATTCAACTGGTTTAGTGGACCCGTACCCCCCACTTTGTTTCAAGAGTAGTGAAATCTGAGGCCCCAAGTGCCCCTTACCTGCGTTTCTAGAAAAAATCTTTCTATGTGGAATCTAGGTAGTATAATTGGGTTACCTAGGAAGGGTTCTAGAACGTTTTCCGAATAAATAGCCTTACTTACTGCCTTGTTAGCTCAAGACATATTGGGAAAATACAGGATATATTTGCAGTAATTTTTATTGTCGATAAACCATGTGGCCAAATTTTGAGCGACAAAGTCAATAGCCATGAGCCACTTCCAGTAAATCGTTATCTGTTTTTCTAAGGTTTTTCTAATATTTTGAAAAAATGCACATGTTAACCTAGAGAGAAAAATGGTGTCCATTGTAACCAACATAAGTAATAGAGATGACAGAAGACAATGAATTGTAAATATGTTGTGATTTTTTCCACGTATTAACTACAGTAATGCTATAAGTCCACTGAGTTAAAAATGATGCTAATTTTCTGCATGACATTTACTCCTAGGGCGATTTTACATACCCTCTGGTTCTGGCAGACAAAATTTATGTCTTGATAAAGGTGATCATAATAAGGAGTTATCACCGAAATGCGTCAACGCAACCTAAAGCGTATAATTCAAGTCTCCAACACCATAATAGATACGCTGATTTGGTAGTGATACTACTCTGGTGATATTAGAGCGGAGAAAGAATATACAAACCTGTATCCAACAAATGTATGTTGTAACTGTTCTGTCTGCTTGTAATTGTGCAGGTCGCAATTATATGTATTGTCTCAATTTTATCTTGTTTTAGTTCAGGGATTTAGTTTAGTTATCCCTATTGATTGTTTTTTAATATATTCAAATAAATGAATTTTTAACTTTTCCATATTTTGTTGTATGTATTTGTTAAGTCATAAGGTACATTATTTTATACCTATCTTTATCTGTGCCTTAAGGGAACCCTTTCTCTTACCTAGGTTGAATAACCCTATTTCCCTTGGCCTACACAATGGGTACCTCTCTGTTTTTTACACTTCATGGGTACACCAGGTGGCTTGACTGGGTGTCAAAGAAAACGTATGCCTGTATTGATTGATGACCTTCCTGCAATCAATCTGCTGTTGGTCAGTGAGGGTGGCTGATAAGGTTACACCATCAAATGATCCATCATCAGGGTTAGGAGAGATCAGGAAGAGGGTCACTCTCTTCCTCCTGTCCCTCATCAGTTGCCATGAGCAAGCCCATGTCAGCCCGGTCTACCAAAGGATTGAGCCTGTTCACATGAGTGCCAAGGTCCACCAGATGGGCGACCTCAACTCTTTGCTCAATGATAGTGTGGGGTCCACTCCGTTTATCTTGGAGAGTTGCTGGAGCCACAGGCTCCAACACCCACACATTCTTGCCTTTGCTGGTAAACAGTCAGGACAGCCCTTTGGGCATGCTAAGCTTTTTTGCAATTCTTGACTGGCCGCCAGGTTTATGCTTGCCTTTTTCATGTACTCAGCCATCCTGGAGCGGAAATCAAGTGCATAGTCCAAAATGTCTTGTTTGGGAGGCTTGAGAGTAACTCCCATCTCTTCTTCAACTTCACCAAACACAAGTAACCCCTAACTGGATGCCCAAACAGAAGTTCAAAAGAACTGCAGCCAACCCTCTTCTGAGGGACCTCTCTAGTAGGCCAAGAGAAGGCAGGGCAGAAGAACATCCCATTTTTGCCTGAGCTTTTCTGGTAGGCCCATTATCATGCCCTTTAGGGTTTTGTTGAATCTCTCAACTAACTCATTGCATTGTGGGTGATAGGGGGTGGTGAATCTGTAGTTCACTCCACACTCCTTCCACATTACAGTGATTGTAACTTAACATGAAGTGTGTACCTCTGTCAGTTAAAACCCCCTTAGGGAAACCCACTTTGGAAAAAATTCCCAGGAGGGCCCTGGCCACCACAGAAGCTGTGGTGGTTCTAAGGATTCTGAGTGCCTAGTGGCATGATCCACCAACACTAGAATGTAACTGTGCCCAGATGCTGTATGAGGGTTCATGGGACCAAATACGTCAATCCCACCCTCTCAAATGGAATGCTCACCACTGGAAGTGGTATCAGGGGGGCCTTGTGGTGCCACCTGTGTTACCACTGGCTTAGCAAGTGGCACAGGAGCAACAAAACTCCTTGGTTTCTTCAGACATGTGAGGCCAGTGAAAGTGAGGGACAAGCCTGTCCCAAGTCGTACTTCGGCCTAGGTGTCTTGCCAGGGGAATGTCATGTGCAAAGGTGAGTAGAAATCCCCTTAACTTCAGAGTATAACCAACCTCTTGGTGGCACCAGGTTCAGGGTCTCTACCTTCTGAATAAAGGAATCCTCATCCCAGTAGATCCTGTGGGACCCACTGACATTCCCAGCAGCCTCAGCAGCAGCTTGCTGTCTGAGGAGTTCAAGAGAGGGGCAGGTTTGCTGCTCCAAACTAAAGTTTGCCCTGGAAGGGCCCCCTGTCCCCAAGAACTCAATCTGATCAGGCTCAAGCTCATCGGTTACAGCTCCTTCACAGGGACTAAGAAACTCTACCTCCAGAGACTGATCCACACTTTGAGTTTGGGGTGAAGACACAGCCTTACACCTCCTGCTCCTTCTCTTGAAAGGCACCTGGTCATTTGTTCCTGGATCCTGGGCCTGCTTAGTGGATGTCAGTTTGGCTTGTGACCTGGTCACAGCAAACACATCTACAGAGATGCCCAACATTGCTGCATGAGTCCTACGTTCCACATCAGCCCAAGCTGAAGTCTCCAAATCATTGCCCAACAAACAATCTACTGGTTGGTCTGAACTTACCACAACCTTTTTAGGGCCAGTCACCCCTCCCCAGCTGAAATTAACAACTGCCAAGTGATGGTCAGTCCAAACATTGTATGCGTTGGTCACTTGGTACATCTCACCAAGTATGATCTGTCCAGGAGACACACGTTTCTCTGTCACCATTGTGACACTGGCCCCTGTGTCCCTCTAGGCCATTTCCTCTGTTTCATTGATCAATGGCCGTTGCCTGTACTTGCCCAGGTTACTGGGACTGACATGTGAGGTGGAAATATCCATGTCACCATCACAGACTAGTACAGCCTGAGCTGGAGTTTTGACGAAGCCAGAACCCACCTCAGATCCCAAGGTTAACCCCTGTAATCCCTTGTTTTCTGTGCCACCACTTGTACTTGTGCTAGGGGGAGCAGTTGCCTTAGGGACAGTGGTGTGGGAGTAGTTTCCTTGGCTTTTGGACAATCAGCATATTTTGTCCAATGGGTTTTTACCTTAACCAAGTAAAGCCAAAGTTTATTTTTGTCTTTTCCACATTGGATGGTGACTCCCCCCAGATGCAGGTTTTTGGGACATTGATGAAGACTCTTTGTCTTTAGATTGTCCCCACCCTACCCTTATCTTGAGGTTTTAAAGATTTGTGCTTCTTTTGGTCACCACCATGTTTCTGATATTTCTGCTTCACCCAGGTTCTGGCCCATCTTTCTGCCTTCTTTCCCAATTCTTGGGGAGAAGTCAGTTCTCAGTCCACCAGGTACTGATGCAATAGCTGATTCTGAGAATTATTAAGGATCTGCTCCCTCATAATCAAATTGTACAATCCATCAAAATCATACACTTTGCTTCCAAGCAACCAACCTTCCAGAGCCTTAATAGAACTATTCACAAAGTCTACCCAGTCCTGATTCTGTTTCTTCTGGGTGTCTCTGAACTTAATCCTGTACTGTATAGTGGTTAAGCCAACCCCATCAATGACAGCCCTCTTCAAAACTGAGTAATTGTCATCATCCTCTACCCTTACAGTGAGGAGCTTATTTCTACCTTTCTCAGCAAAGGAGCCACCAGATAGCTGCCCACTGCTTCTGAGGGACCCTCTGAACTTTACAGGCCCTCTCTAAAGCAGTTATCCATGTATGGATGTCATCTCCAACATGGTAGGGTGGGACATTCTTGCTAAGGTTCCTATTATCAAAGGAATATTCCTTAACTCTAGGGACACTGTTGCTGCCACCATGGGACTCTAGTCCTAATTTCTTTCTTGTCTTCTGGACTTCTAGGGACTCTCTGTCAAGGGCCAACCGCTGTTTCCTGAGCCTAAGCCTAGCTTACACAAGATCAAGCATTTGGTACTCCCTATCCAAAGAGTTCCCTACTTTACTAGAAATGGAGGTCCATACTGACTGTCTAGAAGTATTGGATTCTGCAGAGGAGGATCTAGACCTCCTTGGTCTACTCTGCTCCTTCCCAGGAGGATTAAAGGGGGCATCCTCTTTCCCTCTGTGTTCTCCTCTGGAAGGTCTGAATTGTGCAGGTGCAGCCTACCCCTGGTCAGGGTTTGATTCTAGGTTAAAGAGGGGTTCCCCTCCTGCCCTATCTTCATTCCCTGGCCCACCCACTCTGTCCTGTTCATCTGACCTAGGGGATTTCCTTAAGTCATCTAACAGTAACACCTCTACCTGCCTTTAAGTGTCAGCTTCCTAGATGCACACACAGCTTTCAGTTCTTGGGATGAAAGTTCACTGTATCTAGAAAGCAGAGAGCCACTGGCATTAGTAGACGTACTAAGTGTGATGGGGTGTTGCACCTACCTAGCCTAGTGGGAACTAAACTCTCTTAGGTTGGAGAAAGAGTGTGCTAGACCTTTAACTTACCCAACCCCAAGTTCAGTATCTACCACGAATCTAGGGACCTACACCCAGGTAAGCCCTTAAGTACTCTCAGGAGGGGGTTTGGAAGATTCAGCGGACCCTCCTAGGGGGGAGGTTACTCCCATGTCCTTTGTCTAGTTTCGCACCAGAGCGGGAGCCAATGGCTCCCTGCACTGGTTTGAACTGGACTATGCACAGGGACACCAAATATGCCCCTCATGCAGACTTCCAGCCACTGGCAAGTGCGCCCACCCAGCTCTACTACACTAAATCCTGTCTGGGAGGTGGTCACACCTCCCTGTAACAGGGTGCCTATTGTTCTGCCTTCCGCTGCTTGAGCTTGGCTCAGCAGCAGGAGAGCAAACATGTGTCTCTGGTCTGCAGCAAACATGTTGTGCTGTCCGCGACTAGAAGGCTGGTACTGGGAACACCAAGAGCCTTATAGAGGGCTTCCCAGTGGTTGGAATCAAACCTCCCACACCGGTAATGAGTGAATGAAGCAACATTTGTAAAGCGCATGGTTACTTGGAGGCATCCCAGCGCTAGCGGGTACAGAGGTAAAGCTGCAGTAGTATAATTTGGGGAAGAGATAGGTTTTCAGCCCCCTATGAAAGACAGAGTAGCTGGATTCTATTCGTAGCTGAAGTGGAGGGCATTCCAAAGTTTAGCCGCATTATATGAAAAAAAGTCAGCCACCACTTCTGGCCCTCTTGATTCTGGGAACAGAGGCTAGAAGGAGATCATCGGAGGGTAAGCGTCTGTTTACTCGGTAGGGCTGGTCCAGAGAGGAGATAATGGCTGGTTCTTTCCCTGTCAACACCCTGTGAGTGATGTACAAGGCCTTAAAGTGGACCCTTTCCCTGATCGGAAGCCAATGGAGAGACTTCAAGGCAGGCCTTGACGATTGGCGACCTGGGATCCCCAAAAGGATCCTGGCGGCACAGTTCTGTATGATTTGGAGTTTCGCCAGAACCGAGCTAGGGGGACCCAGGTATAACGCAATTCAGTAATCCAGGCGTGATATTATGAGTGCCTGGACCATCAATTTTCTAGCTTTGAAAGGAAGAAGAGGGACCACCTTCCGTAGCATTCTTTACATGCCAAAGCAAGAGGCGACGACTGTTGTAGCTTGGGTTTTAAAACTGAGCTCCATGTCCAGCCAGAAGCCTAGGCTCTTTATTTCTGGTTTTGGGGTGGGCACAGGGCCCAAACACGCTGGCCAGATGGAATCGGTATTAAGGGAAAAATTACTGCAGAGGAGCATAAGCTTAGTTTTGCAAATATTCATTTTTAGGAGGGACTTTTCCATCCATCTGGTTACCTCTTCCAGGCAAGGACTGAGGTGAGTAGAGGCTCTGTCTGCGTGGTTCAGTGCGAACACTAATTGAGTGTCGTCAGCATAAGTAATGATTTACACTCCAAAAGAGAGGACAATATCAGCCAGCGGGGCCATATAAACATTAAAAAGGGAAGGGCTCAAAGACAAACCCTGCAGCCCTCCTCAAAGGAGGGGCCGGGGGGTTGAAATGGCTTCACTCTCAAAAACATGGAAAGATCTATCTTCCAAGAAAGATCGTAGCCAATTTAAGTTGACTCCGGACACACCCAGGTTTCGCAGTCATTGGACCAAGATACAGTGATTCACCGTATCAAACACCGCGCTAAGATCTAGAAGTATCACGGCCACAGATCCTCCCGCTTCAAGGATCTTTCTAGTATCTTCGACGACTGCCAGTAGTGCTGTTTCAGTTCCTTGGCAAGGACGGAAACCCGTTTGAGGAGAATGGAGGAGGTGGAGGGTATAATTTCAACATGTTTGACACCAAACACGATAGGGTTCATTGCAGTCGTTCTTGAGATGGTCATAGCATGGGCACGTAATGCCCCTCTATATTAATATATGGCTGCCTCACTGACAACCCAGAAGAATGGACTCTGTAGGCTGCAGGGGTTTTCTGCTCATGCAGGGGCACCCTCTCACATAGAACCAAGCCTGCCATCAGGATTGTTAAGACCTGCTGTAGGGGTGACTTACTGGTTTTAAGTGCAGTGACCCTTAGATATAGTAAACCTATATCTTTAGTAAGTGGTGCATGCACTAACGTACACAGGCTGCAACAGTAAGCATGTAGGCCCATTTTGAATCTTCTCTAATGGGTGGCATAATACATGCTGCAGCCCATGGGAGATCTCTGTGGTACCTATGCCCTGGGTACATGGGTATCATATACAAGGGACTAACAAGGTACCCCAGTTTCCAATCTGAGGTTTACCTAAGTACATAAACCACAGTTTTAGAAGAAAGCAGATAGACTGGGATCCTGTTTATCAGGATCCCAGTCAGACTAGTCAAAAACAGTATTACATCAGCAAAAAGTAACCATAAGAAGCAGATCCTACTTTCCTGCAATGGTCCTTTCACATCTTATGCAGGCTCCTTTCGATCCTATTCATAAGGCATACAGTATCTCTCTTTCCTTGCAGCAATTACATCAGCTTGCAGGTTGAGCGAAATTCAGGCATTATACTCCCACGAGCCTCACATAGTCTTCCACTGTATCAAAGTAGTGAGTTATGAGGACTCACACTAAATTCCTGCCCAAGGTAGTTTCAGACTTCCATGTCAATCAAACAATTTTGCTGCCAACTTTCTTTCAGCATCTTTCAACTCAGGTGCAAAAAACTCTTAATTCCCTGGATGTGAGGCGAGTCTAGAAGTTCTATCTGGACAAGATCCGCGACGTACGTAGATCGGACCAATTGTTCATAAATTATGTCTCGGTCCTTACTGGCTGAGCCACTTCTAAACAATCTATCTCACAATGGATAGTTTCTTGCATTCTCTTATGCTATCAAAAAGTCAACATGTCCTTATTGGCCAGACCTAAGACCCACTCTACCAGAGCAGCTACTACCAGTTTGATGAGAAATGTCCCTATGGTGGGGATCTGCAAAGCGGCTACATGGAAATCTGTTCAGACATTCACCAGGCATTACTGCTTGGATTTGGATGCTCAAGTGGACAATCAATTAAGACAAGCCTCCCTCACAAATGCATTTACATGATTCAAGCCCATTGTCTTTCTTGTCTTGTTTTCCACTTCTCTTTGTTGGGATGGGATTGCTTTTTTAGTCAACGCTTATGACTATCAATGGGGACCCCTACAAGAGAAGGATTTGTTTTTTACCTGAAACTCCAGGTCAGTACTATTTTGCACTCTGCAAATTGCACGTAGCACAGTACAAAAACTGTGCTTAATCATGTAGCGTAGCAGCTAAATCAAAAACATCCTCAGATGCTTTGATAAAGCAATTTTACATGCTAAACAGCATATAACCAATTCACAAAAGTGAACTTTTTAATGAAAATATTAGGCAACGAGAAAGGTGATGATTTTGGGGTCCCCCTTAACCTAGGGGAAGGACCAAGCAGATGCCTTGAACACAAAGAGCATAAACAAAAAGCACATCTTGTAGAACTTCGGTGGTGGTCCCATCCTCTTAGGACCACCCCAAGCACAGTTATTGGCAAAAAAACAATCCCAACCAAAGGCCCTGCAAAGCATTATGGGATGAGACTAGCAGTGGGAGGTGAATATTATAGTATCCAATTTCAAAATAATTCTACAAAGAGCTGCAGTTCAACTAGTCGTTACTAGATGTTCCTCATGAGTCAAATGCAAAAGCATTAAAATTATTCTTACATCAAGCTGCAGTTCCACTAGTCGCTACTAGATGTTTCTCACTAGTTAAATGCAAAAGCATTGGAACCCTTTCATGAAGCTTTTGCATTTGACTCGTCTTTCTCCTTCATCTTCTACCTTTTCAAAAAAGGGTTTGTGAAAGAGATTAAAGCGGTTTATGAAAATCTCACTTCAAAATTACACATAGTCCGTTTTTTAAAAAACCTTTTGTAAATGCAATCCAATGTATTTCTCCAATATAACCGGGTTTCAAGACTGCATATTCTGTTCTTTCTTAAGTGTTTTTGCATGCCTTCCTGAAGAAAGGTGACTGTCTATTTATTTATTTGGTGTTTTATATAGCGTGGACATGACCCTGAGTGGGGTATCAGAGTGCTTTATATTTGCATATCTGTAAACAGTTTTGTTACCAAGTCATCAGCAGTTGTACAAATATTTTGCGAAAACATTAAAGAAAAAAGAAAAATATATATACAGTACCCCAAAGAGGTTAATGTTCGGTGATCACGGTGGATTAATGATAGTGATGAGTCTGCTGCGATTATGGGAGGTATTTACTCATGTAAAAAGATTTGGCTTTGTTTTTGAATGCAGAGATTGATGAAATTCTTCTAATGTTGGGGGGAAAGCGTTCCAAATTCTAGGCACTGCACCAGAGAAAGCTCGGTCATAAGTTCTTTTCTTACGGAGTCAGGCCGGTTTCAGTAGTAGATCTCCCTGACTCTGGGAAACGCTGCATCCTGTGATTTACTGGGCTAGGTAAGCTGGTGTTTTGTAATGTATCGCTTAGCGGGTAATAAATGCCATTTTCAGTTGTATTCTCGCTTCGGAAGGCTTAAGCGCTTTCAGATGTAGGTTAATGTGGTCGAATTTCCTGAAGCCCGTTATAAGTCTTGTGGCCGCATTGAGAAGGGCTTTGAGTGGGGCTGTTGATATCTTGGAGAGACCAGCTAGGGTTGTGCAACCACACTTGATCCTTGACATTAGTGCCTGGTCTGCAGTTTTAAGGTTTGTCTTATTTAGGAAGGGTTTCAGTTTTCTGATGTAGCTTAGATGGAACCGGGCATTTTTTTGCAACTGTGTTGATATGTGATGGCATATTCAGGTTTTTGTCTAGTATAATTCCCAAGGATTTGGTAGAATCAACAATCCTTGGCGCACATTTTAGTGCTGTGATCAGATTGGTCCACTCTAGGACGTTCATATCGCTTTTCTTTGGGTATATAGTCAGAAATTCAGTTTTAAGCTTTAAGTGATTACTGGTTAGCCAATGGATGGTACTCTTTAGAGCTTCTACACTTAAGATATTCTATGATCAAATGCTCCAGGATCCCTGCACTTGGGAGGAACTATCCAAATACTTATGGATTCAATGGAGATTCCCCTACGAGACAACTGGTGTTCTCCAGTATTGACGTATCTTTCATAGATTCACATGCTTGAATCAATCCCCCATCGTCGAAGTGGGAGTCCCACAGTACATAAAAATAGCAATATATATATGCATAACATAGCTATATCATAGGTAAAATAGAAACAGGAAGTAAAATTACTAGAAGTTAATAGGAAAAAACCTTTCACTTTCATGACTCGTCCAAGTCATTATATATAGCCCAAACTACAGCCAATCAGGCGACAGCACCCTCTAGAACCTTCTCCTCAGAGGCTCAGGTTCTCAGATTTTCTAATGCACGTCGTGTAAAGGGCGTCTCCCTGAGCTCTGCTCAGTACTTCTTCAGGTTTCTTCGGAATTTCTTCTTTTATGATGTCTTCTTCAAAGAAATCTCTTTTTGGACCTTGTGAGTCTTGTGGGAAGCTCTGGCTTTTTTCTGAAGACCCCCACAAGAAATGCATTTACAGCTTGTTTCCAGACCACCAGGTGAGAAACTGCAAAATCTGCAGAACTTTCCCTCAAAAGACTTTGAGAGACAGAGAGGGACGTCTTCTTCTGGGCCTACAGAAGATTAAAGACCAGGACAACCCCTTATCTGACATCGAGAGCACTTCCTCTGTCAAGACTGCTTCCTCTACGAAGAGGACTAACGACAAGGAATTGTCTTCTCCTGGGGCTAAGGTGTTAAAAAAAACAGCACACCTCAAAAATTACTGAGTTACCATCCACCTCAAAAAAGGCTCCTCATCTCTTAAGGGTAAGGCTCTACCCTCTACACCCCCTAGAAAGACTGTAAAATCTTAGGCTTCAAAAACCATTCCTGACAAAGATTTACCTCAGAAATGGGGACCCTCGTCGCTGAGCTCGACGACGATGTCCTCGTCGATGAAGCCTGCTGTCGTCGCGGCGACGACGTCAACGGCTACTTTTTGTCTCCAAAGCCACAGATGATACTGTTGTCCGCATCTTCGCCGTTGATGCTGGTGTCCGTCTCCGTGAGACCGTCCACGTCAATCACTTCCATCTCGTGGTCGACGAAGAAGCTGAAGACTGCCATCGACGCCCCTTCATCGACAAAGAATAAGAAAGCATCGTAGACGTTAGCCTAGTCAACAGACGATTGCTTGGTCTACGGCCGCCTCGTCGACGGCCACCTCATCGCCGGCTGCCTGGTTGACGCTGCCACTATCTTCATGCACTGACCTCCATGTATGGTCTCCGTCTACGGCCACAGCATCCAAGTCTTCTATGGTACCATCTAAGAATTTACCACCGTCTGCAGCAGCGCCTTCCTTGCTTTAAAGACGCAAATCTTCTTTGGAGGTCCTCTCACCTGCTCACACCTCCCCAAGTAAGGTTACTCTTGCTTTGCCTAAGCAGTTATTGCATTATGGGGCCGAAGAGGAAGAATATGATGAGGACGATAGATTTCGTTCTGCTAGGAGCCCTTCGGAGCTCTTCATTAAATAGCAGGATGAGGATCAGGAGGATGACGATTTCCCTGAGACTGCTGCTTCAGCTCCAGTGACAAACCCCTCTGCACAAATGCCTTTGTCTCTTCTAAATAACTTAAAGCACATGTTGGATGACTACTAAAGCCGATTCCCTCCATCTGAATCAGCTTCCTCTGTCCCCCAAGCGCTTGTTCCTTAGTCTTCATCAGTGCTTAGATCGCCCAGACCAGTTTCTCTGGTGGATTCGGTGTCCCATCACCTTCAGGAAGCACACACTACGGATGATGACAGAGACGAAGGAGAGTTGGACGACAGATCCTTACTGAATGGGATGACTATCAGATACAAACTCTGTCTCCTTCCACTCCTGCTCCAGTTGACTCACATCCAGTTGACCGGAGGTTTTCACGTTCTGATGGAGAGAGCGGCCCAATGGTTCCTCCTTACTATGGAAACCAAGAAGGATGATTGCTTCCTTTACGATTTTAAAGACTAGCCAAGGAGATGAGTATGCACAATCCCTATTATTAACTTTATTTGGCAGGAAGGGCTGAAAATCATGAAGACCCCTGCCTCCAATCCTGCGGTCCTGCCTCGTCTTGAAAAGAAATACAAGGCACCTGATAATTCGCCAGCATGTCTAATTGGTCAGCCTAAGGCAGACTCTGTTATTTCCCAGCCAACGCAGCGTTGAGCATGGAATCCCTCCTCTCCGTTATTGGCTCGCCGTGATCGGGATGGGAGATGTCTAGATTCCATTGGTAAGAAGGTTTCTATGATTTCGGCCACTACTGTCCGGGCAGCCAACTCGCTGGCCGTCGTAGGCCGATACGATAGACAGATGTGGTCGGACATTTCTCCTTTTATCGAGATGTTACCTGAGCCCACCAAGTCAGAAGCGCTCAAAATCCTCCAGGAGGGAAAAGTAATCTCAGCTGAGATTAGCGATTTTGCTGTGGATGTTGCTTCTACAGGTTTGCGCCAGCTGGCAGGTGCTGCGGTCCTTCGGCGACAGGGCTGGTTGAAGTCCACTTTATTTCGTCAGAAAGTTCAGACGAAGATAATCGACATGCCATTTGACGGCGACGCCCTCCAAGTTATTAACAAAGATACTGAGACAGCAAGATCTCTAGGTACTCTTCAATTTCGGAAGCAGCCCTTTCGAGGCGCTAGGGGGCGTGGATCCTTCTCTGGTCAAGGAGGTTACAATCAGTCCAGACATTTACAGTCCTTTCAAGGTAACCAATGTTACTCTTCTCAACTACAACAATCCTTCCGGCAGCAACCGACTACATCGTATTCACAAAACAGAAGGAAGTCCTCCTACCCGGGACGTCATACATCTAAGAAGCAACTGCTACCTGCTCTACCGCTCAATTTTACAAAAGTAGGAGGAAGGATCTCCAATTTTTACTCAACCTGGTCTGCTATGAACACAGCCAAATGGGTTTTGGACATGGTGGCCAGGGGCCACGTTTTGGAATTCGTCAAACTTCCTCCAAATTCTCCTCCCAAAGGCCCGCCTCCAGCTCATTTCACAGAGCTTTTCTCCCAAATAAATCTGATAAGGAAGAGAGCGATCAAAGGGGTTCCAAAATTACAAAGAGGCACAGGTTTCTATTTCAGATGTTTTCTAATAAAAAAGAAATCGGGAGAATGGCACCCCTTTCTGGACCTTCGTTCCCTCAACAAATATCTCAAAATGCAATCCTTCTCCAAGAAGTCCTTCAACTCCTTACTCCGGAGGTTCACATGACCACCCTCGACCTCCAAGACGCTTACTTTCATGTCCCGATATTACCCAGACACAGAAAATTCTTCAGGTTTAGAGTGGCGGGCAGAGACTTCCAGTTTAAAGTTCTTCCCTTCGGACTACGTTCCGCGCCCCATGTCTTCACCAAAGTTTTGGCACCGGTGGCTGCACACCTTTGACAGAAGGAAATACAAATATTTCCTTGTCTAGACGACTGCCTTATCAGGGCGAATTCTTTCGCAGTCGCAAACGCCCATACTCAGAGATGTCTGTCCCTTTTCCAATCTCTTGGTCTCTCCATCAGTGGCGGCTGGTGACATATGAAAGTGGTGAGGCGTAAAACAATTGTTGTAGTTCATTGCGGCGAGGAAGAGTAGCGAGCAAGCCTGAACCATCTACAGAGGGCTCGGGGGGGGGGGGGGTGTTCCCCCCGTGAAAACTTTGAAAAAATAGTGGGCAAATGGTGCATTTTTAAGAAAATTTGAGAAAGGAGGAAGGTGTCAACCACTCTGAGGTCGGATGACAAGGCACCAGAGCCAGACAGCAGGCTAAGCACTGCAAGCTCAACAAACAGTACGTGTCCTTGACCAAACCAACTTAAACAGGCAGCTTGAACATGATCTCACCCACTTTGCTGCACAGTACTGCATCACTGTGAGAGAGACTCGGCAAGAGATGCCGTGGGGGAAGTACCTGCAAAGGCCGGAAATGGACAACTGACCACCCAGCACAGCAACAACAGCACAGTCCTGTGGAGCGCTCATCCTTACACACAGCAAAAAACAAAAACGTTTATCTGGGGGCGACCTTCTCTTAATTTGACATGCAAATGTGGTCACTCATTGTTACAATGCATTCAATCCTGCACCAAAAGTTATACGATTTTCCTGTCACTTTGGAAGCAGCAATCCAGTATAACCAATCAGCAATTCACAAACAACCATTCAATAAACAAATGCCTTATTTCATTTAACTTCAAGTAAACACCTTGGATTTCATGGGGGCAGTGGGCAGGCATCATTTGACTTTCTGTTGGTAGTTTATAGCAGATTGTAGACCTATATGGGGGGTGGGTTAGATTGTAGTTTATGTGTGTAGAATTGTGTCTGGTGGTATGCAGAGAGAGAGAGGTGTTTGTGTGCTGGGGTGTAGTGTCAATGTATATAGTCTTAGCTCTATGCGTCCTGTGTGCATTGGGTTTGGCTTGTGCATTTGTTTGCAAGTCTGTGCATGGTGTGTTCATCGTGTGTTTGCTGTTGGTAGGCACAGGTTGGGTGAAGCTGCCATGGTCATAACTAGCATCTCAATGCATTGCAAATGCTTGTTTCAGTTATCAACTAAAACAATGCACATTTTAGGCATTGGGGAGGGGGCATAAAGGAATTAAAAGAAAACACATAACAGTATTTAACTCTGTTCATGGCCTGTCAACAAGGAAGCCATCTTAAAATAAAAGTGTGAAATTTTTGTAAAGACTCAGGATAGTCAGAATAAACCCACCTCTCCGACGTTAATCCGATAGTTTTTATTTACAATATTTAAAGTGTTGCTCTGCGCCAGGACATTACAAATTACTTTGGAATGATAAATCCGTTATTACAAATGTATGCTAGCGCGCTCTACTGTAGTGTGTACATATTATTTTACAGGGAGAACTCACTGCCCAAAGGAAGCTAAATGGCCTGGAGAAGAAGCAGAGAGCAATTAATGCCACGCAAATAATCCACTCGTCCAGCTAAAAAGAAAGTCTGCCTAATGCATCCATGCAGGAATGACCGCGCACGCACACTTTATACCACCGGGTCTTGTGCAGCAAAAGAGAGCCTCGCCTCACTCTCTCCAGAAACACAACAAATGTGTTTAGAAGCAATAAAAACAAGCATTTGCAATGCAATAGGTCTCGCATTATTTAAGTTTGAGCTATTAGCATTGTAAATGGCAATTGTTGTTTGCTTTATGCTATAGTTTTTTTTTACATAAAAAGCTACATATAAAATATGTTTTATTAAAGTTATTTATGCAGTATCTAAATTTTGTTTGCATAAAACAGTATAATAATATCTTAGTAAAAAAGTCAAATATTTTAATGGAAATTCACCAAATGTTCATTTATGTGTTGGTTTTGAAAATAGCTAAATTAATAGCTTTGTCATTTACAATGCCAATAGTTATAACTTTCGCAAATGTGACACCTATAGCATTTGTAATGCAACATTTGTATTTACGTGACTTAGATGTATTGATATTACAAATAACAATGGCTTTTAATTTTTTTTAATACTTAATAAAAGTGATTGTAATTTATAATGGCAATAGCTTAAACTTTTGTAAATAACTTTTGTGAAGATTATGTTCAGTGTATTTTATTGTAACAAAATCCAAGAACAGAAGTGAAATATTAACATCTTTTTGTGACATTTGTAATAAAGCTTGAAACATTGAGAGAACATATTTGTGCTGTGGTGGTGCTGAGTGATGCTGTGGTGGTGCTGAATGGGGCTGTGGTGATGCTGAGTGATGCAGTGGTGGTGCTGAGTGGTGCTATGGTGGTGCTGTGGTGGTGCTGAGTGATGCTGAGTGATGCTGTGGTGGTGCTGAGTGGTGCTGTGGTGGTTCTGAGTGATGCTGTGGTGGTTCTGAGTGATGCTGTGGTGGTTCTGACTGATAATGTGGTGGTGCTGAGTGACTGTACTCACTGTCACTCTGCACTCACTGTCACTCTGCACTCACTGTCACTCTGCACTCACTGTCACTCTGCACTCACTGTCACTCTGCACTCACTCTGCACTCACTGTCACTCTGCACTCACTGTCACTCTGCACTCACTGTCACTCTGCACTCACTGTCACTCTGCACTCACTGTCACTCTGCACGCACTCTGCACTCACTGTCACTCTGCACTCACTGTCACTCTGCACTCACTGTCACTCTGCACTCACTGTCACGCTGCACGCACTCTGCACTCACTGTCACTCTGCACTCACTGTCACTCTGCACTCACTCTGCACTCACTCTGCACTCACTGTCACTCTGCACTCACTGTCACTCTGCACTCACTGTCACTCTGCACTCACTGTCACTCTGCACGCACTGTCACTCTGCACGCACTGTCACTCTGCACGCACTGTCACTCTGCACGCACTGTCACTCTGCACGCACTCTGCACTCACTGTCACTCTGCACTCACTGTCACTCTGCACTCACTGTCACTCTGCACGCACTCTGCACTCACTGTCACTCTGCACTCACTGTCACTCTGCACTCACTGTCACTCTGCACGCACTGTCACTCTGCACTCACTCTGCACTCACTGTCACTCTGCACTCACTGTCACTCTGCACGCACTCTGCACTTACTGTCACTCTGCACGCACTCTGCACTCACTGTCACTCTGCACGCACTCTGCACGCACTGTCACTCTGCACGCACTGTCATTCTGCACGCACTCTGCACTCACTGTCACTCTGCACTCACTGTCACTCTGCACTCACTGTCACTCTGCACTCACTCTGCACTCACTGTCACTCTGCACGCACTCTGCACTCACTGTCACTCTGCACTCACTGTCACTCTGCACTCACTGTCACTCTGCACGCACTGTCACTCTGCACTCACTCTGCACTCACTGTCACTCTGCACGCACTCTGCACTCACTGTCACTCTGCACGCACTCTGCACTCACTGTCACTCTGCACGCACTCTGCACTTACTGTCACTCTGCACGCACTCTGCACTCACTGTCACTCTGCACGCACTGTCACTCTGCACGCACTCTGCACTCACTGTCACTCTGCACTCACTGTCACTCTGCACTCACTGTCACTCTGCACTCACTGTCACTCTGCACGCACTGTCACTCTGCACTCACTCTGCACTCACTGTCACTCTGCACGCACTCTGCACTCACTGTCACTCTGCACGCACTCTGCACTCACTGTCACTCTGCACGCACTCTGCACTTACTGTCACTCTGCACGCACTCTGCACTCACTGTCACTCTGCACGCACTGTCACTCTGCACGCACTGTCACTCTGCACGCACTGTCATTCTGCACGCACTCTGCACTCACTGTCACTCTGCACTCACTGTCACTCTGCACTCACTGTCACTCTGCACGCACTCTGCACTCACTGTCACTCTGCACGCACTCTGCACTCACTGTCACTCTGCACTCACTGTCACTCTGCACTCACTGTCACTCCGCACTCACTGTCACTCCGCACTCACTGTCACTCCGCACTCACTGTCACTCTGCACTCACTGTCACTCCGCACTCACTGTCACTCCGCACTCACTGTCACTCTGCACTCACTCTGCACGCACTCTGCACTCACTGTTTCTGCACGCACTCTGCACTCACTGTCACTCCGCACTCACTGTCACTCTGCACTCACTGTCACTCTGCACTCACTGTCACTCTGCACGCACTCTGCACTCACTGTCACTCTGCACGCACTCTGCACTTACTGTCACTCTGCACGCACTCTGCACGCACTCTGCACGCACTGTCACTCTGCACGCACTGTCATTCTGCACGCACTCTGCACTCACTGTCACTCTGCACTCACTGTCACTGCACTCACTCTGCACTCACTGTCACTCTGCACTCACTCTGACTCTGCACGCACTCTGCACTCACTGTTTCTGCACGCACTCTGCACTCACTGTCACTCTGCACTCACTGTCACTCTGCACTCACTGTCACTCCGCACTCACTGTCACTCCGCACTCACTGTCACTCCGCACTCACTGTCACTCTGCACTCACTCTGCACGCACTCTCCACGGCCCATTGCTTCACTTCACTTTTCCTTAGCCATCCCGTTTGAGAACACATTGAATTAATTCAATAGTGGATCTGTGCCTTACAAAAACTTCAGTTATAGAAGGTTAGCATAAATAAACGAATCTTGATTCATGTATAATAAGAATAATACAGGCTGCGTAAACAGAGAACATGGCAAACTGACACATTTTGAGCAACATGCGGCAATGTCACCAGGGCATGGGGTGATACTTGAATGCTTGAAGTTATAAATATTACTTTCAATAAATGCTGCTTAACTCAGTTATATAATAGTATGCACTTAATTGAGACTGAAAAATGTTGAAAATATATAACGTTTTATTTTTATGTCTTTTTTCTTGCTATTGTTCGTCTGATTTACATATTTGGCTGGCTCGGCTCGTGCTCTGGCTCTTAGAGCCACACCAGACCCCTGGCTCGGCTCTTCTCAGGGCTGTCCATGCCCCACCATAAAGGTGGTGTCTTCTCCGCCCTTGGTTATGGGGTCTCCCCTCCTTGGTTTGTTAGTGTGCCTGGCAGGTACACAGCGCCTCGCCTGCTCCCGCGCCGCTTCTAGCAGCAGTGGCTGCCCTGGTACCGGGCCCGCCGGGCAGGCGATACTCGTCTGTTCAAGAAATGCACGCGCGAGCCCGAGGACTGATCCCGATCAGACGTCTGAAAGAGGCTCGCAATTAAAAAAGAAAAAACACAAGACGCCGGTAACCGGAGCGCGGTCGCGGAAACTGAGAAGCAGCCTTTGTTCTAAGCATTTTTATGCAGCGTTTTGCACCGGCCTGCGACCAGGAAGTCAGGCAGGCCGGGCGGGACAACCGGAAGTAGGAGGGCGGGAGCCTACCCCGCCTCCCACGGAAGAGCCGCGATTGTTTGGAGCACCGGAGCAGGCAGGAGCCTACCCTGCGCCCCGGTGCCGAAGAAGGGAAGAAGAGTCTTGCTGCCGGTGGGAGCCGCTGCACTGAGGATGCCGGTGAGTGGGGCTTCGCCTTGTTGGGGAGGGGGGGGGGGCATCTGTGTGTGCGCGCGCGCGGCGGCGGGCTGTGTATGTGTGTGAGCGTGCATGTGTGTGTGTATGTGTATGTGTCCTGGAGTCTGTGTGTATGCGTGTGTGTGACGGGGGGCGGGGGGGGTTGCCTGTCTGGGTGCCTGCGTGTCTGTGTAAGTGTAAATGCGTGTGCGTGTGTGTGGAGCCGGGAGGAGAGGGGCTGGTGTGTGTGGAGGGGTCTCTGTGTATGCGTGTAGGTGACGGGGGTGTGCCTGTGTATGCGTGTGTATGTGCGCATGCGTGAGTGCTGTGTATGCGTGTGGCTGTGATGTGCGCATGCGTGAATGTTGGTGCGCGTGCACGCAGCTGAATCCAGCCAAGGATAAGCTCGTCACAGTTTCTTGTCCCTCATTCCCCCGTGTCAGACAGCTTTAAGTCTCCGCCTGGACGCATCCTTCGGATGCGTTTTCCAGGCGAGACCTAAACATGGAAGTCACCAGCCGCACATTTTTGGTAAAATGAGGAGCGGAGACATGATAACAAAGCAAAGGTCTCTGTTTATTGGCCCTGCAGAAAGCTAATCCCACATTGAACCCAAAGATAAAATAATAGCAGCACCATACATGTCAAATAAATATGTAACTACTCGTTAAATTAAAAACAGTAAACTTCCTCCAGCAACAACTTGCCTTGTCAAGCACTCCCTTGTCTAAAGTGAGTGACTCCCATCATTAAGCGTCTTGTCCATCTCAGGTCACACATTTAGTGAAATCAAGTGAGCCCTCCTGTGTGTGCCTACCAGGACATTGAGCGGTGTTAGTGTGTTACATGGTATCTGCACCTATGATTAGCGAGGTGTTTTAAGGCTGATGGAGGTGAAGAGAGCACTAGGAAACGAGACAGCTTCCCGGAGGGTTGTGTTCTGTTCTCTGCTTTCAATCCATTACCTCTACGTCCCTCGTCCTCGACCCAGTCATAACACATGAGGTATTCCACACGACAGGAAACAAAACAGGAAACGCTTTTTGACTCCACCCACCCTCCTGTCAGGTGCTATAACACACCTCACCACCAGAAGCAAATCCTGTTTTGTTTCCTGTCAGTTAGACTACTGATGGGTGACGCTTGGGTGAGTGCCGGGCACTTACCTGCTACGACTGTCCTGTGGTTTCCTCCTTTGCTGGGCCTTGGGGGTGCTCGTGGACCTCTGTGGGACCTTGAAAGATGGGCTGCTGGGCTTCCTGTGCTTTCCTCCTGACGGGGGCCCTGGGTTGCGGGGCTTCTCGGGTCCCCGTGGATTTCTTTGGGCTCCTGGATTCCTGGATCTTTGCTGTTTGGTGCGCTGGATTCTGCGGGGCGCCCCGGGGCTTTCTGCCCGATTCGCTCCTTGTTTGGCAGCTTGCTCCGGTGGACTGGCTGCTGCTGGGACGGGCGCGCTGCTGCCCCGCGAGTCCTACCCTTGCCGGTTCTGGTTTGCTGGACGCGCTCGTCTTGGTGGCCTCGGGGACGTCCTCACTTCCGTTTTGGTTGCCCCTGGATTGCGGGGGCCGTTTCTTCGAAGGTTGCAGGGGGCTGGGATGTCGGACGTCGGCAGGAAGCCGTTCCCGGCTTCAGCTCCTCATTTTTGCCTGGGCGGGGGCGCCCGGGTGGGCTCCGGGTTCCCTGCCTTCCTCTCCGGATTGGCTGGACGGCTCGTGGCGATGACGTCATCGTCTTCTTTCGGCCTGGATGACTTTGGTTGTTTCCTTCGATGGCCGCTCCTGGGAGGCTGGTTTTCTGCCCCTCCTTCTTCCTCCTCGTTTTCGATGGAACTGCAGCTGTGGGGTGAGTGTTTTCCTCCTATTTATGGCGGGAATTCAGTGTTCTTTCTCTCCTGTGACGCTTGTGGAGTTGCTGTACGTTCCGTGTGTTTTTTTGCTGTTTTGCTGTATATCGTGGTGCTGTTTGCAATGGGGAAACACCACAGGAAGACAAAGCATGTCTCTCCTGTTAGGTCGTCGTCCTCCTCCTCCTCCGACAGTGGTGATTCTGACTCTGCTGATCGAGGTGCTGGTCTGGGTGGCTCTAGGCATCTGAAGCGCCTCATTTTGGAGACGTTGTCCGGTCTCAAGGCTTCCAGGAAAGGTGCTGGGGGTCGCTCCGAGACTGCTGCTCCCCTATATTCGGATATTTCTTCCTCTGCTTCCTCTGATGAGTCCACTTTGGGTGCGTTGTATCTGCAGGGCAAGTATATTTCGTTGGACCTGCTGCCTGATCTTCTTTCTCATGTTTGGGAGAATATGGGTTTCCCTATGGACTTTGTGCCCAGTACCTCCCAGGACACTGTTCTGCCGCAGTTTCGGAAGCCTGTGTCTTCTTCCATGCCCATCCACCCCTTTGTCATGGATGTCCTCCTTAAGGATTAATATTTCTATGCCCAGATTCATGTCTAAACTGTATCCTTTACAGGATATGGAGGTTGCCCTGCCTGATTCGGTGCAGGTGGATTCTGTGGTGGCTTCTCTGGTTGGTCGGCCTTCCATGGCTGATGATAATATCCTCAAGGATGGCGTTGATAAAAAGATTGACTCTGCTCTGAAGAAGTCCTATGCTGGCTCTCACCTGACTCTTAGGTCTGGGGTGTATGGTGCATATGTTGCGCAGTCTTTGCTGGCTGACTTCAAGACTTTGTTTTCCACTATGCAAGAGGGGGGCAATTGTCCGGAGTTGCTGGAATCTATGGAGCGTCAATCGGAGTTCCTTTCAGACATTGCCTTTGACTCGGTCAGGGCTTCAGCTCTGTCTTGTGGTTCCTCTGTTGCTGCCCGTCGGAACTTACTTCTGCGAGGTTGGAAGACGGATGCTGCACAGCGTTCTATGGCCTTGAGGTTGCCGTATTCTGGTACTCATTTTTTTGCGGACGCCCTGGAGGACAAACTCCATAAAGTCTTCAAGGAGAGGAAGCATTCGTTATCGTTCCGTCATACTCCCTCTCAAAGGGGTCCTCCTTCTCGAATGCCCGGTCCTTTCGCCAGCCTTCCAGGTTTCAGCAGTCCTCGTTTATGGGCCAGCGTGGTGCTCGTAGGTCCTTTCCTCAGAGGTTCCAGAAGATGCCCCAGCCGGATGGTGGGTCTGGCGTTCCTCTTTCCTGACTATGCCGTTCCAGTGCCCGTTCTCGCTGGTGGTCAGCCCGCGGTTGGTGGGAGACTGCGGCTGTTCCTACATGCTTGGCTGCTGACGACCTTGGACCAGTGGGTGCTGGATGTTCTTTCCCGGGGTTACCGGATAGAGTTCCTGTCTCCTCCTCCTCCATCGGGTGTGGTGGTGACCTCTTTACCTTTGGACCCTGCTCGCCGTCTAGCGTTGCTGGAGGGTGTTCAATTACTGTTCGACAAACGGGCGATTGTCCCGGTTCCCCCCCTGGAACGTGGACTGGGGACTTATTCCGTTGTTTTTGTGGTTCCGAAGATCACGGGGGGTTTCCGTGTTGTCATCAATCTTCGGGCCCTGAACTTGTTTGTACAGAAAATTCCGTTCAAAATGGAGACTTTGCAGAAGGTGATTCCCCTGATCCAGGAGGGTTGGGTGTTCACCTCGCTGGATCTCCAGGATGTCTACCTGCATGTTCCGATGGCCTTGGAGGATCAGCGGTTCCTGCGCTTCTGCCTGGAGGGTCGTCATTGAGAGTTCTGAGTCCTTCCCTTCGGTCTCCGGTCCGCCCCCAGGGTGTTCACCAAGGTGGCTGCTCCCTTGGTGGCTCATCTCCATCTCCTGGGGGTGTCCGTGTTTCCGTACCTAGACGATTGGCCTCTGCAGGCTCTGTCTCCGGAGGTCATGTCCCGCCACCTTTCCTTGACCATGCGTACGCTCGAGGATCATGGCTTCCTTGTCAATCTGCCGAAGAGTCACCTAGATCCTGCTTCTCGGAGGACCTTCATTGGGGCGGTGTTCGACTCTGTGCTGGGCAAGGTCTTTCTCCCGGAGTCCCGGATTCTGTGTCTTCAGTCTTTGCTGAGGAAGTTGCTTTCCCGAGTGTCGGCTCCTCTCCTACAGTGGCTGGTGGTTCAGGGCCACATGTCTGCCACTGTGTTCACGGTGCCCTGGGCCAGGGTTCATCTTCGGCCTCTTTTGTGGCATATTCAGCGTTGGGTGCCCTTTCCTGTCCGGGACTTCTCGATTCCTGTGCCTCCAGAGTTGGTGTCTGCTCTCCAGTGGTGGCTGGTTTCTTCGAATCTGTCGCAGGGCATGTGGTTCCATCCTCCTTCCCCGTTGGTGTTGACGACGGATGCCAGCATTTCCGGATGGGGTGCGACTCTGGGCCCTTGGGCGGTGCAGGCGCGTTGGCTTCCTTCGGAGTCGTGCCGTTCTTCGAATTGGAGGGAGCTGTCTGCGGTGGAGAGGGCTCTTCGCCTTTTCAAGGACCGTCTTCGGGGGTGCAACGTGTTGGTGAGGTCGGACAACACTGTGACTGTGGCCTACATCAACCACCAGGGCAGTACCCGTTGCCTTTCCCTGAACTTGGTGGCGTGTGCAATTGCGAGTTGGGCCGAGTGTCATCTGGTGGCCCTCTCTGCTCAGCACATTCGGGGTGTGGACAACGTGGTTGCCGATTCCTTGAGTCGGAGGTTCCCATCTTCTCTCTCCCTGTGTCTGGCCCCTCGGATTTTCAGGTTGCTGTGCCTGAGATTCGGGACTCCGGTGCTGGATCTGTTTGCCTCCCGGACCGATGCCCTGCTTCCCCTGTTCTGCTCCAGGACTCCGGAGTCGGGGGCTTGGGGAGTGGATGCCTTGTCTGTCCTTTGGCCTCCTTGGTTCCTCTATGCATTCCCCCCCTTTCCTCTGATCCCTGCTTTCTTGCTGAAGGTTCAGCGGGTGGGGGCTCAGGTGGTGGCTGTTCTGCCTTATTGGCCTCGCCGCTCCTGGTTTCCTCTGCTGCTGAGTCTAGCGGTGGGCCTTCCGTGGATCCTGCCCCGCTACCCGTCTCCTCTGAGTTTCCCGTCAACCTCCCTGTTGGTTCCTCTCACCTTGGCGGTCTGGAGGTTGAACGTCTGTCTCTTGGCGTCCCGGGTTTGCCCGACCACCTCATCACTGTGATGCAGGCTTCTCGTCGGAAGTCCACGCTTTCCTCCTATTCCAAGCACTGGGTTTCCTTTTCTTCTTGGTGTGCTTCCCTGGGCCTGTCCCCTGCCTCCTGTGCTGTTTCTTCTGTTCTTCATTTTTTTTTGGATGGCTTTCATAAGCGTTATGCTTTGTCCACTTTGAAGGGTCAGTGGGCTGCTATCCGGGCCTTTCGAGATCCGGCTTCTCTTCTGCCTTCGGACGGGTTGTTGGTTTCCCGTCTGTTTCGGAGTTTCTCTCTTTCTGCCCCTTCTGTCCGCTCTCAGGTTCCTCCTTGGGATCTTTCTTTGGTTTTGGGGGCCTTGCAGTCCCCTCCCTTTGAGCCTTTGGAGTCCGTGGACTTAAAATTCCTGTCTTTCAAGGTGGCCTTTTTGGTCGCTGTTGCTTCGGCTCGGAGGTTGGGCGAGCTTACGGCTTTGCGCTGTTCTCCCCCTTCTTGAGGTTTATGGACGACGCAGTGGTCCTTTCTTTGGACCCCGGGTTTTTGCCTAAGGTTCGTTCTCGTTTCCATTCCTCCCAGGAATTAATTCTTCCTTCTCTCTGTCCTTCTCCTTCCTCGCCTTCTGACGTCTTGCTCCATTCTTTGGATGTGAGGCGTGCTTTGTCTGTTTATATTACACGTTCTGCTGGGTTTCGGTCTTCTGACTCCCTCTTCGTGACCTTTGGTTTGGCTGGTAGGGGTAAAGCTGCCTCTCGCCTTACTTTGGGTCGTTGGATCAAGGCTGTGATCTCTTTGGCATACCAGGGCTCTGGTTTGCCTTGCCCATCTGGTGTTCAGGCGAGATCTACCAGGGGTGTGTCTGCTTCTTGGGCTGCTTTCCATGGGGTTCCCCTTGAGGAGGTTTGTAGGGCGGGGACCTGGGCGTCCGAGTCCACTTTTGTGCAACATTATCGCTTGAATTGTGCTCTGTCTGGCAGCCCTAATTTTGGCTCTGGTGTGTTGCAAGCTGTGGGGGTCCCCCCCTCCCGTTTGATTCTGTTTGTTTCTGTTTATTATTAAACTCTGTCTTGCTGCAATCATTTGTGTCTGTTCTGTTTCTGTTTGTGGTGTGCCAAAGGCCTTTTTGGGGTTGCTTTGGTATGCCTCATGTGTTATGGCTGGGTGGAGGACGAGGGACGTAGAGGTAATGCTTTGATTACTGGGGGTAATCCCCATTACTCTTAGTCCTGCTCGTCCTCGACCCAGTCATACATCCCGCCCGCCCTCCCTTTCCAGGCCTTTGGTGCTTGGTACATCAGGATTTGCTTCTGGTGGCGAGGTGTGTTATAGCACCTGACAGGAGGGTGGGTGGAGTCAAAAAGCGTTTCCTGTTTTGTTTCCTGTCGTGTGGAATACCTCATGTGTTATGACTGGGTCGAGGACGAGTAGGACTAAGAGTAATGGGGATTACCCCCAGTAATCAAAGCATTACCAAGGCACAAAGTAAACATAAGGGCAATTTAGCTACGAGCACACTGAACCACTTAACAAGAGGCACTTCAGTATGTACCTATACCGTAGCGCTTTGTGATGTGAGAAAGGACACAAACCAGCACTCTATAAAAACGTAATAAACGAATGCGAACTCAATACAAAATAAATCACCTTCTTATAAGCGTCTGCATCTACAGTAAGGCCTGATAATTTGGATCTGCCGCTTCCTTTTCATAAGGCCTCCTCTGCATGCCTAGTGCACTCCATTTTCAATACATCCACTTTTTTTAACCGTTTTAAATGAATAGAAAACATGGTGATGCCTTCTAAATTCAAGTTTTGTTTTATTGATCACCTAATACAGCCAATGATATACTTCAGTCACACTTTTCGAAGATATGTCTTTTGGTCATTTGTAGAAACATCTCGGTTTTCGAAGTTTTACACATTCCTAATATTGTCACTAATCATTCCTGACTCAGAGGAACCGGGGAAGTATTTGTCATAAAAGGCGCACAGAAAACCACACGAATTAATGAATTATGAATGAATTATGAATTTGTAAAGCGCAACTAAACCCAAAGGCATCAAGGCCTATACACCATACTTACGTCAACGCCATCTTATACGTGGTCAAAATCTGCTATTTTCGGAGCGGGTAGAGACTGACTTAGTGGTAGGGAATTCATTAAAAACAAGCGACACAAAAGAAAAAAACAATCCTTTTAGAGCGCCATTTAAACTTCAATGACAGTAAAGCATGAAAGATCGGTAGCCATCTTTCCGAAACCTTTGTACTTCTTGGCACTTTTGATGAATGCAGGAAGTGGGATCAATGTCATCACGCACTCGGCATGCCATTGTTAACAGTCGGCCCACGGGCGGCATGACGGGTGGCTGGGGGGGATCGCGTGGGGGTTGAGCCTGGTGGGGGTAGGGGGGTAGGCGGGAGGGGTTTACAAAATAAAATAAAACTTACCGTCCCGCGCTTCATGCTGCCGCTCTCTCCAACAACTCTTCTGGAAGATGCAGTGGCACCCACAGGCAGTCTCCCTCCCTCCCCTACGCCATAGTGCCAATATCGGCCCATACCCCGGACCGCTCCTCCCCCAACTTTCCCAAATAATAGACACCACACTATGATTTGTTGGAGAAAGTTGTTGCAGCTTTATTAGCATGTACATTATGCCAACATGTTGGGTTATCTTACGGGCTATCCAAGAGCCGGCCGCCTCTCGGGACCCGCCCACTTGATGAGCCATAACCCCCCGTGGTGTTAACCGCGGGGTTTTGTCAGTTTTGGGGGAAGGTCTAACCCCTCCCCTCGGCGGACCTCTATTCCACCTCTTACTCACGCCCCTCCCCCTCTGGGGGCGGAGCGTTGTAGGCACCCCTGGTTGCTCAGGTCTACAACCGCCCGAAGGACTAACGGGGTGCCGTCACTCCTCCAGGATCCATCCTAGCGTGGATCTCCCTGGGCATAATTTGCTCTCGCACCCTTCCGGTGCTCCGGTAGAGGGTACCCTTCTGTACCTTCCTGCATTGGATCACCCTGTAACTCCGCCTGCAACACAAAATACAGTAATATTAGTAGCAACAAGCCCACCCCCCTTACTGCCCGAAAGCAGGGTAAGCGGATGGGTGGGAAAAAGCGCACGGGCAGCCACCCGACCGAAGTCCACAGGGAAGGGAGGGCGCGAGGGTCAGCTCGCCACCGAGTCCAGGAACAAAGAGGGCGCCTGACCCTCGTCCCCTGGGTCATATAGCCTATCCTGCCCCTATCCCTGGTCGAGGAAGTAACATCACAGGGGGACCATCTGGTCCCCCGAACATTAGACCGCTCATGGGTCTGTGCCATCCTATGGCACTAAGGGTGGCCGCCCTCGTAGGGGGCCACCTTCGGTGGCCCGGGGCAGCCAGTCATAGTGCCAATATCGGCCCATACCCCGGACCGCTCCTCCCCCAACTTTCCCAAATAACAGACACCACACTATGATTTGTTGGAGAAAGTTGTTGCAGCTTTATTAGCATGTACATTATGCCAACATGTTGGGTTATCTTATGGGCGATCCAAGAGCCGGCCGCCTCTCGCGACTCGCCCACCTGATGGGCCATAACCCCCGTGGTGTTAACAGCGGGGCGTTGTCAGTTTTGGGGGAAGGTCTAACCCCTCCCCTCGGCGGACCTCTATTCCGCCCCTTACTCACGCCCCTCCCACTCTGGGGGCGGAGCGTTGTAGGCAACCCCCGGTTGCTCAGGTCTACAACCGCCCAAAGGACTAACGGGGCGCCGTCACTCCTCCAGGATCCATCACAGAGTGGATCTCCCGGGGGATAATTTGCTCTCGCACCCTTCTGGTGCTCCTGTAGAGGGTACCCTTCTGTACCTTCCTGCATTGGATCACCCTGTAACTCCGCCATGGAGCTGGGTGTGGCAGCCGCCGCCCCAGAGTCCCCCCACATACTAGCTTTTCTTTTAGTTACAACCCGCTGCTCCCATTGCTTCCGCTGTATCAAGCAGAAAAATAGCCATCCCTATTTCAGATAAATGAACACCGTCTTCATCAAAGCAACCCGTGCATTTAGTGTGTAGCAAACCGTGTCTTATGAACCCAAATCCCCTTTGCTCACAGAATTTGTGCATGGCGCTGCTAACCTGCCTGCGGGAGGTCTCCATTGCTACTCCTGACCTAGCGCCTTTCCAATGAAGTCTCGGTGTAATTTCAGACCACGATAATTCACAAGCCCCCAGAAGGTTGCTCAATTCGCACAAGGTGCTCCTCATCATCTGCAACAGGCCCCTGCGCCCCAACTGCTTGCCTCCTAAATGTATTATTAACAAAGCGGGTGGTGATTCACCCCCGTACAGTCTCTGCCGAATTTCGTGCTTCAAGCAACTCCAATGTATGTCGGGCGACACTATATCCACCTTATCTTGGTTGCTGAGAAACCATGTTTCCACCTTCCGCTATCCGCCCACTGGGCTACCCTTTGAGTTCTCAAATGTCCTGTTACCCAGACCGATTTACTTAGTAAATAAGAGATGCAGATGTTTTACAATTCGTTTATTAACCACACACAAAGTTACAAACACTGCAAGCAAATAACACTGACTGAAAGTCACACACATTAGCACTTCAAAATTCGAGAAAGATGCCTGTTACACCCTCCTAAGAGCGTATGTATCGTTTGTAGCAACTTGACTCCCAGCGCCCCACCTGTTTTATATTTTCAACTGGCAAGCCTGCCTGGGGTTGCTGCCCCTATCCTAAAAGAGTGTGTACAAAATATTTTGCCCTGCACTTTGTTGCCAGACAAGTCTAAACAAGTTTCCATAACATGCTGTACTTGGTATTTGGTCAAAGGTGTTTCGTCTGCATGCAAAAGCAGGTAACCCTCAGCAGGAGGGCGCAGTGAAAGGTATCTCTCAACCAGTTGAACCGGGCAGTACCTGGCAACTTCTAACTTGTTAGCACTACTACTCTGCCAGCCCCTTCTTGGTCCGTCTTAGATTGTCTCAACCTTAGTGATAGGCAATCCCCTGACAAAAGAGCATCATGCCTGCACAAGGCTATGCTTGATCTATCATTCTTCGATTTTGCCACTATCTCCCCTATCCTGAAGGCACCAAAGAAGGCCAGTGCAAATGTTGCGTAAAAGAGAGCTGCCTCAAACCTTGAACTCGTGGCCCTTTCTATGCTATCCAGCATCCCTTTTAATGTAGCAAAGTCAATCGCTGCCCTGTTATCTGGAGCACGAGGCTCGCTTCTGGACCAGCCCTTCAGCGCCGACCTGATTAAAAATTACTCAATCTAGCGTGATGGCTGATGGCTGACAGGTGCCCCTCAACCCACGATTGGGACTTGCCCTCATCTTTAGCCCACAGAATGAAGTCCTGCGTCCGGGACAACAGCATAGGCATCTCCTGTTCCCAATCCCCGGTGACAGCGCAGAACTTCTCAATGCCCGCTCGGTATCGTTTGATCGTCCGCGTGGCCAAAGCCAGCTCCCCTTACCCTCTCAAGCGCCTCTCGAATTCAGAAGGAACCATAGGTGCTCAGGGAAATGGGTCATCTCTTCCTTTGCTCTCGGCCACGCCTCCCGAAACCTGTGCCACTGAAAGCGAGAAAGAGCGTCAGCCGCTATGTTCTGGACCCCTTCAATATGCTGCGCTCTACACTCCACATGGCTCACAAGGCAAACCCTCATTAACTCTCTGAGTAGACACAGAACTAGCGGGCAAGAAGCTGACTGAGAATTAATGGCCTGCACCACAGCTAAATTATCCGACCACATCAGGACCCTCCGTGCAGCTAGCTTCTCTGGCCATAGGTGAAAGGCTACCACTATGGGAAACCATTCTAGCACAGGGATGTTAGATGTAATTTTCTTTTTCCGCCACACATTCGGCCAGCGCGCACCATTCAATGTCCATAATGACACCAAAACCTTCTCTTCCAGACACATCAATGAACATTGCAAGTTCAGGGGACCCTGCCCAAGGCGCCCTCCAAACAACAGAGCTGTTGAAGTCCCAAAGGAAGGTAGCCCACATTTTAAGGTCCTCTTTCATGCGTTTACTGAGTCTCACTAAATGATAGCTCTTGCTGACTTTCGCGGATGCCCTTGCCAACCTACGCACAAAGACCCTTCCAGCGGGAATGATTCTGGCGGCGAAGTTGAGTTTGCCCAGCAGACACTGTAGGAAGCCCAGCGTCACCTTATCCTGCCCCAGAGCCGAATGAATGGTTTCCGCCAGATCCCGAACCCTGTCTGCTGGTAACCTACACTCACCCTTCACCGTGTCAATTTCAATCCCCAAGAAGGTCAAAACCTGCGCAGGGCCAACTGTCTTACCAGGAGCTAAGGGGACCCCAAAGCTAGCAGTCAGTGCTTCAAACTTCTGCAGTGCCTCTCTACACTCCACTGACCCCTGGCTCCCTATAAAAAGGAAGTCATCCAGGTAATGAGACACCCTTCTGATCCCATAGCGAGACTGTAATGCCCACTGCAGGAAGCTGCTAAACGCTTCAAAGTAGGCACAAGACACTGCACATCCCATCGGCATGCATCGAACATGGTAATACTCCCCATCCAATTTGAAGCCTAGCAAGTGTTGACTGCTGGGATGCACTGGTAATAACCTGAAAGCTGATTCAATGTCTGCTTTGGCCAATCATGCTCCTACGCCTGCTCTTCTTACTAGATCTAATGCTACATCCAGTGTGCAGTATGAAACGGAGCAGGACCCTTCCTCTAGACCATGGTTGACCGAAGCTCCATCAGGGTGGGAGAGATTGTGGATTAGTCTGAATGTCTCTGGCTCTTTTTTAGGTACTACACCCAGAGGTGACACCACAAAGTTTTCTAGAGGTGGACTGGCAAAAGGGCCAGCAACTCTCCCTAACAGTCTCTCCTTCTCCACCTTGGACTTGACTATAAGCGGCATATCCCTAGCTGACCTTAGATTCTCTGCCTCTCTGGGGCCCTCACGGCCCACGTAGGGTATTCTAAATCCTTCGCTAAAACCAGTCAAATGTAAGAGCCTGTCCCGTAAGAGCGGATACATATGCAAGAGGGGGGTAGCATGTTACCCAGGATCACGGGCGAGGGCCCCTTCACAGCACCTGGATAAGCATTGGTTCGTGCGATGGTGAGCAAAGGGGGGGTAGGAGGGTGGGAGGAGGACAAACACTACTCTTATTGCTTGTTTCCTGCATCTTTAGTGGTCTTTGGAGTGGCCCCTTGCTGCATAGAACATGATCCTGCAGAGTGAGAGCCCCCACATGTTTTACAAGAATGGACAAATTTGCAGGACTTTCCCCAGGCGCAATAACCGGTGTTAAATTAGCGACATATCCCCAGGGGTGACCTCCTGAACGACCCTCTGTTGCCCCCTCTTCTCTTGTAGCCACCCCGAAAGGGCTGTCTATCCCCATGTGTTTCGCCACGCTATGTATTACTGCCTGAGTCCTTGCTCCCCTGTTTCTTATCCAGGCTCCCCGCATTGGGGAGAAGGTTGGAACCCATGTGGTCTAACCACAGTTGTACTTCTTTTTGGTCCCATCTCATCTCTGGGCACAAGGACATTCTTCTCCTAAATTCTAGTTCGTAGCTCACCCAACCTTGCCCGCCCCATCGAGCAGCTTCTTTCCTTATCAGAGTGCTGTATTGGACGAGGGCCTGCGCTTGTTCTGGGTACTTCTCTAATATAACCGCCTGTAAAATGGCAAATGCATCTAGCCAGTTCTCTATTGTTTTCTCAGGCCATTGCTGGTATTTTGTTTTCTTATCCTCCTCTTTCACCCCAGCCTTCCTGACGTCTGTCCCTTCCTGTCCTAATAGCAACAGCGAGAAGATATCGATCAGTTCTCTTCTCCATATCACTTCTTTAGCCGCTAGGGGAACCTGCCAAGCCAAGTGACAATGACCAGACAGTAGGGGTGCGGCAGCCACCTTGACCTCCGGTTTAGGTGCCGCCGGTGGTGCTGACAGGGGAACTACGCAAGCAGCGCTTCCTGCGGAAGAAAGGGTGTTTGTCGACAAAGGTGGTAACAAGGCACGGCTACCTAGTGTAGGTGCAGAAGACATACCGGTGGATGGAGCAGAACTGACCACCCCTGTGGCTGTGGAGACCATAGCGTCGCTGGTGCTGGCAGGTGTGGTTAATGAAGGAAGAGCAGGCACCAAAGGAGGAGGAGGCAACACAGCTCCCCCAATGCTTCCACTCGGCAGCGGCGTGGACGACCCCGCCACCATCGCAATAGTACTGTCCACCGGAGGGGGAGCCGATATGAAGGGCAACGGAGCAGACGGCTGAGCGACCCACACCGAAGCTGCCGCCCTGGCCCCCTCGCCGCCGTCAGCTGACCTACTTAATGTCACAGGAGAAAGAGATACCCTGCTTCCGATAAGGTCCCTCATGAAGTCTTTTAGGGAGTCAGACAGTTTACCAGGGTCCTCCTGGGTGGCGTAAACATCGTGTTCTGGACTACATCCTGGGGAGCGACTGGTAACACACACAGTGATGCGAGTCGCGTAGGGGGCTCAATTTGAGCTAGCAATGTCCTTCTCTTGCCTGCAGGAGGGTCAGGCGGGAATTCCTTAGACATTTGCTTGCGCGCCCTCTTAGACGAGCTAGTGGGCCCAGCCTCCTGCAAGTTGACTTCCGGCACGGGTGCTTCACAGATGACTCCGGAGTCATCTCCTTCGACATCCCTCGCAATCCCCCTGGCCCAGGATAGCCCCTTCCTCCTGGCCATCTGCATGAATGCCGCCCATTGCGCTTCTTAAGTCGCATCTGGCAGCGAGTCGTCCACCTATGACATCTGAGAGAATAGCGATGGGGAGCCCTGGCTCTTCATAGTGCGTCGTCGGACCGTCTCAGAATCTGGGGGAGGGAGGATAAAGGGAGATTGAGAAATGTCCCTGACACTGGAATAGCTCGGGCATTTCCCCGCGACCCCGCAGCCTCCCAGTCCCCAGATCCCCAACTTACTTACTCAATCCGTGGCGACTAGTCGTAAGCGAGCTCCAGGCCTGACCAATACTTCACAAAGCGCACTGCTGAATGGGGATGAAAGAGAGGTTTAGCAATTGATCCCGTACTGTTTGGCCAGTTGTTCATGCCAGCCTAGTGCCCAGCACCTCCCTGCCCCAACCTAAACACCTTGCCCACTGTGTTTCCTGTTATACCTGATCCCAATCCTGTTCCCACCGGTCACCCAATGCTTGTATTCTTCAGCAACCGCCTCTCTGAAATAGAAAATTCAATTAGCCTCACACCGCAATAGTTTTTCTCATTGCCGGCCCACTGACCACAGTAAGCCAAACCTGTTTATCCACATTATATCCCATGATGTCTGTTCCGTCAACCTCCGCTTGCCGTAGGTCTGCAGTAAATAAAAGAGACATGAGTTCCGTATCCCCCACCCCCCTGCTGTGTATGAGCTATATAGCGTGTGTCGCCTTCTCTGAAGCCGCAGCCCTGCAGTGAGACAAAATCAAAAAATTAAAATGCCCCCCGCCCTAATCATCATTGCACCAGTAATTGAAGCACCCACATATGCATCACACAGCAAATTATAAGAAAGTATACAAACATTACTAAATACATAATATATGAATCTTGCTCTATGCAACTTGAATATATGTTTGTTACAGTTCAGGCCGTGCTAAAGTCGGAGTCCATCAAGCAACAAAAAGAGCGCAGACACCTTCGAGATAAAGTTTGCTATTAAAATGCGGCATGGCAACACCCACGACAAATAAAACTCACCCGCCCTCTCAAGGCATCGTGAGAGGGCAAGTGAGATCCCCCCCCCCCCCGCAGAGAATGGCGTTGAGACCGATGGCGCGGCAGGGTAGGGGACCGGGAGTGCGCAATCGGACTGCACATGCGCGCTGAACGCGCATGCGCCAGCCAACGACCATGTTTTTCTCCAAGCAGTGCCCTGCGTGGGCCCCAACCACGAGGACAACAACTCCCACGCACCGGCCCTGCCTAGAGCAACACTCCCCGTCCCACAAGGAGCGCACCGGGCAAGGCGAGATGCCAGCTGCTCCTGCGGGCCCGGAGATGACGCTGCACCCCCCCCCCCCCTCCCGGCGCGTGGGCCGAGGGAGGGAGCTATAAATAAAACTCAATGCCTTCCAATCCAGCCGCCTATAAAAAGGAACACTGCATGGCGCCTACCAATATCGCATACAATAACTCATAATAACTCATGCAAATAGTCAACGTGTGCCCCACGAGGCACCTATCCTCGCGCTACGGCCTTGCACGGAGAGCCAACCGGGCACAAGGCGAGATGCCCACGGCTCCAGAGGACCCCAGAATGTCGCCGCCCCTCCCCCCCACGCTCGGCCCATGGGCCGATGGAGGGAGCTGGAAGCCCAAGCCCGGGCCACCCCAGCGTCCCCACAACCCTCAGGCACTCCCCAAGAGAACACGGACGTCCGGGACCGGCGCGTGCAGCGTGCAAGAACCAGGTGAGCCCCCCACCCCGACGCACGCTACAGCTCTGAGCATCCCACAAACACCCACCCAAGTAGGGACCCCCGGCCCGCGGCAGGGGACAGCTGTACAGGGAAGGCCGCAGCATCGAGGACGCCCGCACGCAGAGACACACGCTCCCCCGGGAACCACCAGGCCCCCTCTCCCCGCTCGAGCAACCAAGGACAATCAGCCCCAGCCGCACACTGCATCTCCCAAAGCCTACGCTCCCCCCCCAGGCAAGGAAACAACACAGACAACAGAGCGCCTCGGGGCAGCGACTGCACGGTCCCAGCACCAACGAACCCCCCCCCCCCCCCCCAGGGCCCCAAGAGGGACCCCCTGCACATCCCCTGCCGACCATAACCCCCACCACACAATTCGAGTCCTTCTCACCTCCAAAACAAAGCGCACAGGCAGCCACCCGTCTGAAGTCCATGGGGGAGAAGGGGGGCGAGGGTCAGCTCGCCACCGAGTCCAGGAACAAAGAGGGCACCTGACCCTCACCCCCTGGGTCATATAGCCTATCCTGCCCCTCCCCCTAGTCGAGGAAGTGACATCCCCCGAACACTAGACCGCTCATGGGTCTGTGCCATCCTATGGCATTAAGGGTGGCCGCCCTCGTAGGTGGCCACCTTTGGTGGCCCTGGGCAGCCAGTCAATCACAACGCTGCAATGGCATTGTTGTGATTGATGAGGGGCAGGGGAGAGCGCCCCAGCCGGGCCCATTTTCTCTATGTAGGCTGCTGCATGCAGCCTACATAGAGAAAAGGGGGGTGAAGATGACTACTTTGTTTGGCCCTGGGGCAGACCAAAGCAGTCAGGGCCCACAACATTTGGCAAGCCACTGCCCCCCTGCCCACGAGCAGGACCCTCACCCGCCCTCCCACAACCAGGCACTCCAGGCACTTCTGCTGTCTTGCAGTGTGAGAAGCAGAAACATAAAATGGTAGTTTTACCATTTTATGTTTCTGCTTCTCTCACTGCGAGAAAGCAGGGGGTCGACACCCCACACCCCTATGAAGGAGCCACCGCTGCTCTCCATCAATCTAGACAAGTCTCAACTCATCCCTTCGCAAACAAGAATGTTCCTGGGAGCCACCACAGACACTCTAAAGACATGAGCCTTTGTCTCAAACGAAAGGCAACAAAAGATTTGCAAGCTTGCCCAACTACTACGCTAAAAAAGGTGCGTTTCTGTCCGACAGTTCAAGGCGCTTCTGGGGATGCTCTCATCCTGCATTCCCCTGGTCCCCAACTTTCATCTCAAGTTGAGACCCTTGCAAGATGAGCTCAACAAACAATGGCTACTGATTTCGAGGTCCTTCGACGATCTCATCCACATCACACCTCAGATACGAATAGCGTTGCTTTGGTGGACTTGCATAAGAAACGTTGGAGCAGGCCTCTCATTCCTAGTGGAGGCTCCAATTTTCGTCATCACCACAGACGCATCCCTAAAAGGGTGGGGAGCGCATCTTCAAGGACTCACAGTCAACGGAAAATGGGATGCTCAACAACGGACTTGGCATATCAATCTTTTGGAGTTGTTAGCGATTTTTCTAGCTCTGTAATCTTTATGCACCATCATTCTCGGAGCGTCAGTGTTGATCCGGATGGACAACACAACAAGCATGCACTACCTAGACAAAGAAAGGGGCACAAGATCCACTTTGCTGTCCCAGCAGGCTCAGCAAATTTCCATGTCCCGGGAGTGTCCAACATCCTTGCGGACTCCCTCAGCAGGTCGACATCGTCCAACCACGAGTGGGAACTCCATCAACCAATGTTGGTTCGCATATTTCAGAAGTTCGCATATTTCAGAAGCGGGGTCCACCCAATTTGGACCTATTTGGGACCAGTCTGAACCGCAAATGCCCATTCTATGCAAGTTGGAGACTTGTGCAAGAATGCGTTTTTGATGAACTGGTCAAAGATCTATGCCTACGCTTTTCCACCAATACCGTTGAATCCCAGGGTACTCCGGAAAATGAAGAAAGAGCCTTGTCGCCTGCTTTCTATAACACCCAGGTGGCCTCCCCAGTTCTGGGTTACCGAACTCCTATCCGAATGCGATCCCATTCAGTTGCAACCAATACCGAATCTCCTATCCATACACAACAGACAGATCTGCCATCCGGCTCCTGCATCTCTGCGCTTAGTGGCCTGGCCCCAGGGCACCTTGAATTTGCTCACTTAGACATTCCTTCAGAATGTAGAGAGGTCTTAGCTAATGCCAGAGCGCCCTCCACAATAAAGACTTACATGCTCAAATGGAAACGATTTTTCCTGTGGTGTCAAGCCTCCAACATCCACCTAATCCATGCAAAACCAGAACAACATTTGGCTTTCTTTTTACAGCTGGCAAGGTCAGTCCTTTCCCACTCCACTCTTAAGGTATTCTTAGCGGCTATCTCAAGATGGACGGTTCACACTCTCTTTATTCTGCTAGGATCATTCAGCAATTCTTCAAAGGATTGTTTCATATGTTTCCTCCCGTCCCTCGCCCACCTCCTCCCTGGCATCTTAACATTGTTCTGTCACAACTCATGCAACACCCTTTTGAACCTATTCATAGGGCCGATTTGAAATTTGTTTAGTCGAAAACGTCTCTGCTGTTGGCCCTCACATCAACTAGGCAGGTCAGTGACATTCAAGCCTTCACTATTAAACCGCCATTCCTCCAATTCACCAGAGATTCTGTAGTACTCCGCACTAACCTGATTTTTATGCCTAAAGTACCGTCTGATTTCCATCTGAATGAGCTGGTCATTTTGAAAACTTTTTTTTCTAATCCACAATCACCTGCGGAAAGGACTTTACATACTCTTGATGTCAAGATATGTCTAAAATGTTATTTACAAAGGACATCCTTAACCCTTTCGATGCTCATGACGAGCTCAGCTCGTCATGATGCACAGTTGAGCTGTGCTGATGATGAGCTGAGCTCGTCATGACACCAGCAAAATGGTAATTTTCAGCACAGGAGGGGGAAAACGCCTAGCAGCCAAGGTGTTAATAAGTAAGTCTGATCAGCATTTTATAGCCTATGGAAAAAGGCGTAAAGGACATCCAATATCCAAACAGTCCATCGCACATTGTATTTCTGCAGCGATCTCTTTCTGTCATTAGCAAGCGGGTAGACCTCTGCAGGCAACTCCTAGAGTACATTCTACAAGAGCAATCTCCTCTTCTACTGCTCTCTTTGCTGGTGTACCTCTTCATCAAATATGCAGAGCTGCAACATGGTCCAGCAGGCACACCTTTACCAAGCACTACTGTCTGGAAGCTGCCAGCAATGCCGACACGTCTGCAAGACAAGCTTTTCTCCACAATCTTTTTAAATAAGGTGAGCCTCTGACTCGTCCCTCCTCCTACATTGATGGTATTCTTATATTTATATTTTTATACTGATATATATATATTTTATGTGGTTTGTGTGAGTATATATATATATATATATATATATATATATATATATATATATATATATATATATCCACACGGGTTCTCAGCAAGCAGCGGCGAAGTATCCTGCAACAACGCCGCCTTCAGAAAACAGCAGACCCAAAAGATTTTCCGGGAGTTATTTTATCCTGCAACAACCAGACAGCATAACGTTTCGGCCTCCCAGAGGCCTTGGTCACATGGTGTTCAATAGGGAAACGGCAGAATTTAAAGTGCAAGTGCATTTAGCAATAACCAATCAACGTAGCGCATTTTACAGTGGTGTAATAGACATAGTGAAAATACTACACGTCAAGACTGTTTGACATTAACCATACACCGCAGATTTTTGTCGAATTGCCAGTATTGGGATAAATCCCTGAAAAAAACTGTAAAACCTATAGTTACATGTAAATTGTGCAATACCTGGTTAAATCTATTAATAAACATTCAGGTCAAAAATCTATAGAGGCACATATATACAAGATGAACAATGCATATGTCTACAAATGCAACACCTGGGTCCGAGTATACAAAAAGATACCTGTGTATGGCTAAGTCCATATTTACAACTAGGTAGTGCTGTTTGCTCAACTTGTATAAACATCTCGAGACCAGTGTTAATTACCGAATAATACCATGTTACGGGGGTCATTAATGAAAAATACATTGTGATACATTAATGACAAAAAAAAGGATTAAATCCCATCGGTAGCCTGTAGACATTTGTAACAAGTTAGGCTGGCATAAAAAGATAGTAAAGTCGCCACGTTGGTTGTTAAGAAAATGTGAACATAAAGTGCTGAGTGAATGTGATTAAAACAAAGACAGACAACCCAATCTGATTACAAATGCATCAAAGATGTTAAATTGAATATAATCAGGTCTGTCTAATAGAATGATAGGATCACTGAGCAATTTCTTGGACACTTTGACAAAACATGGGTCAAAAAACCTCACCGGCCAAGCTGGAAATACATACAAATAGCGGTTCTGTGGGATCATTTGAAATGACTCACTATATTGTCAGCAAGGATCAAACACGCAACAAATGGAGAAATAATAGAGTGGTCTAAAGACAGGTATAAAAGTCTTCCGATGCGTTAAGCCCATTAGGTGACTTGCTGTCTAACATGAGGATGTACCTTGTTTCCAACCTCCTTAATGCAGCTTCCCTGTTGCCACCCCTTCTCATGGGTGCGATGGAATCAATGGCATAATACTTCAGTAATGCACTGTTGCTGTTATGCTTTTCCCTGAAGTGCCTTGCCACAGGGTACACCGGGTCATTGGTCTTTATGGCCCTTAGGTGTTGTAAGACCCTTTTATGCACCTGTAGTTTGGAGCTACCCACGTATCTTAGCCCACATGGGCATTCCAGAACATATACTGAGAAGTCACTTTTACATGTGAGCTTTTTCTTGATCTTACAGGGAGCATCGGAGAAGGGGGTACAATATTCTGTCTTATTAACCCCATGTATGCAGGCCTTACAAGAAGCACACTTTCTGAAGCCTTTACTGTCAGCCAGCCAATCTTGCCTAACCACTAATTCGGGACTCGATTTCACCAGTGCGTCCTGTAGTGAAAAGGCTTTCCTGTATGTTATTGCCGGTTTTTCGGGCATGTCATTACCTATGATCGGATCACACTTGACTAAGCCCCAATGCTTATTCACGATCTTACGTAAAGCCCCATGTTGGCTGTTAAAAGACCATATGAGTCTGACAGGTTGTTGCACAGAAGTTGTAATGGGATTGTGCAACCTCTTATGTATTAAGGCTTCAGACCGGGGTATGGCATTAGCTTTTCTTATTGCTGCCGCAACGACCTTTTCATCATAACCCCGAGCCAAGAATCGCAGTCTGCATGCTTCTTGCGCTGTTTTGTTTTGGGCTTCAGTGCTGCACGCTCTTCTAATCCTCAGCATTTCCCCATAGGGGATGCTTCGGATTAGATGTGGTGGATGATGACTGTGAGCATGCAGCACTGTGTTGCCTGCTGTGGGCTTCCTGAACAAAGATGTTTCAATCTCTCCATTGTTGACATCAATTGCTACATCTAGAAAGGTGGCATGAGAATTGCTGATGTCAGAGGTAAAAGACAAGTTGTAGTTGTTAACATTCAACTTAGCGATAAAATCTGCTGCCTGTTCACTAGTTCCCTTCCAGATCATAAAAACATCATCGATGTATCTGTACCACCGAACGATGTGATCCCTGCATATAGCAGAGTATTCGCCACTGAGGACCTGTCTCTCCCAGTACCCCATGTGGAGACAGGCGTAACTAGGAGAGAAACAGGCCCCCATGGCTACCCCTCTAACCTGCTGGAAATGCTGTTTGTTGAACATGAAATAGTTGTTATTTAAGCAGAAATTTATCATAGACAACAGCATCTTGTTATGTTCCCCCAATACAATCGGACGCTGTCCCAGGTAATGTGCCACAGCCCTAAGTCCATCCGCATGGATGATGCTGGTATATAGGGCGGTAACATCAAGTGTAATCAGCAGGTAAGTTGGATCCCATTGGACAGTGCTGAGCTTCCTCAGAAAGTCACTTGAGTCCTGAATATACGAGGGTAATCCCCCGACAAAGTCCTGCAAAAATGAATCCACATAGATTGTAGTCTTTTCAAGTAAACCCCCACATGCAGAGATAATCGGCCTGCCTGGGGGCTTTTCAGAGTTCTTGTGAATTTTAGGGATCAGATAGAGGAAAGGCATTATGGGGAAATCATTTTTGAGGTATTCGAGTTTATCCATGCTGATAAGTCCAGATGATCTCCAACCCATAAGCATGGAATAAAATGTACTCTGGGATTTCTTAATGACAGCCAAGTCACAATGTCTATAACAAGTGATATCATTCAACTGTATGGCCGCCTCTTCTAAGTACAGTTCTCTCGCCCATAATACAATGTTGCCCCCCTTGTCCGATTGGCGAACAATAACATTTCCATTTTTCTGGATTTTAGCCACCAAATCTGTGTATTTTTTGTTGCAATTGTTCTTATACTTGTTGTTCCTTAGTGTCTGTGAATACAGTGCCTTAATATCCTTAACTGCAGCTTCCTGGAAAATGTCGATGTTGTCGTGCAGCATCTGAGGTGTGTAAGTTGATTTGGGAAAGTTTTATGAAAGTCGACCGATAGCCCATCTATACCTGGCACGCTGCCTGACCTCCTAGTGGCCAATGCATTTCTAATTTCGTCCAATTGTATGGGGCACATGAGGATTTCCCGGTCGGAATTCGGGAGGAATGGGAGCCTTATATGTTCCAGATAATCTAGAATCTCGGCTGACATGTCGCTACTTTTGGAAGAGTACAGCTCCGAATAGTAGTCTCTGAAGACCGCAGCTATTTCCGCCTCAACCGTCACTCTATCTCCATCTGTGTTTCTTAGTTCTGAAATTTGCACCTTTCCCCTGCGGCCCTTGATAATATTAGCCAATGCTGATCCTGGCCGTTCTCCCTCGCCATATGTTTGGGCTGTGGCATACTTGCCTAGATGCTGGACCTCCCTGTCCGCTGCCTCGTGGTATTCCACCAGGAGGCGCTTAATCTCTCCCTCCACTGTCTCGTCTGGTCCGGAGCGTCTTTGTCCCTCAAGCGCCTGCAGCTGTTGTTCCAGCTCAGCCAGTTTGGTCCTTGTCGCCTTCAGGACACTAGAGTGTTTAGACATCGCGATGCCCCGTATATAGACCTTAAACGCCTCCCCAATTTTTTGGAAGTCCTCCACTGAACCCACATTCTTCTCAAAGAACACATCAATCGCTTCCGCTAGCTCCCCACAGAAAATCGGGCCCAGGAGGGAGTAAGGTGGGAAGCGCCACGTGAATGGAGCGATCCTTTTCGCAGGGGTTTCCAGGGTTATTAGTACCGGGGAGTGATCCGAGAGTGTGCGCGGAAGCACCTTGCACTGCCTGACAGAGCTATTGGTCCCCGCAGTGGCAAACCAGTAGTCTATTCTCGTGTGTATTTCGTGGAATGCGGAATAGTGTGTGAAGCCGCCCCTCCCTACGTTTCTACTCCTCCATACGTCATCCATATCTAACATTATTAACTTTGCTGTGAGTGATTGTGCGGCTGCTGAGGGTCTACTGGGGGGGCCCGATGATCTATCTATGTCCGGGTTAAGCGTTACATTAAAGTCCCCTCCCCACAGTACATGTGGGTTACCGTGCCTAGCTATCTCACTGGCCAGTGCGTCAAAGAATTCGGGGGAGTCATAGTTGGGGCCATAAGTATTGACCACTAGCAGGTCCATCCCCAGACCCTTACAGGACGCTATAACATACCTGCCCTCAGTGTCCGCTCCCAAAGTCTGTATCTGGATGTTTGTTTTTGGGTTCACCCATGTGATAACCCCCCTCGCATGTGTGGTGAATCCCGCTGCTGCTATACGCCCTGTGAGGCCCCTGGTGTGCAGCATTCTACTCGTAAGTGGTAAGTGCGTCTCCTGCAAGAGTGCTATATCAATATTGTGGTGTCTAAGGTAGCCTAACACTTTCCTAAGTTTTCTATAGTCATTCAGACCCCTAACATTCCATGTGAGGGCACTTAGCGAGAAGGGCCGTTCGTTTGTCTGCATTCTAGTTACATCAGCCATAAGGGTGTGTCATGAATTCTAAGCGTGTAGTCAGGAATACAAGGTTGGCTATGTCATGAACATTCAGTAGACCGTAGCAAGCACTCTGTGCCCCCTGAGGCAATGTATTTTGTGAAAAAACATCCAAACAATAACTTCCCCCTTGTCCCATGAATCCCCCTCCCTCCACCCACAGCAGACCAACCCCAACATGGCCTAGCATGATAGCAAATTCCCCTCCCCTCCCACAACAGACCGTAAACAAAACACCCCTCCCACACAACCTCCCCCCTCCCACAGTCGACCACCCCCAACCTGGCCTGGCAGAGCCCCATCCCACCCCCCTCTCTTCCACTGAAATTATGCAAAAAACAATCCCCACAAAGGACTGTCCCAGCACTCTAGTAAAGTGCACTGCAATCATCTCTCCAATGCCATCACCCCTTAGGAGCTGTCAACGTGAGCCTGCAACACATCCCAGTGCACCTCTTAAGAGCAGCCCCCGCCTCCCTCAGCCATCACAAAAAGTGTCAGAGTCAAAGATCGATATACATTGCATCGTGCGTGAAAGGCTATCCCCGCTAAGCACAGGGTGATATCCCCCACCTGCAATTTGGCTATGCCGTAATGAAATTATCTCACCCAGTGTTGGTGCAGTGGTCCACGCACAGGACTCCTTGTTCCCCGTATATCAGCACTATTCCGCACTCAAAGTTAGTTGCACCTACAACACTCTTCAGCCCCCAGCAGGAGCGCCAACAGAGAGGCCTCGTCTGCGACAGCTATTCTATTCCTGCTCATCCAGGCGGCTGTTATCGTCTTGTTCGTTATCGTGACTTCTCGGGCTGTTCCTCTGCTCCTTAGCCCACACCTTCAAAGACTTCTTGAGTTCAGCAGGATCCGTGAAAAAGTGCGAATGTCCTTGTCTGTTGATCCTCAGTTTTGCCGGATACAGCATGGTGTAATCCAGCCCGAGGTCTCATAGCTGCTTTTTATATGGAGCAAAGTGCTGCCGTTCCTCCTGCACTTTCGCGGTGAAATGAGGGAATAGGGAGATATCCATACCCTCAAACTGTAGCTTCCCCTTTTCTCGTGCAACGCGCAACGCTGTGTCCCTATCCCTATAGTTCAAAAGCTTTGCAATTATCGGCCTCGGGGGTGCCCCCGTGCACGGGCGAGGTCCCAATGTACGATGCGCTCTTTCTACAATGAACATCGGAGAGAAGATGTCGTCTCCGAGCAAAGTGACCAGGAGCTTCTCCACAAAGAGTTCCATCTTTCCAGTTTGGGTTGTCTCCGCAACCCCGGTAATGCGTATGTTCGAGTGCCTCGAGCGGGCTTCCAAGTCCTCTGACTTATCTTGTATGGCCTGGAGTAGCCTACCCATTTGTTTGCGATCTTTGTCTACTTCAGTCTGCGCTTCTTCAACTTCGGTCAGCCGCCTCTCTCTGACATGTCGAGACGTTCCGCGTGTTTGTCCAACCTCTCTGACATACGGTCCATGCGGTACGTGAGGGTGTCAATCTTGGACCCAATAGTCCTCGTGCTGTCTGCAGACCTTTCTCCATTGACACCAGCATATCTTTGATGTCTGAATACAGTGAGCCCTCCGGTCTCCTGTCTTGCTGTGGTGAGGCCAGTGCTTGAGAGTCCGGCGCCCTCGTCTTGCGCTGCTCGAATGCCAGCTTGGTCTGTGTTTTGTCACCCTTGGCCATGGCAGCTGGTCAGGTAGCAGCGACGTCAGGCCTCGCCGCACGTTTGGAATAGTAGTTCCAGATATAACTATCCAGTCACCAGTCCCGAGTCAGACAGTTTCGGTGTAATTAATTGGGTCCCTGCCCCTCTTTACATTCAGAGTCTGCACTCTTATACGTAGGGCGTCCTTCAGTGCGCAGCACGGTTTGATACAGTGGAGTGCGAGGGCTCCGGCGCTACCTCTCAATAGCGCAGGGACTCCTTCCCGCCCACCTCCCCGGTCGAGGGTAGCTGAGCGTGTCCTGAATATGACTGTGCAGTGCAACGTCCCAGGACAGGGGGTTGGGGGTGGCGTGCGTCTCACTTTCTTTGCGCTCACTTCCTGAGCAGCCACGATCTTCCAGTTCAGTTATGTGCACAGCCAGCTGCCAGTTGTAACCTAGAGACCCCTCCACAGTGTTCCTCCTATGCCCTTACCGGATCCAGCAATGCTCCCTCCCTACCGTGCTCTAGGGACACACTCTCCGTTTGGTGGCCCGATGCTGATGGCAAAGTCTAGCTGTCCAACGATTGGTGGGGGCGGGTAGGGGGGGAGGGGGTGGGAGTGGGGGGAGGGTTTCAGGAGACCAGCGGCTACCGATCACACTGCGGCCCTCCAGGCTGGTCTTCGCACCCCGACCCCCCGCCAGTCTGAGTAGTTCACTGTACCCTTGCACCAAGCCCAACCCGGCCACGTGTCTCGAGTCGCAGGGGAGAGGCGGCCGCACCAGCAAGGAAGGATCCGGTATTCGCAAGGGTAGCCTCGTGTGACCCAGCCCAAGTCGCAGGGTTCCGGGGCAGCACCGCAAACCCCCGCACTCCAGTAACTCACTGCTGATCCAGTCCCACGGCCAGCAACTGACTCCGGGGTGTCGCGAATGGGAAGCTCGCGGCCCCGCAGCCTAGTACTCGGCGTGTCTCCGTCTCACTCCTTCTCTCCTCCGATCGTCAGGGTCTGCGACGCTCCCTGCCTTCACTCAGCAGCGGTACAAAAGGGGGTGGTGATGGACGGAGCATCTGAATCAATCAAACACTCACACCCAGTCAATAGATCTGGGTTTAATCCATCACCGTTCTTTAGCCCACTCTGCCACCCCAGTTCAGACATGGCTATATGCAAATCAGTCTGACCCTGTGCCTTATGGGAACAGTCCAGCCCAAACTGCCAAGCATTTTCTTCCCTGGACCGGAAACAAGCTACCGAGGACCGGTTTCTGGCATTCCAGGCGTCTTCAGCCCGGCTTGCTTGAATCCAGTGGCAAAGTGAGCAAGGGACTCACGTCTGAGCATACCCTGCCCCACTTATGGCGGCCAAAAGCGGTTCAAAAGGGGGTGGTGATGGACGGAGCATCTGAATCAATCAAACACTCACACTCAGTCAATAGATCTGGGTTTAATCCATCACCGTTCTTTAGCCCACTCTGCCACCCCAGTTCAGACATGGCTATATGCAAATCAGTCTGACCCTGTGCCTTATGGGAACAGTCCAGGAACTGCTCCGTCCATCACCACCCCCTTTTGTACCGCTTTTGGCCGCCATAAGTGTGGCAGGGTATGCTCAGACGTGAGTCCCTTGCTCACTTTGCCACTGGATTCAAGCAAGCCGGGCTGAAGACGGCTGGAATGCCAGAAACCGGTCCTCGGAAGCTTGTTTCCGGTCCAGGGAAGACATGGCTTGGCAGTTCGGGCTGGACTGTACCCATGAGGCACAGGGTCAGAAAGATTTGCATATAGCCATGGCTGAACTGGGGTGGCGGAGTGGGCTAAATAACGGTGATGGATTAAACCCATATCTTTTGACTGGGTGTGAGTATTTGATTGATTCAGATGCTCCGTCCATCACCACCCCCTTTTGTACCATTCACTCAGCAGCAGCGCAGCCCGGTCTCACCCTCCGACGCCTTCCCTCCGATCCGCACTGCCCAGGGGTTCCAGGTCCCAGCGATGATTCTGTGGGCCCGAGGCCGACTTCGTCTCCCAGGCCGCACGTCAGTTTACCCACGCTGGGCAGCTCCCCAGGAAAGTCTGGTGTCCAGGGCCTAGTCCGCCCGCTCGCCGACACTCACTCTGGCTCCGTTCGTCGGCACCGGATTTTACATGCAGCGCTTCCGATAAGACCAAACAGCAACAGGGGGCTATCCCTCACACTGATGATCCACAGACTCCGTGAATTTAGGATTTTTAGCAGGATAGTGCTGGTGACGGCGCGGAGCTCAACGCTTAAGCATCCTCCATCGTTGCTGGCAAGCTCCGCCCCTTATGTTTCATAGAGTTACATGCGATCCACCCTCCTCCGCTTAGATGATCTCCTTCTTGTCAAGTGGTGACTATTTCCCACTACTCTGAATGTGTCAAGGGTGCTTGCACTTGATTATCTGTATTTCAATTCTTTATAAATTATATAGGTAACCTATCAAAGTCAATGTTTTTTGCCATTGCAAGCTGTGTATACTACTGCTACTACTTTAGAATGTACTGTGGGACTCACACCTCCACGACAGGGATGATTCAAGCATATGAATCTATGAAAGATACCAACACTGGAGAGCAAGAGTTACAGGTAAGTAAGATGATTTTATTTCTGGTGCTTAAGCATCGCATTCCACACTAAACTATTTCTTTGTCCCTGTGGTTGATACAGCAGGGATGTGGAGCTCCACTGTGCTTACTGGGTGATTTTCCAATCATGCCTCCATGGAGATGATAGTAAAGATTCTTCCAAGGGTGTGGGTAGGACGATTGGCGATTAAAATCATGGAGTTTATTGGATTGGCATTCTCTGAAAGTTCCGGGATGGACATTGAGAGTACTTCTTTCCCATCTGCCATTATATTGTGCAAAACCTTGAAGAAGACTGTACAGGGTACCATTTTTTCATTAAGTACAGAGCAGTGCAAGAACAAAGAAAGGGAAATAGTGGAATTTGTATCAAGCTTACTGTACTTAACCTCTTGCGTTCTGATGACGAGCTCAGCTCGTCATGCAGCATAGTGGCCGTGTGTTGATGACGAGCTGAGCTCGTCATGACCTCCGCGGAACGCCCACGCGGGGATAATTACCCCGCTGTGCTGTGCGTTCCATTGAGCGGGCGTGGCTATGACGAGCTCAGCTCGTCATCAGCACACGGCCACCATGCTGCATGACGAGCCGAGCTCATCATCAGCACCGCAGAGCCACGCGCCCCCCCCCCCGCATCGCGGGGGAACTAGCCCGCGGCGGTGGTGCTAAGCCAGGATATACACTCTCTGGGGAGATGAGAACCCCAAGGCAGCTTCAGATGATCAGAGTGCCCCTAAAAGAAAAATGCTGGAGAGCGCTAGATGGGCAAGCGTGTCTTCACAACACAGAATATATGAATGACATGGGTTATAAAACTGGTAAATTTATAAAGTGGCTGCCTTACTGAGGGATTGAACACAGGGTGGATGTTGATGTATGAACCGCTGATTGCTGGCATACAAGAACCCTTGGGACCTTGATTACATGTCATAAGGCTGAGTGGGGGAAATGTGTCATGAGTTTATGCTGCCATAATTAAACTATTGCATGGAGTAAATTGCAACTTTCCTGAGTGAGGGCTGTCTTTTTTTGGATCTGGATTATTTCATGCTGGTGTGCTCCTCCAGCGAGCGATCCACCCCATTTGGATGTAGGTGTAGCGGGGTCCGGGGTTGCATACATAAATACAATACCCTTTCAGGCTTAGAGTGCTGCCTAAATTATGCAAAAAAAGCAGAGCACTCTGGGTAGTTCCCAAGTTTAGGTGGAGAGCAGTTCCTCTACAGAGCACCCTAAAACATCAGTGACATTCAATTTGCTCATCTCAAATGTTTTTCTTGAAATGTTTTTAGGCATAGAAATAGCACAGTGCCGTCCATACCAAGCTAGAAAGGAATACATTATTTTGCTATTTCTACAGCAAAGTCTTTTAGCATAGGATTAGCACAGTGCCATCCACGCCGAGCTGTAAAGTAACAAAAGCCTTTTACTACTCCAGGCACAGTATTGCAGCTTTGGATTGGTAAACTACCATCATTCCTACCTGAAATTAATAAAAGCAACACTTGAAAGAAGTTTTACTTTCATTATAGCTCTTCAGAGAGGTTTATCTTTGTCCAGACACAAGGGAGCAGGCATTATAAGTCAAAGCAGTACCCTTTCAGGCTTAGAGTGCCACATACATTATACAAAAATGAGGCAGTGAACGTTGAGTAGTTCCCACATTTAGGTGCTAAAGACTTTGCTTTAGAAATGGCAAGATACTTTATCCCTTTCTAGGTCCGTCTGCCGCCATGTTCCCCCCTGATTTGCTCAACCCCTGATCAGGATTTTTAACTGTCATTGAGGGACCCCGAAACTCCTGTAATGCTCACAGAACCTAAGAGAAGAATCCCTTGTGTAATGGGAAGGGTTGTTCGAGGGAGCTATCACCTCACCCGATGACCTTACTTCACATTAAGATAACAAAGAACAGGGTACAGAAGAGGGAACGCACTTAAATGGCTAATAAAAACCAAGGAGCTGAAAAATGATGGAGTTCCTTATGGAGTGCTATCACTGGTTGGGCAACCATATGTCAATAACGGGAAAAAAGTGTCTTCATTGCTCTAATATAAGTCACCCAGGGACAGCATGCCACTTCTAGGCAGATCATTATTTAGGCCTTGATCTTGTCTAGGCTCGATTATGCTTGCTCTTTGTATTTGGGAGCTAACAAGTCTGAAATACAGAGGCTACAGAGAGTCCAGAATGCGGCCGCAAGATTCCTCCTGGGCCTGCGTAGAACCTGTGCAGTGACTAGTGCCATCCATCGCCTCCACTGGCTGCCTGTGGCCAGGCGAATCGAGTTTAAGGCACTGTGTATAGCCTACAAAATTCTGAAATTGGCATCCCCACAAATTCTGAATGACCTTCTTTTATCTTATACACCCACGCAATCGCTTCGATCCATGGGACAATGCCTGGTAGTGATACCCTGTGTGCGTAGGGTTTGCGCAAACGGCCACTCTTTTCGTTAGAGAGCTGCCCTTCTTTGGAATTCTTTGGCGGCCCACATCCGAGAGCTCACTAATTATCTTCATTTTAGGAAAGCCATCAAAACATTTATTTTTCCTTCTCTGTAGCCTCCTGTGCTTTCTGTGCATGCTATTCTCTTGCTGCTTAGCGCCGGGATGCCTCTTAGCTGGGGCAGCTGTTGCGCTTTATAAAACCCTAATATAACATAACAGGATGGGTGGTAAGGCCCTTTTGTATAAGATTTAAAAACATATATATTCACTTAGATTCTTAACTTGCAATATGAAAGGGCTAAGGTCTAGGAGAAGACAGGGAACCATTTTGAATTATGGAAGAGAATGTCTTGCCAATTTAATTTTACTCTCAAAGTCTCGATTGACTGAGCAGGAGAGTAGAAGCATGTTTAACCCTTTCCATGCTCATGACGAGCTCAGCTCGTCTTGATGCACGGTTGAGCTGTGCTGGTGACGAGCTGAGCTCGTCATAAAACAATGGAAATAATCAAAAGTCAGCACGGGAGGGGAAAACACCTAGCAGCCAAGGTGTTAATAAACAGATATAGATTCATAGGGTGATGTGCACAACATTATTGTGCTTTACTAAGGGAGTAGCTATTTTGATCAGAAGAAATTCTGAGATCTAAGTATTAAGAACGAGTTGGATGAGAATGGGAGATATGGTATTGTATTACTGCAAATAGGTAATTGTGAGTTCTGCATCATTGGATCTTAATTGATAGTCATAAACCTTAAATAATTCAGAGCTGCTTTTGTGGAGCCCAGAACATCTTCTTCAATACATATACACAATCCAGGAAAAGGATCTGTATAGTGTCAATCACTGAATGTCATTTTCCATTCATTTACAGTGTAGACTGTCCTATACTCGCATAAAAAGGAACTTACTCTCACAGCTAAACTGCTACTGCAGTACACTGTGGGATAGGTCTCTCTGGTATCCTTAGAGGTACAGTTCATGGTTTTTCAACTTGCCAGTGTTAGCCTATCAGGCTGTCTTTTCCTTTTTCTTGCAAAATCTCCAGACACAGCCCTTTCCCTATGATGGTGTTGTAAGTGTTGCAGCTCATTCCTCCTATAGTTCTTACCAGCATTGTCTAGGAAAATACATCTGACAGTCTACACTGTAAATGAATTAAAAATCACTTTAAGTAATTGACACTATACAGATCATTTTCCTGTATTGTCTATATGGTGTTGTGGGTCCGCGCAAGCAGCACAGAATTATTCATGGTTTATGACTTCAATGAAGAGACCTACAATGCAGAACTATACCTAAAGGTATGTAACTTTTCCCTTACCTGCATAGGATATACAACTCCAATTTTGAAGACACAGAAGAATTGCTGTAGTTACTTCATAGGTTATTAGAGTATACAGCTCCAACTCTCGGGAGGGGGAATTCAATATCTCAATGAACAATATTCTAGATAGATCTAATATTTGAGCTCAGGCAATATCTTCCAAGATGACTAGAAGTCTAAGGAGTATTTTAGAAGACCATGGGTTAATTAACCTAAGGAAGGAGAGGATGAAATAGTAGAAGGTGTCTTAATTTCATAGAACAAAATGAGGGCACAGATTCAGAATACACTACTGGTTTATAGATCAGAGGTGTACGGGTAAAGTTAAGTAAATTAAACATACCCCAGAATCTTTGCATGACCACATAACTGTCTGATTAGTATTAGTTGGTAAACCCCCTGACATCAAATGGAAAGACGTTTGATAGCTTGTGCAGATTTAACTCTGCTATTGCAGATTAGCCCAGCTGAATATATGAAAACTAACATAGGCAGATGTTTAGAAAACATTGTGTGGGATGTATGTAAAGCCTTTATATGGGGTATTGTCATCAAATGATCAAGAGCACTCATTAAATCCGAGAAGAAAGTGGAGTGACCTCTATGGGATTAAATGGTAAGGCTGATAAAGTTGATGTTAGGCCCTTGTGATGCAAATGACTATAACCAACTTAATCAGGGCTTAGAAATCTGCGAGCATAAGCTTAGACAAATTCCTGTAGGCACTCTATACGTGCTTATCTATCTGCCCAGTATGGAGGACATTGTTCAACAATATGTTACATAATTCTTAAAACCTAATTATTAAGTCAAATGAAAGCCAGAGAAAACTACTAAGCCAAATAAAAACCCTGTAAAGTGCAAATCTTAGTGCCTAATCTACTTGCTAAACACAGACTGCAAGATATTTGTGGTGAATTTGGCAAGGAGACTGTTAGCATTAATGGAGATGAGGACCAGAGATTTATGACCCAATACATCTAGTATTCAGCGCAATAGACTGGCAACAACATTTAAGGTAACCGCCTCAATCATAACTTTTGATGAGGCCAAGGCGTTTGACCATGTTAATTGGAAATGTTTATGGGCTTGCTTACACAAATCTGGAATACCTATGCTATTTATTGATGCTCTCAAAACTCTTTACACAAGACCTTCACCCAGAATCCTATTTAATGGATTTGTGACAGAAGGCATCCCCTTAAGAAGGGGTATGCAGCAGGAGTACTCTTTATCTCCTATTCTTTTAGATTTGTATATCAAAACCTTTGCCTAACAAGTCCAGACTGTTGACAGAATACACCCTTTTGAGTTACATGGGTTTAAGAAGGATGATAGTGCTTTATGCTGATGATTAAAAACTTTATTCATAAAATCCAGATGACGCAACGCAGAGGTTTGAGCAGTTAACTGCAGACTTTGGAGCTCTATTAGGTTAAATACTCAATCAAAAGAAGACAGAGGTAATGCTATTGAATTTACATAACTATAGACACCCTGCAAAAAAGAGAATAGATACTTTTAGGCATTCATGTAGACCTGATTCCCACAAGTAAGCTGGTTGGGATAGGTACCGGAATACATAAATTGCTTAAGAAATGGCAGAATTTACCACAATGTGTGACAGGTTGAACTTGATCAAAATGTGTATCCTTCCTAGGCTGATTTTTCTTTCCAACTGCATTCATCAGTGTTTTGACAAACCGACTCGTCACAAGGTGCAAAGTAATATAAATAGTTACATCTACCAAAAATTACCAGACATTAAGCATTGTTGTTGGGCCTTCCAATTTAAAATTGTTTAGGATGATTTTATTTTTCCCGATTGAGACTGATAAATGATCTTTACTTAAGCCACAGTCATAGAATTATAAAGTCGCTCATGGTTTCCTGTACAAGTTTGGTGCACCTAAATTCTTTAAAAAAGTAAGGCTTCATATTTTAAAAACAGGGTGCAAGTGTATGGTACGAGGTTAGACTACAGTAAGCAACAATCGGTGTACAGAGTTCCCCAGGGAGAGCTAGAATTTATAGCTCAACCAGTACTCTCTCTCGCTCAATTAGACAAGGGGTGATGTGAGGGTCTAGAGTGCATGATGAAGACCCTTATTCCAGAATGTAAGGATACCTCACACAGGCTACCGGCAGGACCACAACTGTAGTCCCAGCCGATGACCGTCCAGCGTCATCATCGGTATCCTGCTCCTTCGGCAGGCTGGCGGTGCAATGCCCGTCGGGCAGCGATAGCAGCTGCACTTTGGCGGAGATCTTCTATTCTGGGCCAGCGGGTGTGTGTGTGTGAGGGGCCTAAGGGAGTGCAATCGTGAGCAGGGTGGTGTAGTTAAAAAAAGTCAGTAGAGTCCTGTTGGTGATTATTTTAATGGTCAGGCTCACTGCTTTGATTAAAAGTTACAGGGGTATAGAGGGGTGGTAAGCAATGGGACCAACCCTTATTCAACCCTTATAGTGAAAAAACGGTCGACATGTTTCACACCCTAAGGGCGATTCATCAGGACCTATGTGCTCATAGAATTGCTCGGATCCTCTAAGTTAGGAGAACACCAGTATACGACCTGTAACAGTGTCGTACAGAAATGGTTCCACGCAGGGGACTTCCTGGGAACTGAAAGAACAATGCAAAGAAACAACAAAACAAAAACAGACACAAATGATGGCACCGTTAATCTGACTTTAGATATATTTTGTTCGTGCCTATATTCAGAGTGTCAGAGCATGCGTGCCCGGTGGGTGACCCTGTCTTAGAAGTGACAGCGTATGGTGCTATTGTGGGAGAGAGAGGATTATAATTAATTTAGTGCGTGTAAGCGTCTCGCACTGTGTAATGCTGCCGTTCTGGCTCGCTATAACTTGCATGCTCAAAAAGAATGCCGCTATACCGGCCATGCAGCATGCGTGGTGGATCAGGTCATCACGTGGCATGATCAGTGTCAATCATACACCTCAGGGTAATCACGCGGCGTGTGACAACAGTTTTCAGAGGTAGTGGTCTCAAATTTTAAGCCATATACAGTAAAGTAGCCACACAGAACGAACCAAAAATCGTAGTTTGACACTCTGTTGAACAGTAACTTCAAACGCTGGTGCTTAGTTCTTATCAACCAGCGCGCATGGGGGGGTGCATGTGTATCCAACTCCGATCGCAAGGGAGGCGGGGAAACCAGAAGCAGGTGCCCTTTCAAAACCTGGTAGCGTATGCGGGAAAATTTTACAGATCGGCGGTACACTTACCCTTGCTGTTTCCTTAAGGGAGCCTCACGAGCTGTCCAGGTGGGGCCAGCAGCGAGTGAGGAGATCCTGAGGGGAAATGAGAGCAGCCCGTGGGATATTTAAGTAGAGCCAACCGGGCTTCCGTGATCAGAGATTTGAGAGAGACTGCGTGTAAAGACAGCTCGCGAGCGGTATTACGGCCCAACACCTTACCTCAAAAGTCGCTGCAGGCAGGCTTCTCTGCACCTACCCCTCCCACAGGAAACTCGATAACTAGACAGCCGGCATGGTAGTCAGGCAATGTCCGGGTTAGATAAGGGAAACGTGCGCGCGCTGCGAGGGTGTGTTCGTCAAGTTGCTAGGTGACTGCACGCAAGGGTAAACAGAGAGGAGGGGTTTGCTTAGGGAAGGCGCAGGCCGGGCATAGTAAAGCGGGCGCCATCTTGGAGTGGACTGAGATGTCTTAGTAAGGCATACATTGGCATGTGAAAGTGGACAACAGGTCCAGAATCATGACTATCTGGCGAGTGTCGTCCAGGGCACCCCATCGTTTAATCCCAATGTTTCGCACTGCAATCGGTGTATCCATCTCTGTTCATGTTTAAAAAGTGCTCGTTGGTTGAGATGTGGTAGGGACTCGATAACAGTCCACCGAATGCTTTCTGGAGGGTGGTTCTTATCCTTGCAGTGGTCATAAAGTCTGGTGTGTGTTTTACGACATCGAATGTTGCTGTTATGCTCCATAATCCTTTGCTTTACGGGGCGCATAGTCATCCCGATATATAACAATTCACAAGGGCAGATCAAAACGTAAATACACCTAGAGCTGTTACAGTTCGTGTGTTTGCTAAAGGTCCACGTGAAATTGTTATTAAGTACAATGGTCTTGCCCTGGATGGTCTGTGGGCATACGACGCAGGTACCACATCGATAATGTCCAGTTACTGGGGGCAAGTCCCAGAGTGTGTTAACAGTTTGGATGCAGGTTTTCTTGGGACGGGTATGGATAAGGGTGTCTTTAAGGTTTGCCGTCCTTTTAAAAGCAAAACGTGGGCGTGGTAACTCCATCCCTGCGGAGTTGAGAATGCCCCAGTGTGTGTTGACAGTTTTTTTGATAAATGAAGAATTTCTGGTAAATGAGGTAACACAGGTAATCTTGTCGTCCGGTACCTTGGGATGCACCTCAAGCAAAGCCTCTCTGTTATTATTGAGGGCTCTTTTGGTAGAATCTTTCAGAAGGCGGGTGGGATATCCACGTTCAAGGAGTTTGGTTTGTAGGGAGCGTGCTTGTCGTTTGTAGTCATTGGTAGAACTGCAATTTCTCCGGAGGCGGAGAAATTGACCGAATGGTAGATTGTCCCTCAGGGATCTCGTATGGTGACTATTGTATGGCAAAAGGCTGTTCCTGTCAGTCTCCTTTTTGTAAAGAGTAGTGCTGATTGTAGTGGGTTCCAGTACTATGGTGAGGTCCAAATAAGGGATGGATTCACTCGAAATGGTGCCCGTGAACTTAAGAAACAGGTCTTGTTGGTTTATCCAAGTGCAGAACGCCTCACAGGTCATCCGGTCCCCCTTCCAAAACACCAAAATATCGTCAATGTATCGACGCCAGCACGTGAGATTCTCACGGAACGGATTGTGTTCTGGGGGGTATATGCATCTTTCCTCAAACGATGCCATATAGATGCACGCCAGGCTCGGCGCAAAGGTCGAGCCCATAGATGTCCCGCGTATCTGGTGGTACAGGTTCGACTCGTATTTGAAAAAGTTTTCGGTAAGTGCGATATGTGCCAATTCCATAATGAAGGAAACTGGGGTGGGGGACATCCACTCCTCTTGTCGGAGGACTGATTCCACCGATTCGAGCGTTGCCTGTTGGGGTATATTCGTGTACAACGCTTCCACGTCGAGTGTTAGGAGCAAATCGATGTCCTCTCTGCCATCCATGTCGTTGATAAGACGAAGCACATCTCTAGTGTCCTGTAGGTAAGACGGAATGAGTTTGACTAGAGGTTGCAGGAAAGCATCACAGAATTGAGAGAGGGGTTCTAAAATAGAACCGATGCCAGACACGATGGGTCTTCCTGGGACTGGGGTGATGCCCTTGTGTATTTTGGGCAGAATGTAGAAGTATGGTATGACAGGGTCCGTTGTTACCAGAAATTCTGCCTCTTTTTTACTCAGCCAACCGTTAGTCTCTGCTTCAATCACCAGGGACATCACGGTAGTCGTCAGTCGGTTAGTTGGATCATCTATCAATAATCTGTAATGGTTTGAATTTGACAGTTGACGTCTGCATTCCAGATCGTAATCGTCGTAGTCAAGAATGACAGTGGCTCCCCCCTTGTCAGCTTGCTTGATGACAATGGAGGTATCCTTCCCAAGTGAGGAAGCTGCCTGTCTCTCAGCATTGGATAAATTGTTGAATGGTTTAGTTGATGGTACGTTCCTCATGGTTCTCAGAACTGCTCTTTCAAATGTCAGGACCTCTGGGGGGACCATCCCATCAGTAGGGGTGAATGTGGATGGTTTCCTAAGGCCCGTGTCTTCACAGGGGATGTCTGGTTGATTATCAAAAAAGGCACGGAGACGTACCTTCCTGAAAAATTGCTTCAGTTCTATCATTTCCTGAAATGAGTCGGGGGTCGGTGTAGGGACAAACCCAAGCCCTTTTTCCAGGACAGTCTTCTCTACAGTAGTGAGGGTTCTTTTGGAGAGATTCACGATCAGGCTCTTCTCCCTCTGGATGTCGTGCTCCTGGTCTCCATCCCCGTCGGTTCCGGCGTCTGGTCTTGCCATTGAACACCCTTGTTCCCGCCTCGCTTTCGCCCTCTTCCTCTGCCCCAACCTCTGCCTTGAAAAGGAGGCGGATTAAGAGGGTAGAATTGCGGGGGGCCCTGAGGGTAAAACGGATATTGCCATGGTGGGGGTACATTCGGGGGGCCATGGAACATTGGTCCTTGGTTGTATCCTTGTTGCCATGGACGTGTGGGTCTTGCATTTCTCGCTGGGTAGCCTCCGCTGGAGTCGCTGCTCGAGGAGCCACGCCTAGTGTCTGTGTTCGAACTCTCATCCGAGGAGTAGTTATTCTTTTTCCCTCTGAAGCCATCTTTGAGATAGGGGTATACCTTTTCCTTTGCGAACTTGGCTATGTCCTTCTCCAATTTAGTGGTTTTTTGTTTGAGCAAGAAATCATGGTGTTCAGTCATCTCCTGGTTGATCTCAGTAAGTTTGGTTGTAAATGCTGCTTTGTTGTTTTTAGAGGTGGCATTTTTCATGGTCGCTTCTAAGGCAGAGATCTTTTCCTGGAGTGCCTCGGATAATCATTTGGCAGTCTGGCTGATCAGGAACAGCAGGTCCTTGGTACATTTCCAGGAGACCTGGCACCAGTCTACTTTAAAACGGTTGTCATCCAAGAACAACCTAGGGACAATGTTAACAATTAGGCCCTGTGGTGCAATATTGCTCCTCAGGTACTCAGTCATCATTAGCCCGTGGATCGTTATCCTGATCAGTTCTTTTTTCATCTCACTCAAAGTAGACCACTCGTCAGATGATGCTCCGGATGCAGTAGCGGGAGGATTATTGAGTAGAGAAGGCGTGTTCCTTAGTGTTTCAGCTATCGTGTCTTCATTAAAGCTGAGGCCCGGGACATCCTCCATTTTGGGGTACAGTGTGGAAGGGGTGCCCTGAACTCGTGAGCCAGGACAGAGTGTCAAAAACAACCCCAAAATAGGGTGGATCAAGGGTTCACTGTGTGGCTTGGTCCAAAGGACGAGGACTTCTCGCCCCTGGTAACCTAATACAAAAATTCCCGTGCAAAAAGCACGCTGAAACTGATATCAAAAAAAGGGAAATAAGGGAGGACGATTTTTAGTGGGGTCCAATAGTACTTGTCCTAGAACGCAGTAAGCAACAATCGGTGTACAGAGTTCCCCAGGGAGAGCTAGAATTTATAGCTCAACCAGTACTCTCTCTCGCTCAATTAGACAAGGGGTGATGTGAGGGTCTAGAGTGCATGATGAAGACCCTTATTCCAGAATGTAAGGATACCTCACACAGGCTACCGGCAGGACCACAACTGTAGTCCCAGCCGATGACCGTCCAGCGTCATCATCGGTATCCTGCTCCTTCGGCAGGCTGGCGGTGCAATGCCCGTCGGGCAGCGATAGCAGCTGCACTTTGGCGGAGATCTTCTATTCTGGGCCAGCGGGTGTGTGTGTGTGAGGGGCCTAAGGGAGTGCAATCGTGAGCAGGGTGGTGTAGTTAAAAAAAGTCAGTAGAGTCCTGTTGGTGATTATTTTAATGGTCAGGCTCACTGCTTTGATTAACTGCTTTGGTCGACATGTTTCACGCCCTAAGCACATAGGTCCTGATGAATCGCCCTTAGGGCGTGAAACATGTCGACCGTTTTTTCACTATAAGGGTTGAATAAGGGTTGGTCCCATTGCTTACCACCCCTCTATACCCCTGTAACTTTTAATCAAAGCAGTGAGCCTGACCATTAAAATAATCACCAACAGGACTCTACTGACTTTTTTTAACTACACCCCCCTGCTCACGATTGCACTCCCTTAGGCCCCTCACACACACACACCCGCTGGCCCAGAATAGAAGATCTCCGCCAAAGTGCAGCTGCTATCGCTGCCCGACGGGCATTGCACCGCCAGCCTGCCGAAGGAGCAGGATACCGATGATGACGCTGGACGGTCATCGGCTGGGACTACAGTTGTGGTCCTGCCGGTAGCCTGTGTGAGGTATCCTTACATTCTGGAATAAGGGTCTTCATCATGCACTCTAGACCCTCACATCACCCCTTGTCTAATTGAGCGAGAGAGAGTACTGGTTGAGCTATAAATTCTAGCTCTCCCTGGGGAACTCTGTACACCGATTGTTGCTTACTGCGTTCTAGGACAAGTACTATTGGACCCCACTAAAAATCGTCCTCCCTTATTTCCCTTTTTTTGATATCACGAGGTTAGACTACTCATACCGTAATCAATTTGCACCCATATGTGACTTTCCTTGTACCACTGAATGCCTAAAAGAGAGATTGAGCCTCCTTCTCAACGAGCAGGAGTGGAAACCTGGGAACATCTGATTGAGGGTGATCACATGAAATTATAGGACTAGCTCAGCACAAAAGAAAAAGCAATGTCGCAGCGATGGGAAATGCGGCAAAATTCAGATACAAAGAAATAAAGACGTGAAGATCTTCCAGATGCGGCGCGCTTCTCGGGGATGCGAGAAAGTCTCGGTTCGATGCGTGGACTGCAGCGGCGGCACCCTTACGATGCGACGGCAACAGCTCCAGGGGCGACGCTCTTCTCCATGATGCGTGAAGCTTCTGCTCGATGCGACAACTACACCAGCAACATCCACGATGCGACGGCAGCAGCTCAGACGGCGGCGCGCTTCTCGGGATGCAAGGTGCTCTTGGTCGATGCGGTGCAATGCAACAGTTCCAGCGGCAACACCCTCCTGCTTCGGAGTTGCAACGGCAGGCACAGCGACGGCGATGCCCTCCGACCTCGTTGCGAGATTCTTCTCCTGATGTGGTGCAGTGCGACAGCTCCAGCGGCGACACCCTCCCTCTTCAGAGGTGCGACGGCAGCAGCAGCGACACGCTTCCACTTCGTTGCGGCACGCTACTCTCCGGTGCGGTGCAGTGTGACAGTTCCAGCGGCGACACCCTCCTTAGGAGTTGCAACGGCAGGCACAGCGACGACGACACGCTTCTTCTCGTTGAGTCGCGCTTCCAGCTCCTTGCGACACGCAGTTCCTCAGAAGGCCCAAAATAACAGCAGACACTTCCAAAAGAACTCTGGGGAGCTGGGGGGTGAATTCTGTTGTCCCTGAGACTTCAGCAGGAGGCAAACTCTTTTCCAAGCCCTTGGAGATCCTTCACAAGTTGAAAGCAAAGTACACAAAGTTCCTTTCTCCTTCCTTTGGCAGTAAGGCAACCACTGCAGGCCAATCCCCCCAAGCAGCACTTCAGCTTGGGAATAGTCTCTCCTCAGTTTCTTTAGGTTCCTTTCCTCAGTAAAGGATTCTTCTTGTAGTCCAAAGTGATCTAATTTCATGGGATCAGGGTCCCAATATTTATACCCAGAAATCCTTTGTTCTCTGAGGGGAGAGAGGTCTTTGCCCAGTCCAAACCAGTTCTGCAGCACTCTCTTTACCAGACTTCGCCTTTCCTTTCACAGTGCAGGGCATGCACATCAGACCCCCCACAGGAGGTGGAGCCAGCATTGTGGAAGGCAAGTACAGTCCTGGAGCACTTTGTTTACAGGACTCCTTCTCTTCTTTCAGTGTGCAGGGCAGAGACATCAGCCGCTTCCCAGGGGGTGGAGCCAGCATTGTGGAAGGCAGGCACAGCCCTATTCAGAGTTCAGGTGCACTCCTCCCTCCCATCTAGATGCAGATCTCTCTATTCACCACTGGGTGACTCAGCCTGTCTCCTGGAATTCGCTAGCCCAGTCACTCACAAAACCAGACATAGGAATACACACACTAGCAGAGGCAGGTTTGAATGGTTAGACAAGCAAATATCTACTTTCTAAAAGTGGTATTTGCAAACACAGAATATTAAAATAAACTTTACTAAAAGATGTATTTTATTATCCTGAGTTCAAACTCGAATTTCTACCATGTTCTCTGAGACAGTTAGGATTATAAAATGTAATAATTCTAACAGCCTATTCTGGCCTATGGAGAACAGGTAGCCTTGCAATAGTGAAAAACGAAAATGGCTGTAACTCACTATTACCTACCTTGCCATATTGCATACATTACCTTTTTCATGTTATGTCTGTCTTCTAAATGTTTTTAATGTTTATGCACTATTAGTAACTTAACGCAAAAGACAAATTTGTATACAATGAATTTTTTCAAAAAAATCAAAAAAATGAAAACAAATAATCTGAGGATAAAATAAACATATATAAATATATATAAAAAATGTTCATTATTGGGTGAGTGGTGAGTTTATCTGTTTATGTATGTTGATAATCTAATTATTTGCGGTTTATTACATTTATGTTGTCACTTGACTATAGACCTTTTCCAAACTGTTTAGTTTCCCTATGTATAGCAAGTGTATCGATTTTTTATATATAGGGGTCCCCTTTTTCCAGATTGTAACTCACTATTAGGACATGCCACACACATCAGGGCTTGTCCTACCTTATACTTACAATGCACTCTGCCCTTGGGCCTACCATAGGGGTGACTGATATGAAGAAAAGGGAAGGTTTAGGGACTGGGAAGTGAGTGCACTTGCCCAGTGACCATGACAGTACCGGACTGCGCGTAGGCTCTGCAATGGCAGACCTTAGATACACTTTACAAGGCTGCTTCTGTGGTGGCACAACCAGTGCTGCAGGCCCACCAGCAGCATTTGGATTACACGCCCTGGCACACTCAGTGCATTAGACTAGTGTCTAACAAGTAAACCAAATAGCCAAACATGTAACCACTGATTAGTACATCAATTTACAGTAGGGAGCACCTGCACTGTGGCACTGAATAGCAGTGGCACAGTGCCCAAAGCATCTAATACCAGCAAAAACACATGAGGCACAGCAAAAATGGAAGGGAGACCCACGCCAATGGTTCCAGGTCTAACATTGTTTAACTGACTGAAAGTGCTTTCTGTTCTCCGACACCCATCAACTCAGCTTCAGACGCACAGCACCTGCGAAGCTCCACCCGCTCCTCCCCTTACTGCTAAAGATGTTTTTCACAATTTGTTTCCGCCTCACTTGAGATGCACAGCACCTGCCCCACGATTAGTGTAGCTACAAACACCCACAGCTTGTTCATAGCGGCCGCCCACTTTCTCCATTGCTTAAGATGCCTCCTTCCCACCCCTCAGGAGAAAGAGGCTGCTGCTTTTGCTGCCATTACAGGCTGCCCGCCTGGAGCTGAGCCTTGCCCCTCTCACCAGGGGAAAGTAAAGGCATAGACAGTGGCAGAGTCTGCCCTTTCCGCTTGAGGAACCAGCTAGCGCTGCTGCTGCGTGAAAGACTGCATGAATCGGTAGAATTACTGTGCTTATTTTAAACGGACATATTTTTAAATCGTAATCATTCCTGCAATATTGTAATTTTATCTAATTACACGCACTGATATCCCCAGGGAGTCTGGGTTCAATTGCCAGCCTGCACGCCTCGTTCCGACTCGGTGATTAGCACCGTTGAGCGGAGGGCGGACAGGCAACAGCCAGACACACTTCCGGTTTTCGAGCGATTAGCACTCTAGCTTCCCCAAGTGCGAGGGACATCAAGCCCCCCCTCTACACTGAGCGCGCAGCGGTCGCGCGCAGGGGATCACCTAAGGGATCGCCTAAGAGGAGCCAAAGAGTAGCCCGTCTGCGCCCGTCCGTGCCAGGACGGGGCCAGGGGCCATGGGCTTTGCTCCTCGAAGATCCCCTACAATTACAAGGACGCCTAGATTAAGGTACTCCAGCAATGTCTTAAAACACTTATGTCCTGCCCCTCTTAAAGGATGTAATAGAGACTCTTGGCCATGCCCAGAGGGTCAGTTTTCTTGCATAAATTGTCAGTTTCAGGCATCCTATATTGTCCCAACTGTTAGGGTTAAGCCATTAAAACCTCTGCTAGAATGTGGCCTGAAGAGCTTTTTATTGAATGTGCGTTCTTTGCCCAAGCATCATTTGGAATTATGGGACCTTGTGTTCTCCATACAGCCTGATATATGCTTCTTAACTGAGTCCTGGATGAAACCCCATACTGTCCCCGCAATAACATTGGGGGTTCCCTCAGGCTATAAGTTTTTACACTTTGACCGGCCTAATAAAACCGGGGGTGGATCAGCCATCCTACACAAGGAAGAGTTGAAGGTCGCTATACTGGAGCAATTCCACTGTTTATCAATGGAAATTATGATATTTAAAATAAGCTCTGATGCTAAAACCTTTTGGAAAGGAGCCCTAGTGTTTCGCCCTCCAGGACCCATATCGGGCTTTACCCTATCCCTGGTGGAAGCACTGGCACCGCATTTTAAAGCAAAAGAAAATGTTATTCTCCTGGGTGACTTTAATATTCATGCTGATATTCCTTCACACCCAGAAACCTCAACATTCTTAGCTGATCTTTCCACTTTAGGCCTTGAAATGTATAACAAGGGCCCCACACATAAAGGAGGTCACACATTGGACATACTCTTCTCCAACTGCCCCAATATACGATGCTATCCTGCTACCCAAATAAGCTGGTCTGACCACTATTTAGTGGAATTTTCCTTATTGGGTGTCTCTAAACCCTCCCATAAGCCACCGCTCCCACCTATCTGGTGACGACAGTGGCATACACCTATCTGGTGACGACAGTGGCATAAAATAACAGTAGATGAGCTAGAGAGGGTATGGAAGAGACCAATCTTCACTGAGATAGATAACGCAGATTTGGCTCTCTCCAAACTTATTGATTCCCTCACAAAGGCAGTAGACACTCTAGCACCGCTAAAACTGCATAAACAACATCCCACCACTAAGCAAGAAATCTGGTACACCAAAGCACTTAGAGTAGAGAAACAGGGATGTGGAAAGATAGAGAAGAAGTGGAGGAAAACCCAAACTGAGGAGAATCAAAGGGCACATCAAGAGGCTCAATTGAATTATTATAAAAATATAAGGCTGGCTAGGAAAAACAGTCTTATCCAGCAACTTGATGAAGCAGGCAATTCCTCTAAAGAACTTTACAAAATACTACAGACCTTTGTAAAACCGATGGCCTGTGAAAGTTCGGATGATTTTTCTCAGCCTTTCTGTGACGACATCTCCCTGTTTTTTGAGAACAAAATAAACACGATCTATGATAAAATCATGATAGCCTCCAGTAACATGAACAGATCTCCTAGTCCACCTAAATCACCCATACTTGGGGACCATTCATTTACCACCTTTCCATCTATTAATGATACTGATTTCTTCAATCTTATCAGTCACATAAAATCTGGGTCCCCGGATGATTTTTTACCTGCCAAAATGACCGCCCCCTTGAGTACTTTGATTGGACCTGAGGTCAAATTTGTATTAAATCTCTCACTCAAGGAAGGGCATGTACCTACGGAATGGAAGAGAGTGGTGATGAACCCTATTCGTAAGAACACGGCACACCCATGGACGGATCTCTCCAACCTCCGACCCATCTCCCTCTTGCCATACTTTAGCAAGATGGCCGAGAAGCATTTGAACACCTGTCTGTCAAAATACATCGAGACAGCGGGAGGCCTGGACCCCTCGCAATCGGGGTTCAGACCCAATCACAGCAACGAATCTGCCCTCCTCTCAGTGACCGATACGATCAGGATGGCACTAGATAGAGGGGGCTCAATGATTCTGGTGGTGTTAGATTTGTCCGCGGCCTTCGACACGGTGTCACATGAGATTCTTCTCGGCCGCCTGCGGGAGGTGGGCATAGGGGGTGTGGCGCTATCCTGGGTAGAGAGTTTTCTCACAGGCCGCTCACAAGGTGTCAGATTGGGCTCCCATCAATCCATCTCTAGGGAGCTCACCAAGGGAGTGCCACAAGTCTCATGTCTAAGCCCTACACTATTTAATGTGTATGTGGCACCCTTGGCTGGCATTGTGAGAGAATATGGGTTCACCCCGTTGTCCTATGCTGACAACACCCAGCTCCTGTTCCCTTTCCAGTCCCTTACTCCAGCAATAAGGAAATCTTTTGCGGATGGTATGAGGGCGGTTTCTAATTGGATGGTTACAAATTGCCTTCAATGCAATGTAGGCAAAACAGAGGTGATGTTATTCGGAGAGAGGCCCCGCTTCTGTGGTCCCCAGAATGGTGGCTTCTAGATCTTGGGCCAGTGGCAAGTCCAAAACAGACCGTTTAAAACTCGGAGTACGTCTGGATCAGGCACTGGTGCTTAAAGAACATGCCAATCAAGTTGCTGGTCTATGCTTCCACACCATCGGACTTCTGCGACGTGTTTTTCCACTCTTGCCTGACTATCATCGCAAGACTCTGGTCCAGACGTTGGTGATCAGTAGACTGGACTACTGCAATGGCCTGCTCATCTCGTCCAATGAGGAACAACTTAATCGTCTGCAAGTGGTCCAGAACACCGCAGCAAGACTGGTACTCAATGCCCTGCCTAGAACCCCCCTCCCGCCCGCTTTTGGACAGCCTTCATTGGCTGCCTGTTCGGCAGCGGGTTAAATACAAAATTTGATGTACCATACATAAATGCCTCTTTGGCACAGGCCCTAAATACCTAACAGACAAATTCATACCTTATAGTCCTGGATGTTCCCTGCGCTCAAGTAACCAGCAACTGCTTCTGGTTCCCAGGATTATGAGGGCAAGACAAAGGTCCCATTCTTTGGAACTCACTTCCACTTGCCCTAAAGACTAATTTAAATTTCCAATCCTTTAGGAAGGTCCTTAAAACCCATCTACACTCGACCTCATAGTTAGCTGGTAGCTCTACTATTCAGTTATCAGTCCAGCATCAGCATCTATGCGCAAGCGCGGAGATACCCCTATGGGGGTCGAATCCTGCGCTATATGCATGTTATGAACTGTTTGTTTATTTGATTTTTATATCTTTTCGTGACATCTTTTGCTGATGGTTTATTCCTTTCTATGTTTGAGTTTTAAATCACAATTGTACTAAAAACAAATTCCCTTGTTTACTCAACTCAGCACTAACATTAAAAAAATATATATATACAGCAAGCACTTATTTACAGGTTATTTGCAGTTAAACAAATTCCCTTGTAGACTATTCTCACATTGTACTGTGTATTGCCCAAGCCTACAAGGGTTTATTGGGTTCTCCCACATCTTTGAACGAGTCGAGTAAACAGCAGCTCGCTGCTGCTCAGGGGGCCGCATGTAAACGTCAGGAGGGTTGCATGCGGCCCTCAGGCCATACTTTGAGTATCACTGATCTAGAGTAACACAATGCAACGCTAATCGCAGTATTGGATTACTCTGCCCCCCGAAGGCGTTCCATGGTTAGAACATGGGTGTTCCTACGCACCCACCCATGGATTACTACTGGTAGACCTGGTAATGCATCAAAATACTACGCCTCCCTAGGTGAGGCGTAACAGGGAGAAATATTGTAACATGGAGAAATATCTTTATTTCTCCTTGCCATTTCCTCTTTCTATGTGTGCTAAATTCTGCAGCATACATGTTTTTGTGCAGAAAGGTGTCCCTTCCTGAACAAAAACAATCCTGCCTGAAATGCAGACACCCTTGCACCACTGCACAAGGGTGCCTGCGTTGGCGCTAGGCAGAACAATTTGCACCAGCGCATGGAAAGGACAGGAATGTGCTGTATAATGTTAAATATGGATCATTCCTGCCCTTACCCTTTCCTGCAGCGTAGTAAGGTGGCTTGCTGTATTGCGCTACTTGAAAGCTTGATAAATGTGCCCCATAGACAGTATGAACAATAAGAAGATACACTTTCGGTTTCAGATGGCTGAATGGTTGGAAATAAGCGACTTAAATATAAGAAATATGGTCCATTGATAACACCTTCGTATGTTTCGATTCTCGTGATTAGAAGCAAACTTGGAACGTCTTCTTCCACCCTTGCTGTTCCCTATATGAATGATGACAATTTTAAGCTCATTAGCGCCACATGTGTGGATGAAAGTCGAACCCAGGCATAATGGGTATTGGCATTCATGGGGAAATGAGGACCTTGAATATTGAATAAAAGACAACTAGCTGAACAGTGATGCTTTTATTAATGATTAGTTTAGGTTAAACATGACATGTACCAATTTCACATCTACTTCAAATGGTTTATGTTTGTTTTTTGCAGGCCTTTGAAAAATTTAGTGATTGTTCTTTAATTCATTTAGTGTCTTTTACTAAAACCATTTTGATATTTGAGAACTTGTTGAAATAATTTTAACATTTGAGCTAACACCTCCAGAACTGTGTTCCGTAGATATAGGGCCACTGCCAGAGGAAGAGCCTTCAGCCCTGAAATCGCCCCTGTTGCTCTGTCCTGCAGAACTGAAAACTCCTCTAGAACTTTGTCCACTGGAACTGAAACTTCCTCCAGAGTTGTATCCTCCTCCAAATCGTCCAGTTCCAGAGTTGAAACTTCCACCACCTAGTCCGCCTCCTGTGCCGTATGCACTTCCATAACCACTGCCACTGCTAGAGCTTATCACAGCTGCAAAGACACAATTATGTTTACAACAGTAGACAATCAATCTGATGCAGCAACAGCATACATATAAAAGCAGCACAGGTTGTTAGGACAAGTGACTTACAGATGCTCACAGCTCCAATTCCTTCTCCTGCAAGCCTGTTGGAATAAAAAAGGACAAGGTAGCAGTTATTTTTAGTATGGGGACCGACGTCAAGATGTTCACTTATTTAAAGTATGCTTTAGTCCTCATGTAATCAAACACCAAGGCAACATGGTGTGATGCTTACCACTCACACTCAATCCAAATGTGATGGTTCATTGTTCTTATGATAAAACCCTTAAGACTTGTAGCAATGACAAGCAATAATAACGTCCCAACGTTCTCATAATTAGCTGCATTGCTCAGGCCTAATTACTGTACAGCGCTCTGATGCCAGAACTGGGCTTTTGAGGACTCATTGAAAAACATAAATATACTAAACATTGCTTAACATTAAAGGTACATGACTGCGTTGCCTCTAACATTCCAACCAATTTTTAGCTGGATGTTGAATGCATGCCTCTATTAACTTTGATTAGACTGTTCCTACCTTCTCTCTTCTCCCTCCAGCAGTTTCCTATAGGTGGCGATCTCAATGTCCAAGGCCAGCTTTACATTCATCAGCTCTTGATACTCGCGGAGCTGACGATTCATGTCTTGCTTGACTGTTTGTAGGGCCGCTTCTAGCTCAGTCAGTTTATATTTAGCATCCATCAGGGCATTCTCGCCACGATCTTCTGCCTCGTTAATAGCAGCTTGCACGTTAGCTTTCTGTAGTTGATCAAAAACAGATTTAAGAACCTCACTGTAAAGCATTCTCTGGCAATGGATCACATAGATTCACATTCTTTAATGCGTAATACCCCATAATTCGTTACTTTTTGCAGAATAGCCTAATAAGTGATACATACTTGCAGTATTCCATTCTCTTTAAATCCACAATGGAAAAAACCCTACAAAATCACATTTTAAATACATTTTTTCTATATTTTATATTCTTTTTTCTCCTCGTGATTACTTTTTGGATTGTTGTTCCTTATCTTTATTTTTAGCACCAATAATGTTTTTTGTCATACTTTATATATAGATTTTTCTAAGCTATTTGTTGTAAGGGCAATTGAAATAAGGCCATATAGATACTGCACTTTTATGTCAAGTGCAAGTGTAGTTTCAAAGTGGTTCACAAAGAAAAGCATCTCACAGCTTCATGTAAAATATGTTTAAGACTTTGTCAACTATGTGAAAAGCAAACATTGTGACATTAAAAAAAATAAAGAGAGAAATAGGTTTCGGCACAACATCAGGGAAAACATTTCCATTATCGAAGGGACTTCTGACAGAAGGGAATGGATAATGTGTGGCTGTTGAATGGTGGGTTTTAGGGTGCTTTTATGCCACCGCTTCGGGATAAGGGCAACCCTCAGTAAAAATTGGGAAAACAAGCTTTGGTTGGTGGTCAATGCAGCTTCTTTTCTGCAGTCAGAGACCGTTTGCTAGGTGGACATTAAACTACAGACAGTTGGAGCCGGATGATGTCAGACTTCACTTTGGATGAAGTTGGGAAACTTTTACCACCTTCGCAAAATGTGAAGTTCTTTGGATTTGCAGCATAAATTAAATATGTTGCTGAGACTCATTTCGCAGTTGACTGAGATTGGGCCGTTCAAGTTATTTATCCAAACTTCTTCGGTCATGCAGAAGGTAAAATAAGTAATTTGGATACTGAGAACATTTCCTCAAGAATAGGATAAAGAACAAGATATTGAGGAATGGTACTTTTGGTTTACTATTTTCATGGCTTCCACTGGGTGTCTTCTACTTCCAAAAGTATAAGTTAGCCAAAGAGCTTTGGGGGTGCAGTATATTGTATGTTAAAATAATTTATTGACATCTAAGGGCTATTACGATTGCGGTTTTTCCGCATCCTCCGGGCCGGCGGAAGCCACCGCCGGCCCGAAGGATGTGGAAAAACCGCAGCGGACCCACCAAAGACCCACCGCCACATTAGGATGGCTGGTGGGTCCTGGTTTCCGTCTGCAGCTTTTCCGCCGCGGTTGGCTTACAACCGTGGCAGAAAAGCTCTAATATGGTGACGGTGTCCCTCAGACACCGTCAGCAATATTAGGATGGGCTGTTTAAAATGCTTTTCCCCAGCGGGTTTTCCGCCGTGGAAAAGCATGTGTAACTTCACTGCGGGGCCCGTTGCGGGCCCCCTGCGTGAAGGGGGTGTGGGGGGTGCACATGGGAGGTACCTATGGTACCCCACTGCATTTGTATGCAGAAATCAGCAGGCACCGCACGGTGCCTGCCGCTTTTTGCATACAAGTGCAATGTATGCATTTTTACCATTGCGGCAGATGCAGCTTGAAGCCGCACCCGCCGCAATGGTAAAAATAGAGGATGTGACCGCCAGGTTGGCGGTCACATCCTAATTGCACAGGAGGGAACTCCGCAGGCCATGCGGAGGTTCCCTCCTACTCTATGGTGGCGGACAGACTCAGGTTCGTCCGCCATCATAATCAGCCCCTAAGTTTGAGATTTAATGTCACAGTGCTTCAGTTCCTGTGCCTATACCAACAAATGGAAAGAATGCACTGTGAAAATTACCTGCCATATGATGGGGCCACACTCAGAGTTTCATTGTCCCTGGCTAATGATTGTAGGTGTATACAGCTTTATATATTAGGTCAGCAGTGCATTTGACATCTGTGTATTTTTCTTAGGACATTTTAGCAGCATTCAGATGTGTACTCATTGACCTATAAATATCATGAAATAGTTTGACAAGAGCAGAGGCAGAGAGACAGAATTGTTGGCAACATCTAGTGAGAACATTAGGCCTTGAGACCCAAACGTGAAGAACACTGAAGACATTTGAACAGAAATATGAAGTGAATTATTATCAGCTATTGGAACACAGCAAAACACAATCCTCTGAGTGTTCTTTAAAGAAGCACCAGAGATATTGTACATTGCCCTGAAATCACTCTTTCCGTTGGCCCGTCTTACTGATGAAAATAACTGCTAGAACTGTTGTTTGGACATAGGTTGTTCGTTAAAGAGGTCCAGAATCTTAATATGAATCAAGTTCCTCATCAGTTATGATGTTACTAGGTAAAATATGCAATTTTACTATGTCCTCTATAAAATATGTTGTCAGTTTGTGATGTAGGAATTGATTTTAATGACTCAAAATTATCTAATTTAATAAAATGTTCATCCACCACCCACCACAGAGTTCAGCACGAGGAAAGATCACAATATGATCTTGGTTGTATAGGAGTGGGAAGAAGAAGAACCAATCTAATGCCTTGAGAGGATTTAGCTATATTACAGACCATACTGGAGGAGACATAAGACGCATTAGTTTCATACATTTTCAGCCACCGGAATAAATGTGCTACTTGGTCTTTAGTGCAGTGATTTCCAAGATGCCTTGCTATTGGCAAGTCATAATGCCATTTTAACAACTTATTGCATTTAAATGTAGTGGCACAAAAAAAAATCTTTAATTGTCAAATAAGAGCCCCTCTCTTATAGATCTCACTTTAGGAGCTTTATTTGACTATTGGCAAGCAGTTCATTCGTGGATGTGTGGGTACCAATTGAAGAAAAATGCCAGTCAGCTCCACATCAGGGGGCAGATTTACTATCATTTAAAGTAAAGAAGTGGAGCAAGTCAGCTTGCTGCGCTGCTTTGTGTGAAAGGGAGACATTAGAAATGTGCGATATTTACAAAGATATGGTGCATTTCTGCTACCTCCTTGCGCTGGCACATTGTGTGCTGCCTAGCACCAATGCAGGCACCCTTGCACCATGATGCCTGTGTTACATGCAAGAATATTTATGTCAGGAAGGGAAACCTTCAAAAACAATCCTTAAAGACCTTTTCCTTTTTCTATGTAAGACACATTCTGCATTACAAATGGAGAAATAAAAGTGAGGAGGAGAAATAAAGATATTACTCCAGTATTGGATCTTTCATAGATTAACATTCTTGAATCATTCCCCGTTGTTGAGCTGGGAGTCCCAGGGTACCTTAGAAAAGCAGTGCAAGGATAGGAATAGAATAGAAAGGCCCTAGGCCCTTCATTTTAGTAACCTAGTCATTTAAAAAAAAAGAGACTAAGCTTATGTGTCAACCAATCAGGGTGCACCACCCTTTGGAACACTCCTGTGGGAAGCTCCAGTCCTTCAGATTGTCTGCTGCACATCGAGTGAGGGAGTCTCCACTGAGTTCTGCTCAGTTCTACCTGTTCCGGAGTATTTTCATCTATCTATCTATCTATCTATCTATCTATCTATCTATCTATCTATCTATCTATCTATCTATCTATCTATCTATCTATCTATCTATATACAAATATTTATTTATTTATTGGAGGAGGCTGGCTTATTATATAGTGCACACTTATTTAAGTGAAGTATCTTGCAATAATCCAAACAGCCATATGGTGATTTCAGTGGTCTTAGACAACCATAGAAAGCTCTCTAAGTGGTAGCTGTGGAGAGCAGCCACCAGTCTTAACTTGAAGGAGTGTTAAGTAGCTTGTTTTACCAGATCTAACCATGTAGTGTAGGTTAAACAAAAAAGAACCACACACTGTGTGTACATAAAAATAGTTCTTTTTATTACACAACACTCACTAACACCTTGGTATGTCTCCTACCTGGAGATATGAACACAAATAAACGAGAATGCTTCAACTGTAACAGGTAAGTAAGCACAAAATATAGTGTTCTCCAGGGGGAGACCAAACCATAAAATAAGAAAGTGGAATGCGAACTGCGACCAAAGTCAGGACTTTCTACCAGGAGACTCAGAGGAGCTGGGGGCACAAGGAACCACCCAAGATAAGTACACAGAAACCCGAAGGAGGCTGTGTGTAGAGAGCATAAACACAGGCGTGCGTCCAATAGAAGTCAACAGGAAGTCGATGTTACATATTTAATGAAGAAGAACCCTTCCCAGTGGACCCTGAAGAAACTCAGTGGAAGACAGAAGGTTGGAGACTCACCCCAGAAACCGCCGTAGACCACAATGGAGGACTTCAGGAAAGATGCCGCTGGAGAAGACTGTGCAAGAGTCTGGTGGAATCCACAGGTGGATTCTTGAAGAGGAGAATCTGTAAGCAGAGGAGACGGTGTCTATGCCACTTGCAGGTGACCAGGAGGCTCATAAGAGCAATGCCCACTGATGATGGACTGTTCAAAGGAAATTACTGTGACTTTGTTGCTGCAGCTGTGAGGACCAGATAATGCAGAGGACGACCAGGAGCCATGCATGAGCTGATCCCATGTCAGAAGTCAAGAACCAAGGGGTCGGTGTCCGGTGGGAGCACCAACAAGCCTTGGCAGCTGCAACAGGTGTGGAAAGCAAAGAAGGAGCAACATTGAGACCAGCAAGGTCCAAGAGACTCAACACAAACAGGAGAGTCAGAGCAGGCCCCAAGGAAGCATGGAAGCCAACTGAAGCAGGAGAAGGTCCTCAGGAGGACCCACAGGCTGGAGGCACAGGAGTTGCAAGAGGACCTTGAGTAGCTCACCAAGAAGAAAGGTCCACGGTGCAGAGGATGCAATGAAGATGCTATACTTGGCATGAAGAGATGCTGGAGGCTGGAGCTTCTTGTAGCCTGAAGATCTCTGGAGTGCAGCACCAACAAATCTTTGTAAAGTCGACGTGGTGCACAGGGGTTTGCAGGGGTTTGGTTCTAGCGTTTCTGACGAGGGATTCTGTCTTTAAAATTGCAGAGCGGACTTGTCAGGCCTCGAGGGATTTGCAGAACCACCACTTGTGTTGCTGAGCCTTTTGAAGTCCATGGGACGTCAGGAGCAGCAAACCTGACAGCTTCGTTGTGGTGCCTGCAGATTTAGGGGAGTGACTCCTTCACTGGAGATTACTTCGGGTGTCCTTGATTGGAAACCCCTGGGCACCTATGTCTTAGTAATATGTACTAGGGACTTACAAGGGTACACACTGTGCCAACTGTGGAGGTACAGAAGTACTTTCCAAGTCAAATTTCGTGAGGAAGCACAGTGACTGGGGTCCTGATTAGCAGGATCCCAGTCAGACTAGTAAAAAAAAACACAGATTGACATCAGTAAAAAGTGTATATATGTATTTTAAGTAAATGTTCAGTTGTGCATTTCAAGCAGGTGACACACTAATGAGCGGTTGGTGTCGTATGTGTTTATTTTTTGTAAATCTCCCACCCAGGCGTTATCATGGAGTCTATGCATTAACATGTCATACTACATTTGGAGTACCGTAATATGAGCTGTATACATCTTCAATTACTTCATGTATTTTAAACATTTAAATGTCAGTACTCACATTTTAAAATTGTAGATGGTTCAATCCAATGCATATGCCTGATAGTATGTCTTCCATGTTTATTCATGCCTTGAGTGGGAGGGACTATTTATTGCACATAGATATTTAATCAGATGGCCAAAACGCGTCTCTCTTGTGTCTTGAGGTCGAGGGTGACCTGTTTTAATAAAAGGAAGCCTTATACCGACTGCCTGATGTCCGTGGCCTTCTTCATTGAAGTTTCTTTTGGAGTTGGTGTTATATATATATATATATATATATATATATATATATATCAAAAGACCACTCTTCACGCCGCTTTCCTTACGGCGCCCCAATTGCCAAGGGTAAAGAGAGACGGACTCCAACAAATTTTTCTTTTTACCGCAGCCGCAGGTAAAATTTATTTAGCATTTTTATCAGATGTGCATATTCCGAACAGGAAATCCAAACGCGTTTCGGCGTTCTCAGACGCCTTGCTCGGTGGTGATCAGTGCAAATATCCCCGCCCCATCTTTAAACTGAGGCTAACCCCGTGATTGGTGACCAGTGCGTAATATATATGTAAGATATACTAGTATCGTGACATCAGACAGTTGTGTATCAAAATTGGCAAAACATTCTTTAAATGCAATAACTTTGTTACATTTTCTGAAATACAATCGTGATGCTCCGTAATTGAAATGGATCACTTTACAGTCCTATTAAATGTATTTAGCAGTTTTTTCACTCTTGAGTAGATGTTGTTCTCAGATGTCTACTGCTTGTAATCGCTATCATTTACAGTTAACATTTCTCAAATGTTGACATATACGGTTCATAAAATACCATGATTTCACGAATGATATAGTTTATGATGAAACTTAGTAACTTTCCATGCATTTTAAACAAAGCACTTTTAAGGTCATATCACCCCGATTAATTGTGAAAGTGAATTAAAATTAATTGAACTGTGCAAGTGGTTTATTGGAGCCTCTCAGCCGAGAGTAAAGCTGCAAAAAACCACCTGCTGAATAATAGGTTGGGATGGGAGTATAAGGGGTAGAAGCGTACGACTAGTTCTTATTCCTGGTGGGACCACTTCTATCTGTACAAATACCTGGGCAGTGTTGAACACTAGCTAGTAGGATGGCATATACGTATATATATGTGTCCTGAATTGTATTTGTTTGGGGTTTTATTTTATGAGGTCGGCTGCCCAATGTGTAATGTGTAGTCATGTATTAAAAAGAAATGGCCTTTATTATTAGTGGCTCATTTGATCCTCTGAAACTACAGAATTCATGGTGGATCTCACAATTATATTGTTGCCTGAAATCCACCTGTAAATGTTACAAGAGGAATATGTCTAAGACAATAAATATGTGGTTTGAAATAAAATGTTTAAGAATCTCATTAAACCCTTTAGATCCAGACTATACATATACATCTAAGTTGTTATTATATCTGGACAAAATTGCCAGTCTGTCTTTTGAACCCTCATTTAAGGATCTTTACAAAAAGTGGAATAAATCTTCGCAGATATTAAGTCCTTTAGGGCTCTTGCTATCTAACTCGATTATGTATCTAGTTTCGAGTTGGCGAAGCAGTTTCTCCCTATCACCTCCTCTCTTGTTGCCAGGAACATGATCAATTACATAATAAGTGAGCACATTCAGATTGCTCTCATGTTCAGCTTTGACATGACGAGAAACCGGGTACGAGGGGTCCGAATTAACGGTCGCCCTCAGGTGTTGGAGGATTCTAGTTTGCACTGGTTTTATCGTGCTGCCAACATACCTCAGCCCACACTCACAATTCAGAATGTACACTGCGAATTCTGTCTTGCAGTTGAAGTTGCCTTTTATTTTTATGGGCTGATCAGAGTATGCATTGGTATACGTAGAAGTATTTACTCCAAATTTGCATGCTCTGCATGTATGGCATTTAAAGAATCCATTTCTGGAAGGGAGCCAATTCTTATTCCAGGTCTCAGGACTAGTTTTCACTAGTTCGGATTTCATAGAGTATGCCTTCCGAAATGTGAATTTAGGTTTTTGATTATAGTTCTCTCTCAGGATGCCATCCGTCATCACTATGGGCCACTCTTTACTCATTATTTTCCTGATTGTATTAGATTGCCTGCTGTATGTTGTAATAAATCTGCATGTTTTGTTCAGATTTTCAGTGTTAGGGGCCTCTATTTGTGAAACCTGTTCTACATGTTTCAGCAATAGATTCTCCCTAGGGATCAGCGAGACCTTGTGGAGGGCATTAAGTAGTGATCTCTCTTTGTAGCCTCTTTCTAACAGTTTGGACTTCATCTGGGAGAGTGCATTGTCACACATAGTGTCTGCACTGCATGATCTTTTTACTCTCAGAAATTCACCATACGGTCAGCTTGCTATTGTGTGCTTAGGGTGAAAGCTATTAGCATGGAGCAGGGTATTACCTGCAGATGGTTTTTGAAATGTGCAAGTTTCTACCTTCCCATCTTGAATGATGATTTCTATGTCCGAAAAGCTAATTTTAGAGGTGTTGATGTGATGTGTAAATTGCAGGTTGCACTGATTTACATTAATCTTATCAACAAAGAGAAGTGCTTCCTTCTCTGTGCCATTCCATACTATGAAGATATCGTCAATGAATCTCCACATGCGCACTACATGTTGGTCAAAGAGAATTTTGTGTTCCCTCTTGAGGACACGCTCCTCCCACCAGCCCACGTGTAAACACGCGTAGCTGGGGGAGAAGCATGCCCCCATCGCTACACCCTGTTTCTGTCTGAAGATTTTACCATCATACAAAAATCGATTGTTGAACAGGCACCAATTAATCATTGTGAGTAGCATTTTGTTGTGTCCATAGAGTTCTATATTACGTTGACTTAAAAAGTATTCCACTGCTGCCAATCCTTCATTGTGCCGTATGCAGGTGTAAAGTGCTTTGATATCAAGAGTCATCAACAGATAGTTATCAGACCAAACAAGTTCATTCAGTTTTACCAGGAAATCTCTAGAATCCTGTATAAAGCAGGGTAAGTTTTTTACAAAATCCTGTAGGAAAAAATCCAAATATTTTGACGTATTTTCAAACGTGCTGTTCTGTGCTGAAATTATCGGTCTACCCTGTAGTGGGTCCAATCCTTTGTGGACCTTTGGGATCAGGTAGAAAGTGGGCAGCTTAGGATGTTTGTTGAGAAGAAATGTATTTTCTTCTTTGGTAATTAAGCCCTCTCTTGTCCATTTATTTACATCTTTCTTGAACAGTTCATTTGCTTTGAGGACCTCTGTGCCATTTGACAACTCATAACAATTTTCATCCTCTAAATGTCTGCTTGCTTCAGCTCTATATAGGATTTTGTCCCACAGGACAATGTTGCCCCCTTTGTCCGCTCTGTTGATTACCACTGTATCGTTTCTTTTCAATGTAGTCATTAGTTGGAAGTATTGTCTATTAAAATCCAGTTTCTTAGATTTATGTGAGCTTGTTCTTTTGTAGAGGCTTTTTAGTTCATACTACTCTGTCGTGGAATACATCCACCGCATCCCTCGGCATAACAGGAACAAATGTTGATGGTGCCTTGAATGGGCTTTGATTTCCTTTATATATATATATATAAATATTATGCGTTACACATCCTACCACCCAGCTTTTTACCTTCCTCCCAAAATTCACTAACTTGTCACCCCTGTCCCTGGGCGTCCTATTATTTAGGCACATGGTAGTATTAATGAAAATTTATCCAAATATGTTGAATTTTTCCTCCAACCCCACATGACCTCATTTCCTTCTTATCTTAAGGACACTACAGACTTTTTAGTTAAAATCAAAGATGTAAATTGGTGTTCTGATTTCTGTTTTTTGGTGATGGACATTGAATCGTTATACACGTGCATTCACCACTCTCAGGGTCTTGAGGCCACTAAATATTATTTAGACACACGCAATGCAGTCCTGCGAGACCACAATATCATGCTGTTGGAGATGACTGAGATTCGTTTAACCAACAACCATTTCCAATTTGAAAATGACATATACCATCAAGAACGAGGGGTTGCAATGGGCTTGTGCTTCCCCCCAGCTATTCATCTTTACATGTTGGCTGGTGGGAGGAGCACGTGCTACATAAAGCTCATCGCCAGTGGCTCCCACATCTAGCCTACTATTGGCGTTTTATAGATGACATATGTGTCATATGGAAGGGTTCGCAGGTACAGGCCCAAGTTTTTGTGAATGAGATCAACATCAACACTCGTAACTTAAGATTCACTGCTACGATCACATCAAGCTCGGCTGAGTTTTTAGATGTACACATTTACATTGAGCAGGGTAAGTTATATACAAAGCTTCACAGGAAAGCAACGGCGGGGAACTCCATTCTCCACACCCGGATGTGCCCACCCATCCCACACCATAAACAGTATACCCTTTGGCGAATTTATTCGCATTAAGAGAATCTGCAGCAATCCAACCACATCTAACCAGTGCTTAGCGGAGTCAGTTCAAAGGTTTCTTCAGCGTGGCTACAAGTTAGATCTTTTGAACCTTGCACTCTTGAGAGTTTCATCTCGCTCGAGAGACGAATTACTGACTCCTAAAAACGTGGCCATATCTGATTCAACCTCTGTTGGTTCTGTCCGTCTTATTACCACCTATTGTTCACAGGAACGCAAACTGAGACGGATCATTAATTCTGAATGGCCTATCATTTTAACAGATGTTATTTGAGGTCCCATCTTGCCTAAGTTACCTGCTATCACCTTCAGGAGGGCTCCCTCCATGAAGGATGCACTGGATAAGACCCAGCCTGAGTTAACACCCAAACGCACTTGGCTATCCAAAACAGGTTTTTTAAGTGCACGTCATGCCGCGCATGTACTTTTGCGAAAAATGGCACGCATTACAAATCAGCGTTTAGTGACAAACTTATCGCCATTAATGAATATCTTCCCTGTCGCAGCGAGTTTGTCATCTATCAATTAACATGTACTTGTAATCTATCTTACATTGGCAGCACTAAGTTTCCGGCTAACCAACGTATCCTGCAACATGTGCGAGCCATAGTCAACTCGGACAGCAACTATCCAGTGGCTCGCCACTTTAAAGCTGTCCATGACAACAAACTAAAAGACCTGCACTATACACTTTTGGGTTCGGTCCCTAACCCCGGACGGGGAGGTGACCGAGAAAAACTTCTCAGGCAAAAAGAGACTTATTTCATATTGCTGCTAGATTCAAAGTCACCAAATGGATTGAATATAATAGATGAATTGCACAATTTATTTGTAAATAGGACATCTCAGTTTTTATTATTCTGTTTCTATAGTGTAACTTTCTTTTGCTGGTCATTTTTGAAAATGAAAGTTTTTTGAATTTGTTGATATTTAGGCCCACGCAAACTGTTATGAATCAGTAGGTTGAATAAGATTGTGTCTCAGCCGTCATTGTCACTTTTTTTATAGTTAGTTATTTTTCTCACCCATTAGGCACTAGCACTTTAGTTAAACTGGCATGCAACAGACTGTGATTGACACCTTTTGTGCATCGCTCTCTATTGGCAATACATATATGATGTTTTGTGGCCACAGTGAATGCATCTGCACTTTACCTTTTGATGAACTCTGTTTTTAGCGTACCCTGTTTACATTTTTATTGAATATTGCATTTGCATTTTATTCTTGCTATAATTTGTATGTACTGCTATCAACTTGCTACTGGTAATATTGCTTTTGTTTATCTCGGAGATCAGGCACTTGCCATTATGTGAGAATTCTTTTCGGCCACATCATCAAATTGAGACAGGAGCACTTTGCTCTCATTGCTGTTTTGCACTTTTCATGTTTGTATTTTATACAACCTGTTATGATCGTTTTAATAGTTGCTACTATGCCACTTTGCTTATTTTTGGCTTTCATCCCTTTTTTATGGGTGATTGAGCTTTTAAAACACTTTATATTACAACACCTACTTTTGGCGCGACATGTGACCAAGCTCCGCCTGCGGAGAGAAACGCGTCGAGGAGAGCACCCACTCTGTGATTGCTGATATTAGAATCACCACTGCTAACACGACTGACGGTGTGATGGCGCTTTATTAAAAAAGCTTGAATTTACTACAAGGAGAAGAGGCCTGTTTTAGCCCGCGCTGACAGCGGCCAGGATTGCTTTGATAAAACGCCACATTTTAACAATGCCGGTTTCATTCTCCTCCAAACATTCGCGGAGCCCGCCAAGAACGTGCCTCTCCCACCAGCCCACGTGTAAACACGCGTAGCTGGTGGAGAAGCAAGCACCCATGGCAACGCCACGCTGCTGCTGGAAAACCTCATTGTTAAATAAGAAAAAATTATTCTTAAGACACAGATCAATCATGGTAATGAGCATTTTGCTATGTTCAAAATACTTGATGTCTCTTTTTGACAAAAAATATTCGATTGCATTTAAACCATCACTGTGATGAATGGAAGTATAGAGAGAAGTGATGTCCATTACCAAAAACATGTAATTAGGTTTCCACACAATGTCTCTTAATTTCGTAAGAAAGTCACCAGTGTCTCTTAAGTAACTAGGTAAGGCCTCCATGAAATCATGAAGAAAATAATCAACATATTTGGATAAAGGTTCCAAGAGTCCATTTTGGGCAGAGATAATGGGTCGCCCAGATATAGGTGTAATACCTTTATGGATCTTGGGTAATAAGTATAATGTAGGAGTGATAGGGAAATCCTTTTTGAGGAACTCAAATTCTTTCTTACTTATCAACCCTTCCCTTTTCCATGATGCCAAGTTAGTGTGTACCAGTTGTTTCACTTTGTTCAATTCATTGAACAAGGCTTTCCTGTAACAGGCAGAATCACTCAATTGTCTCTCAGCTTCCTGTAAATACATTTCACGTGGCCATAAGACGATATTTCCGCCTTTATCTGCTTTGTTAACAATAATATTGCCATTGGAATTGATTTTTCGAATCAACAAGGAGTATTGTTTGTCTCTAAAGCTTCTATATTTATCCAGTATTTGGGTGTCTTTCATAGATTCACATGCCTGAATCATTCCCCGTCGTCGAGACGGGAGCCTCCGGTATATAAAAAAGTAATGTCCTAAGACATACATAAAGAGAATAGTTCTAAGGGTCTCACCTTAGTGACCTATCTAGGTCCTTATGCAGGAAGGACCAAATAGAGTAGGCTCCAGGGTCCCACCTTGGTAGCCTATCTGTGTCCTTTTGTAAAAAAGGACCAAAGTAAAAGGAACAACCAATCAGCTACTACCTCCCTCTAGAACTTTCCTGTGAGGAGCCTCAGTCTCTCAGATTTTCTACCGCACGTTGTGCTAGGGAGTCTCCACCTGAGTTCTCCTCAGGAATCTTGAATTTTCGCCTAAATTCGATAGTTTTCGACTTTATTTGCTATGGCTGATAGCAAAAAGAAAGGACTTTTTCGAGCCTGTGCCTCCTGTGGCAAGATGAGGCTTCACGTGGACGACGAACATGAGACTTGTCTATACTGTCTCTATCCTCACCACCAGGTCATTGACTGCAGGATATGCCGTAAATTCTCCCATAAAACCCAGAAGGACCGGGAAGGGAGACTTCTAATATGGCTGAACAGACTTAAAGACAGACCAGAAGGCGACTTAGTCTCTGAAGGTGAGAGCATGTCTGGCGCCTCGCAGTTTTCTTTGAAGAGGCCTAGGGTTACCTCGCCTGGCCCCTCAGACACCCCTCCTAAGAAGGCCAAAAAGTCTTCAGAGGGCAAGCCTACCGTGTCTGGCAAGGACCTTCCTGTCCCTAGGAAGCAGCCACTGATTACCACGGCGACGACGACGTCGACGACCTCCTCAGCGCTGAAAACCGTCTCTACGTCGACGACGACAGTGTCGACGACGACGGCCTCGTCGGCGTCTTAATCGTCGACGAGAATGACACCCTCATCGTCGACGGGTAGGCCACTTTCATCCACCGCTCCATCGACGTCTAGGAGTGCGCCGTCGACGACACGACCGACGACGAGGACATCGACGCCGACACCGTTGACGAAAGCCGCAACGTCGATGAAGCCTCCATCGTCGACGAGGAGCACCCCGTCGACGACGGCGGCGACGACGAAACAGTCGACGACGGAAAAGTTTCAGAAGGCGAAGTCACCGCCGACGAGAGAGTCGACGACGGACATGCCGTCGACGAAAACTAAAATTCAACCGACGACGGAAAGCTCCTTGATGAAACCATCGTCACAGGCGTTGATGACAACTGGTGCCTGGAAGGAGTCTGAGCTCCTCTCACATGCTATGGACGCCCAAACATCCCATGTTACAATCAGAATTACCAAAAAAACGATTACACCGGAGATGACGTCACCTAGCAACTAACACCATCCTGCTTCTTACAGGACCAAGAAATGGAGGAGGAAACGTTTACCCAGGCCACCAGCCCTTCAGACCTGGTAGTCAAGTGCCAGAGTACAGACGAAGAGCAGGAGGTTGAGGAACCTGTGACTCCAGCTGTCAATACTCGGGTTCACGCTCAAGTGGCACCAATGGTGTGCCTGCCAGCATCCTTAGTTTCGGACTTGCGTTTCCACATTCAAGACTACAAGGAGCGGTTTCCAGAAAAGGCCACTCCTGCTGTTCCTCCAACCCCGCAGGCAACTGTGCCCGTTCCTGCGCCTGTGCCACGGCATAAGCCACCTCCGCTGGTACTTCCTAGGACGCAAGACCCAGCACAGGACCCCATCTCGTCCGATGACGATGAGAGGGAACATGAAGAAGGGGAAGTTCGCGACGATGACACAGACGCGGACGCCGACCAAGACTATGTCACTCACTCTCCAGCCTCTCCGGAGCCACAATCTTCGGAGTCTCCGCCCGCAGACATTGGAGGTTTTCATAACCTCATGGAAAGGGCAGCCAAAAGGTTCCATATGTCCATGGAAACACAGGAGACTGACTGTTTCCTCTATGATTTTAAGGAACCAACGAAGAAAACAACAAGATCGATCCCGATCATTGATTACCTACTGAAACAGGGCAAACAACTCATGCAGTCTCCAGCTTCCCTACAGGTAGTAGTGCCCAGATTGGACAAAAAATATAAAGCTACATCATCGGCTCCAGCGTGCCTCACGGGTCACCCCAAGGCGGACTCCGTGGTCACTCAGGCGGCGCAGAAGAATTCGCGCACCTCTGCATCCCCTTTATTAACCCCACCTGATAAAGAAGGCAGGAAGCTGGATGCCGTCGGAAAACGCTTTTCCACTACATCTGCGACGACAGTGAAGATCGCCAACTCCATTGCTCTTCTCGGACGCTACAACCGTCAACCCTGGGCGGACATCGCGCCCTACCTCGCTGACCTTCCAGAGGATTTGAAAGCGGAAAGCGGAGGCAACTTCGCTTCTCCTCGAAGGCCAAACTTCGGCTTCCGAATTAATCGACTGTGCCATCGACGTGGCCATGACTGGCTTCCGGCAGTTGGCAGGCGCCGCCGTTCTAAGACGTCAAGGTTGGCTTAAGGCCACCTCTTTCAGACAGGAGGTCCAAACCAAAATAATTGATATGCCTTATGACGGCGAAAAGATCGATGAAGCCCTCACTGCAATCAAGAAGGACACCGATACAGCCAGAGCTCTGGGTACTCTACAGTCTCGTAATCAGTCCTTTCGTACCAACAGAGGAAGAGGACAATCCTCCTACAGGGGTTCCTACCAAAACAAGTCCTCCTACTCGTACTCACAGGGCAAGACGCAGTTTCAACAGCGTCAAAACCAGTCGGGACGTCAAACCTCCTTCAACAAATCGTCCTACAGAGGAAAAGGACAGAAGAGACCCGCAGGCAATCGCCAATGACTCTATCAATTGGCCAGCCCCTCCACCATCACATTCTTTACGGCTTGGAGGAAAACTCTCTTTTTACCTACAAAATTGGCGACAAATAACAGACCGGTGGGTTCTACAAATTCTTCAATTCGGCCACTCACTGGAATTCATCTCAAATCCCCCACCGACACCACCTGTCAAGCGCCCTCACAGACACCTAAGGCTGCTTCTCCAAGAAATAGCTTCCATGCTTCAAAAGGGCGCAATAGAAAAAGTTCCACACTCCCAACAGGGGGAGGGGTTCTATTCCCACTTCTTCCTAATTCACAAAAAGGGCAAGAAATAGAGACCGATTCTCGACCTGAGGGCACTCAATGTGTTCTTAAAGAAACAGTCGTTCCGTATGGTCACGCTACAAGAGATCCTGGGACTTCTGGAAAAAGGCGACTACATGACATCACTAGATCTCCAGGACGCCTATTATCACATCCCTATCCTCAAAGGACACAGAAAGTACCTCAGATTCGCAGTCGCAGGAGTCCACTACCAATTCCGTGTCCTCCCGTTCGGCCTCAAATCTGCCCCACGGATCTTTACGAAATGCCTCTCTCCTGTCGCAGCCTTTCTTCGCCAGCAGGGACACCAGGTCTTCCCATACCTGGACGACTGGCTGGTAAAGGCTCCGTCGAAAGCAGCCGCAGCCGCATCTTCCAGCGCCTGTCTGCATCTTTTCCGCCGATTAGGCCTGACCCTCAGCAAAGAGAAGTCATCGCTGACCCCAACCAAAGTCATCACTTTCCTTGGGGCGACCCTGGACACGGAACGCGCAAGAGCCTTCCCATCACAGGAGAGAAAATCGAAACTTATCTCCTTAGCCAAGTTAGTGGCATCCAAAAAGACTCTGACTGTCCGTATCTTCAAATCGCTCCTCGGCATGATGTCGTCATGCATTCTGCTCATCCCGCACTGCCGCCTGAAAATGCGTCCCCTTCAGGAAGAACTAACAAGGCAGTGGACGCAGGCTGCGGGATCCTTCGAGGACCGCATACGAGTCACCCAACCTATGGTCAACAATTTACAATGGTGGAGGTCGACCAAACACCTGTCGCAAGGACTGCCGTTCCTGCTTCCGGCGCAACCACATATAGTCACCACGGACGCATCCTTGGAAGGCTGGGGTGCAGTCCTGCAAGAACTACAGACCAACGGCAAATGGACGCCACAGGAATCCAAACTCCACATCAACATTCTGGAGCTAAGGGCAGTTTTCCTGGCGCTCCAATCGTTCCTCCCACGCATCCGAAACTCCCCAGTGCTCGTCAGGACAGACAACACCACGACGATGCACTACCTGAACAAACAGGGAGGGACGCGTTCTCTCTCTCTCGAGAATCTCAGAAAGTTTGGAACTGGCTCCTCCAACATGGCATAACACTCAAAGCCGAATACGTTCCGGGCAAAGACAATGTCCTAGCGGACGCCCTGATCAGAGAACAGTCTCTATCCCACGAATGGGAGCTGGATGCGGGAGCAATGGACTACATCTTCGCGAAGTGGGGGACACCGCAGATAGACCTCTTTGCCACCAGGGAGAACGCCAAAGGCCCAAGCTTCGCAAGCAGGCTTCCCCAACCAGGAACACTAGGGAATGCATTTTCCATAGCTTGGCGGAACATGTTTGCTTACGCCTTTCCGCCATTCCCACTGATACCCAGAGTAATCAGGAAGATGAAATCGGAGCCCTGCACCCTGATCCTCATCGCCCCATCCTGGCCGAGACAGCACTGGTACACGGAACTTCATCGTCTGTCTATCCAATCACCTCTTCGCCTACACAGTCATCCGACCCTGCTCACAATGTCTCAAGGACAGGTTCTCCACCCGAACCTGGGCCCTCTGAAATTGTCAGCCTGGCTCCTGAATACCGCGAATTCAGCCACCTGAACATTCCGCAGGAGTGTAGAGATGTCCTGGCTAACGCTAGAGCTGACAGCACTAAAAAGACCTATTCTCTCAAATGGAAACGCTTCTGTGTCTGGTGTGCGAAGGAAGGTCTACACCCTTTCCATGTCACCCCACACCAACTACTGCCATATCTACTACACCTGGCGCACTCAGGACTTGCCCACGCGTCCATCAAGGTTCACCTGGCAGCAATTTCTAGGTTCACTCGAACTTCAGAGGGCCCTTCCCTGTGGGCGGACAGACTCATCAAACAATTCCTGAAGGGCCTTTTCAGGTCCTTTCCTAGACCAAAGCCTGTCCCTCCGTCATGGCAACTCAACGTGGTCCTTCACCAATTGATGAAGCATCCCTTCGAGCCTATCCACAAATCGGATATCAAATTCCTGTCGTGGAAGACAGCCCTCCTACTGGCACTAACCTCAGCCAGAAGGGTCGGTGAATTGCAAGCCCTCTCCATCCAAGACCCTTTCTTACAATTCAAAGAGGACAGAGTCATCCTGCGTACCAACCCACGATTCATACCCAAAGTCCCATCGGACTTCCATCTAAACGAGCCCGTGGTTCTCAAATCGTTCTTTCCGAACCCATCTACTTCGGCTGAGAGAACGCTGCATTCTTTAGACCTTAAGAGATGCCTCAAATTCTATCTTGACAGAACAAGACAATTCAGGAAATCATCCCAACTCTTTGTCGCATTCAGCAGACCAAGGAAGGGCATGCCCTTAACAAAACAAAGTATATCAAGGTGGATCTCTTCAGCGATAACTCTCTGCCATGACAAGGCTGGGCGACCTCTGGACTCACGAGCCAAAGCCCATTCCACCAGAGCCATGTCCACGTCTGCGGCACTGTTTGCTGGAGTGCCACTCCTGGACATCTGTAGAGCGGCGACCTGGAAGTCCCCGCATACCTTCACCAGGCACTACTGCTTGGATGCTGAGCTGACGAAAGACGCAGCAGTGGGCAGAGCAGTGCTTCGCCATCTATTCCAGTGAGGTGAGCCCTCCTGCTTCCCACCATCCTTGACTGGTATGCACATTTCTTTATTACTAGATTCTGCATGACATTGTATGCTGTTGGTTTACAGTCACAAATCTTCCTTATCTGCAGTTTTATGTTTACTGTAACAACACAGAATGTGCATATTGTATTGCTTGCTACTCTGATTCAGGCATGTGAATCTATGAAAGACACCCAAATACTGGATAAGAAATGCGTTACGTACCTGTAACTGCAGTTATCCAGTATTAGTGTCTTTCATAGATTCACATGCACCCTCCCGCCTCCCCTGGAAGGACTCACCTCTCTCTAACAGGTTTACACCTAACCAACTTGGTGCGTACGAAAATCTGAGAGACTGAGGCTCCTCACAGGAAGGTTCTAGAGGGAGGTAGTAGCTGATTGGTTGTTCCTTTTACTTTGGTCCTTTTTTACAAAAGGACACAGATAGGCTACCAAGGTGGGACCCTGGAGCCTACTCTATTTGGTCCTTCCTGCATAAGGACCTAGATAGGTCACTAAGGTGAGACCCTTAGACCTATTCTCTTTATGTATGTCTTAGGACATTACTTTTTTATATACCGGAGGCTCCCGTCTCGACGACGGGGAATGATTCAGGCATGTGAATCTATGAAAGACACTAATACTGGATAACTGCAGTTACAGGTAAGTAACGCATTTCTTGTTTTTCTTTGCAACAGTTCGGTTAAGTTCCTTTAAGTCATCAATGACTCGATCGCTAAAAATGTCAATAGCATCCCTAGGCATTACAGGGACAAAAGTTGATTTAGGACAAAAAGGACTGTTGCCAGCGCTGCCACTGCTGATTCCCATAGATCTCAGGACTTCCTGAGTGTTGGTTGTAGAATCGATTTCATCATTAGCAAGAGAGTGAGCAACTTTCAAAGCTTTAGTGTCAGCTATAGAGAAGTTCTTATTACTCTGAGATTCATACAAAATAGTATTAGCTTTTTCACTTTTTTTGTTAATAGTGTGAAATTTTAGAAGTTTCAATTTCCTAATGAACTTAAAAGTGTCAATTCTCGCTTGTACATATTTGAATCCGTTTCTAGGACAAAATGAAAGACCAAGAGAAAGAAGCTGGGTTTCTGCTGCATTAAGGTCTAATTCCGTCAAATTAATCACAGTATTTTCCACATCATTGTTCATAGAATCAAATTTTTTCATCATTTTCATTTTTTTCTTTTTCATTTTCACAAATATCTCCATTTTTATCATTTTCTTCATTTTTGTCATTGTTTTCCCCAATTCCATTTAACGAAGTCATATCATCTGAAGATGATGTGGTGGGTAAATTCATAATTTTAGTTATGATTTCGCTTGGGCATTCCCCCTTCCTCTTCTCTTTTTCGTGTAGTTGTTGGCGTTTCCTCCTCTCTTTACGGGATTTGTTTCGCCTCCTCTTCCTCTCGCTTGCTGTGTCCCTCTCGATCTTAAGGTGTTTCGCCGATCTTCCACCATAAAAACCAATTCCTCAGATGGTGTAAAACTACTAACCCCAACTTGTTGTTCATTGGTTTCATCTTCGGAACCACCACTGCTGTAAACAGAACTCAGGTCGGTATCCGAATGCACAGGGGCTGCCGCTTGTTGATTTTGTGGAGTTTGAGATGTTGTCGCTGGCACAGATGAAGTTAGTGCTTGTCTTTTAGCTGATTCAAACTTCCTTGAGAATGTAAATATCCTCCCATTCTCATAGTCGGCTTTGTCTCTTGCAAACTTAAATGCTTTCCGGGATTTAATAGTTTCCTCATATTTGTCTAGGTGTTTCTTGATCTCTTCCCGCCCTTTAATTATCACCTCCTGTTGTTCCATAGCATTAAGTTCAAGGTTGAGTTTTTCAATCTGGGACATAAGTTCAACTCTATCGATTTCGGCATATTTTATCAAGATACATACCATACCCATAGATGCATCTAGATTATGTTGGGCCCTCTCCTTCAGCATGAGGGGATCAGAGTTTTCGATTGAGGGTGCTATCAATACTCTCAAACCACGAGGCACCCTCTTAACTTCCTTGTACTTTTCCAAGCTTTTTTGCTCCCACCACTTAGTAAGCTCCGTCCGGAGCAATTTCTCCAGTTTTTTTAACTTAGATTTGACATCATCAGCTTCATTGGTTTTTTCCTTAGGTTTCCCTCCAAAGGTAGTAGTAGCCGGTAAATTTAAAAAAAGAGCATCTGCTGCTTGCTCTCTGTCTCTGAAAATGTCAGCTGCCATCGCCATCTTGGTTGTGGAATAATATTATTGCTTAGCACAAGTTCAAAAGTTCTCCACGTGTAATGTTTGACACGTAATAGAAATAGAACAAAATAATCCCTCAAATCTCGTATAACCCACAAATGACCAAGCGGTAGCAAAACGCGGCAACAGGCTCACCTCCGTCCGCCGTTGAGGAAAATAAACTTGGGTCCTCCGATCCTCGTAATTCCACACAAAACCAGCCAAACTTGAGCAAGCCGTGTTGCGCTGCAAACTCGCTTCACTTCCGGTCGCGGGGGGCTGGAACGCGCAATACTCCTTCCGGGTTAAGAATAGATCGCCAAAAACGATGTCGGCCAAAATTGCAATCCAGCCACAGTTGAAGAACGAGAGGTTCTGTAGAAGATATATATTTTCTTTTCACGAATGCCGGTAGTTGAGGAGCGCTGTCAGCGGGCGGTCTGAGCCGGGCACCGGCAGTCCCAAAATATAGACTTCAAAAATCAGCTCACTACGAACAGATCGCCCGGACACCTTCTCTGTGCAATTCAATAAAGATTTATTGGCAACAACACCACGTTTCGGGGGTTAAGCCTTGATCACGCTTACGTAGTGTGAGCTGATTTTTGAAGTCTATATATATATATATATATATATATATATATATATATACACATCAGACCATGTGGCAAGAAGAGGCTTTATTTTGATGACCCTCATCAAGATTGCATTTCCTGCCTAAATCCCTCTCACAAGGCCAAGGACTGTAATGTATGTCATACCCTTACTTCAAAACCCTTGAAAGACCACAAAGGGAGACTGCTTTTTTGGCTCCAGCAGCTTAAAACTAGAATGGAGCCTGCTTCAGATGGCGATGATAGTAATAATTCTTCATCTTCTTCAAGGAAGTTTAAGAAAAGAGAGAGAGACTTTTCAGATTCTCTCTTAGGGATCTCTGTTGATAGTCATAAGCATTTGAATGGTTCCACCCGTGCGGGAATCCTGGACCACCTTTTCATATAATATCTTCTTAAGCATAGATGTTCGCCTTTCTTCAGGAAGGCCTGCTGATGCACTTATGAAAGAAGATAATATGCAGCCTAGAAAGAAGCTAAAGTGGTGACATTATTCAGACTATACTTAGAAAAGGGAAAATTTACCTATATAAATGTATAATTTGAGGTAAATGCTTTTACTAAACAACTTAAAGCTCTTTCACATACCCCTGCTGGGAGGTGAAGCAGTGTGCTCCCACACCAATTTTCCTCTTTCACATACCCTTTTCTGTAAAAGTAAGAGATCAAGGATAGTAGTACGGTGTCCTTCCCCATTTCCCCCACCACTACTGCCTTCTCAGCCTCCATCCCGTAAGCCTACACCTCCAGCACTATTTATTTATTTATTTATTTATAGGTTTATATAGTGCTTGAATCAACTCCGACAGGAGTATCTCTGCGCTTTTTGAACCGGTAAAACAGCAGACATGATATGAGGATGGAATTAGATTTAATTTTTAAACAGAACAGTTTTTAGGAGTTTACGGAATGTTATGTGCTCTTTGCATTGTCTTAAAGCCAGGGGAAGTTTGTTCCATAGCTTGGGGCCAGTGGTAGACAGGGCTCTACCTCCATGTCTGACCTTTTTAACATGCGGGACCACGAGAAGGAGATCGTTACTTGATCTGAGGGATCGTGCTGGAACATAAGGAACAAATCTCCGCTCAAGATAGATCGGCCCCTGTCCATTCAAGCACTTATGGATCAAGCAGCATATTTTAAATTTTGCTCTTTGTCGGATTGGAAGCCAATGTAATTGTTTAAGGAGGGGCTTGGAAGCAGTTCTCGGAGGGGCATTCAGAACAAGGCGGGCTGCCGTGTTCTGAATGACTTGTAGCTTAGCCAACACTCCTTCATTGGCAGAAAGTAACAGACTGTTACAATAATCGATCCGACTAAGGATCAGTGCTTGAACAAGAGTTTTCCTTACAGAGTTAGGTAGAAGTGGAAAGACCTTGCGGAGCAGACCGATGGTATAGAAGCATATCCCTGAAATATAGCTGGTGTGTTGTTTTAATGACAGGTCGTGATCGAGCCGAATTCCCAAATTCTTCACGACCTGTTTAGGTTCAGGGACTGCTCCTAGTTCTGATGGCCACCATTCTGGAGTCCATAGTATTTTAGCCTCCCCAAATAACATGATCTCCGTTTTGCTGACGTTACATTGGAGATAGTTGGTAGACATCCATTTTGTCACTTCTTTCATGCCTGACGAGAAAGAGTTTCTAACCTCAGTGGAAAGAGTTTTGAAGGGGAAAAGGAGTTGCGTATCATCTGCGTATGATACGGGGACAAAGCCGTACCTACGCAATACTAACGCCACCATCAAGACATAGATCATGCTCCAGAACACGCCATAGGTCACACTATCACAGGTGTCATTCCAGACAGTCATCGTCTTCCAGGCACTCTCATAATCAAAGCCATCGCTATCGAACCCGTAAAACCTCAAGTCATCGGTCAAGCCACGCGACGTCCTCATCATCATCAACAGGATGATACTCGCTGACAATGATGGATTGTCCACCACTCCACATATTTCCGGTGGACGACATCACCACATTCCAGGAGGTTGTGTTGAGGGGTGCGGCAAAAAGTAATTTACAGATGTCAGTCGCCACACCTACCACACCTGTTATATTTGAAGCGCTTCACCAGAAATCAGCGTCAAGACGTCTGTTCCCATTTGTGCCATGACTTATGAAGCCCGCAATGGAACTCTTTCTGACACCAGCCTTAACCAAAACGATCCCTTCAAAGCTACAGAAAAAATATAGGCCCCCAGAGCAAGAGCCTCTATTCCTCAGAAAGGATCCACCTCCTGGCTCGGTAGTCATTCTGGTGGCCCAAAAACAAATCACACCACCACTCCTGCTTCTTCTGTTCCTCCTGATGAGGAGAGTAAGTGTGAAAAGCTGACTCACTAATAGTGTACTAAAAAGAAGTACCCTGTGCAGAGTCCAGGGGGTCCCCAATTGGTTTACAGAGACTAAAGTAGATAATATTAAGCCTCTCTTTTGTGGTAGTGTTAGCCGGCAGTTAGGCTTATCAGAGGGTAGTGACAAGCATTTGTTGTACTCACAGATGCAATAAATGAGACAAGCACCCAGAGAGTAAATACGAGACCTATTTAGAAAAATAACACTTCATTTTATATGTATTTCATACTCAGGAACTTCGTTTCAAGGTAAGTACAGTTTTCGATAAAAATATGCACAGGTAACCAAAGCGTTAAACCAGAGCACTTTTACACACATTGCAATCCTATGGGAGAAGAAATCAAAGATGCATAAAGGTAGGTAAATTCAGTTTCAGAGCTCCACATTCTGAGATTGGATTAGGAATGGGCCACGGTTCAAAGTGCTTCCAGCAGTTTTTCAGAAACTGCCTGGGTTCTACCGAAGCAGTGCTATGGAGAAGGGGGGGGGCACCTTAAAAGAGGCTGCACAGGGGGACGTGCGGGAAAGTCTGGGGCTCCCAAACAGGGTCTCAGGTTGCAGGGTGTCTTAGTGCACAGGGACACAGCCAGTTTATTGGAACCCGGGCTGGGGGGGCTCGGGAGCAGAGAGGTTTGGTCACCTGGGCTGGGTGCGCAAAGATGCACCTCGTGGTCAGGGACAAACAACTGACAGAGGGAAAAATCAAAGCAACTGGCCACTCTCGAAGTGGGTCTCAGTGATGCTGATGTCCCTCTTGGGTACTTGGTCCTGGTGCATTGAGGTTCTGAGCTGGACACTCACGCCAGGATGTACGGTACCGGGGGCGTTGGTACATCACAGCTTCAGTTGGTCCTGGTGTCTTTACACTTGGGGGATGGACAGATCTGACCTTCCAGAGCATGAGTACCTTTTCCTGGTCATCTGTGGTGTCAGCCAGGCTGGGGAGCTGCAAGGCAATGGACCGGACTGCAGGGTAGTAACTTCTCTACTCCAAGGGAGACTTTCGGTGTTTGCTGAAGTACTGGCAGGCTACCAAATAATTTGGTAGCTCGCAGGACGAGTCACTCTGTCGCGGTTGTCGAGAAAGGGCTGAGGACGTCCAAAGTCCTGCTTCAGTTCTCACTTCAGGCAGTGATTCTTCTTCGTCCTTCTTCTGTTGATTCATCAAACATGAGTTCTTCTATATGACCACTTACTGTGGCAAGTGAGCATAACCCTGACCCTAGAAAGCTAATTCCATCAAAACAACATGGAGGAAAAAGTGGGGTCCACATCAGCTGGACCACCTTAGGAGTGGTGCTGGCTTAATGTAGACACACCTCCTAATCTAACTAAGTTACCCACTTGTCTTGTCACCAAAAAGTGGGGTCAGGACAGGGGGGTGGCAACTCCACTATCTGGAGAGGCCGGGTATTGCATAATAAAGGCGACAGGGCCTTTGAAGCTTCCCGCACTGAAATGTGCATCCTGTTTGGAGGAGGTGCGAACATCTCCACCCAGAGCAGGCTCTGTTCCTGCCCTCTGAGAAAGAAGGCTCTTACCTCAGGACTTCAAAAACCTGCCTATGGTGGCTGGCTGGTTGAGACCAGTCAGTCCACACACTAATAGTTGGTAGGTTTTCAGGGGGCACCTCTAAGGTGCCCCCTGTGTGCATTTGTTAATAAATCCAGCACTGGCATCAGTGTCGGTTTATTAAGATGAGGTGTTTGGTAGCAAACACCGTGGGGTACAGTGAAGCCATCATTTCAATGGGGAACTTGTAATGATGACTGTCCAGCTCACTGACTCATTATGGCTGCCCTTTGCAATGGTAATATCTAAGGTTGAACTTAGATATCACTGGGACATATTCACTCTCACTGACCTTTTTGGTCAGCGTCTGTTGCTCCTCCACCGCGCAGCTCCACTTGGTAGATGTTGCCTCTCATCGCTCCAGGTCTTGAGTTTGAGGCCCTCCTCTACCTCAGGATCCTGCCTGCGCCTTAACCCTGGTGGTCCATCGATGAGTCTGTCTCTGCTTTCCTGATCCTTCTCATCTCTTGTTCTGCTTTTCTAGCCTTCTTCATTCTCAATGTTTCTTCTGTATTTCTCTTTCTCCCCTTATTTTCTGCCACTTTTCATCTTGCCCTTGGTGCTGCTCTGTTGAAATCTGCTATACAGGATAATTTCAACACCAACGCACACAATAGCAATGTGCTCCTCACCGTGATCAAAGAATTTGCCAAACCAAGCTCGAATGCCACAGACATCCCCCTCCCAAGACCTCTGCCACAACCTCACCTCCTTCTTTCACCACAAGATTATAGATATCTATGACAGCTTCCCAACCCAAGACCCACCCACCCTACATGCAACCACTGCACCCAAATGATCTAGATTCCAGCTGACCCTGCTCAACTGGACCACCCTTACCACTGATGACACCCTAAGGAGAAGTGTGGCTCAGGTGTTAGAGGCGGCAGACCCAGAAGCTGAGATCGGCCCTGGACCAGGGTTCAATTCCCCGCCCCGACGGGGGTTGGGCTCAATAATTCCACGGACTCGATAATTCTCACTCCGGTGCCTACTCGACTCACGGGTTCACACTCTGCGACTCTGGGCAATAGCTTGCTTAATCTCCACAACGGCCCCTCGCGGCGGGATGCCTGGCTTTCACCTTGTGGATACCCTGCCGGGGTATCTCACAGGGGAATACCAGGACGGGTTCCCTAAGCAAGCGCATAGATGCCTGCGATGTGGGCGATTTGCGCTATATAAATACATGTACATTTACATTTACATCATGAAAACAATCCACTCTAGAGCCACCTCAGACCCCTGCCCCACCACATTTTCAATAGAGCCAGAACCACCATCGCCCCCGAACTCTCCCGCACCATTAACTGTTCCATCGAGTCCACCACTTTCCCTGAAGACAGGAAACATGCAGAGATCAACCCCCTGCTGAAAAAATCCTCTGCCGACCCGACGGAGCTCAAGAATGACAGACACATCTCTCTGCTCCCCTTCCCAGCCAAAGTCATTGAGAAGGCCATTAACGCCCAACTAACTAAATTCATCGAAACAAACCACATCCCAGACCCCTCCCAATCAGGCTCCAGAAGCAACCACACCACTGAGACTGCACTCCTCTCTGCAAAAGACGACACTCTCCTCGACCAAGGTGAAACCGCAGCCTTCATCCTCTTGAACTTCTCTGCCGCCTTCGACACGATCTTCCACCACAAACTTGCACAAGACTCCATGATGCGAGCATCCACGGCAAAGCCTTAGAGTGGATCCTCACCAGAGAGTCAAGCTCCCAATGTTCTCCTCAGAACACATAGAGATAGCTACAGAGTTCCTCAGGGCTCCTCTTTAAGCCGCATCCTTTTCAACATCTACATGGCCCCGCTTGCAGCATCGTCAGAGAACCCAGACTCAAAATCGTCTCCTACGCTGACGGCACACAGCTGATTCTCTCGCTCATGACAAACCTATAGCTGATATCTGCAACTGTATGAAAGACAGCTGCCTCAAACTCAACTCTGACAAAACCGAAGTACTCATTCTGTGCACCACTCCATCTGCCTTGGACGACTCCTATTGGCCTGCAGCGACTCTGAATCCCCCCACACCCACCGACCATGAATGCAACCTCAACATCATCCTCGACTCCCCACTCACAATTAACTGCCAAATCAATGCCATTTCATCCGCCTGCTTCAACACGCTCTGCCTGCTATGGAAGATTTTCAAGTGGATGCCCACTGATTTCAGGAGAACATTCACCGAGGTGCTTGTCAACAGCAAGTTCAACTACGGCAATGCAAACTACGCCGGCGCCACTCAAAAACACCAAAAAGAAATTGCATAGCATCCAGAATGCCTCCACCAGACTTATCCTGGACATCCCTCGCTGCAGCCACATCTCCAGTCACCTGAGAGATCTTCACTGGCTCCCGCTCAACAAAAGAATCACCTTCAAGCTTCTCACGCACACCTACAAAGCCCTCTACAAGACCTGACATGCATACCTTAACCACCACCTCTCCTTCAACACACCCACCAGACATCTCTGTTCCACCCAACTGGACTTGGCCTCTTTCCCACAGATCTGCAAGACCTCTGCCGGAGGAAGATCCTTCTCCTACCTCACTGTAAAGACCTGGAACAAAATACCACTAGATCTCAGGCAATCACCTTCACTGCCACAATTCAGGAAGAACCTCAAGACCTGGCTCTTTGACTGAACTGCAGAACAGCCCCCTCCCAGCGCTGTGAGATTAGCCCCGCTCTATCAGAACTCTGATTGATTGATTGATTGAGTTATTCGCGTTCTCTTCGCTCGGCGTGGATACGCCCAACTCTCTCTCTCCCTTCCCCTTCCCCTTCCAGTGACACACCTGATCAGCACGCATGCCCGGAGCTGTCGGAACGGGGAAAGCAGCATTACCGGCATTACCAGCATAATCGAAAGGAGCAACAGGATTATCCAACCTCTAAGTCGGGGATGGCACCGAAAAACCCGACATCTGGTGTTCAAAGACAACAAAAGCCGAAAACAAGGGCGGTTACCGCGTCAGCACAGGAGTGGAGTCAGTCAACGGGGCTAATAGCAGTTTCATCTTCTGGCATTGTGAGTACAACTAATGCAGTAAATATTGAAACTTCACATACTAATATGACTGAAAATATGACTGAAAATCTTTCTACTCCCATTGCGGCTCCTGTAATAGTTTCTGCTACATCCAATATACAAGACTCAAACGCGGTGAATTCTGGGGTTGTAGGCAGGGTGCCATTCCAAAAATACCAGGGATGTTTATGAAAAAAACGGTCACTACAGCCAATCTTTCTAAAAGTCCTGATAATTCAAATCTAATTAAGGATAAACAATCACATGTTACTGAATGTTCTATTAATGACCCAACCACTGTGGTAAATGATCAAACTTCAGGAGTATCAGAGCTGTTGGCTTCGGCACCATTGATCTCAGCTGAAGATACGGACTCTATAGACAATGCTGGTAATTTTTATTCCATGACCGATCTTTCTCAAGCCTTAGATTCGGATGGGACGGAAGATCTGGAGGCAGCAGGGGGGCATCAATCCTTGCAAGATTATGAAAAGTCATTTTCTGACCCCGGACAAGACGACCTAAGCGATCCGGAAGATTCGGATCTTGAAGAGTCTCCTAATAGACCAAGGCAAGGTGATAACGGACCTACCCCTCCTCTTGTTTCTATCACACCCGAAGTAACTAAAGGAGGATCTGAAACACCGGAGATAACATTAGAAGCTCTTTATCAAGTTATGCTCCACCATAGAGAAGAGACAAAAGCAGAGAATCTTCGTACCCAGGGGGCAGTACGGAAACTGCAAAATAAATTGAGGAAGGTGATGAAAGTATCTAATGACACAGTAGCGAGAGTAACTGAGACAGAAGCTAGGATTTCACAAATAGAAGATTCAATGGTTCAGCAAAATTCTCAATTAAAAGCAATGGAAGGAATAAAGGAAGAAATTAACAGGAAACTAGTCGATTTAGAAAATAGATCACGCCGGAACAACCTTCGAGTCCTTGGCATTCCGGAAGGGAATGAAGGGACAAATCCTCGACAGTATATAACAGAACTATTCTCAGAAGCCTTCCCAGAGTTAAGTCAATGGAGATGGGAAACTGAAATTCAGAGGGCTCATAGATTTGCCTTCCAAAAAAATTGACAAGACTCAGCTCTCAAACCACGAGCTATTCTGATTTCCTTAAATAACTTTCTAGCTAGGGAAGCCCTCTACGACTTGGCTAGGCCAAATAGAAAGCGCAAGGGTAAAGGTATAGAATTTTTTGTGCGTCCTGACTATTGTCATGTTACAGTTCAGTTGCGCTGGCAGCTTCGCCAGCTCATTCCTTAATTTCAGGCTAAAGGAGCACAGGCATTTCTGCTAAACCCTGCAAAACTTAAAATAATTCACAAAGAGCGCTCTTATTTTCTAACTTCAGAGGGGGCAGCTAAAGAGCTATTAGTCTCGCTTTGAAAAGGTTACTGTATCCTATAAATAAAAAAGGGGGGGTCAAGTGTGGTCTATAGCGGTTTCTTTAAGTTTAACGTTCCAATATGTTCCAATATTTTTAATATAAGTGCAAACCTTCCTATCTCTCAAGGGTTGGAGAAAAGATAAAATTCTGTTTTTTTTGGGTATTTGCGCTTATTGTTTTAACCAGTATCTTTTCTGTTTTTGACTCTGGCTGTTCTTATGCCGGTCTTGTATCCTTTGTTTCTAATACATTGTTTAGATACTGGATCTGATTTGATTTGGATTTGATATGGAACAATAATCATGGAGTAGAGCCACGGGACGTGAGCTACTAAGCGCCTATCACATCATCAATGCGAGGGACTAGTAAGTGCCTTTGCCCTGATAGTTTGGGGGGGTAAGAGGGGGTGGGTGGGCTCGGCTGAGCTCAGGGAGGGTAGGGAGGGGAAAAGGGGTTGCAAACAAAATCAGAAATTGTCTAAAGTTGTCTATCTGGAAATGTTTCTTCGTTTTCATTTGTTCTCCAAATGTCTATGATATATTGAGATATATATTGAGATATAAGATGCATTGCTGGAGTGTACCGATTTATATGTTTTCCATTTTGACCTTACATAGGCTATGCTTTGGGGGGGAAAATGAAAAATATCTATTTAAATGGAGAAATTACGAATATGTTCATGGAATATTTGTGGGATAAATAATTTAAAAAAAGGGGAGTTGCTGCACAAATCATACAGACTATGAAACTTGATATCTTATGTATTCAAGAATCACATATTATATGGAATGATAGACGGTTGTATGAAGACCTGGGTATGAAATTAGTAGTATGTACATCACAAGGCACAACGACAAAAGGAGTGGCAATTTTATTTAGAAAAGGTCTGGGGAATCTTATCCGGAGTAAGGCAGATGATTATGGTAGATGGGCAATTGCTGAAGTAAAAATTAACAGTAAAGTTTGGACTTTTTGTGCTGTATATGCCCCAAATTCAGATGATCTAACTATATTGAATTCTTTAAATTTAGAATTAGCTAATTGGGCTCCATCGCTAATATTATGCGGAGATCTCAATCTTCATCTAGACCCTAGTCTGAATATACGTAACACCATTGATTATCAAGGGGCAAAAAAAAATTGTTTAAAGCTCTTCGTTCTTCGATAATGGATCATGGTCTATTTGATGTAGCTCATGAAAAAAATGTAGCATCACCCAGGTTTACATTCTTTTCTTTTCCCCATAAAAAGTTTGTACGCCTTGACTACTTCTTCATTAAGAAGGCACTACTTTGAGATACTAGATTTGATCTATATTCACGTATAATCTCGGATCATAATCCAATAGTGATTGAAATTAAAACTAACATATCAACTTCTCATGTAAGGACCTGGACATTCAATCGAAAATTATTAGCCGACTCTGAGTATTTAGATATGATGGCAAAATGGATAAAATAATTTTTTGATATTAATAGAGGAACGGCCTCTGTCCAGAATATATGGGACGCTTTTAAAGCATGGTTTAGAGGAGAGTCACTATCGTATGTTATTAAGAAACAAAAAATTATTAGAGAAAAGGTAGATCAAGGGTACAAAAATGTTTTACTCTGGGAAAAGAAATTATTAATAGCTATTACTCAAAAGCAACCAACATCAGATATCGAAACAAATCTAGCGATTCATAAAGCTGGTTTATACAAATCTTTTGCGTCTAAATTGGCGGAAAAGATAGCAACCTATAGATCTCAATTATACGAGATGGCTGAAAATGCAGGGAAAATTCTTGCAAAGAAAACCAGGCAAAAAGAAGTATTCAATACCATAGACTCAATACAGGACGAAACAGGGCAGATACATAATAACCCTGAATCAATTCTTGAAGTTTTTCGCCAATTTTATCTTAAATTATATCAATATAAAGATGATTCTTATTCTTCAGAACAGTGTATGAACTTCGCCAGGGTAAATGCTCTACCATCTCTGTCTAATGACCAAAAAACAGCTCTAGAAACAGAAATTACTTGGGAAGAAATTGAAAATGCATTAACATCGCTAGCAATAGGTAAAGCAACGGGACCTGACAGTATCCCATTGGAATTTTATAAGATTTTCAGGAACATCATAAAACAAGATATACTTAATACCTTTCATGAGGCACAGAGAGGCTTTCCACCGGAGTCCTGGGCCCAATCGGTAATAATGACATTTCTTAAAAAGGATAAGGATCCATTAAACCCTGCATCATATAGGCCAATATCATTAATAAACACCGCTAGTAAGGTATATTCAAAAATACTAGCTACACGACTGTAAAAAATAATATCAACAATTGTGTCCCGATGGCAACATGGGTTTATCCCAAATAGAGATACAGCAGATCATATTCGGAGAGTTATTGCCATGATGGACTGGGCTGAGGGTACCAAAACATCAATTGGGATCACCCTATTGGATGCCGAAAAAGCATTCGATAGGGTGGCATGGCCCTATCTCTGGGATCTGCTGATTATAAAGGGCATTGGTCCAGGGATAGTAACTGCCTTTAAGGCCCTGTACAAAAATCCGATCTCAGCTGTAAAAATTGGGGCCATAAAATCAGCCTTATTCCCTATTCAACGAGGAACACGACAGGGATGTCCTTCTTCCCCTCTCCTTTTTGCTATCTACATTTACATCTTTCTTAATCAATTAAATCAAGATGAGTATATAATTCCGGTGGAGTTGGGCGGTGTCACCTATAGAGCTCTTGCCTATGCAGATGATCTAGTAGTAGTTACTAAGGATACTGAAAGGGCTTTCTCTAGGATTGAAGAATTAGCAGCGACTTTTGGTTCCTTTTCAGGATATAAATTAAACTTATCCAAAACACAAATACTTTTTGTTGGTCAAAATCCTCCGTCTCTTAATAATATAGTCTCCGAAGCAACCTATTTGGGGATTAAACTAACAACACCAATCTCGAAGATTCCTAATCTTAATTATGCTCCGATCCTACAGAAAGCCAATTCAACCTTGGAAAGAATAGATCATTTACATTTATCACTACATGGCAGGAACAATGTGCCTAAAATGTTGATCCTCCCAAAATGTATATATTTATTTAGAACAGTTCCATTGCAATTCCCGCTTGATTTTTTCAAGCAACTTGAAAGAATGTCAGGAAGATTCTTATGGGGCTACAAAGGCATTAGGGAAGCTTATAAAAAAATGATCCTACCAAAGGATAGAGGAGGATGGGCCGTTCCATATTTCTTGGGATTCCAAAGATTGTAAGATATACTCCCTTAAACTCACCACACTGTTTTCCCCCTATATTTAGAGATCCGGTGATGAAAAGGTGGAATCATAATGGTGTCTGCTACCTGAGCGATTTATACTCGGCTAACTCTACCACTATATCTACTTTTTCTGAACTTCAACATAAATTTAGACTCCCTTCTCATGATTATTTCAAATACTTACAGATCTTTAGCTTTCTAAATTCGCTCTCTCTCAATGATCGACAAGGTCTTAAAATGATTCTGGTGATAGACAGTCTTTATATCAAAAGAAAAATAGGGTATTTCTATAACTTATTTATAACCTTTCTTTCAGATGATCTCCTTATGATTCAACACAAATGGGAGGAGAAATTGGGAGTAAACGACCTTATGATAAAAGAATCAATTAAGACAGCTAATTCTATCTTAATTTCTGGGCGATCACAAACTCAACATTATATGGCTATGTGTGATCTCTATCACACACCAGCTAAAGTTATGAAATGGGGGGCAACTGTTCGTATAACCTGCAATCGCTGTACTCTGATTGGAGCAGATGCATTACACATGTTCTTTTCTTGTTCTAAACTACTTGGTATAATTTCAGAAATTCAACTATTTATCGAAAAAATCACAGGGAGAACAATAATTCTCTCGCCTAAACTGATTTTATTTGGACTATCAATAGATTCTATAGAAAGAGAACAACAACACTTGATTTTTATTATGATGTCTGATTTTCGTGCATGTATCACTCAGGAATGGATCAATTCGGAACGACCATCATTTCCTATGTGGAGGGCTCGTTTACTAGCCAAATTTCATTTTGAACTTGCTATATATGCAACAAAAGGAAGAAAAAAGAAACAATTAGGGATGAAAATCTGGGCTCCGATACAACAATGGATCCATGAGGAGACGACTTAAATATCTGCCTGATTTTATTTATGTCAAAAATTCATTGATTTCTCTTAGAAATTCTTTGGTTTTTCTTTTCTTTTCTCTTTTTTCTTTGGTTTTGTTTTCTTTCTTTATTGGAGAACCTGTTGTTGTGAATTCTGTCTATGTAAAATGTAATCAAACTAATATGTTTTTGTTTGCAACAAAAAATCAATAAAATAATTAAAAAGAAAAGAAAAAAAAATGAGATATGCTCAATGCCTGAGCGGAGTTTGCGAAGTTCCGTGTAAGTGACCCAAAAACTGCTGTGCTACGTGGAGTTTCACAAACGGTGGAGTGCGTTAGGTCGTGCCGTTCACACAGATTTTAGCACCGGGTGTTTGTCCCACACTGGAAAATCAGTGCAAAGGGCACCATGTGCAGTGCAAGAGAGTGCTCCTTCATTCTGCCACTCGAGTAGCTGTTCTAGTCAAGCAGCAGCTTCCTCAACGCAAATGGAAGGTTTCTTAACGTGAGCGGTCATGGCCATCAACGACCGCCCGCCTTGAGAAATCTTGCCGGGAGGGGGTCTAGAGTAAGTTTTTCCTCGCTCACGCTCGCGAACTTAATTTTGGCAAGCAAGGAAAAACTCTTCTCCCCCACACAGAGCAGAGTTTTTAAAAAAACTGTTTCCTACACAGAGTGGGAAAAACTCTGCAAACTCCGTGAGCGGGGCAGAATTTCATGGACAAGCCTAATATGCCCTCACATGGGCATAGTGCACCCTACCTTAGGGCTGGAAGGCCTGCGTAGGGATGTCTTACCTATGCCACATGTAGTGCTGACAAGCACGGATGGCACACAGGGATGTGTGCCATGTTGATTCTTCAGTTTGCTCTGCACCAAGACATGCAGGCTGCAATGGCAGTTTGCATGAGCTTGGTGAAGGGTCCCTTAAGGTGGCACAATGCATGCTGCAGCCCTTAGGGGTGCTCTTTAGGTTCAATGCCCTAGGTGCTATGAGTACCACTTACTAGAGACCTCCTAAAGGGTTGCAAATTGTGAAACAATTGTACAGTTTAGGGAAAGAACATTGGTGCTGGGAACCTGGTTGGCTGGAACCCAGCACACTTTCAGTCAAAGTTGCACCAGATGTCAGGCAAAACGTGGGGGGGAGGGTACTGCAACAAAAGCAGTTTCCTACAGTAAGAAACTAGATTCTTTGGGTTGCAATGTTTGCAACATGTCTGCAACCACCAGGAAAGTGGCCAGTGCTACTGCCCTCCTAGGTAGATATGATAGAGCGCTCTGGGGCTCTACCTAACAATTTGCAGACAATGTTCCCAGGGACAGGAGGGAGGAGTTCCTAGAGATCATCAACAAAGCCCTCAAGGTGTCTGTAGAGAAGACAGGAACGGGTAATCAGGTCGAAGGTAGTTTATTCGTAAGAACAGGCAGGTACAACCACCTCAGACCTCAGCCAGCATACAACTGACTCTGGTATAACATTCCAGAACCCAGTGGCATCTGGTTACCTAGAAACAGGTAACCTAGATACCACATCCTCCTCCTTTAATGAACAAATAGTAATAGTAAAACAAAAGCAAGTCATAATAAAACATACGTATTAATAACATAGTAAAGCAGTTAACGAGGTTCAACAAGAATACTAAAATTGTGAGAGACCACCACCGCCTCCTTGAGAAATGAAAGAACAAAACAAAAAAACAACAATAAAAACTACATCACAAAATCACTAAATTTCTTTGGCAGTGTCACTTGTCTCTTCCTTGAAGAAGAAGCAATTTGTTGTAGATTAGAATCATTACTAACATTCAAAGAAGTTGTACCTTCCACAGTTTTAGAATTTGTGACTTCATCCCATAACCAATTGGTTGCAGAACCCATTGCAACATCATCATGTTTACTCCAGTTCATTACACTTAGACATTCTGCTGAAATGCCAAATCTTCCCATCACTAAGTTTAGCAGATTTGTTATATACTTCCAGAACCTTAAGAGGTTGCGAAAATTTGCTACAACCTTTTTTTGTTTTCTGTGCGAATGTTACTTTCACAAAATCACCTTTTTGCAAAGAAACATCTTTAACACCATGAGCACGATCATAATAGATCTTATAATTCTCTTGAAGTTTCTTGATATTAGCCCTAACTACTGCAGGAGACCATTCACTACAAATTTTCTTATGATTCCAAGTGACATTGTCCCTTGTGAAAGGTTCCCTCCCCCTCAGTATTCTGAATGGGCTGTAACCAGTTCCCGTGGGGGTAATCCTAAATGCCCAAATTGTTTTAAACAATTTTCCTCCAGTCCTTGTTTATACTAATGGCACTCTGAATGCTTCCCATGACAACCCTGTTAAAACGCTCAACAATACCATTCCCGGCAGGGTGATATATAGGGGTCTTCTTTCCTTTAATACCATTCCCGGTCAAGAAACTATTGAACTTCCCTGAACAAAACTGAGTACTATTGTCCGTTAGTATAATTCTCGGAATACCTTCCCTCAAAAATATGTTCTCCAAACAATCCACAATGGTATTACTTTCCATGTTATCAATTAAAACTACTTCAGGCCATTTAGAAAAGTTATCAACTATGACAAGAAGAAACAAGGCTTACCATCCGAATCAGACACCGGACCCAATAAATCAACACTTAACTCCTCCCAGAGACCATGAGGAATGGTCCTTTCTCCTAAAGAAGGTCTAAGCAACACTTGGGATTTGTCAGAATTTGAACAAGCCACACATGATTTAACTACACCTTCTATGTCTTTGTCAATGTTAGGCCACCAATACCAAAGCTTGACTCTCTTCTTCGATTTTACAATACCAAGATGCCCACAATGGCATATCTCAAGAATTCTTTTCCTTAATGACTCCGGAACTACAGACTTTTCTCCCCTCATAATGACTTCATCATCATTCACAGAAAGTTCCTCTCTGACTTCCCAAAAACTTTTGCAAACCACCAACACGTCCTTCTTACAAGGCCAGCCATTAAGTATGAAGGATTTGATCATTTGAAGCAAAGAATCGTTACTATAAGCTTCCAACCATTCCTGTTTTGAAAAAGCATTGGTATCTGAGTTTTGAATACTAAACACATCTGTGTCTTCCCAAATAGCTGCACCAAAGTCAGAAACACATGCTACACTGAAATCATCCCACTCATTCTCAACCTAATCTGAAATGGGTAAAGGTGCTCTACTCAGCAAATCCGCCACTAAATTTTCTTTGCCAGGTAAATAAATGACATCATAGATATAATCCAACATTCGTAAAGTCATCCTGGCAATTCTAGGAGTAGCCTTTTTCAACCCATCGGAAGTAAGAATTTTCAGAAGAGGTTTATGATCTGTCCTGATAGTAAATTGACTGCCCCAAATAAATTGCTTGAACTTCTCTGTAGCCCATAAAGTAGCTAACATTTCCTTTTCAATAACAGAGAACTTACACTCACAATGTGTTAGAGATCTGGAAGCAAAGGACACAATGTCTTCAGTACCTTTGTCATTAACTTGGGAAAGTACAGCACCCAACCCTTTCCCACTTGCATCAGCTGTTACTATGCTGTGAGCCAAGGGATCAAAACCTTTCAATGGAACAACATGACATAGCTTATTTATAATAGACACAAACTCTCCTAGAAGATCAGGGTTCTACATAAAGTCTTGTCTGACCTTCAACAAATTCCTTAAGTTGTGAATTTTCGAAGAATTTTTTTTAATGAATTTTGAGTAAAATTCAATTAATCCTAAAAAGGACCTTAATTCTTCTTTTGAAGTTGGAGAAGGGGCCTCCTTGATGGCTTTAATTAGATCCTTCTTTGGTAAAATCCAAGTACCTCCAACCTCATGTCCAAGGTACGTAACAGAGTTCATGGCAAATTTACACTTTTTCAACTCTGCTGTTAACCCACAATCAGAAAGTTTTCCTAGACTAAGTCTAGTTTTTTGTCATGTTCAGTTCTCTCTCGACCCATCACCAGAATATCATCCTGGAAGTAAGGTACTCCCTTCATGTCTCTAAATATCCTGTACATCAACCTTTGGAAGACAGCCGCGGCTGATGCTAACCCAAAGGGCATACGCACAAATCTATAACACCCAAAGGAGTTATGAATGCAGTTAGATTCTTACTTCCAGGATGTAATACAATCTGGTGATAGGCCGAGGTCAAGTCGATAGTGGAAAACCATTTGATACCATGCGATTGAGCTAGTAGTTCTTCAAACCTAGGAAGTGGGAACTTATCCACTACAATATTTTTGTTAAGATCCCTCAAATCAATGCAGAGATGGAGCCGACCATCCGATTTCCTGGCCACGACCAATGGAGCCAACCATTCACTGCATTCTACAGGTTCAATGATCCCCTTCTCCTCCAAGGCATCCAATTCTGCTAAGACTCCATCTCTTACAGCTAGAGGGATATTCCTGGCTCTATGTGAGACAGGTATTGCACCATGTTTTAGAATAATCTTGTGCACAAAACCATTAACTTTCCCCACTTTACCAGAGAACACACTTGGAAACCTGTCTTTTAAAGTATCAATAAATGATAACTTCTGGTCTTGAAGTAACAAGTCTTGATCCCTCCTATTCGGATCAAGTATGATGCCTAAAGCACCCTGATCCCTCCAGCCCAAGACAGAGGGACCCTTTTGAGCCACGTACAATTTGCCAGAAGCTGACCTCCCTTTAAATTCAAATTTGACAAAGGTAAAGCCCACCATGGGAATCTCCTCCCCAGTGAATGTGACAGATGGTTGTCAGTAGGGTCTAATTCTTTGTTTAAAACACGTAGAGATTTTTCTACCCATATGTTTCATGTTTATTTATTTGTTTGATTAATTAAAATCTTACAAAATGGATATAAAATGTTTTTATACAATACTTAAATATTGATGCATCGCTCATATTCAAATACTTCTCATAAAACAATAAAAAGTACTCTGACCCATTAAAATTATTCCATTAATCATCTTGAGAGTAGTTACACAAAATTCAAACACAAGGGTCCAACTTTTTCTTGGCCAATATAAGAAATTTCACAAATGCTGAATTAATTGCTAGGTCTTCGGGATCTAAGCTTGCCATAAGAGCCTGTCTACAGGTCCTTATACCACGTTCATTAAATAGTTTCTTAAGTACAGCTTTTCTTTCGACTTCCAGGATCGGGCAAAGGCACATTAGGTGTATGATGTTTTCCTGACCCGATTTACAAAGCGTACACGCCCCGAATTCTTCAGGTCTTTTCCATGGTGCCAAATGACATGAGCCTGGAAAGATACCAAACCTAGCATTCATAAAGATTTGTTTATTTTTTTTGGTCCATGATGTTTCCAAATAGGTTTGGATCTTCTTTTTCTTAAAACCATTTACTATTGGCCACGCATGGTGTATTTTAGTGAAATTATCTTTGTCCTTTATCAAAGAAAGATAGTCCCTGATTTTGTTTACTGTCTTTTTGAAGGTCTCCTGTTTGACCGTGTTGTTCCAAATAGAAGCTAAACCATAGTCCTTGATTGCAGATTTTAAATAGGCGAAAATAGTTAGGGAACGGTTGGTTCTTACTTCTTGGCAAAGGAGGCGGGACATTTCGGTGTCATAATCATTTTTTATTCTGTTCCACACCTTCATTATGTTTCCTTTTCTTGCACAAGATTGGTCGTTCAGACCAAATTCCAACCTTACTTGTTATTGTGAGGCATTCTTAGGGAGTGAAAATAAATGACAATAGGTTTTTGCTACCGAAGTATTTATAATCTCTGCATCGCTCCCATTGAGCACCTCACTCCCATATGTTAGGGAAGGCAATAGTTTAGCTGATATTGATTTTAATAGGGGGCGATAACACAAATCTCCAATGGATTTCTGGATAGATCTAAATGCGGCAGTAATGGAGTTCGCTTTCTTTGTAATTTCACTTTTCTGATGAACGAATTTTCCATTTTCACAGTAAGTTACTCCCAAGTATTTGTAATCATTTACTTGTTCCAGTTTTTTACATTCCAAAAACCAGGTATGTGCATGCTTTAATCGAACATTTTTGGTGATTACCATCATTTTAGTCTTTGCGTCATTAATGTGCATACCGTTTTCCTTAGAGTATTTAGATATGCCGTTGATCAGTCGTTGCATCCCCACCTTTGTATAACTCATTAGAACATCATCCGCATATAGCAGGTTTGATATCGGAGTTTGAGCCAGCCTTGGTGGGTGGGCGTTGATATCATTAAGGTCAGAGGTGAGATCGGATAAAAATAAGTTAAAAAGTAGGGGAGCTAACACACAGCCCTGTTTAAGCCCATTCGATATTGGAATAATTTTAGTTACCGTTGAGCCATTACCCATCCTCACTCTAACCCAGGTATCAGAATGCAAAAGTTTAATCATTTTTAAAAGCTTGACTGGAATTCCTTGTTTTGCAAGCTTGGTCCAAAGAAGCTCGCGATCAACACAGTCGAAGGCAGATTTAAAATCTACAAAACACAAATATAAAGGTAGATTTGCAATTATTGCCTTTTCAATTAATATTGCTAAGATTAAAAGATTTGTTGTTGTACCAAGGCCTTTGACAAATCCTGTTTGGTTTGGGGGTATTACCTGCACTTCTTTTGCCCACTCCGTTAAGTTCATTAAAAGGATATTGGCAAACAACTTTGCATCTGAATCCTGTAAGGTAATTAGACGGTAATTTTCTGGCTGTTGCCAGTTGCCTTTTTTAAATATCGGAATTATAAGCGAACCTTTCCACGAGGTTGGTATTTCTCCTCTCTGGACCACATCATTAAAAACCGCTGTAAGATGATCAGACCAGAAGTCGGGCGATTCTTTAAATAATGCAAAGCGAATGCCATTCGGCCCAGGGGCGCCATCTTTTTGTTTTTTTATCAATCTTGCCACTTGGCTGGGTGTTATAGTCATGTCTTTCACTCCTTCTTTGCAATTCTTTGTTAGAGAACTTTCGACTTTAGGTTGTATCAAAGACCGTTGGTTTGGATTGAGATGAGTTTGTAGAAAAGTTACCCATTTTTCTTCGGATAAACTTGATCCAATTCCCGGATTCTTTGGTCTAGATAAGCCATTAATAAGTCTCCAGAACTCCCTTGAATTTGCCATTGAGCTTGCATGAAATATCTTTGTCCATAGGTCCTGTCTTGCTTTGTACTTTTCATTCCATATCAGTTTCCTTAGTTTACAATTGATATTCGCCAATGAGGCTCGTATATCTGTGTTAGACGGAGTCCACTTTAGGTGTCTTCTCAGTCTATTTCGTTGACTTCTAAGTTTTCTTATAGCATAAGGTAAAAAGATAATATTTACTGCATCTTCCCCTTTTTTTGCAATATGAACTTTTCCTTTCTTGGGTGATAACAGATGGTATGTTATTAGTGACTACTTTGTGTGTAAAGTTTTCCCATTGTTCAATGGGATTTAAACTTTTTCCGACCATGCATTCCATCACCAGCTTTTTTGCCCTTGCATATGTTTTCCTGAATGATAGTGTATGGAGATCCAGAGTCTGCGATAATTTCCAAGAGTACCACATCAATAGCTATAATGCAACGGGGTTTCTTTGAAAATTGTGATTCCACACCCAGAACAATGTTATCATACATCTCTTAACCATCAACACATAAACCCCGTCTTCATTCAGATACGTTATCATCCATGTCATCATTTCCATTGTCCCAAACACCCATGACTTGTTTCTGTCCCATCTTATTGAGTCTCCTCCTGCACATTTTTGGAAAGTGACCAGCACCTCCACAAAATGTGCATTTTATTTCCAAGCAGGACAAATCTTGTCTTCAGCATAATGACCTTTGTTGCCACATCTAAAGCACGTAGGTACCTTTTCACCCACACTTTTGTCATGAGAACTACTTTTAGGTTTGAGGAAATCTTTTGAATTGGGCTTCTTATTCTCTGTTTTCTGGTTACTAGATACCTTTCCAACCACTTCACCTTCTTTCTTTAAGGCTGCTTTAGCGCACCTTTTCGACATTTCTGCCTTTTTTATTAAAGCAGTAACTTCCGATAATGGAGATACTCCCACTACCCACAGTTCCTCCTGAATGCCATCATAAACAGAATGCATAACAAGCTGATCTCTGATTAAATCATTGTGCAAATTACCAAATTTACACGTAACCGCTAATTTTTTTAGGGCAGCAACATAGTCTTCTACTGTTTCATTTGCATTTTGCTTTTTCTGAAAGAATGTGAATCTGTCAATACTAAGCATGGGCGAATTTTGCAAATCTGGCGTTCGCGAATTTTGCGAATTTGCGAACTCGCAATCCGCGAATTCTCGCGAATTTGCGGATTTTTTTTTTTTGTGTTCGCTAGGATTTCTGCCAGTTCGCAAGGATTTCTGACAGTTCGCGAGGGTTTTGTAACAGTTCGCAATCGCGAACTTACATGTCGGCTCGCAACGGTCACGATTATGTTGTTTCTACGTCTGGTTCATCATCATAGGTTCCCAGCACCCTCTGTTTCACCCCTGCCACCCTCTGTTTTACCCATGCCACCCTCTGGTACATCAATGCCTTATGCCACCCTCTGGTTCATCATCACTGTAGATTATGGGGGGAAAAAGCAAGCACACCTGCCTGCTTCAACTGACATGAATTAATTTGGGGTTGATTTATTAATGTGTCACTGTTTTAAAATTCCAGTCTGGCACCTGCATCCTTATCTGTAATTTGCTTTCAGTTGCAGTGCAATTTTTTTTCCAGGACCTTTGTGGCCTACTTGTAGCTATTCTATGAGCTTGCTGTGAGGGTCAGAGCAGGGTCATACAATTGTTTCAACTAGCAACTGAACTCTGGAGGGGCCCTTGTCAGGAAGCACTACAGGGAATGGTTACTAATGATGAGTTTGAACTTTTGAACCTGCTGAATGCTTTTTTTGTGTTCGCAAGGAATTCTGCCAGTTCGCAAGGATTTCTGCCAGTTCGCGAGGGTTTTGTACCAGTTCGCAATTGCGAACTTACATGTCGGCTCGCAACGGTCACGATTATGTTGTTTCTACGTCTGGTTCATCATCACAGGTTCCCAGCACCCTCTGTTTCACCCCTGCCACCCTCTGTTTTACCCATGCCACCCTCTGGTACATCAATGCCTTATGCCACCCTCTGGTTCATCATCACTGTAGATTATGGGGGGAAAAAGCAAGCACACCTGCCTGCTTCAACTGACATGAATTAATTTGGGGTTGATTTATTAATGTGTCACTGTTTTAAAATTCCAGTCTGGCACCTGCATCCTTATCTGTAATTTGCTTTCTGTTGCAGTGCAATTTTTTTTTCCAGGACCTTTGTGGCCTACTTGTAGCTATTCTATGAGCCTGCTGTGAGGGTCAGAGCAGGGTCATACAATTGTTGCAACTAGCAACTGAACTCTGGAGGGGCCCTTGTCAGGAAGCACTACAGGGAACGGTTACTAATGATGAGTTTGAACTTTTGAACCTGCTTTCACTTTTGCAAAACTCGTTTTTCTGCAGAGCAGCATTACAGCAACTTTAATGCCCCACCAAGCTTATATGAGAAAGTTGATTTCTAATCCAAAAGTTATCCAAAGAAAATCAAAAGGCCTCAAATCTAAAAAAGTGCAGGCAAATGTCAACCTGAGGAGTTATTCTGATAAAAATAATCATTTTCAGAAGGTCTATGCTGCTTGCTAGTAGATTTCTTGTGCGGAATTGCAATTTTTGTAATTTCGCGAGTGCGAGATTGTTGCTGCCCGCCGCACCTTAATGTTCGCAATTGCGAACTTACACCGCTAAGAAAAAAAATCCGCTGCGTGCGAATTTGCGGATTTTGCGGGAAATTCGTGAATCTCGCGGATTGCGAATTTACCGAAAATCCGCAAAATCCGCGAGCGTAACGGATTTTCCGCCCATGCTTAGTCAATACCCACACATATAGTGGGGTGATAATGTAAGTCAAGATCCTCCAATGCCTCTAGAAATACATAACTGCTACTGACTCTAGCTTTCTTCTCCATCTGATAATAAACATGTAGCCCTTCAGGACCTAAGTTGTGTAATAGAAATTTATTTTTCCTAGCTGCAGAATAAGAGTCTTCACTCTCTTCTTCCAGAACAGAAATATAATTCAGAAAATAGTCTTTCCATTCAGGCCATTTTAGAATAGGCTCACCTGGATGTGCATACCCTGCCCTAAGTTGGCAGGGTATGCCCAGACGTTGGTCCCTTGCTCACTTTGCCATTGGATTCAAGCTAGCCTGGTTGATGACGGCTGATTAGCCAGAACCCGGTCCAGGGAAGACATGGCTTGGCAGTTCGGGCTGGACTGTTCCCATGAGGCACAGGGTCAGACTGATTGGCATATGGCCATGTCTGAACTGGGGTGGCGGAGTGAGCTAAAGAATGATGATGGATTAAACCCAGATCAGTTAACTGGGGTGAGTGCTTGCAATGTTCAACACTCCGTCCATCATCCCCTTTGGTTTTGCTTTGTTCACCCTAAGTTGGCAGGGACCCAGTCGTTGGCAGGACCCAGACGTGGGTCCCTTGCTCACTTTGCCACTGGATTCAAGCTGGCCTGGCTGATGACAGCTAATTAGCCAGAAACTGGTCCCAGGATGCTTGTTCCCGGTCCAGGGAAGACATGGCTTGGCACTTTGGGCTGGACTGTTCCAATGAGGCCCAGGGTCAGACTAATTTGCATATGGCCATGTCTGAACTGGGGTGGCAGAGTGAGCTACAGAATGATGATGGATTAAACCCAGATCAGTTGACTGGGGTCGAGTGCTTGCAATGTTCAACACTCCGTCCATCATCCCCTTTGGTTTTGCTTCCTTTCAAGAACACAGACATTACCTCTTGCCAGTAAGAAGTAATTCTTCCCTACCTCCTCCGTTTGGCAAAATAGAGCTTTCAATTCTCTTCCATAAAGGTTCACTTGCCGGGTCTCACTCTCTACAGAAAATATCCTTCCTAAACCACTTTTTTCAAAATCCCAGTAATCAAAGATTTCCTATAAGGGTTCTTAAAGGTCTTCCCTCCCATCAGGTGTTCTTGCCCTCCCTTGGAGCTTAATATAGTCCTTTCTCGACTCATGCAGTAACCTTTCGAACTCATTCATAAGACATCCCTGCCAGCATCTCTCATGGAAAACATCTTTCCTCATAGCAATCACATCGGCGTATAGGGTTAGTTAAATTCAGACATTATGCTCTAACGACTCCTTTACTATCTTTCATTGTAATAGGGCAGTTATAAGAACTCACCCAAAATTCCTTCCCAAGGTTATTTTGGATTTTCATGTCAGTCAGACAATCTAGTTGCCAACCTTCTTTCAGAATCCTTCAATCCCGACTTAAAGAACTCTTCCTTCCACAGATGGAAGGTGGGTCTTGAAGTTTTATCTAGATAAGACGCGCAACATATGCCGGTCGTACCAACTCTTTGTCAATTATGGACAGGTCCATACAGGTTTAACCACTTCCAAACAATCCATCTACTGATGGATAGTTTCAAGGATACTTTTATGTTACCAAAAAGCAAACAAAACGTTGTCAGCTAGACCTAAGACTCATTCCACTAGGTGCAAAGCAGCTACAGCTGATTTTATGAGGAATGCACTATTGCTGAAATTTCAAAGTACCCACATGGAGATCTGTTCACACATCCAACAAACAAAACTGATGGAACTCAGATGCTAGAGTGGATGCTCAAGTAGGGCAAGCCTTCCTCAGAAATGTTTTTGCTTAATTCAGTCCTATACGTCTCTCCTCTGTTCTTTCCACTGCTATTGGTAATAATGGGATTTCTATTCTATTCAAATGCTAATATTATGTTATGTTATGTTAGGTTAGTTTGTATAGCGCATGGCTAACCCAGCAATGGGGCGTCCCAGCGCTGCGGACGAACATAACAAATCAATTGAATGAAAAGAGAGAGTGTGATGGTGGCTGCCACTGCCATACCTCTGCCATACAGATTAGATGGTAGAAAACAATCAAGTTTTAATTACTTGGCGGAAGTGCTGATGGTTCGTGGTAGCACGTACTTGTAATGGAAGAGCATTCCATAGAAGTGGGCCTTGTGTTTAAATGAGCGTCCACCCGCTCTGCTCCTGCGAACCCTCGTGGTGCAGGCCAGATGGAGATCTGCAGAGCGGAGATCGCGAGTCGGGGTGTAAGGGGTGCAGAGTCCCTGCAGAATTTGAGGGCCGGGTCCGTGGAGGACTTTGTGGGCTACACATAGGGTTTTAAATTGGACTCTCTGTTTAGCAGGTAGCCAATGCAGCCGGGCGAGAGCCTGTGAGGCAGAGCAATGTTTTGACAAGGCAAGCAGAGTACGAGCTGCCGCATTCTGAGCCCTTTGAAGTCTCTTAATGACCGTCAGATTAGAGCCCAGTAAGAGAACATTGCAATAGTCCAGATGTGAAAGGACCATAGCTTGGACAATTATGTGCCGGGTCGGAGGTTCAAAGAATCCCAGAATGGGCTTAAGGGAGGGAAGGCGCCCAAAGCAGGTGCCTGCCACTTTTTTTGCATGGGAGTCTAAAGAAAGATCATTATCCAGCAGAACTCCAAGATTTTTTACTTCCAGCTTCGGGGTTGGAGACGAGCCCAATATAGGGGGCCACCAGTGTTCCACTCACTTCTGTGGATTCCGGCCAACTATGAGCAGCTCTGATTTAGAAGCATTAAGTTGTAAACAGTTGTTGGATGGCCAGTTGGCAATGGCCATAAGATCGTCTCCAAATTTAGCTTGGTCTAGCTCAGCGTTGTTAGAAAAGGTGAAAATAAGCTGAGTATCATCAGCATAAGATGTTAATTTTATCTCCCGTTCTTTGGCTAGTATGGCCAGGGGTCTAACATAAACGTTAAACAGCTAGGGCTGAGAGCTGACCCCTGAGGGACCCCACAGCTGAGGGGGTGTCTACCGGACAAGTGCGGAGCGGCAAGCACCTGGAAGGAACGGTCTGATAGAAATGATGCGAACCAATCCAGGGCGCTGCCCCCGACCCCGATCTCCCCAAGACGTTCAAGCAAAATCCTCTGGGAGACCGTGTCGAAGGCCGCACTCAAATCCAGAAGAATAAGGGTGGAGGTATTAACCAGATCTTGTACCACCCTCAGCTGTTCAGTAACTACCAGGAGGGCTGACTCCCTGCTGTGGTTGGCTCTAAAGCCATTTTGGGAGTCAGCTAAGATTTCATTAGTTTCCATATATTTAGTCAAAATAGCATTCACGTAGCTAATGACTATCAATGGAGATCCCCAAAAGAGAAGATATGTTTTTACCTATAATCCTATTGCTCTCTTAAGGGAATCCCCATTGAAGTCATAAGCAACCCTCCCTTCTCCCCAGTGGAAAAAGCAGATGAAATTATGGGACTTTCCTATCTCTGATGCTTCCTGTCAAAAAGAGCTGAGACAACTGCCACCTACTGAGGATGATGGGATATTGGTGATCTCCGGGTTCTTAAAGGTACAGTCACTGTTTTAAACTCACATAATAGCAGCCTATGAGACTACACTGTCCTACTATCCTTCATCTCTTACTAATAAAAACATTTATCTCAAAATATACATTTATATGGACACATTGACCCTTTTCTAAGTACATGCGGAGGCACCCCCTGGCCGACCTATCCTTTCCGGATGTGGCTCCATCCAGGAGCCCGTGGGAAAATATATTGACTTCTTAATAAAAGACCTAGTACAGGACACACTGAACTATGTCAAGGACACAACCCACTTGATCAATCTAATTGAATCCCAACCCTTTGACCAAAATACAGAACTCCTTGTCACTCTTGACATGGAGTCCCTGTACACCCAGATTCCCCAACAAAAAGGGATAACGGTTATTAAAAAACATCTCAATAATTCCGGCAGCGCACCAAGTGCCAACGGAATTCATTATCACACTACTTGAGATTCCACTCACAAAAAATAATTTTCTGTTCCAAGACACCTACTACAGACAGTGCTAAGGCACTTCGATGGGAGCAATCTTTGCTCCCGACTTTGTCATCCTATTTGTAGATGATATGAAACCAACATCATCCTCTGCGCCACTTAACCCACATCGTGAGAAAATCTGCCTATGGTGTAGGTACATCGATGATGTGCTCATGATTTGGGCTGGAGATTAAAATAAGCTCAAACTATTTTGTGAGTGGCTGAACAACACCCAACCAGACCTTAGGTTTACATTTAACTATGAAAACTGTAAGGTAGACTACTTGGATGTCACCATTAAATGCCTTAATGGTGAACTCTACACGACCATTTTCAGGAAACCCACTGAGAGGAACACCTTGCTAGAGTACCACAGCACACACCCTAGGGCGCTAAGAGATGGCCTCCCTTATGCAGCCTACATAGAGAAAATGGCCTTCCCATAGACGCCTGTTGGGTCGGCGTCCTAGCCAATCACAATTCTGCCATTTCAGCGTTGTGATTGGCCGAGGGGAGGAGAAGGAGGCTGCCTGCTTTCTGTAGACGCAGAGAGAGGAGGCACGATGGCCAAGGTAAGCTTATTTATTTATTTTAGATAACCCCCCCGTGCGCCCCCCAACCCTGCGTGACCCCCGCACGACCCCCACACTCTGCGCGACCCCCACACGACCCCCCCCACCCACGAATCATGCTGGCGGCGACTGCAAGACAGTTTCTCCCTGGATTGAAAACATGCATTCTGGGACCGGTTTCGGAACATCACCCCTGCATCAGCCAGGCTAGCTTGAATCCAGTGGCAGTGAGCACAGGACCCACGTCTGGGCATACCCTTCCCACTTAGGACGTCAAAAGGAACAGATGATGGACGGAATGACGAAACAATGCAAACATTCGCCCCTAGTCACAAAGATCTGGGTTTAATCCATTTTTCTTTTGCTCACCACGCTACCAGAGTTTGGACCAAGCCATATGCAAATCAGTCCTAACTCTGTTTCAGAAGGGAACGGTCCACCCCGAACTGCCAAGCCAGGTCCTCCCTGGACCAGAACAAGAATCCTGGGACCGGTTTCGGGGCTACACCCCTCAGGAGCCAGGCTAACTTGAATCCAGTGGCGCAGTGAGCATGGAACCCACGTTGGGCATGCCCTTCCCACTAAGGAAAACAAAAGCAAAAGAAACCAAGGATGAACGGAATGCTGTAACAATGCAAACATTCACCCCCAGTCACAAAGATCTGGGTTTAATCCATTGTTCTTTTGCTCAATATGCCACCCCACTTTGGACCAAGCCATATGCAAACCAGTCTTGACCCTGTTGCACATGGGAACAGTCTAGCCCGAACTACCAAGCCAGGTCCTCGCTGGACTGGCAAAAAGCATCCTGAGACCGGTTTCGGGACATCACCCCTCATCAGCCAGGCTAGCTTGAATCCAGTGGTGCAGTGAGCATGGGACCCATGTCTGGGCATACCCTTCTCATTTAGGCCGACAAAAGCAAAAGGAACAAATGATGGACGGACTACTGAAACAATACTAACATTCACTCCCATCACAAAGATCTGAGTTTAATCCATTGTTTTTTAACTTATCATTCCACTGCAGTTTGGACCAAGCCATATGCAAATCATTCTTGACCCAGCTCCCAGGGGGGACCTGGCCTGGCAGTTTGGGCTGAAATGTTCCCATAGGGAGTAGGGTCAAGACTGATTTGCATACAGCTGGGTTCAAACTGGAATGGCTTGGGGAGCAAAAAACAATCGATTTAGGCCCAAATCTCTGTACTGGGGTGAATGTTTGACATTGTTCTGCATTCTGTCCATTTATTGTTCTTTTTGCACTACAATTTATGATGGCAGACTACCGAAAGAGTTTCACACCAACGTTGCCTTTGCATAGGCAGACTCCTCCATATTCAAAGTCTCCACCTTTCCAGCTGTCACCATCTCAAGCATAATCTTCTAAAGTGCAAAGTACTAAGTCTAAATGAAGAGAAAAAATGAAAATTAATTTACATTCATAAACAGTTAATAACTAAAGATTGAATGGAGACTACCTTATTACAGTCACGTATTACAGATGCAAATGAAAATCGTCCTCCATATTCAAACCTTCTGGGATTTTTGTATTTAGTTTAGCCCATTGATATTTAAAAAAACATTTTGCAGTCAACCAACAACAAGCACAGAAAAAAACTATGTGTGACTGATACCACTAGTGCTCATACAGAGGACTTTGTGCTCGATGATATGAGTCTGAAGTGGGAGTTAAGGCAACTTGAGGAAGAGACAGAATTCAATACCCCAAATATAGGGAATGATGTACTGACCACCGTTGAACATGTAACAGCTTTAGCGGCAGCACAAGGCATAGCCATTGCAAGCAATGCTCCAACAAGTTTAAGACCCACCTCCAGGTTCACATCAATGTCAACCAGAGACTCTGTGGACATTTAGAATGAACTGGTAACTAAAGAGTTGAAAAGCTTAAAACCACAAGCAAAAAAAGTAAAATAATGTCACAAAGACAGAGAGACCATCATGCTCTGGTTTATAAATTATCAACTAATTCTGATTGTATTGTGCGTAACGCAGATAAAGGCGGGAATGTGGCTATGGGGCTATGGGGAAAACACCAATACCTTAGTGAAGCATACAAGCAACTCAACAACCGTTTAAAATATGTGGGGGTCGTAGAAGATGCTATGTTCAACAGTCACCGATTCTATAATGCACAATTACAAGAATGGCATACCCAAGGCCTTATTACGCATGAAGAATTCATGTTCCTAAAAATCGGTAATCCTGTAACACCTGTTATGTACCTAATTCCGAAGGTACATAAAGACCCTGAAACTCCACCGGGACGTCCTATAATTTCAGCTATGGGCTGTGACCTTGAAAATAGATCTACGTTTGTTGATTCATTGCACTGTCCTTTAGTTAAAATACTTCCATCATATATACAGGACACAGGGGATTTTTTGAAAAGAGTGTACGACCTCCCATGGGAAAAAGATTTCCTATTGGCAACAATTGATGCAGCCACACTATACACCAGCATCAGACATGAGAATGGCTTGAATGCCATCGTACATTTTCTTGGGGGCAGACCTGTAAAATTCTGGTCTCACACACAAATGCTTATTGCAATAATTTCCACCTGCCTGAAAAATGACTATTTCCTTTTCAATAGTGAATTGTTTCATCAAATCTGCAGAACAGCGATAGGCACCTGCTTCACGCCCAGTTATGCTAATTTGCATATGAGCTAGTGGGAGGAGCAGGTGGTCCAGAAACAGTATCCAAAAGAGCGGCAAAATAACATTGTGCATTGGAGTCGATTCATAGACAACTTGCTCATTGTATTGAAAGGCTCGGAGAAATCACTAAATGACTCTATAAAAAACATTCAGAATAATAATCTAAACTTGAAATTCACAAGCACCATCAGTTCAACCAGTGTGAATTTTCTACATCTAACGATTTTCATAAAAGAAGGAAAATTAGAAACAATGCTGTACTGTTCCACCCCAAGAACCTTATAAGAAGCATCCCCTATGGAGAATGCTTGCGCACTATGGGCAATTGTAGTGAGCAAGAGGGGTTAAATAAAAAACTGGAAGTTTTGAAAACACCTTTCAAGTCAAGGTTATTCAGAAGAATACATAATATCAGCCATTTTTAAAGTGAAGAGAAAGTCAAGGAAAGAAATCCTTTTCAACAAAAGTAAAGTGCAAATGAAGTTGGAAAGCAATGGTAAAAATCAATGTCGGGTGGTGACCACATATAATAAACAACACAGTAATGCGAGAGCCATTCTATCCAAACATTGGCACTTGATACATAATGATTTGATTTTAGGAAAAGTAGTGCAAAAAGACCTCAAATAACTTTCAGTTGTGCAAAATCATTCAAACAAATGTTGGTAAGCAATATGGCACCAGTATCTAAACCAAAGAAGCCAACCTCTATGTGGTTAGACAGAAAAGAAGGGTTTTGTAACCGCTTCAGTGCGTCAGACGGCCCCTAGCCGTCTGACATCACGGTGGACATGTGCGGAGGACGGCCGGGGGCTGTCCGAACCGCGCACACGTGGAATTCTCCCGCATGGCGGGGAAATTCCGGCTGCAGCAAAGCGGATAAAATGCATGAAATGCAAAGCTTTTGTCCATGTTAAAAACACTACTACCTATAAATCAAGACTCTCCCAAAGAGAAAAGAAAATTAAGGACCAATACACATGCAAGACGGATTTCGCTGTCTATGTACTCCAGTGCCCATGTGGCCTGAGGTATGTGGGCAGCACAATCTTGCCGGTGCATAAACGAGCCATAAAAAATGGGGACAAAACTTACCCAGTGGCGTGATATTTTCAGCAACTCCATTGTAAAAAGACACAAGGATTAGCATATTTTGTAATTGATGCGATCAAACCAAATATAAGGGGTGGAGACTGGTAGAAAAAACTGAGAAGGCCCTAATCATGCTATATAATAGGGCTAAATACAAAAATCCCGGAAAAGTTGAATATGGAGGAAGGTTTCCATACGCATCTGTAATCTGTGACAGTAATAAGCTAGTCTCCGTTCAATCTTTAGTTTTTAACTGTTTATGAATGTACATAACATTTCACTTTATTTAGGTTTAGCACTTTGTCCTTTAGAAGATTATGATATGATTACAATTTTCTCTGCTTTCAAAGTTGCCCACTGGGGCAGGACAAACAGTTTTTTTTTTCTGTGTCTGGATACCTACATTCTAATTATATAATGCAGGAATGGTATAATGCCCACTGGGGCAAGATGTCAATATATTTGCAAATTGCACAAACAGTATGTCAAAATATCAAGATGTATCCTTAATTATTTGCACAATGTAAAAAACATGATTGGCCTATTTTAATATGTGGAATTAGGTCAAGCAGAGTTACATGAAATTCTAACTATTATGTTTTGAATTACAAAAACTACCAGTCTGTCTTCTAATGCATTCACAGAGTAGTTTCACATGTTACACAGCACGTAACTGCATTTAAATAGTGGAAAACTTTATTTATGTTGTTGGTGAGCAAGCCTGCAGGACAGGTGAAACGCGTCAGATAGCTGACAAACAAAATCAATATTGCTTCAAGACAAGGTGTCTTCATCCTTTTTACATGAGGAAAAGTTTGCTGATTAAAATCGGACCTTGCTTGGGTGGTCCGCGAAAGACGACGTGCCCTCTGTTCAGGAGCAGCGGCGGTAAATACATAAGCAATGAGTGTGGGATATATATATATATCAAGCTCCTTGGAAAGTCTGGTTCCTAGCAGTGAGGAATCGGATGGAGGAGCCCCAGGTTCAGAGGAAGGGGATTTGGGGCAACTAACCCTGAGAGAAGAACTCGAATTCGTGAGAATACAAAGGAAAAGCACGCTGCGCTTGAGAAACGTGCAAACAAGCAGCGCAGGAATGCAAGACGGAGGGAACGCCGGAAATGTGCCAAAAGGCAGAGGGCGGCAACAAAAGAAGAAGAATTGGGGGAACAAGCAGTAGCTATTGAAAAGACTAATATTAATTTGACCAATGTACAACTTGACCAGGCAGAGAAACAATTACTTGCTCTAGGATTATCATACTGCCCGGAGAGCAACTTTGACTATGGAAATACCCGGGTAGATGTGTTTAAGTTTATCAGAAAACTCAAATTACGCAAATATTATGCCATCAAAGGAGGCCTAGTACAGAACAAGAAATCTGCTCCCACAACTACCAACTTAGAAAGAAGTGGGTTACAGGCAAAGGATGTGCCCCTATTAAAAACTATGCATGGCCTGCGCAATGATGACACTTCTATTTCAAGCACCCAAAATGTTGCCTGTGAGGAAGACATTGACATTGGACAAAGTGAGCCCAGTGGCTTTAAACTACCATCAACCTTCATCCCATCCATGCCCAAAGATGCCATAGACACATATGCAGAACTGTTGACTAACGGTTTGAAAAAACTGCACACCCAAGTCAGCAAACAAAGGAACGCCACTAATGCCAGCATGAGGCCTTACAATGATCTAATAAAGAAGTTACAATCTAATGACACCATCATTGTAAATCAATCTGACAAAGGGGGGAACGTGGTACTTTGGAGCAAATTGGAGTATATGGAAGAAGCGTATCGCCACTTAAATGACAGAGTATGCTATGCGCAAATCGATCTAAGGACAGCGAAAACCATCCAACAAGCTTATTACAAAGACTTGAATGGATGGAAAAGAGATGGACTCCTAACAAAAGATGAGATGAAATATTTATACAAAGAACATCCAGTAATACCGAACATTTATTTTATCCCAAAGGTTCACAAAGGGGTCAGACCAGTGCCGGGAAGACCTATAGTATCTGCCATCCATAGCTTGTTTGAGAACACCTCCAAGTATATAGACCATTATTTACAAGACTTTGTAACCACCCTCCCTGCATATATAAAGGACAGTACGGATTTCCTTAAAATCATGAATCAGAGTGTGTGGTCACCAGATTATCTGTTAATCACTATGGACATTGCTAGTCTCTATACTAGTATTTCTCATCATGATGGCCTCAAAGCTTTGAAATTCTATTTGGGTAAGAGACCAGTAGAGTTGCACAAACATAATAACATGCTTTTGACAATGGTAGAACGGTGCCTCAACAATAACATCTTTTTGTTTGATGACAAAGTTTTTAAGCAGCTGAGGGGAGTGGCAATGGGGGCATGCTTTTCCCCAACCTACGCGGGGCTCCACGTGGGTTGGTGGGAGGAGCATGTCCTCAGGGCGCAATACTCGAATGTTTGGCACAACAACATCATAAAGTATATGAGATACATCGATGATATTTTTATTATTTGGAAGGGGAGTCAGGAGGAAGCTGAGCGGTTTGTAAAATCCATTAATGTGAACGATTCCAACCTAATATTTAGTGCTGAAATCAGCAAAACTGAAATTAGCTTCTTAGACGTGCAGGTCACAATAGTTAATAACACTCTGACCACAAGCCTATACAGAAAGAACACAGCAGGCAACACAATCCTGCACGCACGCAGTTTCCACCCGGGTCATACCATCAGATCCATACCATATGGAGAATTCCTTAGGATTCACAGGACCTGTAGCTCAGTGGAACTTAGGGACTTCCATCAGAATGAGGCTATAAAAAGGTTGGAAGCAAGAGGTTACAAACTCAGTGCCCTAAAGACAGCCATGTCCAAAGCCAACAATTTGGACAGGATAAGTCTCCTGCAGGCCCCCTTCAGTCCTGTTTCCATCAATGACATTCAGAAAGAGAATAGCAACACCATACGTCTGATTACAGGGTTTAGTCGCCAGGCTAATCAAATTTCTAAATTAGTCAGAGGGCAATGGTCTATCATTCTGACCGACCCCATATTGAGAGATATTTTACCCAAAAAAACAGAAGTGACTTACAGACGGGCATACAATATGAGAAATGCTTTAGTGTCTAGTTCACCGGAATTAGTAAAGAACGACGATTGGTTGTCACCTCGGAAAGGTTTTTTCCGGTGTATATCATGCAGAGCATGCAAATTTGGCACTAACACCAGATCTTATATGACACCATTTGACTGCAAACCAACTTACATCAGAGGCCACTATACTTGCAAGACAGAGCTAGCAGTATATGTACTTACGTGTTCATGCAATCTAAGGTACGTGGGTAGCACCAAACTCCCGGTGCACCAACGCATCCTCCAGCACTTATGGGCCATAGTCAACTGCGACAAAAGCTACCCAGTAGCTCGGCATTTTGACCAGTATCACAGTAGAAACCTATCCCATCTGAGTTACTTTGTGATAGATGCAGTCAGAACCTCCAAGAAAGGTGGAGACTACGAGAGACAGTTGAGACAGTTGGAGTCCCTTTACATTGTTCGCCTCAACACAAAGATCCCGGGGGGTCTGAACATGGGGGAAGATCTGAGCACTTTTCTTTAGTACAACATTTCATACATTAACATATGCCACCTGTAACTATGTTATTATCAGAACAGTTAGATACATGTTTCTATTATTTGGATAAAATGTCATGTTCCCTTGCCTCAATAATCTGGGTTTCCACGCTTTTTGCCCACGATACAACTGGGATGATGTTGGTCTGTGGCAGGGACCAATGTTAACTATAATCGTGAGATTGAATATACCACCATGCAACACATAGAGGCATTTCAAGATACACAATTGAGTAAAATTAATATGCAATTGCATATTTTAACATTATATTGTTTACATTTTTTCCCTCAACCCCAATGTGTCTTATACCTGTTGGTCAGGACATTTTAGCACTCCTTCACTTTAGTATAATTTATTTATCTAGTGGTCTGAGATATCGAAACATCATTCGATTACGAGTACATTTTACTAATGCAACATGTTATGGAATATTTTACATTCATTAATTGATATGTGTTGACAACTATACGCCATAACTCTAGTTTTACCACGTGGAGTCTTTTGTAAATTTCAAAAAAATCATGGTGTTGCCTAACTCGCCATTGAGCAATTTTCAATAATGACTTTAATCTAAGGGCAAGATGGACGCCTTTTGGAAATTCATGCCAAAGATAACTAATGTTTACAGCGTATTTGCACAGTGATGAAATTGTTTCATTTGCGTATTTGCACTATTTATTAACAGTGAACGTTTTTTTTGCGATATTTTGCACATCATTGCAATAATGCACTTGCACTTTAAAATGTAATTTCCATGAACAAAGGTAGTTGATCTTTGTGAATGTGCCTTTAGTTAATATGTATTTGTACTATGAAATATTTCTTCTGCATTAATTGCAACACCAAATACAATATAAGTACCTTTCAAGCATGGCCGCCATGAAAATAAGGTTGGAACTTACTTACCATTGACTGAAGTCCGCTTTCAATGTCATTGATTGAATTTGGCGTTTTGGCGCCCTGTGGTAATTGTTTGTTGCAGTATTTAAATGTGTACTCAGCCACTAACCCGCTGACAGTGAGCAAGGGCGTCCACGCCCGAAACGCGTCTGTTCGGCGTTTTGTTGCACCTCTGCACTTTATGACGGAATAAAAAGCAAGATATCTCAACAAGACTGGCTGTGGATTTATTCATCTGTGTCTGCGTACTGGATCTCGTGCAAAGGCGTTGCATGAGTCACTGGTTGGAGTGTTATATATATATATATTACCTACTGGCGGTCGCCAGTAGGTAGTTATAGTTAGGATTTTTTTCAATGCAAAATCTCAAAATTCTATTGTTAATAACTTTGGCGCCGGTTGACGAATCTTCCCGGAAATTTCCTCAAATTTGCCTCGTGGAGCTCCGGTCCTTCCCTGAATGTTTGGGGGGGATTCGTAAAGCGGGGGCCGAGATAAAAGGGTGGTCCCAAAACATGTTTTCCCCATGTTAATTTCCGTAGGGCGGTCGAACTCACTTTTAGCCCGAACGGCTGAATGGATTTCCACCAAGCTTGGCAAAATTGTAGGGACTGGTAGCCCGATGTGCCTTTGCTATGTCTCAAGATATGTGCTCCAGTGGATTTTGAGTAATTTAGGTTCAAAAAAATATATATTGGGCTACATTGGGCTATATATATGTTAGAGCCCAAATGTAGCCCAATGTAGCCCAAAGATGGCCACCAGAGCCAAAAAAAAAACAAATGTAGCCCAAATATCAGCCAGATGTAGCCCAACTATAGCCCAATGACAGAATGTCCCAGAGTGTTCTAAAGAACAACTAGAGCGCTAACAGTCTTACTTATGACAAAAGTATGGCACACCTGAAGTCATCTTGATTGGAATAAAGTGTTAACACTTAAAACATTTAATTTGCAAAGGAACAAAATGAGGGGGTTCATTTTGCCATAGAAATAATGATTAGTGCTGAAGAAAGAAAAATTAGGGCACATTTTGAGTGACTTCTCAAATCCTCTTATATTTTATGAAAAAAATTCTGATATGCAGTCTCCCAAGATGGCCACCAGAGACAAAAGAGCCCAAATGTAGCCCAAATATCAGCCAGATGTAGCCCAACTATAGCCCAATGACAGAATGTCCCAGAGTGTTCTAAAGAACAACTAGAACGCTAACAGACCACTATGCAGTTTTTTGCACATTAGCTATGGACAAAAAATCCATTACTGACATCCCCCCTCGCCAGCCTATTACCTTTAAAGCCTGGCACAATGTCAATCAGCAGGATCTAAAAACCTTCTTGGACGATTCTCGCCCATCAATCTCCGCTAATCCCAACCTGGCTATACAACAACTTAATGATTGGTTGGGGCAGGCTATGAACTCATTAGCCCCCACAAAGAAAATATCCACAAATAGGACTACCCCCACCGCACCATGGTACTCGGACGAATTAAAAACACAAAAATTACAGAACAGATATTGGGAAAGACAATGGAGAAAATCTTATGATCCTACAAGCAAAACCAAATATAAGGAGGCTCTGACAATATACAAAGCCATGATTACTAAGGCAAAAAAAGAGTACTTTACGCTTCAAATCGAGCAGGCGAAGAACTCGAGCAAAAAATTGTACGATATAACTAAAGTGCTCTCGGGTAATATCCCAGACTTGTCCCCACCCCAAACCCAAGATATGTGTGACGCCATAGCCGATTTCTTTTTTAAGAAGGTGGATGATATTTATCAACCATTCCTGGCAAAAATCACGCATTCGAACGCAAACCAATACTAGTCAGGAAAACTTATCACCCACAGGGACTCCATCTTTTACTGAGTTTCAACCACTGACAGAAGATCAAGTACTACAAATCGTAGAGACA